>NC_139622.1:3194573-3790121 GCF_964270895.1 Podarcis filfolensis
GCCATGGGAAGACTTCATACAGCTGCAGGGAGGATTTCACCATCCGGGCCGCCCCCTGGTCGCCGAACCCCCGGTCGGGTCTTTCCCCCCGCCGCCTCCTCCTCCTCCTCCTCCTTCTCGGCTCCCCCTCGCGGCAGCTGCTTCCCTTCCTTCTTCTCCCTTCGGCTGCACAAAATGGCGGACCGGAACGTTCCGACAGCCGCCTTTATGTAGTGGTGGGCGGAGCCCGGGGGCCTTATGGTCACGCCCACCTCGCGCGTTTTACGCCTATGGGAGCAAAGGCCGCGTCTACCTTCTAGCATAAGGCGGGTTGCCCCGCCCACTCCTCAGCAAATAAGGGCAAGGCCACGCCCACCCCTCCTCCCCCGCTCCCCCCTCCCTGTTCCACCTCTTTTTTCATCTTTACCGTTTTTCCTCTCTGAGGTAAACAATATTTTCTTTCCCCTCCCCCACTCGCCGTGAAGGGCTTTCCTGATTGGCTGAGGGGCCGCGGCGCAGAAAAGGAAGGAGGCGGGTTAAGATGATTGGCAGCTCGCAGAATACTTTCACACAAACGCACATAAAAGAGGGAAGGCGGAGCCATGCTGAAGCGGACTTCTCTAATTGGCCAAGGGAGATGATCTTGGCGATTCGATTGGCTGAGAAGGTGGCATTCTTGAAGTTAGTTGAAAATGAGAGAGAGATGGAGGGGGCAGCGTCTCGGTGAGCTGAGGTAAGGTGCGCATGCGCAGATGTGGAAGCGCGAGGGGGCTCTTATTACTATTCCCTCATAAATAAATGCCTCGTTATTGAATAATATAAAGTTTTATTTATTAGGTAAAACAAATATAAATGAATATTAAATATCCATAAACTCCTTCCTAGAAAACATTCTCCTCAGACGCTCATAAATTGCCTCAGCTGAAATACATAAAATGCATACTTTTGAAATAATCACACATGAACGCTGAGAAACCCATTCAGTCCACAGGATTTCTATACGTAAAACAAATATTTCTCATGAAGAATAATTTTCCACAGATAATTTCTTAAAATGTGGACTTCCCCCCCTCTTTTCTCTTTACCTCATAGAATAGCTCCTCAAGGCACGAACAGAAAATCTCTGTTTTTATCCCCCTTTTTGTCACATTTTCTATAACAGATTATGTTATATTATATTGGCTATATCCTACAGCCTTTTAAATGTATCTGTGGGAAGGGGGGAGTTATTGTTTCATTGTTTTGGTTTAATTATTCACTTGTGTTTTAACTTGTATTTTATTATGTGAACTGCCCTGGGGATCTCTTGATGAAGGCCGGTTAATGATGATGATGATGATGATGATGATGATGGTTGTATACCATTTAACAGCAAAATCCTAAACATGTTTAGTCAGAAGTAAGCTCCATTCATTTCAATGGGTTTCCTCTTTGGAAGACTTCACTGGACGCAGCCCCAGTTACCTCGACCATGTATAGAATTTTTTTTTTATTATTATTATTATTATTATTATTATTCAATTCCCTGTGGTTACACTGAGAAACCCATATAGAACACACACAACACCCCAAACCTTTTTCAGATTTAAAAATCCCTTGACCCTTAACTGTACATTTATTTAGTTCTAAAAATATATATTTATCAACCATCAAACTAAATATTGCGGGGGCAGGAAACACTCAGGTTGGTGTACGATGAAGACATTTAAACATTGCAAAATCATAAAATCATAACATACAAAAAAAAAGGGAAGAAGAAAAAAAGAACGTCCAAGACTGAATTAAATAAAGGGCGCCTCCATACTGATGTGGGTTTTTTTTTTCTTTGTGGCTGTATTCTGCCATCATTGTGCACATCAGTCGTAGGAAATAAATCTTTCAGTGTGGAGGCACCTAGGCTTTGGAACTCCCTGCCTCTTGACACCAGGCAGGCGCCTTAGGTGAGCTTTTTCTGCTGCCTGCTTGAATCACTTTTGGTTAGGCAAGGCCATCCAGATGTCGACATATTTTAATCTTTGGCCCCGTCTGCACTACACATTTAAAAGCATTATCATATCACTTTAAACAGTCATGGCCTCCTCCCTCCGGCAAAGGATCCTGGGAAATGTAGTTTGCTAAGGATTGCTCAACATCAAAAAAACTAAGATCATGGCCACTGGCAAACAGAAGGGGAAGAAATGGAGGCAGTGAGAGATTTTACTTTCTTGGGCTCCATGATCACTGCAGATGGTGACAGCAGCCACGAAATTAAAAGACGCCTGCTTCTTGGGAGAAAAGCAATGACAAGCCTGGACAGCATCTTAAATAGCAGAGACATTACCTTGCCGACAAAGGTCCATGTAGTTAAAGTTATGATTTTCCCAGGAGTGATGTATGGAAGTGAGAGCTGGACCATAAAGAAGGCTGATCGCCAAAGAATGGATGCTTTTGAATTCTGGTGCTGGAGGAGACTCTTGAGAGTCCCATGGACTGCAAGAAGATCAAACCGATCCATTCTGAAGGAAATCAGCCCTGAGTGCTCACTGGAAGGACAGATCCTGAAGCTGAGGCTCCAAGACTTTGGCCACCTCCTGAGAAGAGAAGACTCCCTGGAAAAGACCCTGATGCTGGGAAAGATGGAGGGCGCAAGGAGAAGGGGACGACAGAGGACGAGATGGTGCGACAGTGTTCTCGAAGCTACCAGCATGGGTTTGACCAAACTGTGGGAGGCAGTGGAAAACAGGAGTGCCTGGCGTGCTCTGGTCCAGAGTCAGACACGACTCAACAACTAAACAACAAGGATTGCTGAGAGCTGCCAGGCAACTCTCTATTTGCACAGAGCTACAGTTCCCAGAAGATTTAACTATCAATCCCTCTTCTCAGGAAAACTCCGGGAACTATAGCTCACCGAGGGGAATAAGGAACTGTTAAACACAATTTAGCTGCTTAATATTAATAGTGCAGCTCATATCGTACATTATATTCCTTTATCGTTCTCATTCCTTTACTCATATTTCCAGCCATGCCTGCGATTTCATTTGAGTATAATATTTTCTCATATAGTCTGAAAAGGATCTCCACTCTTCCACAAACATTTTGTCTTTTAGGTCTCTTATTTTTGTCGTCAATTTCACCATCTCCATACGGTACAATCGTTTTAACGTCCACTCCTCTTTTGTCGGAACTACTACTTCTTTCCATTTCTGGCTGCAGTGGAAACATAAACAATTTAACCAAATTTTGGGACCTCTTCCCCTATTATTCCCAAAAAGAAATGCTTCAGGCTTTTTTTGGGGGGGTGTGACTATTTCAAACATCTTCTTCAATTCATTGTTTATCATTTCCCAAAAGCCTGCCACTTTTTTACAAGTCCACCGCAAATGAAAAAATGACCCTTCAGCGTTTCCAAAATTTACTTGATACAGTTTTGTATATCTTGGCCAGTTTATTCAGCTGCTTAATGCTGAGTCAGATTATTGGTGCATCTCATTCAGTATTTCCTACACTGGCTGGCAGCGGCTCCGCTTCGCAGGGGAGCTCAAAGTTTGAACTCAGGATTCCATGCCTACAAAAGAGATGCTCTACGGCTGAGTTATATGTGGAGTTGGCAAGTCTGGCAACAAAAATTAGAGACCAGGAGGAGTCAGTGTTAAGGGAGGAGTGGAAGCCTCTCATATTTGAAGAAATATAATAGTCAGATAAATTTGCAAGTAGGATTCAAACTGTGAACAGCAGTGAAAAACAATTTAGATATTAAGCTAAGTTAAAGAGGGCTGTTAGGTATGATATGCAGCAAGATAAGGAGAAATAAAGAAACCATGGGATGGAGGGTAGGTTCATATGTATTAGAAAGAATGGTATCAAATATGTACTAAGGGGTTGAAAAATTTAAAATAAAATATATATTAAATAATCGTACATGGAACCGAACGAACCGGCCTATTGCTCAGCTACTTGATGGAGAAATGGAATAATTAAAAACCAGCATCAGTGCTTTCTGTACATGAACTGCCTAACGTGCGCATTTGGAAGAGAAGTGTTTAGGCACGCGGAATGCGAGCCCCGGTGCATTCCTGACAAAGCGCATACAACGCAGGCATCTGCTTGCTTGGACAACGCATTTCCCGGAGACACTGGGTTGCAATAACAGGCCAGTGTGGCGCACTCAGTCCTTCATAATGTGGATCAGCTCCACTATAACAGAGAGATTAAGTGGGATCAGCTAATTCTACAGGGCGTCCCTTCCTGGAAGAAGAAAAGAGAACAGGGCGAGGGAGAGATCTGCCCTCAAAACACGGAAGCACCATTCTGCTGGCCTGAGTACAGCTAATCCCTGTGATGCAAAACGAGCGGACGTTGAGATGTTATGAATGATCGTGACCGGTAAGGAAGTTAGCATCAAAAGGCGGATAGCGCATAGCTAAACTCTGGAACTCCCTCCTATAGGAGGCAGTGGCTGCCACCAACTTCGATGACTTTAAAGGAGATTTGGATGAATTCATGGAGGAGAGGACTTTTTTTGTTTTGGACTACAATTCCCAACATCCCTGACCACTAGGAATGGAGTTGTAGTCCAAAAACAGCTGGAAACCAAGGTTTGGGTGCGGACCATCCTTTGTCAACCTGGTGCCATCCAGGTGTTTGGGCTCCAACTCCCATCTGGCGGTGCCGGCACGGTCAGGCTCAATCTATATACACAGGGGAAAGCAATGCATCTTTGCAAAGAGTGGGGGTGGTGGGTGGGGAGAAATCTAGCTCCAGACTGGTGTGGTTTTTCTGTGGGTGGGCATATTGTGTAGCATAAACACAGTCTGCTGGATCCAGCCAACAGCCCATCAAGAAACAGAATTTGAGTGTTGGAAGGGACTCTGAGGGTCATCTATTCCAACCCCCTGCAAGTTGTCCCATATGGGAATCAAACCTGCAACCTTGGTTCCAACCAGATGCCCCCAATGGGAAGCCCATGAGCTGTATTTGTTTGAAATGCAATTAGTTAAAATGCAAATTTAGAAGTGGTTAAAATGTATTTGGATCCTGTATTTTTAGAGTACAATGCTTATCTATAGATGTAAAAGAATATAGAGTTGTTATGCTATATAGTTACATTTGGAACTTTATAGTGTTTATAGCTTAATAGTATTATAAAGTACCGTATTTTTCCGTGTATAAGACTAGGTTTTTTCCTAAAAAATAATGTCAAAAATTAGGGGGCGTCTTATACACGGATAGTGCCAAGGGTGGACTGGCAATTGGTTGTTGCCACAAAAATAGGGGGTGTCTTATACATTGGGGTGACTTATAGACAGAAAAATACAGTATATAAGGTATCGTGTGCACGATGCATGTATATTTGCATATTGAAACAGGAACCCCAAATACTTGTTTACCATTTCTGCCCATTGCTGCATCGAGGCTGGTATATGCAACCTCGCCCACGCAATGATTTTCAGGGGTGGGACATGTGACGGAAAAGTTTGTTTACTGAGCAGGTTGAGTCACTGAGTGTGTGTGGTTTTTCCCCTGCCAGCAAACAGTTAACTCACAATAATTACCAAAATGATTATGCATTCTTTATCAATCTTCTGAGAAAAATACAAAACCTTTTGCAAAGCCACAGAGATTTGTGAACTACCCAACCTAAGATGAACTTATAATGCCTGATTTCAATGGATTTTTCAAGTGCTTAGCTCAGTCTTTTGTTTTCTTTATCTTTTTAGGTAAGTTCATGAAGATACCAACCTAAAAGGTAAGCTCGATGTTGTTCACAATACCGAGAGGTGCTAGTGAAGTTGTAGATGGATGTTAATGAAGTTGTAGACAGGGTGCCGGCATTTTGCACCTGTTTCGCCCTGGAAGTCCAAGTAGCCCAATGGTTGCCATTAATTTGATTTGAACTGATTTTATAATGAATTGATTTTAGAATGCTGTATTATTTTACTGTTGTTAGCCGCTCTGAGCCTGGCTTTAGCTGGGGAGGGCGGGATATAAATAAAATTTATAGCAGGTAGCACACTCCCAAGGTAGTTTTCCAGGCTTCTTCAGTTGTCTAATCTCAAAGCCTTGCTACGTGTATTGATATTCAATTTCATAGAGAAGACTATTTCTTGGCTTAAGCTTAAGAGACTGAGTTAAGCACTTGGAAAATCCATTGAAATCAGACATAATAAGTTCATCTTAGGTTGGGTAGTTCGCAAGTCTCTGTGGCTTTGCATAAGGTTTTGTATTTTTCTCGGGAGATTGATAAAGAATGCATAATCGTTTTGGTAATTATTGTGTGTATGTTAGTCGCCAACGCGTTGCATGAGTCGTACTACAGCAAACCGTTAACTAGCAACAGCTCCTGATTGGCCACAGTTCCGAGGGCGGCAGTTGGAGTGGAGGGAGAAACAGTTTGAATGGAGGGAAGGGATTAATGGGGTCTGGGAGCTGGATTCTGCCAGGAGAGTTTGTTCTGACGGGGTGGGGGGTTAGAGCTGAGGAGAGCTAAGAACCCACATGGAGCAGGGGTGTAGGAAGCGGGTGCCCTGGGTGCCATCCCAGAGGGGGTGCCAGAATGGCACACCGCCGGGGTGGCACTTACCATAGGGCCTAGCCTGCAGCGCACCCAAGCCACACGTCTCTCCTGGGAGTGACACGGTGGCTCGGGGCCCCGCACTGCCCAAAACGGCAGCGTGGGGCTTGGATCCGCCAGGCGGACTCCGTGGGCACCTTGCCGTGGCGCCCACCTGGGCGAATCGCCCCGCTCCAGGTGCCAGAGCAGCTAGGTATGGCCCTGACAGGGAGAGAAAGTACTGTTGCGCCGTTGCAACATCAACAGAAGTCTCATATCCAGATCAAGGGAAATCGTAGTCCAACTTTGTTCTACCTTAATCAGACCACACCCGGAACACGATGTCCAGTTCTGGGCACCAGAAGGATGTTGACAAGCTGGAAGGTGTGTGGAGGAGGGAGACCAAGATGATCAAGGGCAGGGGTAGGCAAACTAAGGCCCGGGGGCCAGATCCGGCCCAATCGCCTTCTCAATCCGGCTTGCAGATGGTCTGGAATCAGTGTGTTTTTACATGAGTAGAATGTGTCCTTTTATTTAAAATGCATCTCTGGGTTATTTGTGGGGTGTAGGAATTCATTCATATTTTTTCCCCAAAATATAGTCCGGTCCACCACATGGTCTGAGGGACGGTGGACCGGCCCACGACTGAAAGTTTGCTGACCCCTGATCAAGGGTCTGGAAACCAAGCCTGATGAGAAGCACTTGAAGGAGCCGGGAATGTTTAGCCTGGGAAAGAGGAGACTGAGAGGAGATAGGAGAGCCGTCTTCAAATATCTCAAGGGCTGTCACGTGGAAGGGAGCAAGCTTGTCTTCTCCGGAGGGTAGGACTTGAACCAGTGGCTTCAAGTGACAAGGAAGGGGATTCCGAATCAACATCAGGAAAATCTTTCTGATAATAAGAATAGAATAGAATAGAATTTATTATTTATACCCCACCCATCTGGCTGGGTTTCCCCAGCCACTCTGGGCGGCTTCCAACAAAGTATTAAAATACAGTAGTCTGTTAAACATTAAAAGCTTCCCTAAAGAGCTGTTTGACAGGGGAACGGGCTCCCTTGGCAGGTGGTGGGCTCTCCTTCCTTGGAGGTTTTATAGCAGAGGTTCCTGCATTGCAGGGGGTTGAACTAGATGACTCTTGGAGTCCCTTCTAACTCTATGATTCTATGAGATTCCCAGTCCTATCAGGAGATGTTGGGAACTGGACCTGGGGCCTCAGCAAGTAAGTTGATGTTGATATTATTACTATTATTATGGCAAGTGTGAGATCTAGAAACTTGATACGCTGCCTTATGCAGAGTCAGACCTTGCATTAGTCCACGTTGCTCAGTATCATCTACACCAGGGGTTGGCAAGGTTTTCCTCACCTGGGCCGGTTTACTCCCGCAGAGATCGTTCCGTGGGCCGGATTGCGTCTGTGCAGACACGATTTCTGGTGCCGTGGAAGCGGGTCCCCACTCTGCGCTGCACTGGTTTAGTGCAGTGCGCAGGGACTCGCCAAACAGGTGGCTCGGTTTGGGGGCAGCTTGTGGGCTGTTTAAACAACACTGGGGGCCACTTGTGGCCCATGGACCACAGGTTGCCAACCCCTGATCTACACTGACCAGCAGCAGCTCTCCCAGTCCTACCTGGAGATGCTTGGGACTGAACCTGGGATCTTCTGCATGCAGAGCAGATGTCCTGCTGGGCTATGACTCTCCTGCTATTTTACTATATACTCTTCCCATATATTGGAGAGGATAATCAGGAGGAGAAAACATCTGTGTTATAAGAAGAAGAAAAATTGCTCCTTTTCCCTTATGGGGTATCCAAGAGCTTGTATAGAGTCAGTAGGAGAAAATAACAGAGGCCAACCAGAGAATATTGAGAAGCAAAGCAGCTAGTAAGCCTGATCTTTATCAGACTGTTGCAACAGGGTCCTCACTCACCACATGCAACAGGGAGGAAGAACCCAGAACAATGGTGTGCCAAGCCCTTATATAGACTTTTAAAATTGCCCACCGGTAGCCCAAGACCACCCCCAAGGACATCATACATACATCACAGATGGAGGTGGTCTCCAGCAGACATACATTACAAGAGGCGGTCTACAGCAGAAATCCTGTTTGCCAGGATATCTGTTGATGGTCACTGATAGCTTTACCTGGGCAGACTGGCCATTCTTTGGTGATGGTAAATACTCTTAATTCCTGGATCTAGGTTATAGGTTCACCGTAAAAGTAAAGGTACCCCTGCCCGTACGGGCCAGTCGTGTCCAACTCTAGGGTTGTGCGCCCATCTCACTTAAGAGGCCAGGGGCCAGCGCTGTCCGAAGACACTTCCGGGTTACGTGGCCAGCGTGACTAAGCTGCTCTGGCGAGCCAGCACCAGCGCAGCACACGGAAACGCCGTTTACCTTCCCGCTATAAAGCGGTACCTATTTATCTACTTGCACGTAGGGGTGCTTTCGAACTGCTAGGTGGGCAGGAGCTGGGACCGAAAGATGGGAGCTCACCCCGCCGCGGGGATTCGAACCGCCGACCATACGATCAGCAAGCCCTAGGCACTGTGGTTTTACCCAGAGCGCCACCCGCGTCCCTTGGGTTCACCCTATTCATACACAAATACGCCCTTAAAACAGGATTTGTAAGTAAAAAGGCAATGGGAAAGCTTTCCCCATTTTCCTCCCTTACTTCAGAGCAATATTTGAGGTCACTGGGAGAATCAAAATGACTTCCGGACTGCTCACCTGTACTATTTCAAATACGTGGTTTATATACTTATGTATGTGTTTGCCTCGTGCATTCATGAACATGTATTTTATATTTGGGGATGTGGGTGGCACGGTGGGTTAAACCACAGGGCCTAGGACTTGCCGATCAGAAGGTCGGTGGTTCAAATCCCCGCGACGGGGTGAGCTCCCGTTGTTCAGTCCCTGCTCCTGCCAACCTAGCAGTTCAAAAGCACATCAAAGTGCAAGTAGATAAATAGGTACCATTCCAGCGGGAAGGTAAACAGCGTTTCCGTGCGCTGCTCTGGTTCGCCAGAAGCGGCTTAGTCCTGCTGGCCACATGACCCGGAAGCTGTATGCCGGCTCCCTCGGCCAGTAAAGCGAGATGAACGCCACAACCCCAGAGTCGGTCACGACTGGGCCTAATGGTCAGGGGTCCCTTTACCTTTACCTATTTTATATTTGAGACCTTACAATTCTTATAACATTCCACTCCCAACTGCCCCTGACCATTCCTGGCTGCATGGAGTTGGAGTACTGCAACACCTGGAGGACCACAGGTATGAATTCCCACCAATATCTTGCCTAAGGAAACCAAGGATTCCAACAGGTGACTCTGCCTTATTCCAAATCAGGCCATTGGCCAGTCTCTCCTGGTACGATGCATTCCTCCAACCAGATTCCTGCATTGCAGGGGTTGGACTAGATGGCCCCATGGTCCCTTCTGATTATACGTTTCTGTGATTCTTTTCCCATCAGGGAGCAGTTTTTTCAACCCAAAGGACACTGGCAGAGCAATGTCTGAGGCTCTTAACCTTTGTACATTCCAGCTGTGCCAGAGATACCTCTCAATCTCTCTATATCTAATAAAGTGGTACCTCAGGTTAAGTACTTAATTCGTTCCAGAGGTCTGTACTTAACCTGAAACTGTTCTTAACCTGAAGCACCACTTTAGCTAATGGGGCCTCCTGCTGCTGCCGCGCCGCCGGAGCACGATTTCTGTTCTCATCCTGAAGCAAAGTTCTTAACCCGAGGTAATATTTCTGAGTTAGCGGAGTCTGTAACCTGAAGCATATGTAACCTGAAGCGTATGTAACCCGAGGTACTACTGTACAGTATAGAGCTGTTTTGTTGGCACTCAATATATCTAATATAGAGTTGTTTTGTTGGCAACTGAGACAGTGAATATATATATATATATATATATATATATAATACATACATTTTTTCAGTGCTTTCTTTCTGGGGGGGATGCAGGGGTACGCATAGCCCTAAACATTTTGTGAATCTTCATATTTTTGTCCATTTACTGTATTTATTTTTCCTGATTTGAACTATAAAATGGTTATTTTCTTGAGTCAGAATGAGAGTACCCTAAACATTTTTTTAAAGAAAAAAGCACTGCATTTTTAAGCAGGAAAAGACAGGGCATCAAGGGAGAAAATATTTCTTTTAAAAAATTAACTTTGCATACATTGATGGTTGGAAGCGGTATCTCTTTTTTTACCCACAAACTGACTTATAAATATTTTAAATAAATACAATTGGAGTGGGTGGGAGGAATGCCAAGGAGAAAGGAAGCCAAAACACTCTTCCCACCCCTAAAGAAACAAACCTCCTCCCATTTTTTGTCCTTTAGAGGAGCCTCAAAGTTGTTCTCTACTACCGAGCCTCAAACTCTGACCAGGAAATCAAAACCACCTTCCACACACCCCAAAACCCAGAACTGAAATTTCCCCAAGTCTTTGAAAGGTTAAGTGTTTTCAAAGCCACTCCCCTCTTTTCAAGCCAGGTGGGAGGGAGCAGAACTAAACCTCCCCCCTCCCCTTCAAGCAGAGTTAATGTATAATTAAGGTTTTTTTAAATATTTATTTATTTATTTAAAGAAACTTACAACCACAATCATTCAAAATATTTCAAATTACAAGCACAATCGTTGTCAGCCAATTTACATTTATATCACATTCTTAATGATTTTCCAAATACCACCCTCTGCTTCCCTCCCCCCCATAGCTGTCAAGCGTCCCTTATTTGGCGGGACAGTCCCTTATCCCAGCGCCATGTCCCGCTGCTGTCCCTTATTGATGATGTCCCTTAAATAAGCTACTGAAGGTAATGGGGCCCTTTCTATGTCCAGCTGTCCTTTGTCAACAACAAATTGTTGCTTTTTTGTGTTGAATATATGCTATATGGTAATTTATGGACCTAATAGGTATCTAAAGCCATTTGCATGCAACAAAATATGTATTTTATCAAAGTAATTGTTGATCCCTTATTTTGGCTGCTGATCCCTTATTTTCAAATCTGTAAGTTGACAGCTATGCTCCCCCCCCCAACTTCCCCTCACCCGTGTGTGTATTGGCATTTGTATTATTATTTCTTGTTGTGTTAGCAGTCATTTATACTTAATAATCATATCCTTTATAATATCATCTTGTGCCCTTGCGAGTCTTTCCTTTTACATATATATTAAAATTAATTTCCATATCCAATTTTCCCCCTATATATCTCTACACACTCCCACTCTCTATTAATTTTTTGCTTGGAGCACCCCCTGATTGATGCCGTTAATTTTGCCATCTCCATAAATTCACAGATCTTAATTCTCCATTCTAATAATTCTGGCATTTTTCCCGTTTTCCAGTTTTTTGCCACTAGTAATCTAGCCGCTGCAGTCATATAGAGCAGGCACGTCCAACAGGTAGATCGTGATCTATCGGTAGATCACTAGACGTCTGTGGTAGATCACTGGCTCCCCCCAAAGAAGCTCCACAACTTTGGCACCCCTAAAACAAGCTCAACATTTTTGCCCTTCACCCCAAAAAAGGGGGTAAATCACTGCCAGTTTTTAACTCTGTGAATAGATCACAGTCTCTTGGGAGTTGGCCACCCATGATATAGAGGAATATATTCCTTTTGTCTTTGGGGATATCGTTGGTTATTAAGCCTAACAGATATGCTTCTGGCTTTTTGAGAATTGTGCTCTTAAATATTCTTTTCAGCTCTTCATGTATCATAGTCCAAAATTGTTTAATCACCTTGCACCCCCACCACATATGGTACATTGTCCCCATTACATCTCCAACAAAGGTTTGAATGTTTTATTATAGATCTTTGCCAATTTTACTGGGGTGAGGTACCAGCGATAACACATTTTCATTATATTTTCTTTTATCAAATAACAAGCCGTAAAATTTATGTCAACACTCCATAATTTTTCCCACCTATCTAAATGTTTTGTCTTGCCCAGATCTTGTGACCACTTTATCGTTGTTTCTTTTATTACTTCATCTTTCAGTTCCCATTCAAGTAATAGGTTGTACATTTTTGATATATTTTTTTTATTTGGCTGCTACACTTCACTTTCAGTTTAGAAGTTTTCGGTTCAAAACCTGTTTGTTTTTTTTATCTTGGTTAATTAAGTTTTTTTTTGAGGGGGGGATGAATTTCCTCCAGCTGCTTCTGTCGCCTTGCCTCCCCCCGGGCTGGCCCTTGTCTCGGCCAATCAGGACGAGGTAAAATACCCAAAGGGGAAACTCCCAAGCAGGACCCAAGCTCCCAATAGATTTAGGAATGAGGACTGAAATTTAAATAGAAACACAACCCATCACTCCACATTAAGGAGGACTGAGAACTAATACAAGGTTGTTACTGATAAGGACCAGCGCTCTCTGCCCAGCCCAGAGGAGGAGGCAGGAGCCGTCAATATTTGTTCTGACAGCATGGAGGCTGCTGGAGATGCGAAGCAGGTAGGGTGAGGTTTGAGTTCGGATTCTGAGAGGTGCCCAGCAGGGCTCGTAGGGCAATTATATTGGCTTGGAAGGGCAGGAGGTAAACACAAATACAGTCAAGTGGTGATACACTTGAATGAGTGGCTTATCCAGTCATTAAAAAAAAAGATATTTCTCTTAGGTTGCTTTTGGTTCAGTATTAATCTTGTAAGTTACCTGTTTGCAAGTGTTTCCAGGTGAACAAGGAGGAGTACCCCTCCTGCGGGCCAGGGACCCCACAGCAGCCCTCCCTCGCCAATCAAAGCATGGAAGTGCAAAAAAAAGAAGAAACATCTTCGATGGTCAGATGAGCAGGACCAGCACTCTCTGCCCAGCCCAGAGGAGGAGGCAGGAGCTGTCAGTGTTTGTTCTTACAGCACGGAGGCTGCTAGAGATGCGAAACAGGTAGGGTGCGATGTGAGTTCGGATTCTGGGAGGTGCCCAGCAGGGCTCATAGCACAATGGCTTTGAAGGGCAGGAGGTCCCACGTTTGATTCCCCAGGATCTCTAGTTAAAGGGATCAAGAAAGGACTCTCTTAACTTCAGACCCTGGAGAGCCACGGCCAATCAGAGTAGGCATAGCTGGTCTAGATGGACAATAGGTGTTGACCTAGAACAAGGTGCCTACGTATCTACATATGTGTTGCAGCAGAGTGCCGGTCAGTAATCACTCAGTTCAAAGACAGAGTTAACTCTTTATTAGCAAAAACACGATCTCCACAGACCTGTGGAGTGTCAGGCCTATAGAGCAGAGCAGCTTTATTCCTCCGTCTTACTCCGTGAAAATCAGCTGCTGAGGCTAAAAGTCCACTGCCCCCCAGAGCTTTTTCTTAAGTAATCGGAGTCTGAACCTGCGTGCAGTCAACCTCTGCTCTGCTCTTTTCATGCCTTTCCTTATTCTGGGAGACAGGAGGGAGGCAAGCTTGTTGTAGCATGAGGGGGAGACAATGCATGATGGGAGTAGTGTGCGCAGGTGGGCGCTGGCTGCTTCCTTCAAGGGGGCAGGGATGGGTGCAGGGTGGGCGGACAATGCCGATCCTGCCTTCTCCCCCTCCCTCCCTCCACCCCTGCAGAGGCGATGCTGTTTCTGGTCTTGATCCTACCTTCCCTCTTCAGAGACCCAGCTCCTTCTCACCTCCATCCTCTCCCCCCCCAGCACATCTCTCTCTCTCTCTCTCTCTCTCTCTCTCTCTCTCTCTCTCTCTCTCTCTCCAAACCAGCTGGGGTGCAGAGCTCTTTCGTGCCGGCTTTGGAGTCATTGTCTTTCTGGCTCTTGAGGAGCGTGCTGTGCTCGGGCTGCCTTGGGCCCGCGATCAACCAAGATCAACCCCCTGATCGACTGAGCAATCAGGATCGGTGGGTTGGACGTGTCTGATACAGAAATTACAGTTTGGGTAACAAACGCCTTTTAAAAAACAGGAGGAGGAGCATCCTTCGAAGACGGTGCCTGGAGTGAGAGGCCCTTTAGGCCAGGTGTGATTTCCTTGCACATCAGTGGGAATGTGCCCAGTTGTGGGTCCCACACTTTAAAGAGTTTGGATTTGGATTTGATATCCCGCTTTATCACTACCCGAAGGCGTCTCAACGCGGCTAACATTCTCCTTTCCCTTCCTCCCCCACAACAAACACTCTGTGAGGTGAGTGGGGCTGAGAGACTTCAGAGAAGTGTGACTGGCCCAAGGTCACCCAGCAGCTGCATGTGGAGGAGCGGGGAAGCGAACCCAGTTCCCCAGATTACGAGACTACCGCTCTTAACCACTACACCACACTGGCTCTCTAAAGAAGGATAGGGGCAAACTGGAATGAGTGGGGAACAGTCCAATGAGGAAAGGTTGGAAGAGAGAGGATATGTTAACCTGACCGGGGTAAAAGATGCCCCGCTTGCAGGCAGAAGTTCTCTCCCCTCTTCCTAGCGCTGCTCACAGAGTTTTCCCCTCTTCCTCCGCAGTTCCCCGAAATGGATATTGGCAACTCTGAGGTTGTGTGCAGGAGGACCCCAAATGGGAAGAATCCCCTCGCCCCTCGCCCCCCAAGAGACGCCAGCCAGGACAGCCCCCTGAGCTTAGACTACGAAGCCTACGAGAGCGACACCTTGGGGGACTCTGGACACCTCAAGGGGGTACGTGGCAAGTATCAGTCAAGGAGACTCCCGGTACCCCATCAGAGCCCCACACGACCCCTCACAACTCGGTCTCTGTTTCCTCGTCTCCTAGGTCTGGAAGGTCTTCAGGAAAGCACCGCCCCATCGGCATCGGTGCAACCCAGCCAGCAGTGGGGCGCAAGTGGGGAGCAGGCCTCTGGCCAGGTGGCTGAGACCGTGGATTGGCCAGCACCGCAGTCGCGTCCACCCACAGCCAATGTGTCCCCGGCGTGTCGTGCTTCCAGGAGGAACTGGCTGGCCTGTATATCAAAAAAGGAGATAAAAGCAGCAGCAGCATCACCACCCAGGAACCTGCAGAAAGAGGTTGTGACGCACGCGATCAGTCACACATGGGTTTTCATTGTTTAATTTAGAAATTACCCTATTGGCCCGAATATAAGCCACACTTTCCCCCCAAATTCTGCCCGGGAAAAGTTAAAAGTGTGGCTTATATTTGCAACCTTACAAAAATTGGCCTTGTCTTCCAAGCCCGGAATGGAGAGCGCCTTCCCACCCCACCCAGGATGCCACCACAAGAGCCATTGGGGGTGTGGGACAATGGCGCCCCTCCCAACCGTGGCTCTGAAGCCGCTGAAAGGAAGGGGGAGGGTAGCCGGCCAATACCGGCCAATACAGTACAGCCTTTTAAAAAACAGAGGAGGGACTGCATCCTTCAAAGATGGTGCCTTGACTGAGGTGCAACTCCGAGCAGATGACCTCCACTGCGGACTCTTTTCCCCGCTTTCTGTCTCCATATATAATTATTTAATTAAGTTTTTGAAAAAAATATATATATATGAAACAAAACCATTTCAAACGTTAAAACACAGAGGGGGTGAGCTGCACCACCTTGCCCCTTCTTTTCGGCAGCTTGGGAGCCGCGGATGGGACAGGGGCCGTTGCTGTCTGTTGGTAACAAATGCCTTTTAAAAAACGGAGGAGGAGCTGCATGCTTCAAAGATGGTGCCTGGAATCAGAGGCCTGTTAGGCCAGGTGTGATTTCCCTGAACTGCAGTGGGAATGTGCCCAGTTTAGGGTGCCACACTTTAAAGGAGGATAGGGACAAACTGGAACGGGTGGGGAATAGTCTAGGTTGGAAGGGCATGGACATGTTTAGCCTGGCCAGGGTAAAAGATGCCCCGCTTGCAGGCAGAAGTCCTCCGCCCAACCCACCCCCAAGGTTAATATAAGGCTGCCAGGGTGCCCAGTTGGTGGTGCCCCTAGGCAGGGCCTCCTTGGTGGCGGCTTCCTGTTTGTGAGCCGCCCTCATGAGGTGCATCCATCTCCCTCGCTAGTAGTTTCCAGGAGAAATTTAAAAACATCCTTGTTTAAACCAGGCATTTGGTAGCGTAAAGCCCAGTCCCCGGTACGACCCCCTTGTGCCTGGCCTGCTCCTGCTCCGAGCCCCCTTGGCGCTCCCTCTTCTGGAGACAGTTCCCACTTGTGTTGGCCACTGGTGCCAGAGAGCTGGCCATCTGCGGGAGGGGTAATCTTCCTGTCCACCTGGAAACACATACAAACAGACAACTTACAAAATAAATACTGAACCAAAAGCAACCTAAGAGAAATACCTTTTTTTTTAAAAAAACCACTCATTCAATTGTATCACCACTAGACTGTATTTGTGTTTACCTCCTGCCCTTCCAAGCCACTATGAGCCCTGCTGGGCACCTCCCTGAATCCGAACTCTCTTTGTCCTGGAGGTACCCGGAGAGCTAGTGACAGGGGAACTAGAGCAGGGGAACTCGAGTCTCCAGCTAGAGCAAGTCGAGCCAGAAGAACTCTCCTGTGCATCAAAGCTCATTTCATGCCTCACGTTCTTTCCTGCCCCGTGAATGGCCTGTGCTCCCCTGACAGCTCCTTGAGGGTGTCTTGGCCAGAGGAGGAGCCCTCAAGGAAAAGCAGGGCAGAGACTGCAGCGCCACGGATTGCTCCAAGCGAGCAACTTGCTCCTGGATGGACTGAGGCCTTTTTAGTGCTGCTTCTGGTCCACCCCACCTGGGCTCCATCCCTGCCGCTGTCAAACAGCTGCAGACTTGTAAGGAGTGACCCTTGGGGATTTTTGTAGCCACAACTCACTGGAACTCCCAAGTTAAAAAGAAGGGGGGGGACCCGCTGATTACTTTTAGGAAAGGAGAGGTTGGAATATAAACAATTTGGTTCAGAAACAGGCCTCCCAGCTCCTCCTTGAAACGGGACATGCCATCAGACGACGTATGTAGGTTTGCAAGAAGTTTTGTGAGGAGTATTATTGGAGGTATTGCAAAAATGGAGAAGGGGGAGGATGATCTGTTAAGAGATGTAAAGGCAATATAAAGTTAAGAAATGCATAAGAAGTGGTTAAAACAGTGGATCATCAGAGGTGCTGATGGAAGCCTAAAAAGATTGTAGAAGTGATAAGTTTTGTGGTACATTTTACAATTTATATGTTAAAATCAATATATATATATAATGAAACGGGACATGCCAGAGTCATGTCGGTGGCCGTCTTGGGTCACCACCAACTGGGCACCCTGGCAGCCTTGTGTTAACCTTGTAGATGGGGGGTTGGTGGCATGGGTGCCATGCAAGCAGGGCATCTTTTACCCCGGCCAGGCTAGACTGTTCCCCACTTGTTCCAGTTTGTCCCTATCCTCCTTAAAGTGTGGCACCCTACACTGGGCACATTCCCACTGATGCTCAAGGGAATCACACCTGGCCTAACGGGCCTCTCATTCTAGGCACCGTCTTCGAAGGATGCAGCCCCTCCTCTGTTTTTTAAAAGGCGTTTGTTACCAAAATTGAAATTTCTATATTAAACAATTGATAAGGAAAAATCCTGGGGTGTGGATTTACTCCTCTGCCCAGCTCGTCGGGGTGCCACTCCCCGCGGGTCCCTCTGGTCAGCAAAATAATTTTGGAGATTATTTGATTCTGTATTGGATAGTCAGAGGAAACCATACAGTACATGGTATCTGCTTATTGCTACAATTTTATGGACTGCTTTTCTGAACCTCTTTGCTGTTGTGTATGTATGGTGCCTGTGTCATTGTCAATTGTCCTGGCCTTAGTTTGAGGCTGCGGGGGGGCCTTGGGATTTTTGCCCCATTCCTGGTTTTAACAGAGTGAAAACAAATGTGTGACTGATTGTTGTCCTGGGTAGTGATGCTGCTGCTAATTGCTTTTAGGAGTTGTTAGCTGGTTTTAGAATAATTTTAATTTGGTGGCTTTTGTTTTGTTTTGAAGTTTCAATTATATTGTATATGGTGTTCTTCCCCCCCCTTCCTTTTCCTTTTCCCCTTTTTCACATCATATTTTACCTGTACACTTACAATTATATATACACATTGCTTTTTGTCTTCAGTAAAGAAGAAATATATATATAAATAATAGATTGAATGATAATAATCTTGTAATGTTCTATTTCTGGTGGGTTTTTCTTTTGGTATTGTATTTGGATGTTATTTTTCTTTTCTTACCCCCCTTTTTCACATCTTTTTTTACCGTGTGCACTTACAATTACATACACATTATTTTCATCTTCCAATAAAGTATATAAAAGAAAAAAGAAATAAATTGATGAGAAATAAATAATGGCCTGTATCCCTACAGAGCCATTTGCTCTCTCCAGGGAGAGGTGAGATCCTGCACTTTTTGCAAACTGATAAATCCAGCCTTCTAAAACTATCTAAACAAGCCAATTGATCTGGTCAATAAATAACAAAACTGCAGCCTGCTGTTTACATATTTATTCATTTTTAAGCCCTGTAGGGTGGAGTTCATTTCAACATTTCTACTGGCTACCTGGGTTTTCTTATCTCTCCGGTTTCAATTGGAAATGGTGACTTAACATATGGCAAAGCAGGCAGGGGAAACCTGAACCAGCCACCTGGGCGGCTGTCAAATCAGGAGGGCGAAATCAAGGCTTCTTTGTTGACAGGGAGCAGCAGGATGGGGAAACTTGGGAGCAGAAGGGAGTTCTCCTGGCCTGAACAGGATGCGACCTTGTCTATGCATGATCCCTTAACCATAGCAGAGCAATGAAAATCTTGCAAAGTTCATCTTGCAGATGGTTAAAGTTAACTCAGTTGTTTCCTTGTTTATTAATCACAATGTAAATACAGTGCCACTTAATTGGTAAAAAAAACCCACACTGAGCTTTTTACAGTGTACAATATAAAAAATACATAGGAAAAATGCCGATGAAATCAAACTTCTAAGAACTGGGCGTAAAATTTATCAGAACCTAGCTTGAAATTGACAGTTCCAAAAAAACATACAAAATAAAATTGTTAGAGCTGTTCCCCTTTTTGCTGTGATGCAGATGGGAAGGCCAGAAAAGGGTGAAATGAAAACCAGCTGCGTCTTCCAAATGCCCCAGTGCATGCTGGGAGTACTGTGGCTAAGGTCCTCAGTTTCCCATGCTCATGCCTACAGCTCCCATCATGCACTGCTGATGAAAGCATCATGTGATTTCTCAGATGCCGCTGCTGCTGCTGCACCACACAGAATGCATAGGTCTTCTGAGACGTCCCCAAATGAGGGAGAGGCAGGTATAATTACATACTTTCCAGCATTTCTCGGATGCAAATAGGGACATCCTATTCCATAATCAGTGCTATTTTTCTAGAAAAGGTGATGGAGCTCACCATGTTCACCTCCCTTATTCTCTTATGATGGCAATGGCACCCGCCTGAGAAGTGCAGGAACTGAGTTCTGGCAAGTTCAAGCTGAAAAAAACCCTGTCAATAATAATAATAATACCCTGCCATCTGACTGGGTTGGGTGGTGTCAAAGACCAGACAGGATTAGAGCTCTGGTGAGGAATGGTGGGAACCTCCCCTTCTCCCTGCTCCTGACCAGGATCTTGAAGCTGCAGGAACAATGGAGCAGCATAGATTTAGAGAACTGGTTTGCAGAGGGGCATAGTTCAGAAAACAACAGCTGGGCAGAGCTGAGTGGGGAACAGCTAGGACAGGGGTCAGCAAACTTACCACGCCTCGGGCCGGCATCTCCAGTGCTGATCGCGCGGCGGGCCAGAGGGTGGGGGAGCAGGTGCCCATATGCATGCGCACATGCTATTTTCTGCGCAGTTCCGGGTCGGAGGAGCACCGGAAATAGCTTGTGCTCATGTGCACAGGCCTCCTCCAACCCGGATGTGCACCGGAAATAACGCGCATGCGCAAATAATGCGCATGCGCACAAGCTATTTCCGGTGCTCCTCTGACCTGGAAGGGGGCAGTCGCGCAGCGCCAGTAAGAGTGGGCGGTGGCAGCAGGCAGCGGGGGTCGCTGTGGGCCGGATAAACGAGTCCCTCAGGCCTTATCCGGCCCACGGACCTTAGTTTGGGGACCCCTGAGCTAGGATAAGCAGAACAGGAAGAGAGAGAGATAACTGACCCCCCTTCGCTTGGTAGTGTCCAGCCTATCTCTCCAAAGTCATGGAAAGCTGATTAAGTTGCTATGCAGAAGGCTCAGTGGTTGCAAGATCAGGTTGCAAGAAGGGGAAATGACGAGACTCGGAGGGGGGGGGGAGGAGGAAGAAAACTTAATTGGGAGCACCTGCGCTCCAAGAATGGCTGCTGTGTTCTTTTGCTGTGATCATTAAATGCTCTTAAACTGCTAAGGGACTCTAATTGCTTTGTTCTGCTGATGCACGGCCAAAGCCATTTCTCCAAAGTCTGACAGGTGGGTTCCAACACACACAAAAACATAATAAAGCATCAAACATATAAAAACTTACTTATACAGGGCTGCCTTCATATGTCTTCTAAGACTTGTAGAGTTACTTATTTCCTTGGCTCGGGTTGCATAACTCCCTACCCTCCAACATTTCTCCACTGAAAATAGGAATATCCAATACAGTGGTACCCTGGTTCTCAAATGCCTTGGTTCTCAAACGCCGAAAATCTGGAAGCAAGTATTCTGGTTTTCGAATGTTTTTCAGAAGCTGAACATCCGATGTGGCTGTCGGCTATTGTTTCCAGGGCGCCTGCACCAATCAGAATCTGCACATTGGTTTTTCAACATTTCGGAAGTCAAACGGCCTTCCAGAATGGATTAAGTTTGGCGCTTTTGTTTTTGCTATTTATTTTGCGTTTTTGTTTTTGAGGCTTTTTTTGGTTAATTTGTTTTTGTGACTGTGTGGAACCCAGTTCAGCTACCTATTGACTGATTGTGTGACTGCGGAAATGGATAAAAGCCCCCCATCAGTGACTATCATCAGTGCAGGTAAGAATTTTTTTTAAATTCATAATAAAATTCATGGTAAATTGCTATTTTAGGGGTTATTTTTAAAAGCCTGGAACGGATTAATCCGTTTTGCAATACTTTCTATAGGAAAGCGCGCCTTGGTTTTGGAATGCTTTGGTTTTGGAACAGACTTCCGGAACGGATTAAGTTTGAGAACCAAGGTACTACTGTACCCTCCAACATTTCTCTGATGAAAATAAGGACATCCTAAGGAAAAGTGAGACATTCCGGGATCAAATCAGAAACCAGGATGGCATCTGTAAATCCAGAACCGCCCCTGGAAAATAGGGACACTTGGAGGGCCTGTAATTACGTAACTAGATGGCGCCCACAATCACATTTTCAGAACACAGAGCAGCATATTGCCAGAGAATATCAGGGACGGATCTTCCGGACATGTTATATGCTCTGTGAAAAAGAGACAGCCTCGCGTGACAGTTTCAACAATGGTCTCAAACCCTTCCACTCTCCTTGAAAGGGTGGTTTGTTCTCGCGTGTGTTATAAGAATTTAAGGTCTCAAATATATAAATTAAATGGTCATCAATTTACAAGGCAAATACAGTCATACCTCATGTTACGTTTGCTTCATGTTATGTTCTTTCAGGTTACGTCCCGCGGCGACCTGGAAGTACCGGAAAGGGTTACTTCTGGGTTTCATCGCTCGTGCATGTGCAGAAGCGCAAAATGGCGTCACACGCATGTGCAGAAGCGGTGAATCGCAACCCGTGCATGCGCAGACGCAGTGCTGCGGGTTGCACTCTTTTCATGTTGCGAACGGGCCTCCAGAACAGATCCCGTTCACAACCAGAGGTACCAGTGCTCGCTTCGGCAGCACATATACTAAAAAAAAATTGGAACGATACAGAGAAGATTAGCATGGCCCCTGCGCAAGGATGACACGCAAATTAAAAAAAAAAGGAAAAAGGGACACGGGTGGCGCTGTGGGTAAAACCTCAGTGCCTAGGACTTGCCGATCGTATGGTCGGCGGTTCAAATCCCCGCGGCGGGGTGCGCTCCCGTCGTTCGGTCCCAGCGCCTGCCAACCTAGCAGTTCAAAAGCACCCCCGGGTGCAAGTAGATAAATAGGGACCGCTTACCAGCGGGAAGGTAAACGGCGTTCCGTGTGCTGCGCTGGCTCACCAGATGCAGCTTGTCACGCTGGCCACGTGACCCGGAAGTGTCTGCGGACAGCGCTGGCTCCCGGCCTATAGAGTGAGATGAGCGCACAACCCTAGAGTCTGGCAAGACTGGCCCGTACGGGCAGGGGTACCTTTACCTTTACCTATAAAAAAAAAAAAAAATCAGAGGTACCACTGTATATACATATATAAACCACATGTCTGAAACAGTACAGGAAAACAGTCCTAAAGCCATTTTGACACTTTCAGTGACCTCAGATATTCCTCTGCAGTTTGGGTGGAAATAGGAAAAGCCTCCCCATTGTCTCTGTGCTCACAAATCCTGCCTTAAGGGCACATTTGGGTATGAATTAGGGTATGAATAGGGACGCAGGTGGTGCTGTGGTCTAAACCACTGAGCCTAGGGCTTGCCGATCGGAAGGTCGGCGGTTCGAATCCCCACGATGGGGTGAGCTCCCGTTGCTCGGTCCCTGCTCCTGCCAACCTAGCAGTTCAAAACCACGTCAAAGTGCAAGTAGATAAATAGGTACAGCTCCGGCAGGAAGGTAAACGGCATTTCCGTGTGCTGCTCTTGTTTCGGTGTTCCGTTGCTCCAGAAGTGGCTTAGTCATACTGGCCACATGACCCGGAAAAACTGTCTGTGGAGAAACGCCGGCTCCCTCGGCCTGTAAAGTGAGATGAGTGCCGCAACCCCAGAGTTGTCTGTGATTGGACTTAACTGTCAGGGGTCCTTTACCTTTACCTTTACGGTGAGCCCAGGTAATGCAATCAGTGACCATTAACAGGTTTCCTGCCAGACAGGATTTCTGCTGTAGACCGCCTCTTGTGATGTATTTCTGCTGTAGACCTCCCCTTCTGTGATGTATTGGGGGGTGATCTTGAGCTACAGTGGGGGGGGTCTATATAAGGCTTGGCACACCATTGTTCTGCGTTCCTCCTCCCTCATGCGTGCGGTGAGTGAGGACCTTGTTGCAACAGTTTAATAACAATCAGCCTTACAAATCCTGTCTTAAGGGCATGTTTGTGTATAAATAGGGTGAGCCTGTGACCTGGATTCAGGAACAAAAGTATTAACCATCACAAAAGAATGGCCAGGCTGCCCGGGTAGAGCAATCAGAGGCCATTATCAGGTATCCTGGCAGGCAGGATTTCTGCTGTAGACGGCCTCCTTCTGTGATGTATGTATGATGTATTGTGGGGTGGTCTTGGGCTACAGGGTGGACAGTCTATATAAGAGCTTGCACACCAATGTTCTGGGTTCCTCCTCTCTCCTGCGTGGGGTGAGTGGGGGACTCTGTTGCAACAGTCTAATAAAGATCAAGCTTACTAGCTGCTTTGCTTCTCAATATTCTCTGGTTGGCCTCTGTTATTTTCTCCTACCGATAGGGAACCCACTCAAGGACTCTATATGGGCTCTTGGATACCCCATAAGGGGGAAAGGGCAGGTTTTTTTTACAACACTTGGCATGCACCCTTTCCCTGGAGATGGGAAGGTGGTGCTTGCAGTCCCAGATTCAATCCCCAGCATCTGAGTGGCAGCAGAGCGCATGCCGCTGGGTCAGAAATAGAAACTATAAGCAGCTCACACAAAAAAGTAGACGTTAGATTAACTGTGCTGTGCAAAGAGGTCCTTCCTATTTAGTCTGTTGTCTGTCCTGAATATTAGTGATTGCTAAGCTTCTGATGTGGGGGGAGACCCCAATTCTGGTTAAATGCAGTGTGCAAATTGGGTAAGCGTATGCAAAATAAGCAGATCTATCCGGATAATTTCCCTCCACTTCCATTGTGCATGACAAATTCTGTTCAATTGACAGAACAGCGTGATTTACTCAGAACATGAGAGCATACGGTGCCAACACTAGAGGGTGCTGTCTGCCTATTTAATTGGAATCACATAACCGCAGAATTGTTGAGTCGGAAGGGACCATAAGGGTCATCTAGTCCAACCCCCTGCAATGCAGGAATCTGCAAAAGGACAGAGTTGTTTTTTTCACTTGATCTGCTTTTTTAATTTCCCTCTGTTCCAATCCAAACAGGAACTTTGACATGATCGGAGAACCTTGGTTCAGAAACTGCAGAATATGTATTTCTAATGTATTCATTGCTTTGGGGTACCGGTTTCAAATTCTGCAGAACTCTCCATCAAGGAAGATGTTGCATGACCCAGTGGGTGGTGGAACAAAGGAGTAGGTGGGTAGAAAAATCAGAGTTGATATCTTAACCCTATGATCAGCTTCTTGCCTTTGGGAAGAGCTGCAGCTCATAGAATCGTAGAATTGAAGAGTTGCAAGTTTGATAAGAATTTTAAAGTCTTAGATATATAATAAATGTTCATAAATGTACCAACCAAGCATGTACATAGATCAGCACAGGAAGACCCACCTGAAACCATTTTTGATTCCCAAACTGACCAAATGTTTTCTCTGCGAGGTCAAAAGAAAATGGAAAAGCCTCCCCATTGTCTTTTCCTTCACAAATCCTGTCTTAAGGGTATGTCTGTCTGTGTTTGAATAGGGTGAGGCTGTGACCTGGCTCAGGAACTAAGTATTTATCATTACAAAAGACTAGCCAGGCCCCCCAGTGTATCCAATCAAGTGAGCATTAACAGGTAACCTGTCAGACGAGATAAACAACGCGCTCAGATTTCTGCTGTAGACTGCCTTTTCTGTGATGTAGGTATGATGTATCTGGGGTGGTGGTCTTGGGTTACACCCCTTCTGTGATGTATGTATGATGTATGGAGGGGTGGTCTGGAGCTACAGGCAGGGAATTTAAAATGTCTATATAAGGGCAGGCACACCTTTGTTCTGGGTACCTCCTCCTTTCCTGTGTGTGAAGGGAGCACCCTGTTGCAACAGACTGATAAAGATCAGGCTTACTAGCTGCTTTGCTTCTCAATACTCTCTGGTTGGCCTCTGTTATTTTCTCCTACCAATAGGGAACCTACGCAAGGACTCTGTATGGGCTCTTGGGGGAATCTGAGGCAGAACATCTCTAGGCATGACTGGGAACGTTCCCGATCTGAGAACCTTTGCCAGTCAGCCACCGGTATGAAATTTACGGCATGTAATGCCTTAAGAGAGAATATTATGAAAATGATATACAGGTGGTACATGACCCCAGTCAAGCTTGCAAAAATATATCATCTGCCCGATAATAAATGCTGGAAATGTAAAGAAACTGAAGGTACATTCTTTCACCTTTGGTGGACGTGCCCAAGGATTAAGGCTTTCTGGGAAATGATTTATAATGAAATGAAAAAGGTATTTAAATATACCTTCCTGAAGAAACCAGAGGCCTTCCTTCTGGGCATTGTCGGCCAATTGGTGCCAAAGAAGGACAGAACGTTTTTTATGTACGCTACAACAGCAGCAAGAATACTTATAGCAAAGTATTGGGAGACACAAGATTTACCCACTTTGGAAGAATGGCAGATGAAGATGATGGACTATATGGGACTGGCAGAAATGACTGGCAGAATCCAGGACCAGGGAGAAGAGGCGGTGGAAGAAGATTGGAAGAAATTTAAAGACTAGTTACAGAAATATTGCAAAATTAATGAATGTTAGAATGATGTTGGATAGAAATTAAGTGGTTTCCAGCTGTAATGCTTTAAGAATATGGAAGAAGGGTTAATTAGGTAAAAAAATAACTAAAATGGTGTTGGATTGGAAATAAGTGGTATTGGCAACAAAGTTAATAAGAATATGCAAAAATGAATTGATAATGGATGAAAATACTGAGTTATAAAATGTTAAGTTATAGAGATAAGATAAATGAAAGAGGGTAAGGATTTGCTGATTTGATTATTTAAATGGGAATACAAGAAGGGGAGGTGTGAGGAAGTCAAAGAAACAAGCAAATGAGTTTTATGTTATGAAAAACAATTGTTTTTAATTTTTCTTGTTTTTTCTGTATGTTTTACTTATCTTTTTATTTTTTATTATTATTATGTGTTTTTGTATATTTGTCTTTGTAAAATCTTAATAAATATTTCTTTTTTTAAAAAAAGAGAACCTTTGCCAGTCAGTGTTATACATCATTGAGCTAGATAATGGCAGCTTCTCTTATTCCTGTTTAAATCAGATCTTTATTCAGGATCATGAGGACTACAGCCTTGCTTTAACGCTTTGACACCCTGCAGAAAGATTGGAAATGGAATTTTAATATAAGCAGCTAGGTCAACGCTGGTTACGTTTTAAAGAACTGCTTTTAAATGTTGCATTTTAAATTGCTGTAACCTGCCCTTGGACCTTAGGGTGAAGGGCATATAATAAACTAAAATAAGTAAATAAATTTGAATGTATTTCCCATCTCGTGTGTGTCTTGTGTGTGTGGAGAGAAAGAGAGAGGTGTATGTTTTATCCCATTTTTTTATTTTGCAATGTTAATGGATGGGGGAGAATTTTATTTGTGTTTCCATGAGAAACTCTCCCGTGGGCACTTCTCAAATCCACCCGCCAACCAGGTTGTTCTCAGAGCAGACCATTGAAATGAATGGTTCACATCTAGTTGAGCCAATTAAGTTCACTACTTCGCCTGCTCTGAGTATGACTAATGCTGCGCACAAGCCAAATATCATTTGACATTTGCAGCTCTCTTGATTTTCCTGCGCAGTTTTGCAACCAGTGTGTACAAAAATGTATTTGGGGGAAAGTGGGTTGTAATCAATGTTCTTCCTACTCAGGGTAGACCCATTGAACCTGATGGATATTACAATCTTGGGTCCATTCATTTGGATGGGTCAGCTCTGAGTACACATAGAGATACCTGCATTAGTGAAAGCCGCATGCATTATCCCGGGACGCGGGTGGCGCTGTGGTCTAAACCACAGAGCCTAGGGCTTGCCGATCAGAAGGTTGGTGGTTCGAATCCCCGCAATGACGGGGTGAGCTCCTGTTGCTCGGTCCCTGCTCCTGCCCACCTAGCAGTTCGAAAGCACATCAAAGTGCAAGTAGATAAATAGGTACCGCTCCAGCAGGAAAGTCAACGGTGTTTCCGTGCGCTGCTCTGGTTCACCAGAAGCGGCTTAGTCCTGCTGGCCACATGACCCGAAAGCTGTATGCCGGCTCCCTCGGCCAGTAAAGCAAGATGAGCGCCGCAACCCCAGAGTTGGCCACGACTGGACCGAATGGTCAGGGGTCCCTTTACCTTTACATTCATTATCCTTGCTTGCAAAACTGTGTGCATCAGTCAAAATCTGTGTACTACATGAAAAATTTCCACGAAAATTATGACAAAATTTCCACGAGGATGCTTTTATTTTATTTTTATTTTTAACGTAGGTTCGTACCCAATGTCAGTCACACTTTGCTGTGGATCCATTTAAATTAATGGACCTGACTAATGTAGGTCCATTAATTTGAACAGGTCTGCTCTGAGTGGAATATAGAGGGTGACAACCCAATATATATTTTATTTTATTGCATTCATATCCCACATTTTCCTCTCCAAGGAGTTCCAGGTGTTGTACGTGGTTCTCCTTTAGCCCCCCACAACAACACCCCATAGCTGTCAACTTTTCCCTTTTCTTGTGAGGAATCCTATTCAGAACAAGGGAATTTCCCTTTAAAAAAGGGAAACGTTGACAGCTATGCAACAGCCCTGTGAGGTGGGTGCGGCTGAGAGAGACAGTGACCACCCCCAGAGGACAAACCCAGGCTTCCTGGCCCTACGGGGGGGATTTGAATCCACTCCCAGCTCAAAACTCTAACCGCTGCACTGGACCAGCTCTTAAGCAACCACAGAAATGGGGGATTTGAGACAGCAAAAACGAGAAGCCAAGACGTTGAATGAACGGCTCCAGTCCAAAAGAAACCCCTCCCTCCTGTGGCTTTGTCCTTTGCCACCCCCTGTCACTTTTCCCAGACCCTCCAAGTCCCAGATTTATAGAAGCCAGGGCCGTCTTACCCATAGGTGCTAGGGGTGCAGGGCACCCGGGCGCCAGGCCTGAGGGTTGAGTCCGGGGAAAAGCCGGCCGTTGGTCGGAGCGCCACATTGGGCTCTTCAGCTGCGGGCAGCTCTGCGCCAGCAGTTTGGGGGCAACTGAGCCAGCGAGACACTGAGCCAGCAAGACGTCCCGAGTGCCTGGGACTGGGCAACCGGGGGGGGGAGCGCTGGGCAGATCTTTGCACCCTGGCGCCACATATGCTTAAGACAACCCTGATAGAAGCCCTCTTGATTTCTGGTTTGATCCTGGAATGTCCTGTTTTTCCTTAAAGGTAAAGGGACCCCTGACCATTAGGTCCAGTCGTGGCTGACTCTGGGGTTGCGGCGCTCATCCCGCTTTATTGGCCGAGGGAGCCGGCGTACAGCTTCTGGGTCATGTGGCCAGCAGGACTAAGCCGCTTCTGGCGAACCAGAGCAGTGCACGGAAACGTCGTTTACCTTCCCGCCGGAGCGGTACCTATTTATCTACTTGCACTTTGACATGCTTTCAAACTGCTAGGTTGGCAGGAGCAGGGACCGAGCAACGGGAGCTCACCCCGTCGCGGGGATTCGAACCGCCAGCCTTCTGATCGGCAAGCCCAAGAGGTTCAGTGCTTTAACCCACAGCGCCACCCGCGTTCCTCCTCACTTTTCCTTAGGACGTTCCTATTTTCATTGGAGAAATGTTGGAGGGTAGGGAGTTCTGCAACCCTTGAGCCAAGGAGAAAAGTAACTAGACAACCTTTAGAAGACATCTGAAGACAGCCCTGTAGAAGGAAGATTTTTAATGTTTACGTATTATGTTTTAGAATGTGTTGGAAGGCACCCAGATTGACGACTTCTTCTTCTTCTTCGTCTTCTTCTTGACATCCCGGTTTTCATTGGAGAAACGTTGGAGGGCATGTCTTCCCCACTCACAAGGCCAAAGCCCCTTGCCTTTCGAAAAACGAAACTGCGGCAAAGTCCCCGTCATTGGCTGGAATTTTCCTCGGAAGGGAAGGACACCTGTCGCTGTATATTTCAGCTGTGCAGAGAGAGAGACACACACACAGAGAGAGAGGGCAGGATTGATCCAGGCGACAATCTGAAGGCCAGACGGCTGGATTTAAAGGACCTGGGTATGAACCGCATGCCGTCTGTCTGTCTGTCTGCGTCTTAGCACTCCCAGCTTCTGGTTTCTGAACCACGTCTGTCTGCTTGCAACATTCCCACGAACTTTCGGCCAGCCTGCCTGGATCTCCCAGAGATTCATTTTCCCCTTTCGCTGGCTTGTGATCAGCCTCTCCGGCTGGATTCCAGCTGGGCCGCCTTCCACGGGTCGCCCGGGATGGGGAAGGAAACTATTTTTGGGTGACGCTTTGATGTTGAGTCAGCAGCCGTCGACGCAAAAGCCCCACTCCGGCTCCCTGGGAGCTGCGGCGAAGGCTGCTCCCCATCTGAGAACTCAAATGCAGGCATGAAGCTGGCAAGGTATCTATAACTATAGATTGCACTCTGTTATTATTTCCATTTTCTGAAGCAGACTAACCTCGACGTGTTCCTGGCCCAGTAACCATCGACGTTGGGAAGATCCAAAGAGGGTGTGGGTGTATTAACATCTGCCCGCTTCCAAACCAGTGGTTATTGATTACTGGGTCAGTGAAATTAATAGATTGATCAACACCGTCGCCTTTTACCTATGCCTTCAGGTGATTTGCAGCTGAGGAACATCTGGCAACTTCGTTATACAGCTTTTGGCAAACGTTGAGGAATGCTCACCTCTCCAACCTGGTTGACTGGTGTATTTTTAGGACTTATTTCTGCAATGTTGAATTGTTTCCAGTTGCTTTTAATGTTGTGTTCTGATATTTAAAGTTGCGTTGTAATTGCTGTAACACTCCTGGGACAGACACCAAGAACATTTAAAGCACATGTGTGTGTGTGCACACTCACACCCAGACCAAAGAATCTTGAGAACTCTGATTAGTTACCGTATTTTTCTGTGTATAAGACGCCTCCATGTATAAGACGCCCCCTATTTTTGGGTACTCCAAATTAGGAAAACACCCCCTCAGCACTACCTGTGTATAAGACGAGCCCCAATTTTAAACAGATTTCTTTGCTAAAAAAAACCTAGTCTTATACATGGGGAAAAACGGTAAGTTCGCTGGGAACCTAAGCACCTCTGTGAGGAGTAAGCTACACTTAACAGGATTATTGGTGTGTGTGTGTAGAAATGTGCTTTACATAGTCTACCAAAAGGACATTTCTGCTACAAAAATAGGATAAATTGCTTTATTCTAACCAGTAATTAATTCTGATGCTCATATTTCAAATCCTGCTTGCGTTTCCATCTCCACATGGTACTGTAGTTCTTTAAATACTCAGTAACAGCTCTCCCGTCCTCAAGGAATTTATCCTCATTTTGGTCTCTAAACTTTGCCAGCTCCGCAAACGCCATCATTTTCAAAAGCCATTCTCCCTTTGTTGGAACCTCCTCTTCTTCCCATCTTTGGGCATACAATATTCTTGCTGCTGTCGTTGTACACATAAATAAGGAAGCTTTTAATGTTTGATGTCTTGTGGTGTTTTTATGTTTTGCTGGAAGCCACCCTGAGTGGCTGGGGCAACCCAGTAATAACATAACAACAACAGTAATAATAATAATAATAATAATAATAATAATAATAATAATAATAAATAATAATAATTAAAAAAAAACAGAGTGGGCTCCATGGGCCATATTGGGCCTCCCCAGTCAGGAGCACAGTGAGATTCTCACTGTCTGCTCCTCAGCTGTGGAATCACCTGCGGCTGAAAGTCTGCCAAAATCCAAGATTGAGCATATACAGGGAACGTCTTCTGTTAAACGATCATAGGTGTTTTGTTCACATCTGGCACAGATCCAATTAAATGAATATTCAGTTTAAATAAGTAGCATAAGAATGTGGTTTGATTGAGGACTGGAGTCTTGCACCGTTTTTTGTTTTTTAAGAGGAGAGGCCATAACGCAGTTGTTGGACACCTGCTTGGCATGCAGAAGGCGGCAGGTTCAGTCCCCGGCACCTCCCGGCAGAGCTGGGGACGGGTGTCCACCTTGAAATCTCAGAGAGCCCCTGTAGGTGATGCTGAGCTAGACTGGAAGAGCGCGCTGACTTACAGAGTCATATAATCGTAGAGTCGGAATCTCATTTCTTCTAACTTTAAGCCAAAGATTCGAGTCCCACCCTCCAGAACAGCAGAAAGCAAGTTTGCTCCCTGTTCCATGGGGCAGCCATGGGACTCAGCAGAAGGCAGCTCAGAAATTATGTCCGTCCCACAAGCTGAAAGCCTCCCCACCTCCGGTTTTCTTAATTTCTTTACAGTGGTACCTCAGGTTAAGTACCGTATTTTTTGCTCTATAAGACTCACTTTTTCCCTCCTAAAAAGTAAGGGGACATGTGTGTGCGTCTTATGGAGCGAATGCAGGCTGCGCAGCTATCCCAGAAGCCAGAACAGCAAGAGGGATTGCTGCTTTCGCTGCGCAGCGATCCCTCTTGCTGTTCTGGCTTCTGAGATTCAGAATATTTCTTTTCTTGTTTTCCTCCTCCAAAAACTAGGTGCGTCTTGTGGTCTGGTGCGTCTTATACAGCGCAAAATACGGTACTTACTTCGTTCCGGAGGTCCGTACTTAACCTGAAACTGTTCTTAACCTGGAGCACCACTTTAGCGCCGCCGGAGCACGATTTCTGTTCTCATCCTGAAGCAAAGTGCTTAACCTGAAGCACTCTTTCTGGTTTAGCAGAGTCTGTAACCTGAAGCGTATGTAACCTGAAGCGTATGTAACCCGAGGTACCACTGTATTGCCCTTTTGCCAGGCTGCTCAAAGCACCATGCAGAATCTTCACCCCTCTGTGTTTCATTCTCACACAACCACCCTGTGGAGTAGGCTAAGATGAGAGGGACAACAGACTAGGACATGGGAGGCCTGAGTGTGAATCCTTTGGGAGCCAGTCACTGCCTCCCAGACTAACCTACCCTGAAGGGAACAACCATGTGCGCCACCTTGAAATTCTTGGAGAAAAAGCTGGCATATAAATGCAATCAGTAATCATAATAATTGATAATAAATCATTTGGATTGTTGGAATGGGTTGCTGGGTTGTTTGGGAATTGCCCTTCTCCAAAAAATATCTCGTAAACGCAAAGTATTTTTTTGTAATACAGTGGTACCTCGGGATACAGACACTTCAGGTTACAGACGCTTCAGGTTACAGACTCCGCTAACCCAGAAATAGTACCTCGGGTTAAGAACTTTGTTTCAGGATGAGAACAGAAATCGTGCTCCGGCGGTGCAGCGGCAGCAGGAGGCCCCATTAGCTAAAGTGGTACCTCAGGTTAAGAACAGTTTCAGGTTAAGAACGGACCTCTGGAACGAATTAAGTTTTTAACCCGAGGTACCACTGTATGTGCCACAATTTTATGCCACCAGTATATGCAAACATCTGGCTTACTTAAGATATTTATTAGAACCTTTATTCTCAATAACGATGAAGCCTGCAGCTGGAGATTGCTTTGATTTTTTTAATGAATCTTTATTATTTGTAAAGGGCAGCTCAGTGGGCTAGAGCGTGGTGCTGATAACACCAAGGTTGCAAGTTCGATTCCTGTATGAGACAGCTGCATATTCCTGCATTGCATTGCGGGGGTTTGGACTAAATGATCCTTCCAACCCTACAATTCTATAATTCTATGTTTGTATGAGTTGACCCTTTATTCTCCCTTTGGAGCTGCGATGTATGTATGTCCTTTTGTCTTTCTGGGTTGTGGCGCTTTAAGGTTTAAAATATTTTGATTGCTTGTCTTTTTTTGCACATTGTTGTTGTTAGTAAATCAGTTTATTAAAAAAGGAACAAGCAGGCACACCCAGTGAGTTTGTGGCTGAGACTGGGTCAGGATTCGAACCCGGGTCTCCCAGGTGCCTAATCCGATACGCTCTTTCCCACTGCACCTAGGGAGGAGACCGGCGGCGAGGCTCCTCTTGCGTCTCCGAACACCTGCTTGGGCTGTGAACGGGACGGGGAAATGGGGCTGATCGTTTTGCAGGTTGGACAGGGTCCAGCGTGCTGGGTTTCAGATCCCTATTCTTAGAAGGCTGCCATGGGGTTTTTGACGATGACTGCACAGCCAAGGCTCTGGTTTGACATATCCGAGTGTGAATGAAGGCTGTGGCATCTTCCAGGAGAGGTGGGGTCGAAACTGGACTGCCGTTTAAGGCCCTGGGATATTACTTACACCACCACCATCCGCCCACCTTCAGCTGCCCCACCCCTCCAACAGGACTCCGTATTTTAAAAAAGGGAATCTCCTAGACTTAGAACCAATTCTCCACTTTTGGGACAGGAGCCTTAATAATAATAATTTTATTATTTGCCCCAGCCACTCTGGGTGGCTTCCAGCATATGCAAAACCATAATAAAACATTAAACATTTAAAAAAAAAAAACCTTCCCTATCCAGGGCTGCCTTCAGACATCTCCTAAAGGTTGTGCAGTTACTTATCTCCTTGGCTCGGGGGTCGCAATACCCCGTACCCTCCGACATTTCTCAGATGAAAATAGGGACCGTTAGAACCGGTGTTATATGATCCCAGCGGCCGCTCCCAGTCACCAGTCTGGCTGCCGCGTTCTGGATTAGTTGTGGTTTCCGAGTCACTTTCAAAGGTAGCCCCACGGAGAGCACATTGCAGTAGTCTAAGCAGGAGATAACCAGAGCATGGACCACTCTGGCCAGACAGTCTGCGGGCAGGGAGGGTCTCAGATGGAGCTGGTAGACAGCCGCCCTGGACGCAGAATTGACCTGCGCCTCCATGGACAGCTGTGAGTCCAAAATGACTCCCAGGCTGCACACCTGATCCTTCAGGGGCACAGTTATCCCATTCAGTCCCCCACACCTGCCCACCCCGTGTCCCCCCAAAACAGTAACCTCAGTCCATTAGCCACCATCCATCCTCCATCCGCCTCCAGACACACACACAGTGGATTATGGGTAGGCAAGCTAAGGCCCTGGGGCCAGATCCGGGCCAATCGCCTTCTAAATCCGGCCTGTGGGCGGTCCGGGAATCAGCGTGTTTTTACATGAGTAGAATGTGTCCTTTTATTTAAAATGCAACTCTGGGTTATTTGTGGGGCATAGGAATTCATTCATTTTTTCCCCCAAAATATAGTCCGGCCCCCTACAAGGTCTGAGGGACAGTGGACCAGCCCCCTGCTGAAAACGTTTGCTGACCCCTGCTTGAGTGGATCAATAAAGGCTCCCTTTGCACTATGCATTGAAAGCAGCCTTGGAGCACTTTAAAGAGCCATATTTCAACTCTCTGCCCCAATGAATCTTGTAGTTTAATGGTACTGAGAGCTGTTCAGAGTCAGTGCGAGGAAAAGTTGCAGAACTGGGATTCGCACGGCTCCGGTCCCTTCTGCTTGTTTTGTGACTTTACCTGGTCGGGATGCTGATGACAGATCTCTGCCTCGTTCCTGTTGCGTTTAGCAAGGGTTCCTCAGCGACGACATGGCGACGGGTCCCTGCGAGATCCTGGAGCGGAGCGAGGAGTCTCCAGATTCTCTGAAAGAGTCTCCGGTCCAGAAGCCATCGAAGGAGGAGATAAAAGAAGGTATTTTAATGATAGAATTGTAGAGTTGGAAGGGACCCTGCAGTGCAGGGATAGGAGCATGGCTTAGGGAACCTAAGCAACTTACGCCCTTTCAGAAGAACATGTGAAATATACTATGCGCGCGTGTGTTCGAATCCCACCTTCGTCGCCAGTGAAATATACTTGGAGTTGAGAGTGGATTTCATGCTCTGTATTCAGCTCATAGTGGTGAGGAGGAATGGAAGTTCCCCCAGAATGTCTGCTTTATATACGTTATTTACACAATGGGCCCCACGTGATTGGCTAATTCCAGGATTCTACTGCAGGCCAATCAGGTTGCAGATTCACTTCCACCTGGAGTTGGATTGGGTGGCTCCTGTGGACCAATCAGACTGCTGCATTCTGGATCCTATTGTTCTAGGACCAATCAGACTGCTGCATTCTGGATCCTATTGTTCTAGGACCAATCAGACTGCTGCATTCTGGATCCTATTGTTCTAGGACCAATCAGACTGCTGCATTCTGGATCCTATTGTTCTAGGACCAATCAGACTGCTGCATTCTGGATCCTATTGTTCTAGGACCAATCAGACTGCTGCATTCTGGATCCTATTGTTCTAGGACCAATCAGACTGCTGCATTCTGGATCCTATTGTTCTAGGACCAATCAGACTGCTGCATTCTGGATCCTATTCAACTCAGTACATAACACCATGAGAACAGAAGACGAGGCTGCTGGGTCCGGCCAAAGGCCCATCTTTGTCCACCATCCTGTTATCTCAGGGGCCCATTGTGGGAAACCCACAAGCAATATCTGGGCACGAGAGCCTCTCCCCTCCTGCGGTTTCCAGCACCTGGTGTTCAGGAGCGTTGTTGTATACAGGTATTAAAAGATAAGCCAGCCCCCAAGCTCTTAATCTCATGGACATGACACAAAAGGAAGGAGAGAGGAGGAGGGAAGAAGAAAGCCAAAGTCAGGTCAGTCTCTCCTCACCTGGCCATGGTCATCGTCTCCCCCATCATCTCAGCGCTGGTCCCACCATTAAAGCGATGCTAATTGGGGTGTGTTTCTTTAACAGATGCCGCAATACCAGTTAGTAAAGAAGAGATCAACAGCACCCCAAACGTAAGTACGACCGCGTGTGGCAATGCTTTAAGACCCTTGCTTCCCGGGTCCTCTCTCGGCCCACATCCACACCTCACATTGAAAGCAGCATTTCTGCCGCTTTAACAGTTGCGACTTAAATAAAATTTTATTATTATTTTAGAATGTTGTATCATTTTAATGTTGTTAGCCGCTCTGAGCCCGGCTTTGGCTGGGGAGGGCAGGATATAAATAAAATTTTATTATTCTTATTCCCCCAAAGGATCACGGGAACTGTAGTTTTTGTTTTTGTTTTTAATTTTAATTTTTCATTTATTACATACATCTCAACTTCTTAACATTTACTATATATTCCTCCCTCCCCTCCAGGGCTTCCCCCAGCTTGCGCTTTTGGTTTGTTTCTATGTTCACCCACTTTGCTATCTCTCAACAGAAAAAGTTGTTAATAACATAACATCAAACCTAAAAACGTAAAAAATAAAATTAAACACACCATCCCATTTCACTATCTTCTAAACATTTTCTGATGCTGATAATGTGGATGTTTATTTAAATCCTGCCATCAAGTCTATTGACTTTCTTTGTTTCTGCAAATATAATATGAATGGTTCCCATTCTTTTTCAAAGTCACTGTTGTCTTTTTCTCTTAGTCTATCCGTCGTTTTTGCCAGTTCTGCGTAGTTCATCAACTTCTCTTGCTGTTGTTCTTTAGTTGGTATTTCTCCAGTCTTCCAATTTTGTGCAGTCAACATTCTTGCTGCTGTAGTGGCATACATGAATAAAGTCCTCATTTCTTTTGGTATGTCTTGACCTAAAATACCTAATAAAAAGGCTTTTGGGTGTGTTTTTTTACAAAAGTTAGGAACTATATTTTGTTAAGGGTGCTGAGAGCTGTTAGGGGAGCCCACTATTCCTCTCAGAGAGCTACAATTCCCAGAGAGGTTTAACAATCAGTCCCTCTTCCCAGGGAATTCTGGGAATTGTAGCTGTGTGTGGGGAGGGGATATGGGAGTCTCCTACCCTTATCAAACTACAGTTCCCAGAATTCTTTGGGTGACATCACAACTGTTAAAAGCAGCAGAATAATGTCATGTGTGGTGCAGATATGTGTCTTGGGTCTGGTTCTCCTGGGACACAACTTAGTCCCAACTGAGTTCTACCCAGAGAAGACCCATTGAAATTAATTTTTTTAAAACCTTCAGGTTTTTTTTAAACGTAATTTGGAAATGTTTGTAATACTGAGCAGCAATAGTGAAACATCAGGCAGTGGGGCGGGAAGTCAGCTTTTAAATTTGCATTAATTTGGTGTTAATTTGTTTATTTTTTAAAGCATGATCTCTCCTCGCAGGGGACGGAAGGGATTCTTTTTCTCGTTACCGTCATCATTTCATTTATTAATTGCTTCCTACGAACCCCCTCAAAGAGATTCCCAGCACCAACTTCATAGGAAGCAATTAACAGATGGAATAATGGTGATAATAATGAGAAAACAGGATCCCTCCTGTCCCTGGAGAGGAGAGACTGACCCCTGGCAGCCTGTCCCAACATCGTTCCTGCGTGAGCTCACCAGTCTCTGCCTAAGCACAAGCTGTCCTGCTGAGCAGCTCAGGCAGCCAGTTTGTGGCTGAGCTGATTTTTGAACCTTGTCCTCCCTCCTTGCAGCTGTTCCTGGGATAGAGCAAGATTCTAGTCCTCAAGGAACTGGCTTTAAGTAGGAAACTGTAATAAATGAAAATCTGCCCCGGTTCCCTTATGGGGGACACAAGAGCCCTTATAGAGTCCTTTGCAGGTTCTCCATCGGTCGGAGAAAAAAACAGAGGCCAACCAGAGAATATTGAGAAGCAAAGCAGCTAGTAAGCCTGGTCTTTATTGAACTGTTGCAACAGGGTGCTCCCCTCACCTGCAGGAAAGGAGGAGGACCCTGAACAAAGGTGTGTCCACCCTTATATAGACATTTTTAATTCCCTGCCCTGGAGTCCAAGACCACCCCCAGACACATCATACCTACATCAAAGAAAGGGGTGGTCTACAGCAGAAATCTGAGTGCGTTGTTTACCTCCTGTCTGGCAGGTTACCTATTAATGGTCACTTGATTGGATACCCTGGGGAGCCTGGCCAGTCTTTTGTAATGACAAATACTTAGTTCCTGAGCCAGGTCACAGGCTCACCCTATTCATCCACAGACATACCCTTAAGACAGGATTTGTGAAGGAAAAGACAATGGGGAGGCTTTTCCATTTTCCTTGACCTTGGAGAGAAATTGCTTTCAGGGCTGTTTTCCTGTGCTGCTTCAGACATGTGGTTTATATATTTATGTGCGTGTTTGCTTGGTACATTTATGAACATTTATTATATATATATAAGACCTTAATTTTTTTATTTCAAAACCAATAAAGCTGTCTTGTGCCAGCTCTGAACGCAAATGATGTGCATTCCCAATTAGCTACAGCCCTTTCCCCAAACTCTCGGTAGCTCGGCTGATAAGAGCATGGAACTCTTAATGAGTTCAAGTCTCATATGAGGCAAAATATTGCTGCATTGCAAGGGGTTGGGCTAGATGACCCTCAGGGTCCCTTCCAACTCAATGAGTCTGTGATGTCATTCGTCAACCCTGTATAACGCACACAGAAGCCTGGTGGATCAGGCCTCTGATCCCTCTAGTCTAGCATCCTGGGAAGCCCAAAAACAAGAACCAAGAGTATGCAGAAATAGCAAGGCTAACTGGAAGAATCCGACAGCAGGACGATGGAGAAATTCCAGAAAGAATGGTCCAAATTTATAGTATACTTAGAGAAAACTATATATAAATAAAGACACTCACAGGACTGAAATAAAACTCATAACGTTTATTGCAAACATTTGGTTAGAACACAAGATGTAATGCTGTAATATAATAAGGAATGTATGTCTAAAGTATAATACAAAACATTATTAAGGAATTATACACATTTATAGAATGTATATATAGTAATCACGCTTAAGTAAGAGCAATGCAGAGAAGCCAGAAGAGGGGTGGAGGGAAGTTAAATCGGATAAGATATACCGGTAGGTTGAAAGGAGAATAATATTGTTAAGCTGTATTGTGTTTAAGATATTTGGAAAAAATTAATAAAAATTATTGGGGGAAACAAAACAAAAGCAAGAATCAAACAGAAGAGCATTCTCCCGTGTGTGTGTGTGTGTGTGTGTGTGTTAAGACAACCAAATTCCCGCTCCCCAAGTTGCACAACCCACAATACCGAGCATCTTATCTGAGGCAGGCTGAAAACAGCAGCCAAGGACCCTGAAATTCCAATCAAACGGACACACGCACACAAAGGCTGCTATTGTGTATTTTGTTCTACAGAGCCGTGAACCTTCACGACAGCATCCTTGAAATTGAAAGGAGATTGCTCTTGATCTTCTCCCCAAGCCTGGAAATCTCTCTCTGACTTTTAGCAGCACGAGGCATCGACAAACACTTCAAAGCGCCAGAAATTGTTATCCCTGTTGAAATATACTCAGAGTCGCAAAGTGATTTCATGCTCTTTATTCAGCTCATAGTGGTGAGGAGGAATGAATGAATGTCCCCTCAAAGTATCTGCTTTATATACATTATTTACACAATGGGCTGCACATGATTGGCTAATTCTGGAATTCTACTGTAAGCCAATCAGGTTGTGGATTCACTTTTATCTGGAGCATGATTGGGTGGTTCCTGCCAACCAATCATACTGCTGCATTGTTCTAGGACCAATCAGACTGCTGCATTCTGAATCCTATTGTTCTAGGACCAATCAGACTGCTGCCTTTTGGATCCTATTGTTCTAGGACCAATCAGACTGCTGCAGTTTGGATCCTATTCAACTCAGTACATAACACCCCTCCCCTCTAAGTTCCAGTCCTGTTGGTTTAGAGATGGGGAGACCAGGATTCGAATCCCACCACCCCCATGCTCATCCATTTGCTTGTGGGCCTTGGGCCACTCACCTTAACCTACCTTGCAGGGGCGTTGTGAGGATAAAATGGGGGGGAGAGAACCATGTGGGAGTCAGAAAACAGCAACACCTGGAGGGAGACAGGTTTCCCCATCCCTGATGGAAGAAGAAGATGCATTCCCCTCTCTTTAAAGAAGGCCTCTTTGGAATAGAGGCATTGTTCCATTTCCTCCATGCAGCAGAGAAATGCTACTTCCTAGATCAGGAATGGATGGGACGTGGGTGGCGCTGTGGCTTCAACCACAGAGCCTAGGACTTGCTGATCAGAAGGTCGGCACTTCGAATCCCCGCGACGAGGTGAGCTCCCGTTGTTGGGTCCCAGCTCCTGCCAACCTAGCAGTTCGAAAGCACATCAAAGTGCAAGTAGATAAATAGGTACCACTCCGGCGGGAAGGTAAACGGCGTTTCCGTGCGCTGCTCTAGTTCGCCAGAAGCGGCTTAGTCCTGCTGGCCACATGACCCGGAAGCTGTACGCCGGCTCCCTCGGCCAATAAAGCGAGATGAGCGCCGCAACCCCAGAGTCGGCCACGACTGGACCTAATGGTCAGGGGTCCTGTTATGTACTGAGTTGAATAGGATCCAAACTGCAGCAGTCTGATTGGTCCTAGAACAATAGGATCCAAAAGGCAGCAGTCTGATTGGTCCTAGAACAATAGGATTCAGAATGTAGCAGTCTGATTGGTCCTAGAACAATGGAGCAGTATGATTGGTTGGCAGGAACCACCCAATCATGCTCCAGATAGAAGTGAATCCACAACCTGATTGGCTTACAGTAGAATTCCGGAATTAGCCAATCATGTGCAGCCCATTGTGTAAATAATGTATATAAAGCAGATACTTTGAGGGGACTTTCATTCATTCCTCCTCACCACTATGAGCTGAATAAAGAGCATGAAATCACTTTGTGACTCTGAGTATATTTCAGGTCCCTTTACCTTTACCTAGATCAGGAATGGGGGGCTCCTGTGTCCCCCCCCCAGTTGCCTAACATGGGATGTAACTATTGAAAATAACGAAGAGTCATACACATTGATTTCTGGGCAATAAATCAGCTCACTACTGTGTCCAGTTCTGGGCACCACAATTTTTAAAAGATGTTGACAAAGCCGAAAGGTGTGCAGAGGGAGACCAAGATGATTAAGGAAACCAAGCCTTGCGAGGAACGGTTGAAGGAGCTGGGTGTGTTCAGCCTGAAAAAGAGGAGACAGAGAGGAGATAGGATAGTCATCTTCCAATATCTCAAGGGCTGTCACACGGAAGAGGGAGCCAGCTTGTTTTCTCCTGCTCCAGAGGGTAGGACTCGAACCCATGGCTTCAAGTTACAAGAAAGGAGATTCCGACTAAGCAAAAATTTCTGACGGTCAGAGCTGTTTGGCAGTGAAAAGAAGGTGGTAGATCTTTCCTTGGAGGTTTTTAAGCAGAAGCTGGGTGACCATCTGTCATGGATGGTTTAGCTGAGATTCCTGCATTGCAGCGGGTTGGGCTGGATGACCTTTGGGGTCCCTTCCAACTCTATGATTCTATGAGCCCATAGTATGTATTATTTTAAAAAACTGCTTGCAGGACATCTTCAGATGAAATAAACCACTGGAATTCCTCCCACTTCAGGGTATAGAGAGGAAAGATGTAGACAGGCTTCACGTGGTTGAGCAAGACCTCGATGAGTTCGTGGACAGCATCGGAGAAGCAGCTTCCTCCACGCTTCTCGAGCCGTCGCTGGAAGCGGAGGAGCCCCCGGCTCCCGAGAAGGTCCCCGCAAAACAGCCCCGAGCCGAGCAAGTGGCGGAAAAAGTCCTGCGGGCTGAAAGAGTGGTTGAGAGAGCACCCCGAGCAGAAAAAACCTCCGGGATGGACAAGGTGGCTGAGAAGGTTCCCCGAGTGGAAAAGGCACCCCGAGTTGAGAAGGCGGCGCGGGCAGAGAAGCCGGCAGAGAAAGTGCGGCCTGCAGCTCCAGCAGGTATGCGGTTTCCTTGGGGCCGGATGCACGCGTGACGACAGCATTGCTTCCTACTTGTAAAGGCGGAAATTGCAGGGACTTGGGGGCTGGATTTGGGTCAAGGCCAAGGGGCAGGAGGGTGGGGTTCCAACCCTTAGACCGAGTCGGACCATTATTCCATGTAGCTCAGGGCTGCCTACACTGACTGGCAGCAGCTCTCCCGGGTTTCAGACAATGGAATCTTTCTGAGACCAACCTGGAGATTTTGGGACTTTCCGCATGAGTTTATGGTCCTTTCCTTCATGGTCCTGAGCCGATTTAAACTAGGAAACCTCTCTCCAGGATATCAGACAGGGGGCATTCCCAGCCTTACTGGGAGACACTGAGGATTGAACCCAGGACCTTCTGCATTCAGAGCAGCTGTTCTGCTCCTGTGTTGTGGCCTTTCCCTTAAAACTACAGTAAGAGGCTAGTCCTCAAGGGCCTTTCCTCCTTGTAGCATGTGTGTGTGCCTGTCCAGACAGCTTTTTTGGTTTGGAGGGTGAGGAACAACTAAGAGGGATGGGGAACAAGGGAGATGAGCAACAGGGAACACAAACAAGGCAGCACTTGTGCTCATTAGGGCCGGGTAATATATAAGGGACAAGGGTGGCGCTGTGGGTTAAACCACAGAGCCTAGGACTTGCTGATCAGAAGGTCAGCGGTTCTAATCCCTGCGACGGGGTGAGCTCCCGTTGCTCGGTCCCTGCTCCTGCCAACCTAGCAGTTCGAAAGCACGTCAAAATGCAAGTAGATAAATAGGTACCGCTCCGGCGGGAAGGTAAACGGCGTTTCCGTGTGCTGCTGTGGTTCGCCAGAAGCGGCTTAGTCCTGCTGGCCACATGACCCGGAAGCTGTACGCCGGCTCCCTCGGCCAATAAAACGAGATGAGCGCCACAACCCCAGAGTCGTCCCTGCCTGGACCTAATGGTCAGGCATCCCTTTACCTTTATCAATATATCAATATATCATCCAAAACTGGTTCAAAGTCCATAGTGTGATATCGGTTTCATAATTTTTTGGCCTGGCAAAATATCGCAAATCATGATGTGTGTCTTAACACTGAATGTCCCCCATGATGGACCCACCAAAAACAGCCTTTGGGTCACAGCAGGCTGTTCAAGTGTGCCCAACTCTCTCCCTCTCTCTGTTCTCTCCTGGAAGCCACAAAGACCGTCCCGGCTAAGAGGAAAGCAGAGGCGGCCCGCACTGCAGGGCCAGCAAAGGACACGCTCCCTTGGGAGGGCCTGACCCTGAACAAATGCCTCGTGGTCGCCTCCTGCCTCGCCCTCCTCAGCGTCAGCTGCCAGGTGGTTCAAGGTAAGGGAGAAGAGCGGTTCCAGGATGTGACCAGCTGCTTGCAGGAACATAGAATCATAGAATTGTAGAGTTGGAAGGCACCATCCATGGGTAGGCAAACTAAGGCCCGGGGGCCGGATCCGGCCCAATCACCTTCTCAATCCAGCCCCCGGGTGGTCCGGGAATCAGCGTGTTTTTACATGAGTAGAATGTGTGCTTTTATTCAAAATGCATCTCTGGGTTATTTGTGGGGCATAGGAATTTGTTCATCCCCCCCCAAAAAAAATATAGTCCGGCCCCCCACATGGTCTGAGGGACAGTGGACCGGCCCCCTGCTGAAAAAGTTTGCTGACCCTTGAATTATTGTAGGCAGGAATAGGCAGCTGTCCCAGGCAGGGATGGAACCTGCAGCCTTGGCGTTCTGGGCACCACGCTCCAACCAGCTGAGCTATCCACTTGGGTAGTGGGCTCCTTCTGTTCGGGGACCCCCCTTTTGCAAGTAGGAAAACCCCACATTTGTTGAGTGGGATGCAGGAGTAAAAGGGCTTGGGGTCCTATCCCAAGTTGCAGCCAAACCACAAGTTTCTAGTCTTCATGGTTCAAAAAAAAAAAAGCGCTGCACAAATTCTGCCTTTTACCTGATGTTAGTCATATTCAGAGTATGATTAGAGTGTGGCGCTGGTAAGGTTGCAGGTTTGATCCCTGCAAGGGACAGCTGCATATTCCTGCACTGCAAAGGGTTGGACTGGATGATCTTCAGGGGTCCCTTCCAACTCTAGGATTCTGTTATTCTATTCTACCTCAGATCAGTGGTTCACTAAGTGGGTGGTACTGTCCGCTGGCGGGGGGAGGATGTTGGGATTACCTAGGTGGGAGCTAAGAATCGAGGGGGCATCAAGGGGGCACTGGATAGCGTTGCCATATTTCAGAAAGTGAAAATCTGGACACAAATCCATTCTGAATAACACTTTTACAGTCATACCTCGGGTTACAGCTGCTTCAGGTTGCGTTTTTTTGGGTTACGGACCGCTGAAACCCAGAAGTACTGGAACGGGTTACTTCCGGGTTTTGGCGGTCGCGCATGCGCAGAAGTGCTAAATAGCGCAGGTTGCGAACGCTGCGGGTTGCGAACATGCATCCCACACGGATCACGTTCGCAACCCGAATGTCCACTGTATAAGGTAGCAGGCTCTGGGGATTAATTTTTTTTGAGGCAAGGAAGTGGTTTGGGAACCACTGTCTCAGATCTATTTTGGGGGTGAGGAGGGGGTGCTACTCCAAGTAGAACTTGTTCCAGGTGTCTGCCTTGCTTGGCCAGTCAAGAACAGAAGGCTCTTTTTCTCCAGAGGATTCCCTCCAGGCAGGGTTCGAAATTAGCCAGGCGCCAGGCGCCTTTTGCACCTGGATATCGGCCACTTGCGACCTGGGTGCCAGGATGGTGCCTGACGTCTCCACCATCTGGGGATCCTTGGATCTCGTCTGTTTTCACACACTAAGGTCCCATCCTGTAGAATTCTATCCATTATATTTTATCTGCACAATCGGAATGAATTTCAGGAACCAAAATGCTTTTTCAGTGCAGCCTGAGCAGGAGCAGTGAACATCGTTATAGTGAATTGTTGTCGCTTGTCTTTGCTTCCCCCACTGCCCTGCTCAGAGTTGGGAAGAATATTCCTGCGTTATGAATGGTCCGTGTCTCCATTAAGAAAAAGGGGTCGAAATAGGCCAATAGATATGTGAACTGGGCAAAGTGACTTTTCTTTTTTAAGTTCTCAAAGCTCTTAACCGGGCTCAAGGTTGTCCTCTGAACTGAGAACCAATCACAGTTAGCCCATCATTTGAAAAATAAGACTTTGCCCCCAAAGTAGACATTCCATTTTGGCGACTATAACCCTGGTTCAAGGAGCCATTTGGCACCTAGGTTATATCTGTGTTTCTAACACCGGCTCTGGGTCCAGGAAGGCTGGAGCATGGAGCTCGGTCGGAGATGTTGCTTCAGCAAGGAAGCAACTCAGAGTAGGATCTGCAGCTCCACTCCTTCCTGGCTCTCAGCCTGGCCCTGATCCAAGCAGGCCTGATTGACACCCTTCTCTGAGTAGCTTCCCACGGGCACATAGGTGGCAGCTCTCAAACTCTCATCCAGCTCCACCTGCCAACCAGAATCAGTGAGTTCTGCCTGCTGTTGTCTCTGGCGCCACCTGCTGTCAGGCTCCCTGCCTTCCCTCCAACCAGTCCCAAAGTGCACCAGTTAGGATCAATCCCCATTTCCCCCTACTTCAGGAAGACTGGTGTCTGGGGCTAAAAGGGAGATGTTGCTTCAGCTGTGAAGCAGCTCGGACTAGGATCTCAGAGATGGAGGATGCGGATGATTCCTAGATTTGCAACATCCACACAAAAAAAGTGCACCTGCTTTTTGGTATTGGAGCACATCGAAGGTCGCCTCTCCTTTCCCACAGACATTGTCGACTACGGCGGGGAAATCCTCGAGGCCGAGCTGAGTGCTTGGACATCTCAAGATGGCAGCGTTGGGGAAGCGGTGAGTCGAGATGACAAATGGGTGGGTGGAAAGCAGGAAAATATGCCCAATTCCAGCAAAGCAGGTTGTGTCCATCCACGGTGGAGGATGCTGAATTGGGGCCCCACCCCATCTTGCTACTTCTAAGGAGAATGCTTCATCCTGGAGCGGGGGGTGGGAAAAGCTGATGCCCTCCAGACTTAAGTTTATTTTGTTGCTGCTGCTGTTTTAATGTTTTATTGTGCTTTTAATTCTGTCGGGGGCTGCCCAGAGTGGCCGGGGAAACCCAGCCAGATGAGTGGGGTGATAACATCAACAACAACAACAACAATATTGCAGGCATCCAGAGGTGGTCAAACTGCTGGTGCCCTCCCTGGGGCACAATCCTGGGCAGTGTGTCTGGGGGTCCTGGGCTGCCCGGACAAGACCCCCCTCTCAGCCTCACTGATGGGGTCCAAAGGAACACAGTGGAAGACCTTTGGCACCATTTATTTAACCAATGTATAGACTACTTTGTGGCCTCAAGCCGCTAAAGCAGTATTCGAGGCAGAATAATAGCTTTTTCTTAGACTTGTCTCCCCCCAAATGTTGCTGGACACCCACCAGTAATGGGAGTTGTGGGATCGCAATGTCCGGAGGCCGTTTTTGGTGACACCCGCTGTGTGTGTGTGTTTTCTTCCCATTCCAGGAAGAACTCTGGTTTTATGAGAGGTGGCTGAACTGGTCGGACATGGACGAACCGCCTGACATCGAGGAGGAGGAGGAGGAGGACGAGGAAGAGGAAACCCTCGAAGTCGAAGAGGAGGAGCCCACTGAAGAAGAGGAGGAGCCAGAGCCAGAGGAGGAGGAGGAGCTAGAGGAAGAGGAGGAGGAGCCAGAGGAGGGAGGGGGAGGAGCTAAAGTCAAGCAGAAGAAAAGGCCGGAGAAAGCTACCCGGAGAGAGAGGGTCTCCAAGGAGAAGTCCCAGAAAGGTCGCAAGGACCTAGAGGAGGAGGAGGAGGAGGAGGAAGAGGAAGAGGCGGAGGAGCCTGTTCACAGCAAGCAGCCTCTGCGGGAGGGGAAGCGGAAAGAGCAGCGCAAGGAGAGGAGGAGCCGACAACCCAAACTCGAGGCCAAGGCCCACAAGCATGAGGAAGGGAAGGGGCGCCCCAAGGACGGGCGCGACCGCGGGAAAGAGAGGGACCACAAGGCCCACCCCCACGAGCAGAGAGGCCGGAAGCCCTTGCGGGTGCAGCGCCCGCTCTTCCCCCTGCAGAAGCCTGCCAGGCGGCACGACTGAGCCCCCTCCGCTGTGGGAAGCAGTGCTCCAAAATGCCCCCTGCCCCCTTGAACAGGTGGGCGCAGGGGCCCAGGCGACTCTGGAGCAGTGCGAGACCCGCTTGCTTGCGTCTCACAAACTTCCCCTTGGTCCCACTTCCCAGACACGTAATACCGAGGCCCTGCCACCTGCAGAGGGATCTTGGGCCGCGGCCAAGGACTTGTTTGCCCAGCCCAGGAGATCCCTCTGACCTCTGACCTCAAGAAAGCCTCTCCCACCCCCATTTTCTTCTCTCTCTTTTTTTGGGTGTTCACGCTTCCCCCCCCCCAAATTACAGGGCAGGGGGAGGCGCCCCGCAACGGCAAGGAGAAGTTGCAGTGTTTGCTAAACCGGCTTGTGACGGACGATGAGGCCTTTGTGCTAGACTCTGCTGCTTTGGTAGATGGAAGACCCCCCCCCGAAACCTTGAGATCTCGCCCCCTAAGCAGTGGGGTTGGCTCACACATCCTCACCCCATACATCAATGCCTGAAAAAAAAGACAGATTGAACCATCCATTCCTTCTTTGTCACAAAGCAGTTTTCAGAGGCGGTGCGAATCCTGATTCCTCTCCATCGTGTTTGCAGTCTTAAATTCAGCTCCCTACCTTTTATTCTCCAGCCAATTTTCTCGATTTTTCCCCTTAAAAGAACTCTTCTCTTTTCTCCCCACCCTTTTGGCTTAAATCTGTTTATAATACATCTGTTAAATAAAAGTTTCAGACATGTAGGATAGACTCTTCTTTTTCTTCCACGCAGCGACGATCCCCAGAGGATCCCTGACCATTGGGAAATTCTGCCTTCTGGGGCTGCTGGGAGGTGGAACTTAAGGGCACCTGAAGGGGCACAGATTTCCCCAAAGCTGCTCTATTCGGAAGAGGCATTTCCTGCTACCAGGACAGTGATGCGTCTTCCAAATAGAGCAGCGGTGTCCAATCTTTTTTCAAAGAGGGCCAGATTTGATGAAATGAACATGCATGAGGGCCAACCTTTTTTTAGGGATGAAGTATTGAAGTTGTTGACCTTTTTTAAGGATTTCCCCCCAGAGTTCCGGACCTTTTTTAAGGATTAGTCACAGAATACTTTTCATATACCTTTTGGCTCAGATCGCAGGCAGCACAGAGGGAGAGACAAACAGTGGGCAGGAGTGACATAACCGCCCAGTGGAAGTTCCATGCCCAGGAAAGAAATTGCCAGTGGGGCTGGATTAAACTGACCAGTGGGCCGGATTTGGCCCCTGGGCCGGACTTTGGACATGTCTGAAATAGAGGAATCCAGTACAGTCATACCTCGGGTTACAGACACTTCAGGTTGTGTTTTTTCGGGTGGTGGACAGCCGAAACACGGAAGTACTGGAACGAGTTATTTCCAAGTTTCGGCAGTCGCACATGCGCAGAAGTGCTAAATCACGCTTTGTGCATGTGTAGGCGTGCCAAATGGCAACCCACGCATGCGCAGACGCGCCGCTGCGGGTTGCAAATACTGCGGGTTGCGAATGTGCATCCCGCACGGATCACGTTCGCAACCAGAGCATCCACTGTATCTGGAGGGATACAGGTTCCCCACCATCCCAAATTGGAGAAGAGTGGAATGCCTCTTAAAAACAGATGCATCCTCTCATCTCTTCCTTGCCGCCTCTTGGAACAGGGGAGAGGAACATATATGGTTGCCAAATCTTGCTGGAATTCAGCTCCCATAATTCCTGTCCATAGCTGATAGGGGTTCGAGTCCAGCAATAATGGGAGGGATCCATGGCTTGCTCTCAGAAGGGGATGCCTCTTCTAAGCATTCATAATAATAATAATAATAATAATAATAATAATAATAATTTGTTATTTGTACCCCGCCCATCTGGCCGAGTTTCCCCAGCTTCTCTGGGCGTCTTCCAACAAAGATTAATCATAGAATCATAGAATCATAGAGTTGGAAGAGACCACAAGGGCCATCGAGTCCAACCCCCTGCCAAGCAGGAAACACCATCAGAGCACTCCTGACATATGGTTGTCAAGCCTCTGCTTAAAGACCTCCAAAGAAGGAGACTCCACCACACTCCTTGGCAGCAAATTCCACTGTCGAACAGCTCTTACTGTCAGGAAGTTCTTCCTAATGTTTAGGTGGAATCTTCTTTCTTGTAGTTTGGATCCATTGCTCCGTGTCCGCTTCTCTGGAGCAGCAGAAAACAACCTTTCTCCCTCCTCTATGTGACATCCTTTTATATATTTGAACATGGCTATCATATCACCCCTTAACCTCCTCTTCTCCAGGCTAAACATGCCCAGCTCCCTTAGCCGTTCCTCATAAGGCATCGTTTCCAGGCCTTTGACCATTTTGGTTGCCCTCCTCTGGACACGTTCCAGTTTGTCAGTGTCCTTCTTGAACTGTGGTGCCCAGAACTGGACACAATACTCCAGGTGAGGTCTGACCAGAGCAGAATACAGTGGCACTATTACTTCCCTTGATCTAGATGCTATACTCCTATTGATGCAGCCCAGAATTGCATTGGCTTTTTTAGCTGCCGCGTCACACTGTTGGCTCATGTCAAGTTTGTGGTCAACCAAGACTCCTAGATCCTTTTCACATGTACTGCTCTCAAGCCAGGTGTCACCCATCTTGTATTTGTGCCTCTCATTTTTTTTGCCCAAGTGCAATACTTTACATTTCTCCCTGTTAAAATTCATCTTGTTTGTTTTGGCCCAGTTCTCTAATCTGTCAAGGTCGTTTTGAAGTGTGATCCTGTCCTCTGGGGTGTTAGCCACCCCTCCCAGTTTGGTGTCATCTGCAAATTTGATCAGGATGCCCTTGAGTCCATCATCCAAGTCGTTGATAAAGATGTTGAATAAGACCGGGCCCAAGACAGAACCCTGTGGCACCCCACTAGTCACTCTTCTCCAGGATGAAGAGGAACCATTGATGAGCACCCTTTGGGTTCGGTCAGTCAGCCAGTTACAAATCCACTGAGTGGTAGCATAGTCAAGAGCGCATTTTACCAGCTTCTTTACAAGAATATCATGGGGCACCTTGTCGAATGCCTTGCTGAAATCAAGGTAGACTGCCAGTGGTTCTGAGATCAGATCTGCCAGTTCTTTTAATACTCTTGGATGCAGTTCATCTGGCCCTGGAGACTTGAATACATCTAAGATTAAAAATACATTAAAATGTCACATTAAAAGCTTCCCTGAACAGGGCTGCCTTCAGATGTCTTCAAAATGTCAGGTAGTTTCTCTCTTTGACATCTGCTGGGAGGGTGTTCCACAGGGCGGGAGCCACCACCGAGAAGGCCCTCTGCCTGGTTCCCTGTAGCTTTGCTTCTCGCAGCGAGGGAACCGCCAGAAGGCCCTGGGCGCTGGACCTCAGCGTGTGAGCAGAACGATGGGGGTGGAGACGCTCCTTCAGGTATACTGGACCGAGGCCGTTTAGGGCTTTAAAGGCAATGCTGTTTCTTAGATGCTGGTGGTGGGGTTCTGGTGGCGGCAGCACAGGAAAGGGAAACCACTCTGCACATGCTTAGAGGCATGGCCTTGGTCCATTTTTAGGGTCCAGAAGAGCCCTGCTGGACTAGACTTTGGTCTATCCTGTCCAGCATCCTTTTATCAGCAGCAACGCAACTGGATGCCTCTGGGAAACCTGCAAGCACTCTCCTGCTTTGCGGGGGGCTTGGGCTAGATGACCCTTGGGGGATCCCTTCCAACTCTGCAATTCTTTGATTACTCTGCAAAGAAACTACATCAATTTAAAGAACGGAGCAAAACCAAGCACAGCCCGCTTCTGGAAAAGAAATGCCACACACTGTCAAAATTTTAAAAAACCCAATATCCAACAGATTTAATCATCCCAGCACCATCAGATATATATGCAAATACAGAATAAATTATGCAAAGCAAGAGAAACTGGAGGTAGGCTGATTACGCATGAGGGGGTGTCATCGGTGTGGAACCAGAATTATTAGCTTGGTCTAAGGAACAAGAGGAGATACAGCAGTCCTGGTCAGCGGGGGGAGGAGGGTGCAGTCAATGGTGAGCGAAGGAGGGTGAAGTCAATGGTGAGCGAAGGAGGGTGAAGTCAATGGTGAGCGAAGGAGGGTGAAGTCAACGGTGAGCGAAGGAGGGTGAAGTCAATGGTGAGCGAAGGAGGGTGAAGTCAATGGTGAGCGAAGGAGGGTGAAGTCAATGGTGAGCGAAGGAGGGTGAAGTCAACGGTGAGCGAAGGAGGGTGAAGTCAACGGTGAGCGAAGGAGGGTGAAGTCAATGGTGAGCGAAGGAGGGTGAAGTCAATGGTGAGCGAAGGAGGGTGAAGTCAATGGTGAGCGAAGGAGGGTGAAGTCAATGGTGAGCGAAGGAGGGTGATGTCAACGGTGAGCAAAGGAGGGTGAAGTCAATGGTGAGCGAAGGAGGGTGAAGTCAATGGTGAGCGAAGGAGGGTGAAGTCAATGGTGAGCGAAGGAGGGTGATGTCAACGGTGAGCGAAGGAGGGTGATGTCAACGGTGGGAGGAGGGTGAAGTCAATGGTGAGCGAAGGAGGGTGATGTCAACAGTGGGAGGAGGGTGAAGTCAATGGTGAGCGAAGGAGGGTGAAGTCAATGGTGAGTGAAGGAGGGTGACGTCAGCGGTGGGAGGAGGGTGAAGTAATTGATGGGAAAGGAGAACAGGGCACAGCCGGGCAAGGAGAGGCGAGCTCAACGGCGGGAGGAGGAGGGCAAAGCACCCCGGCCGCCGCCGCCGAGCCGGCCTCTCTCTACCGACAGCCGCACTCCTCGGCCACCATGTCGGGGTAGGCCTTCACCTTCATGCCTTGGTCGTTGGTGAAGGTGACGATGATGCTCCTGGAGTACCTGACGGGGACGCAGCAGGGGGCTCTCTCCAGGGGCAGGCCCTGCTCCTGCACCCGCAGCAGGAAGAGCGTGTGAGAGTAGTAGTCGGGGACGCGGGACGAGAGCGGGAAGCGGCAGGGCCCAGCGCAGTTGTTGGCGTCGTACCACTCGGGGAAGATGATGTACCCCGTGGACACCAGCTCGATCCGCAGCTTGCGCAGCCGGCAATAGTCGTCTCGCTCCTGGGTGCTGCGGTTGGCGCGGGGGGCCGCCTTCCGGGACTCCCGCCAGCGGGCGCGCAGGGCCTGCAAGGCTTTGAGAAGCAGCAGGCTGTGGATCTTCCGCCGCCCGGGAGATCCTTCTGCAGATCCCTCGGGATCGCCACCACCGGGGACCCCGGGAGGGTAGTAGCAGAACGCCAGGAGGCCGTGGAAGAGGCTCTCGTGGTCCCGGAAAGACGGGGAGGCCGCCAGCTCCCGAATCACCTCCCGCAATTTCTGCAGCAGTTGCCGCAGCAGTTTCCCCTCCAGCGCCCAGTGCGCCAGGTGGCTCTCCATCAAGGCCTGGCTGTTTTCGGGGAACAAGACCACCAGGGGGTCTTCGGACTGCACCAGCCGCTCCAGCGCCACCTTCTCCGAGAGATTGAGCACCCGGTGAGGGAGGGCTTCCATGGTGTCAAAGTTCAGCCGCAGCTGCGGCCCGGGGGCCGGTGGGGGCTGTCCGGAAGGGCTGAGGACCTTGTTGACGAACTGGGAGAGAGCGGCGAGGAAACGGCCGGTGCTGGAGGGTGCCGGGTGGGCGGAAGTGGCGTTCGGCTGGGGGACCGGGGAGGGCTGCACATCGGCCGTGGCAGACGTCGGGGGTACACTGCGGAGAGAAGGACGTCAGAAGGGTGGGTGCATCAGGCCAAGGGCTTCACAGTGGACAAATTAATGATAATAATAATAATAATAATAACAATAATAATAATAATAATAATAATAATAATAATTTATTTATACCCTGGCCATCTGGCTGGGCTTCCCCAGCCACTCTGGGTGGCTTCCAACAGAATATTAAAATACAATAACCTATTAAACATTAAAAGCTTCCCTAAACAGGGCTGCCTTCAGATGTCTTCTAAAAGTCTGGTACAGTGGTACCTTGGGGTACATACGCTTCAGGTTACAGACTCCGCTAACCCAGAAATAGTGCCTCAGGTTAAGAACTTTGCTTCAGGATGAGAACAGAAATCGTGCTCCGGCGGCGCAGCAGTAGCAGGAGGCCCCATTAGCTAAAGTGGTGCTTCAGGTTAAGAACAGTTTCAGGTTAAGAACGGACCTCCGGAACAAATTAAGTACTTAACCCAAGGTACCACTGTAGTTGTTTTTCTCTTTGACATCCACAGGGCAGGTGCTACCACCAAGAAGGCCCTCTGCCGGTTCCCTGTAACTTGGCTTCTTGCAGTGAGAGAACCGCCAGAAGGCCCTCGGTGCTGGACCTCAGTGTCCGGGCAGAACGATGGGGGTGGAGACGCTCCTTCAGGTATACCCCATAGAAACTAGGGGTCCAGATAGACTGCCTTTGGACCTGGAGGCTCCATAAGGACATTCCTTCTGGATCAGGGCAAAGCGGGTCCGTCTTGTCCCCCGTCCTGTTCTCGCAGTTTCCAAAGGGAAACCCGCCAGCCTGATTCGGACACCAGAGCACCTCCTGCCGTTCCCATGCGCTTTGAATGTGCATCATGTGCACAGCCAGAGAAAGGAGGGAGAGAAATGCTGGTTTTCAAGGGAAGCAGATGACCCGTGGTCTCCTGAGCATGGACAGAGTGCCCTCCCTTTTGAGCAAATCAAGCACAGCCCTCGGCGGGGAGGGATGGGGTCTCACCTGGGGTTCAGGTAAGGGACCACGTCCACCTTGCCATCGGCGGCGAGGAAAGATGAGGAGGGAAGAAGGATTGGAGCAGCTCGGGGTCTCAGCCTGGCCAGAAGCAGCACAGCCGGAGTCATGCGCGTGAAGCACTTCGGGTCGAAACCGAACAGGAGGTTTTGGGTTTCATGTTGGGAGAGGCCGGTGCCTGCAAGGGAGGCAAAGAGGAGTAGAACAAATGGAAGGTCTCTCTCTCGGTTGTAGCTAATAAAGACCCCTCCTCTAATTCCTGAAAAGACGGCTGCTGCTATTATTATTGTTTTCTGCTGCTATTATTTAATATTATCAAAGGAGAGGCGTAGTGTGGTGTAGTGGTTAGAGCATAAGACTCGGAAGACCAGGGTTCGAATCCCCCGCTCAGCCACATGCAGCTTAGTGGGAGGGACCTGGGGGGGGGCAGCCACTGTCTCTCTGCCTATCCTACCTCACAGGGTTGTTGTGGTGGGGAAGATGAAATCGTAGAATTGTAGAATTGGAAGGGACACCCAGAGCTGGGCAGGGACAGAGGCAAAAGCGGACTGAGAATAAATGCAACTTCCATAGAATCATAGAATCATAGAGTTGGAAGAGACCACAAGGGCCATTGAGTCCAACCCCCTGCCAAGCAGGAAACACCATCAGAGCACTCCTGACATATGGTTGTCAAGCCTCTGCTTAAAGACCTCCAAAGAAGGAGACTCCACCACACTCCTTGGCAGCAAATTCCACTGTCGAACAGCTCTTACTGTCAGGAAGTTCTTCCTAATGTTTAGGTGGAATCTTCTTTCTTGTAGTTTGGAACCATTGCTCCGTGTCCGCTTCTCTGGAGCAGCAGAAAACAACCTTTCTCCCTCCTCTATGTGACATCCTTTTATATATTTGAACATGGCTATCATATCACTTCCCCCTTTGTAGAATCAAAAACTGTAGGGTTGGAAGGGACCTTTGTGGGTCATCTAGTCCAACCCCATGCTATGCAGGAATCTCAGCTAAAGCATCCGTGACAGAGGGCCACCCAATAATAATAATAATAATAATAATAATAATAATAATAATAATTTATTTATACCCCACCCATCTGGTTGGGTTTCCCCAGCCACTCTGAGCGGCTTCCAACAGAGTATTAAAATACAATAACCTATTAAACATTAAAAGCTTCCCTAAACAGAGATTTAGGGAGATTTTTAAATCTCTGCTTAAAAACCTCCAAAAAAGGAGAGTCCACCAGTTCTATGATTCTTTGAAAATAAACAACCTATGTCAAATAAAGTAATATTAAATAATCCGTTAGAATATAATAGCGCACAGTAAAATTAAACATCGGCAGATAATAATTAAACAGAACTTCACTCTTAACGATCACAACAAACAATTTCCGAACTATAATCAATAAAATCCACGGTGCAATGCAAATTGGGAAGCAAAGGCACAAAACTTATAAAGTTATTTTTAAAAAATAAACATATCCCTGAACTCCTCTTCTAAGCCCCATGTAAGGTCGACAGAGGCTTTACTCCCGTGTAAGGACTGCAACGTGGTGAGGATTGGGCCTTTGTGATTTCAGGTGCAGACGATGTCAAAGCATGTTCTGCATTTTAAAGGATTTATTTTGATGAACTTTTTATGCAAGAATGGAGGCCTTTTCTGGGCTATTTGGAAAAGCACTACAAACAAGTGAAATTGCAGGCAGGATCCAAGAGAGGAGCATTGGAAGGAAAATAATAATAATAATCATAATAATAATAATAATAATAATACCGGGCTCAGGGCGGCTAACAACAAATTTAAAACACTTAATTGTAAAAGCAGCATAAAATACAGTATAAAAGCATGAATAACAGTAAAATTAAAAATGATAAAGTAATTGCATTACAGGGGTTTTTGCAGTAGATAACAGTTGGATATATAATGCAAAACAAAAACACAATGGAGCTGGAAGTGAAAAGCCAATACATTAAATATCTATTGAATTTGAAGTTAATTTGGAAAAATGTGGGAATTCAATAAAATTACATATTGGGAAGGGAATTTATTTTGCATATACTTGCATGCTGTGGAAAGTGCAAGCCTGAGCGGGGCTCGGGATGAAAGCCCACCCCCCAATGCTTGGCTTGCGTGTCCAAGGTTTGTTTCTATTCCATTTTATGCAATAGGGGTCCTACCATTGCTCCTCTGGCGCTTGATTTCCAAGGAAACCTCAAAGCTGAGCTGCCCCAGGGAATGTCTGCCTGACATCGCCGACCCCTGAAGGACGAGGTACTGGGTTCTGCTGGAGAGACAGACGACCTGCGGGGTGGAAATGAGACAGCATCCAATATTTGCAAAAATGGCTAAAGGCAGCAGCACCCCACGCACTTAGCATCGCCTCCGCTAGGCAGAAGTTCAACGGGTGATGTCTCTCCTCTAGAATTCCAGGTTGCCCAAACTTGGATCTCCAGCTGTACTGGGACTACAACTCCCATCGTCCCCAGCTAGCAGGACCAGCAGTCAAGGATGATGGGACTTGTAGTCCCAAGGCAGCTGGAGACCCAAGTTTGGGCAAGGCTGCGGGTGGCAGGGAAAGGCCTTACCAGTTGGATTTCCGCAGGGCTGTGCTTGCAGAGCAACTAAATTAACAACAATAATAACTGAGAGTCAAAGCATTGCCCTCATTTATGTTTCTCAAAGTATCAGTTTAGGAAAAACAGGGACCAGGAATCTATTTAGGCCAGTTTTTATGCTCCCTGGTAGCGTGGTCCTGGACATGGAGGCTCTATTTCATTCATTCACTCAGCTTTTATTGGCACAATTCAGACAATAAAATCATAAAAGAGAGAGAGGGGAAAAAACATGCATAAAACATTGGTGATCAAGGTCTATTAAACACGTGAAACATATAAAAGAATCAGTAGCCACCATTCAGTAAAATTTAGTAGTTTCAAATTTGACTTTAAAAATCTCGGCTGAATATCCTCAAACAATCTCAGTAGATCTGGGTATACCATCCCACAACAGATACTGGATTCCAAATTCTTTGTAGGTAGATACTTTAAGCTTCAAGAGAGTCGCCAGTAGGTCTCTCGTAAGAGTGTCAAAAAGAGGGGAGTCCAAAATTACACGCTATATCGTATCTGGCGTATTCATTCCACCAGAGCAAAGTCTATTGTTTTGTGTACATTCGATTGTAAGATAAAATATATGCAAAGGGACTTGACAGGAAGTCAAAGTTGAAGAAAAGAGTTTGGAAGATAAAAGGGGGAAAAATATTTACTTTCATTATTATCATTTTGTGTGTGGGTGTCTGCACATATGTGTGTTTTTGTATGGAATGTTTGGGAGGAAATAAGACGGTAAATAACAAATAAACTAAATATTGATGTATGTAATTTTTATTTCTTAATTATATTTAGTGGTAGTATGGTTGTATTGTTTTTTGTAACATAAAATCATTCAATAAAAATTATTTAAAAAAAATAAATGGCAGCTGACGGACTATCTCTGTCCATGAAATGGGCATGTCGCTTTAGGACTGGGAAGACCCTTGGGTTCAAATCCCAATGATGCTCACCTGGTGACCTTGGGCCTCACCTACCTCACAGGGTTGTTGTGCGAGGATAAAGTCTGAGGGGAGCTCTGCACGTCTCAGCCGAAGGAAAAGAGAGGTGTCCAGAGCCATGAATGAAATAATTATCTTATAGTTGGATGGCAGGTTGAGAGGAGTTCCCTACAAGGACAGACTTTGCTCGTGTGCTCAAGACATCGATTCCATCAAACATATTTTGTTGCACTGTGCAAAATATGAGCAAGCCAGGGCTGAACTGATACTACCCTCGCTGGTACCTTTCCCGGGAAAATCAGAGGCTCACTATGTCAGGTTCCTACTGGAAGACCGGACAAACGCTAGAACATTAGCAGAGGCAAAGTTTTTATCAGTGGTTGCAAGAACCAATGATCCTTATATTCTGAACAATATGTTTGTTTAACCTGGAGGTAGGCTGTATGAATTGTGTATTGTTTTGTAATGATTTGTTGGGTCTCTGGACCGTAATAAAGGTTGATGATGATGATGATCATCTTTCCAATGATTGCCGGCCCCCCCATCCCCGTTTGCATACCTGTTTAGGATGGAGACCTTCCCCTCCCACCAGGAATTTCTCCGGGGTCCCAAGGCCCCCCGATTCCTTTCCGCCTTGGTAAAATATCAGCAGGGCCAGTTGCAGGGACCTCAAGGAGCCCCCGGCATCCTCTTCGTGGAAGGCCAGCTGGAAGAGCAGTTTCGTTTCCGCCTCCCATTTCACTGCAGGAAGGAAACCGGAGAATCAGACGGGGACCTGCTTCTTCATCCTGGGACAACGGAGACCCCAGCCTCACTCCCACCACTGTTGGTGTACCAAACTCCAGCTTAAATAGCAAATGCAGCTCCGGGGGGGACAGCCAAAAATCTTACACTTGGCATCGCTCGCTCTGCATTATGAGAAAACCAGGCATCATTTGAGATCTCAATGAGGACTAGCGCCTCCAGACACTTTTAATATGATTTTGCATTCCTTTCATATACATATGCAGTGAAAGTACCCTTTGAGATTTCACCTCCAGAAACTAATGGTTCTCGCCACTTCATATAGATTATAAAACGAAATAATAACAAAACCTTGCCTGCCTGCCTGCATTTTAAAAAAGCAACAGGCAATCCCATTCACACTGTCAAGTCAAACCCTGATGCCATCCCGAGACTAAGCTCTGGCCGAGAAGTACCGCACACCCGACTTCCGGGTTGGCGCCATCGCCGAATGGCGGACTCCCTCCGAGCTCCGGAGGGAGTCTGCTCGGCAGGGGCTGGGTTCTACCGCACCGGCGATGCGGGGACCCTTAGAAACCACGGCCACGGAGGCCGTGGACATGGAGACTCGGCTTGCACCGTTAGCGCCCTCCCGACTCGTGAAGGAGCCTTTTTAAAGGCTACGGATCGGGTGCCGGGGAGAAGCGTGGTGCCTTGAGTTCTCTGCTTCCCCTGCTGAGCGAAGCCGCATGCCATTCGGCGGAGAGCGCTGACTTCTTCCATTGAAAATTCGGACTTTTCAACAACAACCCGTGAGTAAATTTGGAAATCGGGTTCAAAAGGAGGAAAAAAAAAATTTTTTTTTCGAATTGGATACGAGCGGGGGGGATCCAAAAAGGAAGTCAGTCCCCTCCCTATTGTAAACTTTCCAAAACAAGGACGGGGAAACCAAGACCCAAAAAGGCTTGCATTGCTGATAAAAATCCAAAATTTCACGATGGGGAACTACAAGAACTGTGCTGGAGGAGGAACTGGAGAAGGGAAACGCAACCCCCCCCCCTGGGAACCGGGGTGACTGAAGAGAGAGCCTGGTGAAAGGAGTCGGAGATCTTGACAGCTGTCAAAATAGCTGTCAAAGTCGAAAAGCGGAGTGGATTTTATTATGAGAACTTGGCTGGTTAAATTTGATACAATTTGCTACAACTTGTTAAAATTTGGATACAAAATGGCGAATATGGATAACAAATTGACTTTTGGATTAGAGGAAACAAAGATACAACAATCCCCCTTGAGGAGTTTCGGGACATTACAAGGATTGGGAAAGTGGAAAAACACCAATGGAACTTTACAGGACTGGTTATCTTCTGGGAAAGCTGCAAAACGGAAATAACATCTCGTCTTCAGGGTGTTTTCTTTTTTGTTTTTTTAAAGGAGACAATAGATTTTTCTATTGAAGAAAGGAAGGGACTGAACGTAAGGTTTTGCCCCTGAATAACAACCATCCCTGCAGACTTACCAAACTTTCGAACTACAACGTTTTAGCAGCGGAACAAAGGGAAATCAGACTACAACCTGGAAAGAACAATGGAGGGAGTTTTATTACAGTTTTATTAAAGACTGAAGTTAAAGTTTTGAAAAATAATGATAATAATAATAATTTTGATTTTCAAAAAAATTTATTTTTAATTTTAAAAAAAGAAAAAGCCAGCAAGGAGCTGGGGAAAAGTTGTGATTTATGGTCTTAAGAATTCCAGGCAGACACCAGGGGTTGATGGTCAGGGGGAAATTAAACCGGGGACAGGGGGGGGAGAACTAAAACTCCAAAGGCTTGCCAACTTGGTTATTTTTTGCTGAATTGGTCTATTATTCATTATATTTTTTATTCTCTACCTTTTCTGTTTCTATTATCTGGGGTGCTTCTTTTATTAAAAAATGGAAATTGTGGAATGACATGGGGTGGGTCTTGGGGAAAGAACACTGGGTTTTTTTTTTTTTTTTTTTTTCTTTTTTTTACTGTAAAACAAATTAAGTTTCAATTTGAATGGGGAACTTGTTTGGCCAACAATATGAAAGGGGAATATGGTAGGGGTGGGGGAAGGGGGGAGTCCCGTAAAGTGATATTTTTTGTATTTTTGAAAAATTTTAATAAATATTATTTAAAAAAAAAAAAAAAGAGAAGTACCGCACACCCGAAGAACCAGGCAGCATGCATTGTAGCGGGTCGACTTATTCGGCTCTTTGCATTATGGCAAGTTGTTGTGTGTTTTTCTGGCGAAATTGCCATCTTGGTCCTGATCAGAGGCAGAGAGGGAGGGAGGAAGACACCATGAGTACTGCAATAAAAGGTTGCAGTGCATGGAGCACTTTCTGCCCGGTATCCCCTGTTCTTCAATATATTCTGCTCTTTTTGGGGAACTGAATAGATTCTATTCTTCTCCCATCCAGTTCCCACTGCTGGCCCTGAACTGAGGCATATAGAGAGAAGGAGATAGGATGGAGACCTGTAACAAAGTGTGGGGCGTGTGGGGCTTCTCAGCCAGGCCACCCCACACCCAGCAGCCAAGCCCTCTTTCACAATACGCCATTCCACCCCACTCTCTTCCTCATCTTCCTCCATTCCCTGCCCCCCAACACACACTGGGGTTTCCAATCTGCATCCTCAGCCTACAGAAGACATTGCGGGGTGCAAGCTTCATGGAGCGCTAAATTTGAGGGCTTTCTGCAATATTTGGGGTTCATCCCAAGCCTGCCAACACTTTTCCCCTTGTGCATTGGGGGGGGGTTCTGTTTTGGCTGCATAGATCACTATTTACTCTTTGCATATAGTAGAAATCAGAAAATCTCATAACTAGATCCCACCATTGCAGAAACCAGCTGGGAGGTGGGGGTGTGTGTGAGACTAGAATAATCCAGCGCAGCCTCTCATTGGCTCTGGCTCTCCCTACTTTTTGGGGTCCCTGCTTCCCGCCTCGCCAGTCCCCAATGGGCACCAGACAGCAGTGGCGCTACCTGGAGAGAAAGAGATCAGGCCTTGCCTGAGTGACTCATGCCCTGGTTGAACCCGAGCTAGACTACTGCAACACACTCAGGAATGGGGCTGCCCTTGGAAACTTTGCATAGGGGCAGAGCACTGGCAGGGATCAGAGATGGGGCCACCAATCCCATAATAAGTGTGCTGTCTGACAAGGCGCTTGCAAAGTTGGCACTGAGCAAGGGAAGAAGACTCTCAAGCTGGGAGACTTAATAATAATAATAATAATAGGTGGAAGAAGATTGGAGAAAATTTAAAGTTTATCTACAGAAACATTGTAAAATTCAGGAATGTTAGAAGGATGTTGGAATGAAGTAATGTGGTATTAGCAGAAATGATACAAAAGGTTAGGTAAACATTGATTTTTTAACTGTTGAAAGACGAGAATGTAAAATTATACTATATTAGGATAAACTATTAGGATAAAAACCAAGCTGGAAAGGATTTGCTGGAATATTTAATTGAACTAGAATACAAAAAAGGGAGGTGTGAGGAGGTCAGGGAAATAAGTAAATGAAAGATAAGACATGGAAAGAGGGGAATGTTTTTAACTGCTTTTATCTTTCTGTATGTTATATTCTTGGTTTTTTTTTCTTTTCGTTTGTTCTCATTTTTTCTTTCTTATCTTTATAACTTTTTTGAAACTTTAATAAATATTATTATAAAAAAAAAAAAATAATAATAATAATAATAATAATAATAATAATAATAATAATAATTTTTATTTATACCCCACCCTCCCTAGCCAAGACTGGGCTCAGGGCGGCTAACACCAGGTATAAAAACAATTGATTGAAATACAACTTAAAAAACAAGATTAAAATACAACATTAAAATGCAGCCTCATTTCAGGAGAAACTCAAATCAAAAACTTTTTGGGGGATGAAAACGTCAAGTCTTCACCAAGGCTAACTATCCAGGCTGGTCCTACGTGGGCCAGAAAAAAGCCAGGGAAGTCCCCAAAAATCTGAAAGTTATCTTGATGCCTGGGTGTCGAGAACTCCTGCTTATAACCCACACCTATGAGGCCAAATAAGAACATCAGACGAGCACACCGGCAGGATCAGGCCAAGAGCCCACCTAGTCCAGCATCCTGTTCTTGCAGCAGCCAAATACCCCTAAGAACCTAGGGATCGCGATAGACTGCCTCTGGACTGGGAGGTTCCACAGAAACATAAGAGCCTGGCTGCTAGTTCAGCATCACAGTGGCCAGTCTGTTGCCTCTTCTGGGAAACTGGATTCAAGCATCAGAGCAACACTCTCCCCTCCTGTCATTTGCAGCAACCGATATTCCTGCCTTGCAGGGGGTTGGACTAGATGACCCCTGGGTCCCTTCCAACGATTCTATGGTTCTGTGATATTCAGAAACACTGCTGCCTCCCGTCATAGAGGAAGAGCAAAGCAGCATGGCTACTAGCCATCTATAACACCCCAAACTTGTCCAAATCCCTTTTGAAGCTAACTAGGAAATCTGCCCTGAATCTTCCAACCTTCAGTTTCACTGGGATTCCCGTGAGTTCTAGCGTTCAGGAGGGAAACTTTTCAACATCCCACTTTTTCAACGTCATGGATCGTTTTATCTATCATGTTGCCTCTTCATCTAAACAAAAAAGCCCCAAACGTGGATCCCAGGGAACTTGCTACATCCGCTTGACCGTTTGGGCTGCCCTCTTCTGAACCTTTTCCAACTCCCTTTTGAGGCGAGGCACCCAGAACCATTCACCGCCTTCCAGAGGTGTCTGCACCATCAATTTGCAGAACGGCATCATGGCCCTGGCAGTTTTGTTTCCAATCCCTTTCCCGATCATCTGAAGCGTGGAAACAAATTGGCGCTCACCAATTAAGAGCTCTCACGCAAATGGCCACCTACCTTCTTCCAGGTGTAGCCACAGAAGCCGGTTTTCCCCCGGGTCGTCCAGGTGAGCGCCAACCCGCTGCAGAGAGGCCAGGACACCCCGGGACACATCTGTGGGGCAGACCCCAAACACCTCCATATCCTCCTCGCTCCAGATGGACCCACTCAGAGCCTCCAGGAACCTGCTATCGTAGCTGGTGAGGAGACCCACAACCTCCAGAGGACGGCGGCTCAATTCGCCACCCCGGCGCACCTTGACCCTACAAACAGGCCCCTGGGGGTCTCCGTGGGGCCTCGGCCGAAAGCTAGCCCTGTGGGGCCACAGACCTAAGAGCCCGCCCCAGTCTGTGTCCAAGGGATATAGGGCCTCCACCGTCATCCTGGGGTCTGCAAAGTCCGACGTGCCCAGGACTCCGTCCTCTTCTGGGGGATTGGGCCCCCCAGATTCCCTGGAGCTTGGAAGCTCAGGCCCTTCCCCTGCTAGGATCTCCTTCCCAGGCGCAGGGATAGACTTGATCATCAGCAGGAGGCTCAGGACGGCTCTTCCGATAACGGGGCGCATGGTTTGTCTCGGGATGCTTCTAGGAAAGCTGCCGGAGACCAGCAGCAAATGGAGACATCCTTTGAAATAGGGGGTAGAGGAAGCGTCCACAGAGAGAAAGCGAAACGGCAGGCGAAGAGGTGTCTTGAATTCTCTCCTTTCAACCCGGCTGTCCTTGAATCAACAATGCACAGTGTTGTTCCCTGGAGAGATTATTGGAGGAGGAGGGAAAGAAGTTTGACTCAAAGGAATCCTTCTCTGTTCTATTTTCAGCAGCTGGTTATCTCCAAAGGCCGGGCGCTTTCACAGAACTCAAGCCACCCAAATGGTTGCAACCTTGAGTTAGCAATCTTCTTTATTCCTGCAGCCCCAAACCGGAGGAAAACAAGCGAGACGCGTCCCCCCTCCCGCCCCGAGAAACAGTCCCAAGATGGGCATGTCTGTCTAAGGACGTCCGGAGGGCCCAAAAGGCTGGACCAACCAGGGGAAATAATAACAAGTTATTTATTCCACCCATCTGACTGGGTTCCCCAGCCACTCTGGGCTGCTTCCAACACAGTAAAACATCAAATTTTAAGAACTTCCCGATACAGGGCTGCCTTCAGATGTCTTCTAATAATCAGATAGTTGTTTATCTCCTTGACTTCTGATGGGAGTGCGTTCTACAGGGCGGGTGCCACTACCGAGAAGGCCCTCTGCCTGGTTCCCAGTATCCTCACATCTCACAGGGAGGGAACCACCAGAAGGCCCTCGGAGCTGGACCTCAGTGTCCGGGCTGAACAATATGAGCAGAGATGCTCCTTCGGGTATACAGGGTTTAGGGCTTTCAAACTCAGCACCAAGACTTTGAATTGTGATTGGAAACATACTGGGAGTCAGTGTAAATCCTTTAGGACTGGTGTTCTATGGTCTCAGCGGCCACTCCCAGTCACCAGTCTAGCCGCCTCATTCTGGATTAATTGTAGTTTCTGAGTCACCTTCCAAGGTAGCCCCATGTAGAGCGCATTGCAGTAGTCCAAGCTGGAGATAACTAGAGTTTGGACCACTCTGGTGAGACAGGGTGCAAGCAGGGAGGGTCTCAGATGGAGCTGGCAGGCAGCCGCCCTGGATGCAGAACTGACCTGCGCCTCCATGGACAGCGGTGAGTCCAAAATGACCTCCAGGCTGCGCACCTGGTCCTTCCGGGCAGTTACCACTTTCAGGACCAGGGAGTCCCCCAAACCCACCCATCCCTTGTCCCCCAGAAACAGCACTTCTTTCTCGTTGGGATTCAACCTTAATCCATTAGCTGCCATCCACCTAATGGATGATGCCACAATGACTCCTAAATTTAATTATCATGCCGTGCTGCGTAATGTACCAGATTTTACCAGGAACCCAAAGCAAAAGTCCGGATGGTTCTAATTCAAACCCTGAGGAACCAGGTCCTGAAATTCCTAGGCTGGGATCCCCAAACCTTCTAAGTTATAGAATTGTAGGGTTGGAAGGGACCATGAGGGTTATCTTGTCCAAATCCCTGCAATGTAGGAATCCTTTGCCCGATGTGGGATTCGAACCCACAACCCGGAGTCTTATGCTCCACCAAGTGAGCTGTCCCAGTTCACTCACAATTCCCCAGGTTTTGCAGTGTGTGTGCATGTTGTATCCTACTAAACTCTTTATTCTAAAAGTGCAGAAGAGGACCTCCCCTATGGCGAAGAGGCACAATACTTAAAAATACAAATAAAGGGAAAGGGAATACACGGCAGCAGAGGTATATAAAATTACGCAACAGGTAGCCCCCCCCCCATGGGTCAAGGACTCTGGAGCTTGCCCAATGACCTTTCATTATTTTACTGATTTGTCTCCTGCGTGGCCCGATCTGGGAACTGTTCTAAACACACCCACACCCTAAAAAAATACCCTGCTGGATTAATTTGAGACTCTCCTTACAAAACGACCGCCCTTTGCTAAAGAAGTTTAGAAGCCAGCATTTGATTTCTTAAGACACAACAAAAGGCAATTCCAGAAATGGAGGAACTTGTTTTAAATGAAGATACAGGGTTCCAAACCAGTGTGTGTTTTTATTCTAAAAAGGGGGTGGGGAGAGCGAGAAAAACAGACGTCGGAAGCAGGCACCGGGAGACGAAGGAAGTCCGCGACAAAACCCCCCCGAACGGCTTTTTCAGCTGGTGGGGGGCGGTGGGGGGATGCTGCCGGGCCCTTCCGTGGGAAGCGGGGGTCTCAGCATGGGGGGCAGGGGGGCGGGGGGAGGGACGCCGGGAGCTGGCGGGAGCTGCGGTGGGCCCGGGGGCATGGGGACGGGCCCCGTGGGGGGCGGCATGGGGGGCATGGCCATCCCTCCGGGGGGAGGCGGGGGGAGGGAGTCCGGGAGCGGGGGGCGGGGGGGCAGTCCGTTCATGAGCGGGGGCGGCGGGGGCCTCTTGACGGTGGCCGGCCCAGCAGGGATGCTCTGCGGGGCTGGGGGCTTCTCCATCTTGAAATGGAACTGCAGGAAGAACTGGGAGAGGAGAGAGGAAGAGAGAGAGTTACCATCAAGAGTAGGAGAGCCTGTTCTGGCCAATCAGATGCCTCTTCTGCAAAGCCCACGAGCAGAATTCGAACGCAGGAGCAACTCCCCCTCCCGTGGTTTCCAGCAACTGAGATTGCAAGCACTGCTACCCCTGGCAGAGCCACTAGATAGCAGCCTCTCCGCCACGAATATAGGAGCCAGTGGGTACCAGCAGATGGACGTTCAAAGAGGACACAGCTCTGGTGCTTAGTGGTCCCAGGCTTCATCTCCAGGGAAGCTGAACAAAATAGCAGAACACGATGGCCAATAACAAGGGCACTAAACACTATTTATACAGATGAAACTCGAAAAATTAGAATATTGTGGAAAAGAATAATGCAGAAGAGGTGAAGGCTGCTATTGAAGCATCCTGGTCTTCCATAACACCTCAGCAGACCCACAGGCTGATAGCATCCACACCACGCCACGTTGCGGCAGTAATTGCTGCAAAAGGGGCCCAAACCAAGTCCTGAGTACATGTGCATGCTTCTACTTCTCAGAGGTCCAATATTGCTCTATTTGCAATCCTTGTTTTGCTGATTTCATTTAATGTTCTAATTTTCTGAGATTGTTAATTTGGGGTTTTCATCAGCTGTACGCCATAATCATCACAATTATAACAAATAAAGGCTTGTCATATCTCGCTTTGCATGTCATGAGTCTATCTCATATATTAGTTGCACCTTTTAAGTTGAGTTACTGAAATAAATGAACTTTCCCACGATATTCTGATTTTTTGAGTTTCACCTGTAGACTAATACAAACGATCAGAAATTGCAATCCAAGTCTCTAAATCTTCTTCACCAGTCGAGGTAGAATAATTCAAAAGTTCGATATATACATAATCTGTCACCAAATATCGCAGGAACAGAGTTTCCGGATTATGTATATATCAAACTTTTGAATTATTCTACCGCAACTGGTGAAGAAGATTTAGAGACTTTGGTTGCAATTTCTGATCATTTGTATTAGCCTATAAATAGTGTTTAGTGCCATTGATACTGGCCATCGTGTTGTGTTATTTTGTTCAGCTTGTCTACACAGTGGTACCTCGGGTTACATACGCTTCAGGTTACATACGCTTCAGGTTACAGACTCCGCTAACCCAGAAATAGTACCTCGGGTTAAGAACTTTGCTTCAGGATGAGAACAGAAATCGTCCTCCGGCGGTGCAGTGGCAGCGGGAGGCCCCATTAGCTAAAGTGGTGCTTCAGGTTAAGAGCAGTTTCAGGTTAAGAACAGACCTCTGGAACGAATTAAATACTTAACCCGAGGTACCACTGTATTCCAACACAGGGGTCTGTTTACAGATTATTGCACCTCCAGAGAAGGCAGGGAAGGTTCTCTCTTCCGCAAATCTGAAATCCTGAAGAGTCGGAGCAGCAGTGCTTGGATGTCCAGGTTAGGATGCTGGTGGCCAGTGGCTCCAGACCCTCCCAGCCCTGCCCCCCCCCCAGACCCCGCTTACCTGCTTCGTTTCCCGGTTCCAGTGGGTCCAGAACTTGCCCTCGGCTTTGTCAATCTCCCTGCTTGGCACCTGGGCAGAGGGAAAGCGTTAGTAAGAATGTCTATTGTTTAGCCAAAGCACATACAACAGCAGAATATAATGCTATCTGCACGCTGGTAGGTTTTTAAAACTTGTTTTGGACATCTGATTTAATCAGCCATTTTAACTGTAGAAGTTAGAACCACGCCATTGTAGAGTTCGAAGGGACCCTGAGAATTTTCTAGTCCGCAAAATTAGATAAAATGACAGGAAGATTTCGAAACCTGCGCGACCAGAGATTTACAGAAGATTGGAAGAAATATACGAACTATTTGAAAGCAACCGCAATCAACAAATTATGCTAGTAGGACTACAAGACGTTTTGTAAGGGGAAATATATGAAACATTGCAAACTAGAGAAAGAATAGAGATATTAGTTATGAGATTTAAATGTAATAGTCAAAGTAAAAAATGTATATTAAGTGAATAGATTGGAAAATTTTCAGATGTGATTGATGGAAGTACAAAAAACTGAATAAGATGTAAAAGTATGTTTAATTACTGTTGAAAATGATATGTTAAAAAAACTAATAATTTTTTTTTTTTAATTTTTAAAGAGAATTCTCTAGTCGACCCAGCTGCAATGCAGGAATATGTCGCTGTCCCATACAGGGATCAAACCTGCAACCTTGGCATTATCAGCACCACGCTCTAACCAGCCGTACATAAATCAATTGCCAAGCTAGAAAATGTACCCCAAGGTTTCCCATCTTGCCTTTTAGAACCTCGTTTCGGCTCTCACCCTCGGCCAAACAGCCCAACCTCGCACGTTTGCGGACGGGGGGGGGGGGGGGGCTTTCAGGATGTCGGAAACTGTCATATACTAAATGCTTCTTCGTGTCAGGTACAGCTTCTTCCACCCAGGGCGAAGCAGCCCCTCTCTGGTTCCGCACAAGTCTCGGAATAAAAAGCCCAGTTTCACTTTTGAAATCCCCAACCAAATTTTGTTTCTCGCACCCAGGTCTTCCCCACTTTTTATTTTTTTAAAAACCGTATTTTTCGCTCCATAAGATGCACCTGACCATAAGACGTGCCTAGTTTTTAGAGAAGGAAAGCCCTTTTTTTGGGATCAGCTCACAGTTGTGCAGCTTCTTTTGCAAAGGGGGAAAGCCCCCTTTTTTGAGGATCAGCTCAAAGTTGTCGAGCTTACTTTGCAAAGGGAAAAAATCCTGTTTTTATGGGGTTCAACTCACTGTTCTGCAGCTTCTTTAGGAAAGGGAGCAGTTTCTACAGTTTCCAGACAGATCATCTAATCAGCCAGTCACATGTCGCTGGGGAAACAAACCTCCGTCTGCAGAACATTCAACAATGGAGGCCTGGGCAAGGGGCTGGGGCTGGAAAGGGAGCCAGCGAGCGACCACACATTCGCTCCATAAGATGCACAGACATTTCCCCTTACTTTTTAGGAGGGAAAAGGTGTGTCTTATGGAGTGAAAAATACAGTACACGGCCTACTAAACAAAGAGGATAGCGGAAGCACCACTCACCTTGAAAGCGATGGTCTCGTAGGGCTCAGCTGCCATCAGCAGATATTGCCAGCGCCGGTCGGGAGGTTCAATCCTCTGCTCATATGCGGACATAAAACGATGTCTGGGCATGATGCTCTCGGCGATCTCCGGGTAATCGATCTGTGCCATTAAATTTGTTTGCTGGATTTAGAAATTACTCCCCACATCAACCAAGAATATGTATTTATCGATAGATGGTGCTCGTATCCCACCTTTTTCTCCAAAAGGCTCAAGGCCTTTTCTGCGGTGGCTCCCCAAACATTTATCTTTGCACATAAATACACTCACACACCTATACATACGGGGGACTGCGTCTCCCCAGCCAGACCCTGCAATCATTGTCTGCGGCCCTTCTTCCTGTGCCTCCTCCTCATGAGGGCTGAAAGGTGGCAACACAAGAACGGGGCCTTTTCTGTGGTGGCTCCCCTTTTGTGGCATGCTCTCCCCAGAGAAGCCCACCTGGCGAACATCACTACATGTCTTTAGACGCCAAGCAAAAATATTCCTCTTTACCCAGGCCTGTGGCCATTAAATAATTCACAGCCTGTAAATGTGGGGGACGGGACTGTTTTATGATGACTATTTTGTTATTTTAGGATTTCTGTCACTATGCTTTTTATCTATGTTTTAATTATGTTTTTATTAGTTATATTTTGCAATGTGCTTCCAAGGTTGTATACCGCCCTGAGATCTTTTGATAATGGCCTGCATATGAATGAAACAAATAATGAAATAAATGGAATAAACAATACTAAAGTGTTTTCCTCCTCATTTAATCCCTACAACAATCTTGCGAGGTGGTCCTCCCCCAGAAGGTTATCCAGTAGGCTTCTTGGTTGTGTGGGGACTTGAACCCTGGTGTCTCCCCTGGTCTTAAGATTGACACTCTAACCCAGTGATTCACAAACTTTCTTTTTTTTTGGGGGGGGGAGCACTGTCCTCTTGGATCTATAAACTCATCCCTACCGTATAAAGAACATTATTCAGAATAAAGGTAAAGGTAAAGGGACCCCTGACCATTAGGTCCAGTCGTGGCCAACTCTGGGGTTGCGGCGCTCATCTCGCTTTATTAGCCGAGGGAGCCGGTGTACAGATTCCGGGTCATGTGGCCAGCAGGACTAAGCCGCTTCTGGTGAAGTAGAGCAGTGCACGGAAACGCCGTTTACCTTCCCGCCAGAGTGGTACCTATTTATCTACTTGCACTTTGACGTGCTTTCAAACTGCTAGGTTGGCAGGAGCAGGGACTGAGCAACGGGAGCTCACCCCGTCGCAGGGATTCGAACCGCCAACCTTCTGATCGGCAAGTCCTAGGTGTCCCTGTTATTCAGAATAGTGGTTTGCAAAAGCCACTATGAAAGATAATAAGGCAAAAAAAATCAAAACAGTAACCATTAATTGTCCGTTTGTTCGAAATCCAATTAAAACTACTTAGGTTAATTCAACAAAATTGATCAGCTTGATCCAGCAATACCAGTTTTCCAAATTCTGATAGTAATTTACACCTCCAGCAGCACCCTCACCCCTTAGCGAGCTCCCAGGTAATCCCACCACAACCACCTGGGGGCAGCCCCACCCACTCTGCGAACCCCTGCTCTAACCACTACACCACACTGGCTATTCCCAGGGTCAGGGACAAGGAGGGAGGAGGGGAAGTGAGGTGGACAAAAATATTTCAGAATTAACCAGCTGTCCTGAGTCGTGTTGACAACAGGGGACTGTTTTGCCCTGGTGGCATCAAAGTCACCGCAGTTTGAGGAAGGTAGACCCTACCTGGAAGAGGAGGCTCTGCTGTCCCATCTCTGGATCCCTCTGTTTGGTCACTGAAGGACAAAAAAAGAAGGCAAGGTGGAGGTTAGTATGGCTTTGCAAAGAGGCACAGAGCGCATTGGCTTTGGGGCTGTGTGTGCCTGAAAGGAGCGCACCCAGCTTCCGCCTTAAAAATGGACAGTGAAGTTTCTAGACCTCATGAGTGCGCTTCAGAAAGTGCACGGCACTGCTTGCTCGTACCTGAGACGTCAGACTTTCTTGAGGATCCTTGCCTGTCCCCATTACTCAGAATAAGTAATAATTATTATTATTTTATTAATTATGGAAGCCGCCCAGAGTGGCTGGGGAGGCCCAGCCAGATGGGCGGGGTATAAATAATAAATTATTATTATTATTATTATTATTATTATTATTATTATTATTATTATTATTATTTTATTTATACCCTGCCCATCTGACTCGGTGGCTTACAGCATATCTAAAAACATAATTTAAAACATCAAATAATACAGGGCTGCCTACAGGTATCTCCTAAAAGTCACAGTTGTTTATCTCCTTGACATCAGATGGGACGGCATTCCACAGGGCAGGTGCCACTACTAAAAAGGCCCTCTGCCTGGTTCTCTGTAATCTCACTTCTCGCAGGGAGGGAACCGCCAGACGGCCCTTGGAGCTGGACCACAGTGTGGGTGGAGACGCTTCTTCAGGGATAATGGGCCGAGGCCGTTTAGGACTTTTAAAGTCAGCACCAACTAGGGCTGGGAGGGATCTAACTTTTAACATTGTGATATATCACTAGCTAAACGCTGTGGTATACTGATATATCACAATGTCTGAAATAAGGATGGAGCTATAGAGGCATTGGCTGGCTTCACACTTTCCCCCACATTGTGATTTTTGCATAACAAACACACTCGCGCACACATCACAATTTGTAATATATTGCCAGGCCCAAAATTATGAAACTGATATCGCAATATGGACTTCAAACTGCTTTTGGATGATAGCCCTAGCATCAACATGCAAAGAAAAGCACACAGAGGAACAGTGTTCGCGTAACTGAACCTGGCTGCAGAATCAGGACTGCCGGGTGGCAGAAATGCCATTAAAGTGTGTTCGCACACAAACACAGCCCCCCTCATTTATCACAACAGCTACAAAGTGGTCTAGGCGGCCTGCCAGGACCTGAACATAAGAAGGGCTTGCAGGATCAGGCCAATGGGCCATCCAGCCCAGAACCCTGTCCTCACAGAGGCCAACCCGATGCCTCTTTTGGGAAACACGCGATCAGGATTCGAACACAGAAGCCCTCTCCCCCTTCCAGCAGCTGGTACCCAGAAACATTGCTGCCTCGCCACTCTGGCTAGCAGACACTCTTAGCCTTATCTGGCAGGGGATGAAAACGCAGCCCCAAGGAGAGAGCGGGGCACTACCTTTGTAACCCGGCCGGCCGATTTTCACAAACTTCTTCACCTCGACTTTGACCTTCTCAGGGGCAGGTTGGGCAGGGGCCTCTTTGGCTTCCTTAGCTGCTCGACGAGCTCTTTAAAACGAGAAAGAGGAGTGGGGGAGAGGGAAAACAGCTTTTAAATAACTCCAGGGAGAGGAAGAGGGGGGATGCAGGATTTTTTCGTAGGAAGCTCTCTACTGTTGACATTTGCTTAATTATTTTTCTGCCAGACACACTAACCTCCTCCAGTCGACTTTTGTTCCAGAAGTCTTAACGCAACTTTGCAAAGCTCAGCCGTGCTGCTATGTTCTTTTTGGAGAAAAGAGGCTTTCCTCCTGGCAACCCTTCCAAACAAACAGCACTTGTTCTGCCATGAACTTTTAACATTTAACATGCCAACTGAGGCCTGTGTAGCCTGAGATGAAACTCTTGGATATCTTGCAATTCCTCAGAGCATCGCACGGTCTGACCTTGGGGTGAATTTGCTGGTACGTCCACTCCTGGGAAGACTGGCAGCTGTCTTGAATGTTTCCCACTTTTGAGTAATCTTTCTTACTGTAGAATGATGGACTTTAAATTGGTAGCAGATGGCCTCATAGCCCATCCCAGTTTCATAGGCGGCAACAACTGCTTCTCTAAGATATCTGCTGATATCTTTCTTCCTTGGCATTGTGTCATAACGCACCTGAATGCTCCAGAATTGGGCTTTTATTGAGGTGGGCGCACTGGCTGGTGATCAATTAAGCAAGGGCATTTCATTAGCAGCCCCTGTCAGCAACTTAGCCTCTAAATTCCCATGGAAGCCGTAAGAGTGTACTTAGTTTTTCACACATGGCTTCTCCATTTTGGGTTTATTTCTCTTAAATAAATGACATGATGTAATATGTGATGTGCTGTTGTTCATCTGAGGTTGTATCTACCTAATTTTAAGACCTGCTAAGGAGGTACGCGGTTGGCGCTGTGGGTTAAATCACAGAGCCTAGGACTTGCCGATCAGAAGGTTGGCGGTTCGAATCCCCATGACGGCGTGAGCTCCCATTGCTCGGTCCCTGCTCCTGCCAACCTAGCAGTTCTAAAGCACGTCAGAGTGCAAGTAGATAAATAGGTACCGCTCCGGCGGGAAGATAAACAGTGTTTCTGTGCGCTGCTCTGGTTCACCAGAAGCGGCTTAGTCCTGCTGGCCACATGACCCGGAAGCTGTACACCGGCTCCCTCGGCCAGTAAAGCGAGATGAGCACCTCAACCCCAGAGTCGGTCACGACTGGACCTAATGGTCAGGGGTCCCTTTATCTTAAGGAGCAGATGATTGTTATTACGCCTTGATATGTAGAACCACAGAATTCAAAGAGGCTGTACTTTCTTTTTCCCGTGACTGTGTATACCAAAGAAACAAAAGCACACTTGTCTTTTTAGAGAAGGCAGACTCTTTCTCTGAACTGCCACGGGAGGAAAGCTTGTGATTGTGTGGAGAAGGGCTGTCTAAAGGATACCTTCCTCAGCTGCCCCAAAGGCTGCCTGTCTGCCAGAAGAGGCACATGGCCTTCCTTGTCTCATTTCAAGCAAGGAGCATTTCTAGCTTCTCAGGACGTCCCTTACCCCACAGTGACAGTGAAGAATGCCAGAAGAGAATTTAAGGAGAGCACTGGTGGATCAGGCCAGTGGGAAACCCGCAAACAGAATTCTAGCACAAAAGCACTCGCCAGTCCTGTGACTTCCAGTAACTGTGATTCAGAAGCACTGTTGCGCCTCACTGTGAAGGCAGAGCATGGCTCTTGTGGCTAGTAGCCACTGACAGCCTCCTTGAATTAGTCCCGTTCTCTTTTAAAGCCTTCCAAACTGGCTCCCGCAACAGGGAGTTCCATAGTTTATCTGTCTTGGCCAACTGGGGCCCATTCAACCCAGCACTCTGTTCTCACAGTAGCTAAGCCGATGCCCAGTTTTCAAACCATTGCAGCTGCTTCCGGCTATCTTTAAAAGCCGACTTGAGCAATGAACATTCCCCCTCCCTCAATGGACACAGAAGCCCTATAGAATAAATCTATGCCAGCGTTTGGGAAACATCTGCAGGCACCGAGACAATGCCGGACTCCAAATCCCATTGGCCTGTGCCGGCTGCTGGGGGCTGGAGTGCAACCTCTGGTTTCCCCGTGACTGGTCTAAGAAGAGGAGAGGGAGTGCCTCTTAGAAACTGAGGCATTCTTCCAGCAGTACCTGCAAGGCCACAGGCTCCCCATCCCTGGTCTAAGAATGGGTGAGAATGCTTAAGCAGAATGTTAAGCAGGAGGCGTTCTTCCATCTCTAGTGCGGGGGTAAGGGAAGGGGAAGATTTAAATAAAAGTAAGTGTAAAGAAGACAAAGATGAGCACATGCCCAGAGTCAGCAACTTACAAATTGGTTTGATGCTTCTTCCCCTGAGTGTGTGCCAGGTAACTTCCCTGTAGGAAGGAAAGGCAGAAACAAATTGATTAGGAAGAGGGGGCCAAAGTCTTGGGCTGAGGATTGACTACATCAGCCAACATGGAGCCTCCAATGGCTATTGAGTCATAGAATAATAGCATTGTAGAGTTGGAAGAGACCACGAGGGTCATCCATTCCAACCCCCTGCAATCTTTCGCCCAACGTGGGGCTCAAACCCACAACCCTGGGATTAAGGACCTCATGCTCTACCAACTGTCTTGTTGCTGACTGCACTGACTGTCAGTGGCTCTCTGTGGTTTCTGGCAGGGACTTTTCCCCAGCCCCACCTTGAGGTGCTGGGGTGGAAACCTGGGACCCTTGGATGCTCTACCACGGAACTACAGAGCCCTCCTTAAAAGCAAAATAATGCACCAGACCTCATGGTTCCATACAAACATGGCTGACAGCAATAAGGATAGAAGCCGCCCGAAGAATCAAAACGTAAAATAAGAAATACAAGGTGTCTAACAGGCCTGATGCCCTCGCGTTTTAGGAATGGAGGAAGCTGCCTTACGGACTGTGTCAAGCTCATTACTCTCTACAGCAAAGCTGCCCAAACTTGGGTCTCCAGCAAGTTTTTGGACTCCAATTCCCATCATCCCTGACCGCTGGTCTTGGGAAACCCTAGTCTACAATGACGGGCAGCTGCTCTGACAGGAGTCTTTCCCCAGCTCTACTGATGCTGAAGATCTGTGTGCAAAACAGATCTCTGCCATTGAGCTTCGGTTTGTCCCTCAATCTCTCTCTCTCGTAAGATTCCAGTCCTCATGACCTTGAATGTGTGGCTGATTTAAACAGAAATGCAGGAAGCGACCTTACACAGTTGGGACGCGGGTGGCGCTGTGGGTTAAACCACAAAGCCTAGGACTTGCCGATCAGAAGGTTGGCGGTTCGAATCCCCACGACGGGGTGAGCTCCCGTTGCTCTGTCCCTGCTCCTGCCAACCTAGCAGTTCGAAAGCACGTCAAAAGTGCAAGTAGATAAATAGGTACCGCTCCAGCGTTTCTGTGCACTGCTCTGGTTCGCCAGAAGCGGCTTAGTCCTGCTGGTCACATGACCCGGAAGCTGTACGCCGGCTCCCTCGGCCAATAAAGCAAGATGAGCGCCGCAACCCCAGAGTCGGTCACGACTGGACCTAATGGTCAGGGGTCCCTTTACCTTTACCTTACACAGAGTCAGTCAGGCCTGTGGGTCTACCTAGCTCCTTTACGTCGGGTAACAGCAAGATATGAAGCCCTCCAGTTGCTCTTGGGGCAACGATGGAAGTGCAGGCGTAAAAGAGAACAGAAAAAGTGGGGGGGCAGGGAACGCTCACCTCGTTGTTGTGCAACGTAAGACAAAGCTTGCATTCATAAGAGCCCAAGTGGTTTTTCATAAAGTAGGGATCCTGGAGGAAAGGGAAAAAATGACAGTAAGCAGGGAGAACTCGAAGCTACACCCATACACAGCAAGTGCACATTCCAAATATTTATCTCTTCATTTAATATACTCCATTAATATTAACCCCGTTAATATATCAAGTAGCAGGTCCTTGTGAGCCCACACAGGCACACAGTCCTCGCCTTCCCACACGCAAAACACTCCTCTTGTTGGTAGGTGGCACTTCCTGTTTTACGGACGAGTAATCCCACCTTGTTGATGTCAATCGTTTCCAAGGCCAGCTGCCTCAGCCGCTCCCGGCGGTCCCTGTTGCTCTCTGAGGCGGAAGCGACGCCTCCACTCCCCGTCTTCCCTCCGGGACGGTGCTGAAAATCCATTGTGGACAATCCAGAGCTTCAAAACAGATCCTGGAGAAAAAGCTGGTTTGTGGGAGGGGAGGGTGGCAAAGATAGAGAGAGAATGCAAGTTATTAGCTCCCAGGATGGTTGCTTTCAATTCATGGCAATCCGAGGTTCATTTCGTAGGTCTGAGGGTGAGCACCAGGTCAGGGGGAAGTGAGATGACCACTTTGCTGCTCACTACCAGCTTGGAGCCCAGTCCCCCGCCAGCGTGAAAAGCAGCCACCTTGCATGAAAACTTTCTTCTCACTGCTGTGATCGTTTCCTATCTCTAGCCCATCTGGGTTAGGCCACAGAATCGTAGAACTGTGGAGTCGAAAGGGTCCCCTTAGGGGGTCATCTAGTCCAACCCCACTTGCAATGCAGCAGCTGCAGCTCAAGAGTCCCTGGTAGATGGGCCACCTGACCTCTGCTTTAAGACCCCCCCCCCGCCCCCGGCCAAAGACAGCCATGGGAATGAATGGGCCTCAGTTACTCATATCCATTTGCTTCAGTGGTTTTGACTCCAGGTAGAACTAACATCTGCATAAAAGTCTCTCCCTTCCTTGCTTTTAAAAACTTCTAGTACTCATGATTGAAAAATAAAGCACTGTACAGATTCTGGGTCGCAGACTCTGGGTCTGAGTAGACTCGATGAAATGGGTGGACACAGACCCTCTAAGGGTCCCTATTTCGCATGGACAGCCCCGGATTTACAGAAGCCATCCTGGTTTCTGATTTGATCCTGGAATGTCCCGCTTTCCCGGCTTAAAAGGTAGAGGGACCCCTGACCATTAGGTCCAGTCGTGGCCGACTCTGGGGTTGCGGCGCTCATCTCGCTTTATTGGCCGAGGGAGCTGGCGTACAGCTTCCGGGTCATGTGGCCAGCAGGACTAAGCAGCTTCTGGCGAACCAGAGCAGCGCACGGAAACGCCATTTACCTTCCTGCCAGAGTGATACCTATTCATCTACTTGCACTTTGATGTGCTTTCGAACTGCTAGGTTGGCAGGAGCTGGGACCGAGCAACGGGAGCTCACCTCGTCACGGGGATTCGAACCGCCGACCTTCTGATCAGCAAGTCCTAGGCTCTGTGGTTTAACCCACAGCGCCACCCGCGTCCCACTTTCCCAGCTTAGGATGTCCTTATTTTCACTGGAGAAATGTTGGAGGGTCTGGAGTTCTGCAACCCCCGAGCCAAGGAGACAAGTCACTAGATAACCGTTAGGAGGCATCTGAAGGCTGTAGTAAATAAAAATATGCCCTTTTCCCTTATGGGGTATCCAAGAGCCCATATAGAGTCCTTACATAGGTTCCCTATTGGTAGGAGAAAATAACAGAGGCCAACCAGAGAATATTTGAGAAGCAAAGCAGCTAGTAAGCTTGATCTTTATTGATCTGTTGCAACAGGGTACTCCCCTCACACGCAGGAGAGGAAGAGGACCCCTCAAAAATGCTGTGCAAGGGCTTATAAAGACTTTTGAAATTCCCCTCCTCTAGATCAAGACCACCCCCAGAAACATTATGCATTCATCACAGAAGGGGTGTAACCTAAGACCACCCCTCAGATAAGGCGGTCTAAAACAGAACATTTGCATGTTGTTTTCTCCTGTCGCTTTGTTTATTTCCTGTCTGGCAGGTTACTTGATTGGATTTCTTGGGGAGCCTGGGCAGTCTTTTGTAATGATAAGGCTCACACCCTTATTCAAACACAGATTAAGACAGGATTTGTGAAGGAAGAGACAATGGGGAGGCTTTTCCATTTTGACCATGCAGAGAAACATTTACTCAGTTCAGGAATCAAAATGGTTCCAGGTTGGCTTTCCTGTGCTGATCTATGTACGTGTGGTTATGAACGTTGCCATATATCTAAGACCATAAAATTCCTATCACAAGGCAGCCCTGCATAGCGAACTATTAAAAATGTTTTATGCTTTTATATGTTGGAAGTCTCTCAGAATGGCTGGGGCAACCCAGTCAAATAGGTGGGGTATTATTATTATTATTATTATCATCATCAAAATATAACCATAATAAATTTATGACGATGATGGGATAGGGCGTCCCTATTTTCACCCCAGAAATGCTGGAGGCTCTTGAGCTCGGCCAACGCTGTGAACCCTAATTAGCCAATATTCATAGCTGCCCACGTTTCCCTTTTTTGAAGGTAAATTCCCTTATTCCCAATAGGATTCCTCGCAAGAAAAGGGAAAATCTGACAGCTCTGCCAATATCGGGGGGCGTCCCTCCCCGCTACCTGCTTCGGCCGCTCCCTCTTCTTCCTCCTCTTCCTCCTCCTCCTCGGCCTTCGCTCTTCCCTCCTTCCTCCTTCGGAAGCCAAACGGAGCCGGCCCGCCTAGCGACAAGGAAGCACTTCCGGGTCAGTCATCTGCCGTCACCCGGAAGCTATGTCGGGGGGGGCCGGAAGCGAACGGGAAAGAAACCGCGACTGCGCCTGCGCGGAAGGAAGCAAGCACTTCCGGCTCCTCCCGAAGGCCAGGGCGGAAGTAGAGCGGAAGTGGGAGGCTCGCGAGCCATAGAGCCGGGCGGGCCAGAAGGGTGGGGAGGCGGCGACGGCGATGCGGTACAACGAGCGGGAGCTGCTGTCTCTCTCCCGGCAGCCGGCCGAGAAGGCGGCCGAGGTCCTCATGCGCGCCCCGAAGAAGGGAAGCGGTGAGGAGGAGGCGGCGGGGGGAGGGGTGGCGTCACGAGAGGAGAACACCGCGGCGTGACGTCACCAGGCGGGTTGGGTGACGTCACGCCTGCCAGGGGTGGGGGAGGAGGAAGAGGCGGCGGCTCCCGTGGCGTCATCAGAGCTTATTGGGTTGGGGTGGTAGCAGAACTCCCAACCCCGGGGGGGGGGGGCTTGTCTCGTGCTCACTGAGGACTAGCACCTTTTCTGTTCCAGGGGGTTGATCTGGATGACCCTCATGGCCCCTTCTAACTCTACCGTTCTATGATTCTGTTGATCCGGTTTTTTATTTTGCTCGCTTGCCCAGAGGTGTTTCCATTCCCTCCTGTGTTCTGCTCTTACTGTCATCAGCGTACAGTGGTGCCTCGGGTTACGTACTTAATTCATTCTGGAGGTCCGTTCTTAACCTGAAGCTGTTCTTAACCTGAAGCACCACTTTAGCTAATGGGGCCTCCTGCTACTGCCGCGCCGCCGGAGCACAATTTCTGTTCTCATCCTGAAGCAAAGTTCTTAACCTGAAGCACTATTTCTAGGTTAGCGGAGTCTGTAACCTGAAGCGTATGTAACCCGGGGTACCACTGTATTGCGATGTCCAGTTCTGGATGCATCCGCTCAGATTCCTGCCTTTCGGGTGGTTGGGCTAGATGACCCTTGGTGGAGTGCTGAATTAGTAAATATCACCAGTTGTGGGAACATCTGCCTTGAGGTTGCAGGAGCTCATCTTTTCTCTCCCAAACTTGGACATCGTAGAACTGTAGAGTTGGAAAGGACGCCAAGAGTCATCTAGTCCAACCCTCCACAACGCAAGAATCACAGAGCTACAAAAATACCGTATTTTTCTCTCCATAAGACGCACCCGGCCATAAGACGCACCTAGTTTTTAGGGGAGGAAAACAAGAAATAAGGAGCCTCCTGAGCGAAGAGGGAGCGCTTCTCTCTCTTTGCCCAGGAGGCTTTCCGGGGCTATCCCCGAAGCCAGGAGAGCAAGCAGGATCGGTGCGCACCAATCCCTCTTGCCCTCCTGGCTTCAGCAAAAGCAAGCCTCCTAGCTTTCCCCCCACCTCCCGCACATAGCTGTCAACCGTCCCTTATTTGGCAGGAAAGTCCCTTATCCCAGCGCTGTGTCCCGCTGCTGCCCCTTATTGATGATGTCCCTTAAATTTCCCTGGTTTCAAAGGAAGCAGCTCCTCTCCCTCCCTCCCTCCCTGCCGACCAGGGAGGAGGGAGGCTCCAACTGTGTTGCTTGGCTGCGTTGCTCACCCAGTAAGGAGTCTAAGAACGACTGGGGGGTGGAGCTTGCATGCCTTGTGCCAATCAAATCGGCCACGTTGCCTGGGGACTCGCCTTTGCTCAGCGCTTCCCAGCGGAGAGGGGACGGTGGTTTCCCTTGCTGCATCCCCTTTGCCGGGTTGCTGCGCTGTGGGAACCACCGCTTGAGGCTTCGTTTGGCTGCTGGCTGGCTTTCTGCCTTTGGCTCGGAGGGGCTCAGAAGGCGAACATACCTGTGCTTGGAAAATCCCTTATTTTGTCTGTTGATCCCTTATTTCCGAGGCTGCTGGTCCCTTATTTTCAAATCTGTAAGTTGACAGCTATGCTCCCGCAAGAGCTGTGCGCTCTTTAAAGGGAGCGCGGCTCTTGGGGGCTTTTCTGGGAGCCGCGCACTCTGTCCCTTCCCCCACCTCCCGCAAAAGCCAGGGATAGCCACACAAAGCCTCTGCAAGACAGCGGGATGAAGGATCCCCGCTGCCCTGCGGAGGCTTCACGCCGCTAAGCCAGAAGCTAGAACAGCGAGAGGGAGCGCTGCGCAGCAATCCCTCTTGCTGTTCTGGCTTCTGGGATAGCCTGGAAATCCTGCATTCGCTCCATAAGATGCACACACATTTCCCCTTACTTTTTAGGAGGGGAAAGTGCGTCTTACAGAACGAAAAATACGGTATGTGTCCAACAGCTCTCAAACAACTCCCTCCATCTCGTCTTTCTCCACAGCCTTGAAGAAGCGTTTGGTGAAACTGGTCGTCAACTTTCTCTTCTACTTCCGAACAGATGAGGCCGAGGTATTTTTGCTCACTACTCGCAGGGTAAATTACCCACTAGCAACTTTGCCAGATATAATAATGATGCGAAGCCTGCTCAGGTTACTAGTCCTCAGGTGATGAGGTCCTCTGGCAAGTTGTGGCGGGTAGGAGGAGGATGAGAAGGCAGTGCCTAAAATAAACTCTTATTTTTATTCTAATAAAGAGCTTGATCTTATTAGAAGAGTCTGGCTCCTGGATCTAGTCCTGTTCTTGGAGAGCAACCAGAATAGGATTTTTTTTTTTAGGAGGGCAAAAAAAAAATCTCTAGATGTTCCCCAATCTCTCTCTAAACAACTGTGTTTTTATATGTCTATTTATTTGTTTTACTTATTTAATAAAATTCATTTACCATTTGACTGTGTAGAAAAATCTAGAAAAAATATAAAGGGATTGGCTCCAACGCTGGCCGCCTTCTGAGTAAAACTACTGAAATGCACAGATAGGACCACCGGGGGTCCATTGATTTCATTGAGTCTCCTCTTGAGTAGAACTTACTTCAAGACAAGACAAAAGAAGGGCTTTTTACAAGGGTTTATCTGAGACTATATTAAGCCCTCTTCATTTATTTTTCTTTCTTTTTTAAGAAAGAAAAATCCTTGTGCAGCTTTCAATTAAAAGCTGGGTTGGGAATATGCACAACGTAGTTACTTTTAAAAGCTTGAGCGAATGTGGAAAGTGATTAAGTAATCTGTGTGTGTGTCTCTCTCTCCCCAGCCTATCGGTGCTTTGCTGTTGGAACACTGCAGTGTCAGCCAAGAAGAAAGCAAAATATTTTCCATTAGTGAGTATTTGGGGTATTGAGGAGACAAATGGGGGGAAATGGGTTTACTTTTCTGGGAGCTTTTTCTTTCTTTTTTATTGGTATTCAATTTTTTACAAAGTGGTCACTAATCAAAACAAATCTAACATTTTTTCAAATTGCTCTCTGAGATGTCTGTACCCATTTGGAACACATTTCCAGTTCACAACTACCCCCTTTCCACCCACAGTATTCAGAGAGGGTCACTCAGTACTTGGCACTAGATTTCAGGACAGCCGAAATAAATTATTTGCAGGGCAATTTGGAATTTGCTGCTGTGGGTCGGGGCGGTGACTGCCAGTTTTAAGATAGTCAAGTCAGTTTATTGTGTTTTAGCAGACATCCCATTAGATACATAAAAATGGAAATGGGAATAATAAGAGACTGACATTTCTGCCCCTTCACCTTTACCCCATACCCCTTTTAGGTTTATTAGCATGGATTTGTAGAGCCTTAGCGAGAAATTTAGATATTATGAAGGATGTATGCTTCTCTACATCAGGCAGCAAAAAACAAGACTTGTTTTTCTTTGAAGATAGCTTTCGAAAGGGATTGGATATGTATGTCACAGCAGCTGAAGTGATCAACTTAATCCAGTGACACCAGCTTTTCAAAGTCTGATAGCAATTGGCACCTCCAGGGTCCCCTTGCCACCCTCCTAGGACCCCCCACCCAGGCAAAGCACTGCCCATTTTGGGAACCACTGGTCTCAAGGGACTGGCTGGGGCAATCCAACGTTTTGGACTCACAAGGCATCAAGGGGGTAGATAATGAGCAGTTTGAAGGAGGCGGGGAGGCAAGGCAGAGAGCCCAAAACATCGGGTTCATCCCAAGCAGACACGGTACAAGAAGATCTTCCAAGCTCTGAAAAATTGATTTCATACGTTTCAATGCTGCTTTTCATTCCAGTGAATCGCAAAGCAGCTTACAGACCATAAATAACAGTAACACAAGAGAATACTACAAACAGAGCACAAATCAAATAGAATAAATAACAAATCACCAGTGAAACAATTACAAACCACCATTAGAATAATTAACAAATCATCAGTAAAAACCATTGCAAATCATTGTTAAAACAATCCTTAAAATGCAGTTTCAGTTTCTAACGCTCATAGACCAGCATTTTAAAAAGAGCTAAAATACAAAATTGCAAAAGCAAGATACGATCATTATAAAAACAAGCCAGAATAAGAGCAGGGAGACAAGAGTCGCTGACCAGCAGGTTAAAACAACTAGAGTTATAACTATTGCTAAAGTGATCCAGTTGTAGACTGGGGAAGAAGAGTCGTATGTCTGAAAGAGGAGATTTCATAAATGGAATAGTAATAGTTTCTCTATAGGGCTTGTTAACATAAATGTAATCTTACTGTATTGCATTTTGAAAAGGCCTAATAAAAGAGGCAGAATAAATCATGCATTACTTTTCTAGATTCAGGTTCGTAGTTGTGTTGGTCTGACACAGTCAAAATAAATTAAAAAATTATCCAGTAGCACCTTAGAGACCAACTAAGTTTGTTCTGGGTATAAGCACATGAAAGCTTATACCCAGAACAAACTTAGTTGGTTTCTAAGGACATGGGTGGCACTGTGGGTTAAACCACAGAGCCTAGGGATTGCCGATCAGAAGGTCGGCAGTTTGAATCAACACAACAGGGTGAGTTCCCATTGCTTGGTCCCTGCTCCTGCCAACCTAGCGGTTCGAAAGCACGTCAAAAGTGCAAGTAGATAAATAGGTACCACTCCGGCGGGAAGGTAAACGGCGTTTCCGTGCGCTGCTCTGGTTTGCCAGAAGCGGCTTAGTCATGCTAGCCACATGACCGGGAAGCTGTACGCCGGCTATCTCAGCCAATAAAGTGAGATGAGCACCACAACACCAGAGTCGGCCACGACTGGACCTAATGGTCAGGGGTCCCTTTACCTTAAGGTGCTACTGGACAATTTTTTAATTTTTGCATTACCTGTGTAAAACAACAACAACCCACTGAGAGGTAAATTAAACTAAGAGATCCTGACTTGCCTCCCTCTGTCTTGGGAGGGTCATGTTTGAGCCGTTTTCCCACATGAGCTGTACTGCCCTTGTGCTTTGCCATAACCCTTGTCCAACAATCATAATTTTATTAAAGTTCAGTAGATAGTGAGTCGTAAGGCTGATGTCTCGGGGTCTCTGTTCGCAGGTTTCCTTGAAGAACCCGAGAGAAAGTACTTCTTCGAATGTGATACAGAGGAGCAGTGTTTGGAGTGGGTCGAGGTTCTCCAGAGGGCGAGGTGAGGCCTGCCGGTCAGCCGGGGTTTGGGGACCCCTTCTTCCCCATTTTTTCAAGGGGGTGGGGACTGTGTCTGCCAGCCCAGAAGGGACAGAGCGCAGGCTGCTTGGATCTCTGCGCAGTGCCCAGAGGAAACCACCCTTCCTTGGAGGTTTTTAAGCAGAGCTTGGATGGCATTATCTGCCATGGCTGCTTTAGCTGAGATTCCTGCATTGCAGGGGGTGGGGCTGAATGACCCTGGGGGTCCCTTTCAACCCTACAGTTCCATTATTCTACTTGAATCCTCACTGCAGGTAAGAGCAGAGGCCCATGAGCACCGCATGCCGGTGGTGGGCAGGGACAGAGTCAAGAGTGGGTGGAGCTACACATGTAAAGTTTGCCCTCGGTGCAGGTTAGTTTGAACATCTCCCCCCCCCCCCCAATCTAGGCGCAATCAGAGTTTGGTGGTGCACCCTGCCCATCTGGCTGGGTTGCCCCAGCCACTCTGGGCAGCTTCCAACAAATGATAACACAGTAAAACATCAAACGTTTAAAACTTCCCAATAGAGGGCTGTCTTCTAAAAGGCAGATAGTTGCTTATCTCCTAATAATAATAATAAATTTTATTTATACCCCGCCCTCCCTGGCCAGAGCCGGGCTCAGGGTGGCTAACACCAATAAAATCACAGTAAAAACATAATAGGGGGGAAAGGGCGGGGGGGGGCAATTTAAAATACAGGTTAAAATGCCATTTAAAATGCAGCCTCATTTTAAAATAGCCGATAAATCAAGACCATAAGGGGAGGGCAACATAAGGGTCAGACTGAGTCCAAACCAAAGGCCAGATGGAACAGCTCTGTCTTTTAGGCCCTGCGGAAAGATGTCAAGTCCCGCAGGGCCCTAGTCTCTTGGGACAGAGCGTTCCACCAAGTTGGGGCCAGTACTGAAAAGGCCCTGGCCCTAGTTGAGACCAATCTAACCACCTTGTGACCTGGGACTGCCAAAATGTTGTCATTTGTGGACCTTAAGGTCCTCCGCGGGGCATACCAGGAGACACGGTCCCATAGGTCCTTGACATAGAGTTGCCATACGTCCAGAACCCCCTGGACATATCCGGAATACTGCAGTTGGAAGCAGTGTTCGGGCAGAAATCTGGACATATTGCAGCCCATGTTGGCAGTGTCATTTTTGGCAATTTTTGTTAAAATTAGCCCCAAAACTTTTCTTCTTTTTGCGAATTGTCTCAACAACTTTGGGCAAAAAAAACCCTTTTCTGTCCGGATTTTCAGTGTTTGAAAATCCTCTGCCAGGTTCCCTGTAACTTTTCGCAGTGAGGGAACCGCCAGAAGGCCCTCGGAGGAGGACCTCTGTGTCTGGGCTGGACGATGGGGGTAGAGACGCTCCTTCAGGTATACTGATCCGAGGCCGCTTAGGGCCAGCACCAACGTACTGGGAGCCAACATAGGTCTTGCAGGACTGGTGTTATATGGTCCCGACGGTCGCTCCCAGTCACCAGTTTAGCTGCTGCATTCTGGATTAGCTGTCATTTCCAAGTGACCTTCCAAGGTAGCCCCACAGAGAGCGCATGGCAGTAGTCCAAGCGGGAGATAACCAGAGCATGGACCACTCTGGTGAGACAGTCTGCGGGCAGGGAGGGTCTCAGATGGAGCTGGTAGACAGCCGCCCTGGACGCAGAATTGACCTGTGCCTCAATGGACAGCGGTGAGTCCAAAATGAAGGTCTCAAGGAGGGCCAGTGAGGAGCATGGCCAGGGGAGAACATCCAAGGGCCACATGGAGAAGTTTGGAGGGCCAGAGGCTCCCCATCCCTGAGGCACAGCCTTAAAGAGCCCCACCACCACCACTTTTGAATACTCAAAGCTGTTGGCTTATTAGCTGCAAAACCAGAACCGCAAATCCCAGGAACAGGATCAGCTCCTCTGGGGTTGTTTTGGGGCAGAAGACCCTCGCCGTGAATGTTCGCTAGAAATCTGGTTCTGCTGCCTCCGCCCTTCACGGTCGGATCCGTTCTCCTTCTGCCAACAGCTACGAGTTCATGAGGAGCAGCTTGGTCTTCTATCGGAACGAGATCCTGAAGATGACAGGAAAGGTGAGTGGCTCCTGGGCCAGAAAGCAGGTGAGGGTGGGTGCTCACCCAGAGACCGGGAAGTAACGGCCGGGACGAGGATGCGCAGTTTCTGCCCTGCGTCATCCCATGATACTATGGTTCGAAGTCTTGTTTATTTTGTTATACTTTACTCCAAGAAGACCCATCCATCCTAAATAGAACCCAGTAAGGCAGATGTGTATATACAAATGGTTTTTAAGAAAGATGCGATCCCATTGGGATCCCAAGATGAAATGTTGGGAAGTGCCTAGAAATATGATGCCAACTTGCCTGCGGCTCCTCAGGGCTTCAGGTGCAGGGACAGTGGAGGAATTCCCAGCCCTGCCAGGGGTTGAACCCGACACCTTCTGCATGCAGGGCATCTGGTCTGCCACAGAGCTATGGACTCGTATCCCCCACCCTTTCAAATTTAGCATCTCCAGATATCCAGTGTCTGTGTTTGAAAAGGGGAAAGGTTCTGACCTCCTTTTTACTCCTTTGCCTAGTCCTCAGACCTTAGTTGGCACAAAAGAGTCTTTGAGAAAGAGTATTCTTGCAGAGTATTGCTGCTTTTATTCTTAAAAAGTCTTCTTCTCCAACCACGACCGACAGCTTTTACACACACCAAACGCAACCAGCTTTCTACCATCCAACCAACCCCCACCAAACACTAACATTGACCACTCTATATATACAGACACACTTTGGTGAAAGGTTGCATGAGTCATTGTAGGCTGCTGACTCATGCTTAGTTCTTTTAGCATTAAAGAAACAGCGGCCAGTTTTTAGCTGTGACATCCGGCCCTCAAAGCCTCACCTCTCCTTTCGCCACAGGACCCCCTGGAGCAGTACGGCATCTCGGGGGAAGCCCGCTTCCAGCTGGGCGCACGGAAGGTATAACCCCGAGCATTTGGATCTGGGCCGGCATCTCACCATACCACCAGCACCCTTGCGCAGCTCCCCGAGACTCCAGGGTCAGGACTGTACGCCGACTGAGTTGCTTTCACGAACTTGCAGGACCTCCCTCGTGCCGCCAAGAGGGTGACGCCACCCGCCCACCTGCTTCCTCCTAGCTTTGGGGGGTTGAAACAAAGAGTGGAGATTTGACTCCAGTGGTTGCAGATTTTCTTTCCTTCCAGGGCGCAGAGAACCTGCTATTCAGCTCAGAATCGTGCTTCCTCGTGTGTGGAAATGTGCACACAAACAACATTAGCAAGGGTGCTCCTGGAGCTGAAGGAAGGGGCGGGGGCTTCTTGGAATCGTGCTTGATTTTCACTAACATCCCAAATCGGGTTTGCTCCCAACTTTCGTGCTGAGATTTGAGATCTGCGGTGCACCCAGAGCACCTCCGGCAGTTTCCCCATTGCAACTCTGCATGAGTAACTGTTCTGGCTTTGCACACCTTCCCATCGGCTGCCTGGGTTGGGTGGGAGCAACTATGCTGTCCCTGCAAGGGATACTGGGGTGCTGAATTACCCCCCCCTGCACCGCCCGCACCGCCCCCCCGTGAAATGGGCTGTGTGTGTCTCTGAAGTCATTGCTCCCAATCCTGCGCCCCTCTCACCCCCCAGGCCTCAGTAATTCTTACCCAGGATGGGGCAACTCTTTACTTGCTCTATAGCATTCACCTAGTACAGGGTTTCCCAAACTTGGGTCGCCAGCGGGTTTTTTGGACTACCAACTCCCATTAGGACCAGCGATCAGGGATGGGAATTGTGTTCCAAAAACAGCTGGAGACCCAAATTTCGGAAAACCTGAACTAGGAGGTCTTGGACAGAAGAATGCCGGACTACTGGAGCAGCAACACGACTGTCTCCCCCAGGTGCTCGGCCATCTTTTACCGTTTTGTTGTGCCTTGCTGGCACCCCCCTGCGTCAGAGCTGCTCTCTGCGCCTGGCAAAATAGGGAACTGAGAAGAGTCCCTTGCCACGTTCCCAAGGTCGGTGCCCAAACTGTGCGCGGTTCCAAGCTCACTCCAGAGCAGGTTCCTTGCTTGCTGGGGTGGCAGAAATCTCCCTTCCTCAAAGAAAAAATACCTTGTTCTCCATCCCTCCTTGCTCTCTTCTTTCCTCTGCCCAACTTTTGGGACTGGCAGCTGAATGTAATTTTTTTATATATATAAAAATCTGCTGTGAAATTTAGAGGCGTTTTAAAAACTCACGGAAAGCTGTGGTTCTCTGGCTGATATTGGACTCAAAACTCTTTCCGGGGGGCGCTGGGCTGCTGATTTCTCCAACCCTGTCCTAAGAGGCTGAATTTCACTGCTGCGTGTGTCAGGCAGAGGACTGCCTCTTCTGCCAAGAGGCAGGGGAAACAAGACCAGGGAGTCTGCGATCCTCGGCCAGTGGTTTTGGACGATGGGAGCTTGTGAAATCCATTGTTGTCTAAAGGGGCAGAGTTTGGGGGACGAATGTGGGGGGGGAGAGAGAAATCACCAACCACAAAGGGCAGCTAGTTATTTAGAGGTTTTTAAGAGGCTGAAGAAATGTAAAATGTACAGTTTACATTCAACTTCTGTACTCCTCCTGCCCCAAGACACCATTGCCTGCTGGATAATTGGCCAGTTTTATTACTTCTGTGCATTAAACCAGAAATGTTACTGTTTTGTTGACATGCCCAGATCCCCTTTCGTTATGTCCACACTGATTTTCTTGCCCCTCTAATAAACGAAACTACTGTCTTGTTGGTTGGCTTTTTGCCTTTTCTGTGTGAGAGAGGTGGGAATAGGCTGGGACTAACCAGTTCTGCATTCAAAAGTGTATTCGTGCGAGGATTTTTACCCCAGTGCATTGGGATAGCAGCAGCAGGTCAGGCAACGTCTCTTCCTGAGTCACACCATCCTTGAATTGCTGGAAAGGTGTACTTGAACTCTGCTGTTGCATTTCACTTGCCAGAATCGATGGAGGATTGTCGGGAGAGGTATCACTGCAACAAGCCAGTATGTTCAGATCAAGGGAAGCCACAGTCCTATTCTATCTGCCTTGATCAGACCACACCTAGAGTCCAGTGTCCACTTCTGGGCACCACAATTTAGGAAGGATGTTGACAAGCTGGAAGGTGTGCAGAGGAGGGAGACCAAGATAATCAAGGGTCAGGAAACGAGACCTGATGAGGAATGGTTGAAGGAGCTGGAAAAGAGGAGACTGAGAGGAGACAGGCTAGCCATGACGATCTCCTTCTACAATAGAAAGTGTCCTTTCATACTGCACCACGGTGTGGTACGCTGGTTTGACATCAACTGATAGGAAGTGCCTACAGAGGGTGGTGAATACAGCACAAGATATTATGGGCTGTCTCGTGAATCCGCTGGATGAAATAGTGGAAGAACGTTGCCTCAGGAGAGTGAGGAAAATTCTCAGGGATGATTCACACCCTGGCCGGCACTTTCTTGATCTCCTGCCTTTGGGCAGAAGATATAGAAGCAGGATTAGTCGCACCAACAGCTTCTATCCGTGGGCTGTTGGGCTGCTGAATGAAAAGATCACAACAGGGCAACTGGCTTTCGGGTTTGGTGGGTGTGCGTCAGTAAACGAGGGGAATTAAGACTAAGAGAGCTGAGTGGGGGGGGTGCTTGTGTAATCTCACTGCATACAAGTTGTACAAGTGACAATAAAGTATTTCAATTTCAACTTTCCAATTATCTCAAAGGCTGTCACAGGGAGCAACCTTGTTTTCTCCGGCTTTGGAGGGTAGGACTTGAACAAATGGCTTCAAGTGACATGAAAAGAGATTTTAAAAGCGTTCTGACAGTAAGAGCTGTTTGACAGTGGAATGGTCTCCCTCCCTCCTTCCTTGCAGGCCTTGAAGCAGATGTTGGACGGCCATCTGCTGCAGATGATTTAGTTGAGATTTCTGCGTTGCAGGGGGTGTCCCTTCCAACACTACAGTTCTATGATTCTACAAAGGTGAAAGCTGCATTTATCGCTCAGCTGACCTCTAGCATGTGGCCCCAGGGGGGAATGCAGGCCTCTCTGGCTGTGAAACCTGGACGTCTCTTGCAAAAGAAACCAGACAACTTCAGAAAGTATAGAAGCACCTCCACAAGGGTATACAGTGTATTAAAATACATACATTTTTTTTAATATAAAGACAAACTTCAAAGCCATTTTCTTTTTTTTTTCAATTACAAATCAGGGTGAAGTGCGGGGGGGAGATCTGAAGTGGAAGTTAGAACAGAAAGATAAAACTTTTTTCTTTTTTTTGCAGTGCAGAGAATCGGAAGGAATGGAAGGGGCTGAAATATATAGATAAAAGATTATTACGTACATATATACACAATGCCAGAAGTAGTTCATATGGATCTATGGAAGAATGACGGATCGAGATTTCATGGAGCAAAGTCTCAAAAACAAAGCCAAAACAAACAAACAAACAAACAAACCCCAAGATACATCGGATGAAAGACTGAAATTTAAATAGAATTCATTTTCATGGGCTAATGTATACAAATCAAGTTCCTAGCTGCTGGGAAAGAACATCCCACCTCTAAGAATATGGGTACTCCCTTCAATCCATTTACAAACGGATTCCTTTTATTTTACATTTTACAGATTTAATTCCTGAGAAACAGCAATTTCCATCACTGACTGAATACCCCCCCCCCGCCCACATCCAAACTCCCTGTTTCGGCAAGACAAAGCCTCAGTTCATTGTGGAGGGGGGAGGAACCAGAAAATTCCTTAACCAGCCCCCCAAGGGCTGTTTCTGCAAAGCACATTTCTCCAAAGGCTCAAAAAACGCAAAGCACTGAAAGAAGGAGCTGATCTACCCCACATTTCTCCTTCCTATTTTTTTTTTAAATAGACCTCCATCCCATCAAGGTTAGAAAAAGGGGGGGGCTAAGGGGTTGTTTTTTTAAGGTTCCAATGTGCATGTGGGTGAGGAAATCCAAAATTATGAAGGGCTGCAGCCAATACCTGCAGCGAGAAAGACCTGTTTTGAACCAGATTTGCAAAAACAGCCTCCTGCAACCGAGACAAAAGGTATTTTGCAAATGGGATGCTTGCTATCGACTCCCCAGCACGCACCTTTCTTTCAGAGTACCACAAATTCCTATGCTAGTTAAACACAGACAAGCAAGCCAGTTTCTATGGAAGTTCTTGTTGGATATTAAGATATCCGGCAAGGCTGATTTCAAACTTCACAGGAGACTGTGGCAGCCTGCTTAATGGACTGCATCTACTACAGTGTGTCTGTTAGACTGATCGAAAAGTAGTTTTCACCCTGCAAAAGGCTACTTTCCCCCCCTGTGGGTCTGTTTCTGGGAGGGGTGGGGGGGAGCACCATTAGCACCCAACCCCAGAAGCCCCCCACCCTGCCCTGATTCTGAAGCAATTCTACAACTTTTAAAAACCAAGCGACTCCACTGGGTGCAAACAAATCCCACCATCGCTGTTGCAATGACCCGCACGCTTTCACAAAGAGTACGCACACCATCTCAAACCAAACCCAATTTGCGAGGACACACCGTCATTTGCAACCAATCCCAAAGTTTCTTCACCACTTTATCCAAGTTGCAAAGAAGGGGTTTGCGGGGGGGGGGGGAGAGAGAGAGAAGCAGAAAAGCACAGGGTGTGTGTTTCAGTTTCTGCGAGGGTGTGCGCTCCCCGCCAAAAAAAAGGGTGCTGTCCAAGCTCATGCCGCAGGCATCGCTCTTAAGATTTCAAAGCCAAGCACGCTAGACCTCTACGAGTTCTCATGCCCAGCGGTTTAGGAGAAAGGTTGTGTTTGGAAATGGAATGGAAGAGGTTAGCCGCGAAAATGAGGACATCGTCCTGTGGTCTGCAGAGTCCGTTTGCCATTGTGAGGCCCCTCCAAGATTGCTCTGGACTGCCGAGGGAGGGGCCCCAAAATGGCAGAGGCTGGTTTAGGATAACCTCAGATAAGGTGGAGCCCTGACGGCTTAGGGAAACACAAACACACCCAAATAGCACCATATTCTGCACCAGAAACAGAGTCAAGCCTTTAGAGAGGTTTGCTGCTGAACTAATACTCTGCCCTCCTGAAAAATAAAGTTAGAAGACGAGTTCCCTCTACGCCCCTTACACAACTTAACATAATCTCTGTGTGCTTGCGGGCAAAGTAAAAGCATCTTAAAGCAGGTTTTACTGGCAAAGAATAAAATAGAATACCCAGCCTTCCTCCTTTCCTTGTGGCCTGTCGTTGCCAGGTCGGCTGGGTGAAAGGAATGCCCCCCCCAGGGGGGGGGGCGGTAAAAAAGAACCCGGCCAAGCACCATAGGGTTTTGTTTAGCATCTAGCACCAATGAAGGGAAGCAGCAGCAGCAGCAGCAAATCCCACTCAGAAAAATAAATAAATTAAAACAAGGCGGGGGGGGTCCCAACAGCTCACTAAAACCAGCTTCTCCCAAGAACGGCATCACAAGACAAAGTGGTGTGGGTTTCGATTTTAATGCACGGCCCTGGGGGGTTGTCGACTGGGGAGCCCCTGAGATTCCATCTCTGTACCAGAAGCAGCAGGGCAAATATGACAATTGTCCTTTGGGGGTGATCTTTCCAGAGGCGGGGAGTCCCGCCCCAGCGGCCGAATGGATCACCCAAGTGGATTTGTGTTTTGGCATGGAGTTCTTGCAAACAAGACAGCACCAGCAAGAAACCTAGCTGAGTCCTCGAGGGGTCGGGTAAGGCAGGATTCGGATGTGGACCCAGGACCTACTGCCCCAAGTCTGAACCGCCTGGTTAGTTAAAAACAAGCAGCTTGGTCTTTGTATCTTTGGCCAGCTCTCCCGTGCTATTATAAAATCAAAACCCTGGGCTGGTCAGAGGAGAAGAGCCCACCGCCCTATGGCCTGCTTGGCTCAATGGAGAGGGGCCCATCCGGCATTTTAAAGACTATATTCCGAACGGAAGATCGATGCATGAAACACACACTTGCGACCTCAAGAGTACTGAAGGTGAGAAGACGGGTTGAGGGGAGATGGAGGAATTTTTTTTAAGAGGGGGAGAGAAAGCGGTTGCTGGAGAGAGCTCAACTCAAGCGCAGCAAGTCATTGTTCCTGCGTCAGGTATGAGAAATTCGCACCCTACGAATTTAACACAGGGCGGAAGGTGAACAAGCAGGAATCCGTTTTAGTTTCAGACCTAGGAAAAGATTTGCAGCTGACTGAAGACTTGTAAGAACCAGGCCTTCAAGTGGGATTGTTTTTCTTTTTAAAGAAAAGAAAGCTAAGACTAAAGTCAAGGGAAGGGAGAGGGAAAGAAAGCGCAAACTGTATCCACACTTTCCCCCAAAGTGGAAATTTGCAGGCATCGTGGGCCTGCAGGGGAAAGATACCCAAGTGTGGAAGGAGGACAAGAAAGAGAGTACTGCTGGAAACCTGGCCGGTGACGCGACAGAAGGCAGCGGAGATTTATCCAAGCAAGATAAAGGGTTTTGGCAGCCAGTCCACATTCATTAGGGGGTGATTTCCGTACTGGTCCTGCGCAGCGGAAGGAAAAAAAGGGTTGCCAGAGTAATGAGCTGCATCCCCCCTGTTCCTTCTGGGGCGGGGGAACCGGAGCCAAAAGGAATTCATTCGGCTTGCAATGAGAGTTTTAAGAAACCTGGAAACGGGGAAGTTCCGGCTCTCTGCCGATGCTGAGCAGACCAACAGGGGCAAGGAAAAACAAGCAGAATGGTGAAAAGTCTTCAAGAGAAGTCAGCTGTTTGCTCCAAGACCTTAGCGGAGGGGAGAGAGAGAGAGCAAGACAGATTCAGGGAAAAGCAACAGCAAGAGACTATCTTATAAAAGCCACAAGGTGGATCTTGGAAGTAAGGAAGGCAAACATGAGACTTTAGGGACCGCTGTGGTATTGAGGGGAGCAAGAATGATACCCTGTGCTGTGATCATCACAGACTTTCTTTTTCTCATGCCCTTGCCATTTCCTCCCTGATTTTAGGCACACCTGAGGAAACAAAACTGCTATTTGTCTCCCACTTCCAATTACACTACGGACACAACCTGATAAAAAAATTAGCAGAAAGCATACGAGTGTGTATGTGCTTTTAAACAGATATATCCCCCCCTCCACATCTCACCATTCCCAGAAAGCTGTGTGCCTTAAAAACAAACAAAAACGTAAGAATTATTCCTATGCACTGATCACCCAAGTCACAATTTATTGTTATAAAAAAATCAGCAAAGCACCAGTGTTGTCAGGCGAGATACAAAAAAAGTTAAGTTTGATTGCAGTATGCATGTGTGTGTGTGTGTGTGTTTTATCTCTGATGCAGGGGTGTGAAATCACATTTTTAAAACACGACCCACTGAGAAGCAACAAGGACATAAGCAGTGAGCGGACGTGTCTTTGACGGAACGTACAAAGCCGCGTGTCTTGATCAAGTATCAAAAATCTTGCCGCCGACAACACACAAAAAGGATGCCAGAACCCCAAGAAAGAAAGTTGACAGCAGGCCCAGCGCAAGACTGGGCGGCCTGCTTTCTCAAGTTTTCCACTGCAAGCAGCCTGGCCAACGACACCAGTGGGATGCCTCTGCGTGGCCATCGCCTCCCAAATCAAAACATCCCTGGGGGAATATTCCAAGAGCGGGAGACGGACACAAACAGGAAGGAAAGAGCACCGGGCAAGGATGATGAACATCCCTGCTTCTTCCAAGGAACAAAGCAACGAGCCAGACAGCCGGGGACCCAATCTGCTGCCTCCGAGGGGAGGACAAACTGGGAGAGATCCTCACCGTGGGCAAGGCAGAGCCCCCAAAGATGGCATGATTAGAAAATTGCAAGCAATGGTTTTTATTTTTAAAGGAAACCTAGAAGACTACAAAGCCTGGACCCGGGCAAGAAAGGTGCCCAAGCCTGAGGCGGAGTCCCAAAACACGGGTGAAGCTGCCCTTGGCGTGAGAAAATGCCTGCCAGTGCTTGGCTGCCTGGCGGGAGCCATTCCGCTGGGAAGGGAGAGGGGTTGCTTTCATCGCCACCCACCCCAGAAGCCAGTGGGTCAGGGTCCCCACCCCACCCCACCTTGAACTCCGAACACGACCCTTTTGGGTTTCACAGTTAAGGCAGAGGACTCCCCTTCCCCCTCGCTTCGGAAACGCACCTGGGGGTGTCTGTTTCTGGGGCGGGAGAGGCTATGTTTTATCCCCCACGAGCACCATATCTGAATTCTGCTGGGAAGACGGGAGGGGAGTGTGATGGCTGCATCCCCACCTTCAAATAAGCATTACATGACATCGGTGGTCAGATCTACAGCATGGGGGGAGGCAGATAGCCAGACGCCCGTGCAAAACGACTGGCTCCGTTCACCCCTGGCCCCTGCCCAACGCCAGCTACTGCCCAACGGCCAGCTAAGGTTGCTTTTAAGGGGCCAGCACCGAGGAGGACAAGCCCCAGATTCCTCATTTCCCTGGCTTCACTGCAGAGCGGAAGAGACACGGACGATGACATGGACCAGACTTCTGGTGGGAGCGGGTGGAATAAATTAAGAAGACTCAGGCTCGCTCTATATAGGAACGTGGCTTAGTATTGGTCACCCCCCCCCCAAACACGCAAACAACCAGGCCTCTGCGCCCCGCAAAAAAACGAAAAAACGAAAGCACCACGGGGGAGCGCGGCCCGGAGAGGCACACGTCTGTCGGGCATGGATAGCACCAAGAGAACCTTTTGGATGTGTCTCCGCTTGTGTTGGCCAGTCCTTTTGTTATTAGCAGTATTTTGTTTGTTAAAAGTCCTCCTCCTCTTCTCCCCCCGCCCCTTCCCCAGTGTGTTTTTTTCCAGTCCCAAGACTTTGCGTGGAACGAACACACACACAAGAGCGGAGGGGGGGAGGGTGCCTTTTGTGAAAACACGTGTTCTCAAACTTTAAAAAATATATAAATATCTAAACTATATCAACAATACAAATCGGAGGCCGTTGTCGCCTTCTGCAGTTTGAATATATCTAGAAAGAGAGAGATATACATATACATATATATTATATAATATAATATACATATATATATATACACACACACACACATACACTTAAGATTTCACAGTAGCATTTTCTTCCGGCTTTTAGGCTTAGGACTCAAGGGTTCAATTGCCTGTCTCTTTCCTCGTCTGGTTTTCCTGCGTGTGTCCAGTAGTAAAGAGAGATGGGGAGGAGGGGGAGGGGAGGAGCAGAAGCCCCTCTCTACAGCGGTTGAGGGCAGCACCTTCAAGTGGAAGTGGAGAGGCGTTGGTCCAGGCTGGCCTTGCATAGGTCACGTGGGGGGTTGAGGTAGAAGGTCCTTAGTTACCTGTGGGAACAGGGAGGGAGGGAGAGAGAGATTAAGCCAGCCGATTATGGACAGTTCACGAAACCAGGAAATCAAGGATGGCGCGGGCAGGGCTGGGGAGGTTTGACCCAGTGCGGCCCTCCAGAGCCACTACCTGGCCCTCAGAATTCTCACCTCGCTTGACCTACAAGACAGAGCCAGTGTGGCATAGTGCTGCTTCCCAAACTTGGGTCTCCAGCTGTTTTTGACTACAATTCCCATCATCCCTTACCACTGGCCTTGCAAGCTAGGGATGATGGGAGTTGTAGTCCAAAAGCAGCCAGAGACCCCAGTTTGGGAAACACTGTGTTGGAGCGTCAGGCTGGACATGGGAGAGCCCAGAGTCCGAATCCCCCTCTCGGCCACCACGGCATTCACTGGGTGAGCCTTGGGAGCAGCTCACGGACTTCTCTCAGCCTAACCTATCTCGCAGGGCTGTTGTTGCTGCTGCACGGGAAGAACCGGGGCTATTTTTCTAGAAAAAGAGGTGCCACGAACGCCTCCCTTGTTCTCTTATAATGCCCCCCCCCCCGAGAAATGCTGGGACAAGAGTTCTGGCGAGTTCCAGCTGAAAAAAACGCCCTGGGAATAGTCAGGTACACCACACCTTGAGCCCTTGGGAGGAAAAGGTGGGATATGAATACAAGAATGATGATAAGGAGGAGTTTTATTTCATTGTGGGCAAACAAGGCCTCTTTCTTCCTCGACCCTCCAAACTCGGGTTCCAGTTACTGCAAGTCATCGCCAGTTACTACCGTATTTTTCGCTCTATTAAGACGCACCAGACCACAAGACGCACCTAGTTTTTGGATGAGGAAAACAAGGGAAAAAATATTCTGAATCTCAGGAGCCAGAACAGCTAGAGGGATCGCTGCGCAGTGAAAGCAACAATCCCTCTTGCTGTTCTGGCTTCTGGGATAGCTGCGCAGCCTGCATTCGCTCCATAAGACGCACACACATTTCCCCGTACTTTTTAGGAGGGGAAAAGTGAGTCTTATAGAGCAAAAAATACGGTAATTTTTCAGGTCCAGGCATGATGCCATCTGCCTGGTAATAACAATTTAGTCAGGAAACTGCTTTATGATGAGTGAGGCCACTGGTCCAACCAGCTCAGCAATGTCTACACTGGCTGGCAGCTGCAGCCCTCCAGAATAGGAGCCTCTCCCAGCCCTGTCCGGAGACGCCATTCTGCATGCGAGGGCAGAAGCTAAACTGCTGACGACCACCACCCCAAGGAAGTTAGTGAAAAGGGCCATGAGGAACAACAACAACATTATTTATATACTGCCCATCTGATCAGGTCACCCCAGCCACTCTGGGCAGCTTCCATCAAATCAAAACACAGTAAATCAAACATTAAAAACCTCCCGATACAGGGCTGCCTGTCTTCCAAATGTTACCAAGAAGGCTCTCTGCCTGGTTCCCTGCAACCTCACTTCTCGCAGTAAGGGAACCGCCAGAAGACCCTCGGAGCTGGACCTCAGTGTCTGGGCAGAACGATGGGGATGGAGACGCTCATTCAGGTCAACAGGGCCGAGGCCGTTTAGGGCTTTAAAGGTCATCACCAACACTTTGAATTGGTCTTGGAAACGTACTGGGAGCCAATGTAGGTCTTGCAGGACCGGTGTTATATGGTAACAGTTACCAGTCTAGCTCCCACATTCTTTATTTTCTGAGTCACCCTCAAAGGTAGCCCCACGGAGAGTGCGTGGCAGTAGTCCAAGCAGGGCATGCACCACTCTGGCAAAACAGGGCGCAGGCAGGGAGGGTCTCAGATGGAGCTGGCAGACAGCTGCCCTGGACGCAGGATTGGCCTGCGCCTCCATGGACAGCAGTGAGCCCAAAATGACCCCCAGGCTGTGTACCTGGTCCTTCAGGGGCACAGTTACCCCATTCAGGACCAGGGATTCCCCCACAGCTGCCCGACCCCTTTCTCCCAGATTCAACCTCAATCCATTAGCCGCCACCCACCCCACAACCACCTTGCAAGGGGACAAAGTTTCCACACGGCCGCAAGGGCAGACGTGTGGCTCCATGCCTCCGAAGAAGCTGCCTGCCCACCCCACCCACCCCTCCCGGCCAGCCTTACCTTACGGGGCACGAACGCTTAAAGGGTCAAGCCGAGCCCATTACCGCGGCTTAACCCCGGGGAGGTGCGAAGCGTAAGGAGACTGCAGGCCGAGCGTGACCCACATAGCGGGCGCGGCGGAGGCAGCGGCGCTGGGCTGCGGGATCCCGGGCGCGGCCTGGGCTAGCGCCAAGCGGGGCAGAGGCGGGTGGTGGACAGTGAAGGAAGGGCGGGAGGATATGTGCTGGAGAGAAGCTAGCTTAATAGACAAAGCGGAGTTAGCGGGGGAAGAGGAGGAGGGGGGCGGCAAGAAAGCCTCGGAGCCCGGAAGGGAGGAGAAGGCCTGCAGGAGGACGGGGTCGCTGCTGGAGGCGAGGAGGGGAGGGGGCGGAGGCAAGGAGACGTTGGGAGGCGGGGTGCGCTGGGACGGGTGCGCCGGGGTTCGCGCGAGGTGCTGCGTCTCGCCGGACGGGGCCGGGGGCGAGTGGAACGATGGGGAGGCGGGAGCCACCTGCAGAGGATTCAGGCTCAGCACGGCGGCGGCGCAGCTGGAGACAGCGCTGCTGCCAAAGTGGAGGGAGGAGGAAGAGGAGGAGAAAGACGGAAGGGAAGGCGAGGGAGCAGAGGAGGAGGAGGAGGAGGCAGAAGGCACCACATGGTTAAAAATACCTGCAAACAGGAGAAAGAAACAAACTCAGCAGGTGGCTGACAGCGAGAGAAGCAAAAACAACAACGACATGACACAACACAACCAGGGGGAAAAATATATTTTTTTAAAGCAAGCAAGCAAACTTAAAAAAGATCGCAGCAGCCGCAGCTTGACAGACAAATGCGCAGCATGGAGAAAATGAACGACAGCCGCAGCGGCAAGCGATGAGCAGCGATGGTGTAGAAGCTGAGCGGGGGGGGGGGGGTGTAGAGGCTTGCTCACTTACCTGTCTCCTTTCATGCGCCAGGGGGAAGGGACTTTGGCTGAACTCAGAGACCCAACAGCGCACCCATTTCTAAGGCCCTCTTTTTGGCGACAGCAAGCTAGTCTCAAGGCTGCTGCAGCCACTCTGCCCCGGAAACACGACTTCTCCCAAAAAGAGAGGCTCTTAGGAGGAGGAGACCTTCAGGCACGCATGTTTGTGGGGAACTGGCATGTTTCCTCCTTGGTTCCCCTTGCTGGCTGGGGGAAGACACCAGGCAACATTTGGGGAAGGCACCAGGTAGGCCATGGATGGTCTGTGTAGCCCCAGCCCTTCCCCCCACCTTTGTGGAACACAGCTCAGCACAAGCGGAGTGGGGGATCTCCCAGAAAAGAGTGCTTGAAAACCTGGTTTCGACCTATAAAGCCTTAAACGGCTCAGGACCGCAATACCTCAAGGATCGCCTCTCTCCATATGAATGTACCCGGACCCTGAGATCCTCCAAGACCCTTCTTTGGGTGCCTGTCCCATGAGAGGTCTAGAGGCTAGCAACATGATAACAGGGCCTTTTCTGCAGTGGCTCCCCGCTTGTGGAATGCTTTCCCCAGGGAGGTTCATTATATACTTTTAGGCACAAGGCAAAAACGTTCCTCTTCAACCAGTCCTTGGGCTGATAAATACCCTGCAGCCTTTTAAATGTGTCTGTGGGGAGTATTGTTTTGCTGTTTTGGTTTAATTATTTACTGGTGTTTTGTCTTGTATTTTACTCTATGAACTGCCCTGGGGTGTCCTGATGAAGGGCAGTATATAACTTCAATAAAGATGCATAAAGAAATAAAACCCACCTAACTGTGGAGTGGGGCTGCAGAGAGGTTGCGGAAAAGGCTGTCCCTGCCCCCCCTTCTCAGCTGTGCCCCCAGGGAAGGAAGAACCCCGAAGCTCCGCCTTACCTCCAACTGTTCCACCTGTCACCCCGGGGGAGAAGCTGCCCATCGTGTGAGAGTTGGTCAGTCGGGTGGCAGCCGACGAGACGTGAACCAGACTGGCGGCTGGCATGGAGCTGAACAGGGACTGCAGTACCGAAGAGTTCGTCACCATAGGGCCCAGGGGGAACTGCGAGCCAGTGGTTAGCGAGTTCAAAAACGGGTGAGCCACCATGGAGGAGGAGGAGGTGGGCACAGAGGAAGGAGAGCTGCCCGTGGGGGCCACAGACAGGCCTTTGCCGTTGAGCAGGCCGCCCGGAGGGGTGGCGGCGGCAGCAGCGATGAAGAGGTTGTGGCCGTTCTTCAGCTCGACGGCCTCCCTTTCCCTGCCCTTCCCAGCCTTGCTGCCATGTAGCACCGAGGACTTGTCCAAAGTGGCTCCCAGGCGGGCGCTCAGCTCACCGGGGTCTTTGCCCTTGAGGCCGCTGGGCCAGGTGGAGTCTTCCCCTTTGGCCAGGGCTCCCAGGCTCTCCAGCTGCCTTTTGCTCAGGAAGGGGTTCGTCTCGGAGACCCCGCCGCCCTCCTTGCTGCGCTGCGCCAGGAAGCTCAGCGGGGAGCTGCCCGCCAGCGCCGCGGCCACGTCCGCAGCGGCCTTGTGCGGGAGAGGAGCACCGTCAATAAAGCTATGTAAACCGAGGTCGGCCGGCAGCCCGCTGTTGTAAGCAAATCCATTCATGGTCTGGCCGAGTCCGTCGAGGGCGGCCGAGGCCCCGTGCTTCCTTGGGTGGGCCGAGACCTTGCCGTCACCCCCCGAACCGTCCTCGGAGGGCGGTTGGAAGGCGAAAAGGGAGTTCTGGCTCAGCGACGGGGCCTGCAGAGGACTGTCCACTGCTTTGGTCAGGTTGATGTCGGAAATGGGAGAGAAGGTCGACTTCCACTTGCTGCTGTTCATGTTTTCGCTGGCCTGCTTCCTCCCGGCTAAGCTCATGCCTGGGATTTGGGGAGGCAGGGGAGGAATGTGTGTGAGAGACACACACACAAGGAGAAGGCGAGACAGGGAGAAGCGGATGGGGCGAGGAAGGGGCAAAAGGGACGCAGACAGACCAGTGGAGCAGGAATGAGAGAGGCAATAGGAGAAGAGACAGAGCAAAGGGAAGCATCGTCAGCACCAAAATAGCCACAAAGGAAGCAGAACGTCCCAACACTTTTGATATGCCTTGACATTCCTTCATTATATACAGAAGAAGCATCATTTTCAAGACCAGCCTGGCAAATCTAGAACGGTATTTGACAATCAAACATAGCTAATACTCTTTCCGTAGGTGAAGACAGCTTTTGTGCTCAGTTATCTAATCCGTATGGAGCTGCACTTATTTTACATGCACCTGTTGTGAACACCCAGGGCCACCCTGAGCAGGCAGTCTAAAACAGCTTTTTCCCCTGACCCACACCAGCGGCCTCCACACTTACTGTTCTCCATCGGCTTCTGCGGAGATTTGCTTTCCAGTGATATCGTCGCGATTTTTCTCTCAATTCTAGGAAGGGAGGAAGAAGAAAAGAAAAGGTCAAAACAAAACAAAAAAATTTTTTTCCTTCCAGTAGCACCTTAAAGACCAACTAAGTTAGTTCTTGGTATGAGCTTTCATGTGCATGCACACTTCTTCAGATACACTGAAACAGAAGTTGCCAGATCCTTCTATATAGTGAGAAGGTGGGGAGGGGTATTACTCAGAAGGGTGGTGGGAATGGGTGATTGGCAGATGGCTGTGATGAGCCTGTTGACGACTCTTAACGACTGCAATAGGTCTTACAGGAAAAAGCAAAGAAAAGCTGTTTACCTTAAGCCAGGGGTTCCCAAACATCTCCCCACCCCATGGGTCATGAGAAAACTGCTTGCGCTTTTAGTAGACCGCTTACATTAGTGTTTCCCAAACTTGGGTCTCCAACTGTTTTTGGGCTACAACTCCCGTCATCTCTAGTGGTTAGGGAAACCCAGGCTTACATGATTCTTCTGCCTGTCCTGGAAATTAAAATACCCTCCGCAATTTGTTTTTTTATTGTATTTTCAGAGGCACGACTGGCACTATACAGCTTTGGACAAATGCTGAGAATGCACCGCTGCACCCCAGCCTTTAACACCTGAGCTCCGCATTTCTAGAACAGGCATAGGCAAACTCAGTCCTCCAGATGTTTTGGGACTACAACTCCCATCATCCCTAGCTAACAGGATCGGGGATGATGGGAGTTGTAGTCCCAAAACATCTGGAGGGCCGAGTTTGCCTATGCCTGTTCTAGAACCTGCATCATTTCTGGGATCATAAGTTGTTCAAGATCGATTTTAACGTGTTTTGATTTATGTAACCCTCCCTGGAACTTTAGTGTGAAGAGTTGGGTAACAATTTATCACCACCACCACCATAATCATCATTATTTATTATTAATTCAATTTATACGCCACCCTTTATCAAAAGATCCCAGGGCGCTGTACAACATTAAAAACACATTATAGAATGTGGTAAATGTGATAAATATCATTTATCAATGATAAAAACGTAACAGAAAGCATACTATACTGACAGACAGCCTAATAGTAAAATAGTCATTAAAATAACAGTCCTCTCCCCCACACTTTCATAGGCCACAGATTATTTAATAGCCATAGGCCTGGGTAAAGAGGAATGTTTTTGCCTGGCACCTAAAGGCATGTAGTGATGGCAACACAATTAGGGAGCCAGAAAAGGCCTCTTCTCTTGTTGCCACCTTCCGAACCTCTCTGGGAGGGGACACAGGGTCTGGATCAGTTCATACGGGGAGAAGCTTAAGGTATTGAGTTCCTGAAGCATGTAAGTCTTTATCGTTATAAATTGTTATACTGGGAAATTTTTTATGTTTGACGTTGTATTATGTTTTCATATGTACTGGAAACCACCCAGAGTGGCTGGGGAAACCCAGGCCAGATAGGTGGGTATAATTATTATTATTATTATTAAACAAAAGCAGCAATTAAAGTAGAACTGAAAAATCAAGATGCATTTTTAACGGGGACATGCTGCAGACCACCTGAACAGAGCTGGCAGATCGCCAGAGGTCGACAGCCTTTCATTTAGGCTCTTAAAAATCCCCGCCTGCCATGTAAGCCCTGAGGACAAAACGGGGGAAAGAAAAAGCCACCAACAAGGCAGATCAGAGAGTCACTTGGTAGCTTTGGAACACAGAACAGAGAGGACACAATGAGAGAACCCCCTGCTTCTCGGTTGTAGGATCCGAACGCTGGCACCTCCGGACTCCCTTCCCAAAATCCTGGAGAGCAGCTGATGGCCAGTGTAGGCTTGGGAAAACCCAGCCAGATGAGTGGGGTATATGATGATGATGATGATGATGATGATGATGATGATGATGATAATTTATTATTTGTACCCCGCCCATCTGGCTGGGTTTCCCCAGCCACTCTGGGCAACTTCCAACGAAGATTAAAAATACATTAAAATGTCACACATTAAAAACTTCCCTGAACAGGGCTGCCTTCAGATGTCTTCTAAATGTCAGGTAGCTGTTTATCTCTTTGACATCTGGTGGGAGGGCGTTCCACAGGGAGGGCGCCACTACCGAGAAGGCCCCCTGCCTGGTTCCCTGTAGCTTTGCTTCTCGCAGTGAGGGAACGGCCAGAAGGCCCTTGGCGCTGGACCTCAGTGTCCGGGCAGAACGATGGGGGTGGAGACACTCCTTCAGGTATACTGGGCCGAGGCCGTATAGGGCTTTAAAGGTCAACACCAACACTTTGAATTGTGCTCGGAAACGTACTGGGAGCCAACGTAGGTCCTTTCAAGACCGGTGTTATATGGTCTCGGCGGCCACCCCCAGTCACCAGTCTAGCTGCCACATTCTGGATTAGTTGTAGTTTCCGGGTCACCTTCAAAGGTAGCCTCACATAGAGTGCATTGCAGTAGTCCAAGCGGGAGATAACTAGAGCATGCACCACTCTGGCAAGACAGTCTGCGGGCAGGGAGGGTCTCAGCCTGCGTACCAGATGGAGCTGGTAAACAGCTGCCCTGGATACAGAATTGACGATGATAATAATAATTATTATTTTTATTATTAAAGTACTGAGCCAGGAAGGCCATCAAGCCTCACTCGTTTGAAGGCAGTTTCCTACGGCAGTGAGGTCTTTCCGACGCGAGACCAGGGCCCCCGCAGGGGTGTTCCCCCCTACAAGGCGAGGTCCACACTCACCTGGTGCTGTTGTGGTCATCTTCCGACCCCTGCTCCTCGTCAGAAGTCAGCGGCGAGTAATGGATGCCATTGCTCTGGGTCAGGGGCTTCTCCTTTTTCAGCACAGGGGGCTGGTCGCTGTCCTGGTAGGGAACAGGAGAGTTCTTCAGGGAGTTTTCAGGGGAAGAAATGGCTGTTATTTCTAAAGGCTGGTTAATGTTACTGACCTGAGGAAGAAAGACAGAAGAAGGAGAAGAAGAAGAAGAAGAAGAGAAGCGTTTTAGGATTGGAGAAGCGCTGCTAACGTTATGGCGTGTTTCGTGGGGGTTTCGCGCTCTTATTTTCTTGCTATTTATAGTGTTTATCCCCCCCCAACCTACAGCCAAAAAGGACCCCCTGAGCACCTTTTTGCAACTGGTTAACAGGTGACCATCCCCTGGGCCTTAGAGCTTTACATTTAAGGGACACAGCAAAAATTTGTATCAGATCCAGAAATACAGAACTCACTTTCACTCCACCAAATCACAAAATTTAGCATTCGTGATCTGTTTTGTTGCTTTCGTTTTTTTCTAGAGTTCCTGCTCCCTGTTTGTTTGGAAAACAAATACCATGTTCTTAAAAACTAATAGACATATATTAAAAGAAACTGCAGCTTCTGCATAATTCCTATGTTTTGTAACTTTGGTTTCGTGGTTTTTTTTTTGTCTGTCTATTCTATCTATCTATCTATCTAAGCATAGCAAAAAGAGAAACGGGCAGGGAAGGGAGAGGGAAAGCTGAAGAAAAGCTTGTCCAGCTTCTCTGTTCTAGGGGAGGAGGACAAATGCTTCACTTCAAAGGTGACATATTCTGCTGACCAACATTTCACTGTCTGTGGCAAAGGAGAAGATTATAGGATCAAAGACTCATAGAGCATCCTAACTGCACTAGCTATGAGGGGCTACAGGTTGATATTTATGGGGTTTTTGCAGGTAGGAATGCAAACCGCAAAGGTCCGCACTGAAAGGGGATTGCACAATTTATTTATTACTGATTTTGCAAAATCTACGTACTCCTTATTCGAAAAAAGAAAAAGAAACACCTCAAAGCGGTTTGCTAAAGACAGAACAGTAAAAATCAAGGGGGGAAATTGCAACCCGACTTTAAAACATGCGAAGTTGAGATGCTAAAAGAGATTAAAATGACCTCACCTTTCTAAGCATCTGGGTAAAGGTAAAGGTAAAGGGACCCCTGACCATTAGGTCCAGTCGTGGACGACTCTGGGGTTGTGGCGCTCATCTCGCTTTATGTAAGCCGGCGTACAGCTTCCAGGTCATGTGGCCAGCATGACTAAGCCGCTTCTGGCGAACCAGAGCAGTGCTCGGAAACGCCGTTTACCTTCCTGATGGAGTGGCACCTATTTATCTACTTGCACTTGACGTGCTTTCAAACTGCTAGGTGGGCATGAGCTGGGACTGAGCAACGGGAGCTCACTCCGTAACGGGGATTCGAACCGTCAACCTTCTGATCAGCAAGCCCTAGGTTCAGTGGTTTAACCCACAGCGCCACCCGCATCTAGATTTGCCTAAACAGGAATGTTTTAGCAGGCACCAAAACGAGCAAACTGAAGGCAGTGCTGCCTGATATCAATACGCAGGGAGTTACAAAGTGAAAGAGCTAACCAACTGAGTTCTTACAGATGTGGAACAGGCATTATGTGGCGCCCGCAGAATTGCCACTTCCACCGAATGAAGAGATCAGGTGGGCACCTGTCAGGTGAGGTGATCTCACCAATCCGCAGAGGGCTCTCGCTCTCTCCCTGTCTGATCACCTGGAGGCGACTCTGGCTTGCATAGGCTAGTGGCTGCATAAACCACCCCATCTGAAACCACCTGAAACAAGCAAGCAAGCAAGCAAACAAGCAAACAAACCACCTTGGTTCTCACCATGGAGTTGATATTGAGGGGAGACCCCGAAGGCTGAGCAAAGAGCCCAGCCACCGCAGGCAGCGGTTTGCGCTTGGGAGACACACCGGAGTTGGTGCCCGGTGCCCCCGTGGAGGAGCGCTTCCTCCGTCCGCGCTTCTTGCCGTCCTGGCCGCACTCTGCCCGGATGCTCGCCGTGAGGGCACTGTGCTTGCTGGGTGGGCAGTGCTTGACGGTCCCGGTGGCAGGTGAAATGGTGAAGATGAACCTCCTCTTCCCCTCGCTCTCGGGGTCGGAGAAGGCTGACTCCATCCCTTGCGGGTCACCCCTGGTGCCACCGCCCTCGGCCAGTCCCTTCTGGGAGTCCACGTACTGCAGGACGCCAGCCAGGCCCTGGGGGGCGCCGTTGAGCCTGGGGCTGGCCGAGTGTTGGTGAGCGGGCGAGCTCTGGGCCGAGGCCCGTGAGGGCATGGCCAGGAACGAGGGCTGCTGTGGGGTGGAGCTCCGGGACCCCGCCACCGAGTTGAACAGGCTCCCCGAGCTGGAGGCATCCTCCAGGGCCGCGTGGTCGATGGTGGGGTTCAGCGGGGCGGGGCTGCTTGGGAACGCCCCGTTGATCGCCATGGAGCCAGACATGTAAGAAAAACCTGTGAGGTTTAAACAGATATATACCAAAAAAGCTGGTTTAATCTCTTGGCAGCTGCAATTGAATTGGACAATGCTGAATTGGCAAGTTTAGCAGGTAAAATTAAATATCAGGGTGAGACACACTTTAAGAAGTTCGTAGATCATTAAAAAAAAACTACTGTAAACATGTTGAAACGCAAGTGGGTCCTGAGTAAGAACAGCTGTTAAGATCGTATTCAAGAAACTTCTGGTGAAGATAAGGTGCAGAATAACTGTAATATGCAGCGATATTTGAAAATTTGGGGAAACCATGGAGGGATAAAGGGGAAGTCCAGTGTTAATTGACTGCTAACTGAAAAATGTTATGTTCATTTGTTTTTGTGGGTGTGTTTTTTTTTAATTTACAAATTTAAAAGTTGGTTAATTTCTTTATGTATGCAACGACAGCAGGAAGAATGTTTTATGTTCTAAAATAGAAAGAGGATGAGGTCCCAAAGAAGAAAGAATGGCTTATTAAAATGATAGCAAAGCTAATAACAAAAATTAAGAGATCAAAAAGAGGAATTGTTCTTTGAGGACTGGAAAACTTTTGGTAGAATATCTGAAGAAGTATTGCAATTGCATGAAAACGCAATCAGGATTTGAAATATGAGCAACTGCAGAAAGATGTTAAGGCTAATAATTTAGGATGCAGATATATATGGAGATAAAATATGCAGTGTCAAAGGATTAACACAGAACATCGGGGAGGGGTGATCGGGAGCCAATGGATAAATGAAACTTATTGTTGATGGTAAAGTATGCAAATATTTGAAAACTAAATAAACAAAAAAATTTTTTAAAGAAAAATACTAAGAGAGATTAAAATCACCCCGCCTTTCTCAGAATCTGGGTAGGCTTGTCTAAACAGGAATATTTTCAGCAGGCGCCAAAACAGCTGCTTTAACATCCCTAGGCATCTGGAAGGGCTAAAATCCACCCCATCGGGGAAGTTGAGGTTGAGAAGGGAGATGGGGAACAACTCACCTGAGGTAGCCAAAGGTGGCATCTTTCCACCGGCGGCACTGCTAATGCCGTTATGAGAACTAGCACCATATTGTTTTTCAAGTGTCGAAAAGGAGTCTCGGATCTGGTGGACGGGGCTGGGGGTGCTTCTCTGGAGGGACGAGGGGGGAAACGGGAAAAAGAGAGAGGGGAAAAAAGAGAGAGAAGGGTTGGTTGAGCTTTTGCGGAGGAAACAGACTTTAGACTGCTGCTCCTGTTAAAAGTGGCTGGACCGCTGGGCAGGCAAGCAAGCGACCGCAAAAAGCGTTAGTCACAGAGTTGGGAGGGATCCCCAAGGGTCATCTAGTCCAGCCCCCCTGCCATGCATGAATTCTCATCCAAAGGGGTTAGCAGAGACGCCGCTAATCAACACCAACTGAAGGAGCTGCTTTCACCTCAAGGGATGGGCCAGTTCAGCTCAGTGGCTCCTGCTCTGATTGACAGCAACACCCCACGTATCCCAAGAATAGGAAGGGTCTGCTTTTCAAAAAAAAAAATAAGAAACAAAACTCTGGAGATTGCAGTGATCCCACCGCTCACCTCCTGCCAACTGAGCCCCGGAGACTGCAGCCATTGAACCAGTCACCTTCCACCGACTGAGCTGTTATCAACCCAACCACCCACGTGGGCGACCATAATTTAACATGGTACTTTTCACTGCACAAAATACGGCGGTGAACCTGCAGCCCTGCGGAGGTTGTTGGACGCACAACTCCATTCAGCTCCAGGCAGCGTCAGTGGCGTAGCGTGGGTTGTCAGAACCCGGGGCAAGGCAAGTAATTTGCACCCCTAACCCATGGATTTGCGCCCCCTAACCTGTGGATTTGCGCCCCCTAACCTTAACCCCCAGATGTTGCGCCCGGTGCAGCCGGCCCCCCCTGCACCCCCCACGCTACGCCACTGGGCAGCGTGGCCAAAGTTAGGAAGGATAGGAGTTGTGGTCCACTTTCTAGAGGGTACCACGTTTGTGTGTCACCAACACACCAGCCACTCTGGGCGGCCTCCAACTCTTCTTGGCGGCGGCGGGGGGGGGGCACATTGCTCCATGTATTATGCATCCCTGCCCCCCCCCCCCGTTAGATATGCCTTCACTCAGCTCAGATTTCAAACGATGCCTACTGAATATCTGGCTGGGAGACGGACAGCCTCTGCACATGTGGATCAGGGCCTGTTGAGGATCTTGCACGTTATATTCTATATTGTCCATTGTATGATTCACCCAGAGCTAAATTTATCTTCCCTTTTCAGATTGCCTTAGAAGGTCAACTGGACGACTTGAAAATTAAATGGCTGTTGGCGCATTTTGATAGGCGCATCCGTTATAGGGTGGCACCATTCGCACCAGCGTCAAGAAAATTAAGGGCAACCTTTCTGGATAGCGCAAGTGCCAAACCCCAGGGATGCTGACCAGAAGGAAAGCTTTTAAAATTCTGGACATTGTTGATTTGTCCTGGTCTGGTGCATGTAATGTCTTTCGTTCTGTAGTTGTGTTATCTGTGCTTATATTGTATTGTGATGGCCATGGGCTATAAACAATAAAATCTACTGCCATTGGAGGAAATTCCTCCATTTAGAAGAGGCATCCCCTCCTGAGAGCAGAAAACTCAGCTTCTTAGATTGGGGTGGGGAAGACTGGCTGCCAAGGGACCACAACTCCCACCAGCCAGCATGGCCAATGGTCAGCGACAAGATGAGGAGAGTTACGAGTCCAACAATGTCGGGGAGGGCACAAAGATGTTCCTTGCCCGCGACCCTTTCTTAAGAAATAAAATAAATTCAAACAACCACTCTCCAAGAGAAGACAGGGGAATGAAAGCAGCAGCAAAACCAGACACCTAGTCCAAAAGCTGCTTGGCCAGTTTTAACAGTTGTAGAAGGATCCGAATTCTTCCACTTCCAAGCCCTGCGTTCTACTTTCTAGACCAGGGTTTCCCAAACTTGTTGGACTACAGTTCCCATCATCCCTAGCTAAGAAAGACCAGTGGTCAGGGATGATGGGAACTGTAGTCTCCCAAACTTGGGTCTCCAGCTGTTTTTGGACTACTACAACTCCCATCAAACCTAGCTAGCAGGACCCATGGTCAGGGGTGATGGGAATTGCAGTCAAAAAACAGCTGGAGAACCCCTGTTCTAGATGAAGCCAGGTAGCAGAACGCAGAGGCAGCTCTCTGGGACCCATGAGGACTAACAGAGTGGCATTTTTAAATTATTTTTTAAGAAGGGGGTTGGGGTAAGAAAAGGGAAGGAAATTTCTCAGGAATTTGTGCCACGCATCTGATGAATTGGTCTCCCTTCTGCAAGACTGGGAGGGAGTTCTCAAGGAGTCAAAACTTTGGGTCATGACTTCTTTGAGTGCAACCTGCACAGAGAGGACCATCCTAGGCTGCTTTGCTCCTTTACGAGGAAAGGTCAAAGGAAAAGTACCTGGGGAATATATATATATATATAAAATATTGACAAGCAAGTCAATAAGTGAGTTAGCAGCCAAGATCCTCTCCTGTGTTCAAAGACTTTGTAGCATCTGGATAGCTCAGTTGGTTAGACCATGGTGCTGATAACGCCAAGATTGCAGGTTCAATCCCCGTATTGGGCACCTTCATATTCCTGCATTGCAGGGGGTTGGACTGGATGATCTTCAGGGCCCCTTCCAACTCTGCAATTCTATGATTCTAAGAGGATAATCCCAAATCCAAGTTGTATCTCACGCTTTCATCTATTGTACCATAAGCACGCCTGCGTTTCATCATGCTGTTATTTCTAACAAGCACACGTTATGATCCTCAGCGTTCCTATTCCGTTTTCGACGGCTCTGCGACCGCATAACAATCAATCAGCTGCATCGGATTCCTGATTTTCAGATGCCAGAGGAGTAGGGCGGGAAGAGAGAACGAAAGCAGCTAAGAGCTGGAGCTATCCGTAGGGTTTGCAACTTAAAAGATGCTGTTGGGAGCTCATCAGATTTGCTTTTTTATAGCAAGGGGTGAGGAGGAGGAGGAGGAAGAGGAAGAGGAGGAGGAGGGGAAAGCACCCTTACTCACCACCTTCTCAATACGGCTAGGTAGGACTACGCTGGCCAGGGGGATACTAACGGGGAGTTTATTGGGCTGCACTGTGCTCAGGGGGATGCTGATGGGAAGGCTGGTGATGGTCTCCCCGTTACTCGCGGACGTCCTCTCTCGCAAAGCCTGCAGACACACAAAAAAGCAGAGAAGGCCAAAATAATGCAGCGCCCCCCCTTTCGCCTTCCGAGCCGAGAAGCTCTCAAAAGGACGCTTAGCGGAAGGAGAGCACGGAGCGCTTGCAAGCAATTCGCCACCCCAACAAATACTCTTAAAAAGACACGGACAAGAGGTCAACTGCATCAGCCAGCCAACATACACACACACACACACACACGCACACAGTTTGCTGTTTCAGTCAGAGTACAAACAGGGGTTCGTTTAACCACAGTGGCCTTGGAGATGGGGAATATTACACCCGTGCCGGTTTTTGCTAAGATAAACAGACGAGCGCCAGCAATGTCGTTTTGGTTCCCCCATTCACAAATGTTTGAGGCCGGACTTTGGAAACCAAGGCTGATTGCAGCTTCTGACACATTTAAAAAAGGGACTGTTCGGGGGGGGGGGGAGAGAAATGCATTCCCCACCCCACTGAGACCATACAACAGTACAGGCACGTACTTGTGACACAGCAAGAGAGAAAACGCTGCATCAAACAGACCCAAGTCTAACCGGCAGAGTCGTGTAAAATGTATTTTAACATACAGCACTCTCAATCTGGGCACTTTATTATGCGGTGTGGGTTTTTCGGGTCCTCTTTGGCTCGGGACACAACCTGCATTTCCCCATCAGTATGCTCTGAGCATAACCAACCAACATCTCCTGTTGGCACAAAGATTTCCTCTTGTGCAATGGGACCCCCCCCCCAATTCCATCCTGTGGAGTTACTTCAAGTCTGCTCTAAAGGGTTGGGGGGGACCCCAGAACTGAATTAGAGGGCACACAGGGGGTGGGGGGAAGAGTCCCTTCGCACAAGCAGAAATCCCTGCACTGAAGGGAGATTTACTTAGCATTGGATCCAGCCCGCAACTTACTCGGCGTTGGGTATGTGGGATAACCAGCCACAAGTAGCCAACATGCTTAAGTCTAATGAATGCATGAAGGGGTTAATACTAAAAAGCAATCTATCCTGCCAGGCTAAGCTATGTCACTTCCCTTACCTTGGGAGGAAACAGGTAATTCAAGCCTATTGTTTCTCCCAACTCCAGTCTACCTGAGAAGCTCAGTATGTGATGAAGCTTGAGCTGGTTGCTCCAGCTCAACCGCATGGCTCTCACCAGCCACTCTTGAGCTCCTATACCAATAATCTTGGAACTTTTACTGCTTTAGAACTAAGCTAAGTTTTACTACTCCTGTGCAATGTTTCTGACCAATGTATGGAAAAGCGCATGAACCGGAGCTTTGAAGCATTTGTAAGTAAACCAATCTTTAACTTACCAAACCTGTGGCTTTTTCATCTACGCTGGGGGAAGAGGGAAATTTTGGAAGGGCACATTTTAAAGGTCTAACAGCTTATATTTCCACCCTTCACTCTTCTGTATATTTTGTGACTTTTAATCTCTACTGGGGTTCTTGCCCTGAGACCTCCGGGTATAGGACGGTATATAAATTCAGTAAATAATCAAAATAATCTCTCACCAAAGAGTACTTGCTCCAAATTTGGATCTTCACATTAGTAATTATTTATACTGCACTGGAGACAACCCATAGTTCACTTAGCATTGACTAAGGTTCACTTAACATTTGGTACAGCTCAGTTCCCCCCCAAAAAACCACACACCACACAGTTGAATACTCCCGGGAAGTCAACTTTATGGAAGCTGCACCCGGAGGCTCAGGGACCGCCCCCCTTGCGACTTCCTTACCTTCTCATTGGCTACTGACAAGGCTGCCGGAGAAGGGGGCTGGGGTTCCTGAGGGCTCATCTTCAGGCCGTTAGGCATCGCAGGGCTTGAAAAGGTGAGGCCGTTCTCTTTCACGTGCTCAGTCCTGCCAAAAGGAAATAATAATTATTATTATTTATCATTTATACCCCGCCCATTTGGCTGGGTTTCCCCAGCCACTCTGGGCAGCTTCCAAGAGAATATTAAAATACAATAACCTATTAAACATTAAAAGCTTCCCTAAACAGGGCTGCCTTCAGATGTCTTCTAAAAGTCTGGTAGTTGCTGTTCTCTTTGACATCTGGTGGGAGGGCGTTCCACAGGGCGGGTGCCACAACCGAGAAGGCCCTCTGCCTGGTTCCCTGTAACTTGGCTTCTCGCAACGAGGGAACCGCCAGAAGGTCCTCGGTGCTGGACCTCAGTGTCCGGGCTGAACGATGGGGGTGGAGACGCTCCTTCAGGTGTACTGGACTGAGGCCATTTAGGGCTTTATAGGTCAGCACCAACACTTTGAATTGGAAAGCATTCATCGTTTGTTAAGAGAGACATCCTGCCTTTCATCACGACATATCCCAAGCAGTGTTCAAAATTCACCAGTTGCCAGGCGCATTTTGCACCTGGCTATTGGTCACTTGTGACCAAGTGAAGATGCCTGGGAGCCAGGATGGCGCCTGACGTCTCCACCATCTGGGGATCCTTGCATCTGGACCTGTTTTCACACACTAAGGTCCCATCCTGTAGAATTCCATCAGTTATATTTCATCTGCACAATCGGAATGAATTTCAGCAACCAAAATGCTTTTTCAGTGCAGCCTGAGCAGAAGCAGTGAAGAGCATTATAGCAAATTGTTGTCACTTGTCTTTGCTTCCCCCACTGCCCTGCTCAGAGTTGGGAAGGATATTCTTAAGTTATGAATGGTTCGTGTCACCATTAAGAAAAAAAGAGGTGATATGCAAACTGTCCCTGGATCAAGGGACTTTTTTCCTTTAAATTCTCTTAACCTGGCTCAAGGTTGTCCTCTGAACTAGACAGATGTTTAACTGAGAATCCATCACAGTCAGTCCACCCATTGAAAAATAAGACTTTCAAGTCATCTTGCCCCCAAATGGCAAATAGGCATTCCATTTTGGCGACTGTAACCTTGGCTTAAGTAGCCATTTGGTGCCTGGCTTGTATATATTATGTTTTCATATGTGTTGGAAGCTACCCAGAGTGTCTGGGGCAACCCAGTCAGATGAGCGGGGTACAAATACTATTATTAATTATTATTATCATCATCATCATTATTTACTACTACTACTACTAGATTAGATATGGGGAAACCTGGAGCCCTCCAGATGTTCCTGGACTCCTAGCAGCCAGCATGGCCAATGGCCAGGGATGAAGGGATGTTGGCGCCTAGTGCCATCTGGGTTTTGGGCAGGCAGGCTCCACACCAACCGTGGCATGTCAGTATTCAGCAGTATTTGATGGGGAAACACAAACCCTTCCTCCAAAGCCCTGGTTGCGTCGAAGAAGGCTGCCAGAACTTGGGACATGGAAGAGGGGGCCGGCTTGCTTCCTCCTGCTCTGGAGGGCAGGACTCGAACCCATGGCTTCAGGTTACAAGGAAGGAGATTGCGACTCAACATCAGGAAGAGGCATTCTCAACAGGGGAATGGTCTCCCTCAGGAGGTTGCCGACTCTTGCTTCCTTGGGGGCTTTTAAGCAGAGGTTGGATGGCCATCTGCCAGGGATGCTTTAGCATTGCAGGGGTGGGCCTAGATGACCCTTGGGGTCCCTTCCAGCTCTACAGTTCTATGATTCTATGAACTGGCAAGTGAGAGCGAGCACCTCCTTCTGTCCGTGGTACTTGGCAAAGGGCAGCCTGGAGAGGGGAGCACGTGGGAGGCGGGAGCTGCCCCAAAAGGACCCCTCGCTTCCCCCAAGCCCCTCTGCTGCTGACCCCTCCCTCACCTCTGGTGGTTCTCAGCGGGCGCGGCTTTCCCGCTGCCCACGTGGTCCTGGTTCAGATGCCTGCGGAGGGCGATCTTGGCCGGGGAGAAGCGGGTGTAATCCGGCAAGGACAAGCTAGAGGCCTTGTCCGGCTTCTGCCTGCCACTGTGGCTGGGCGTGCAGGGGACTATGTCTTGGTCCAGGTGGGAAGCCGGGTACTGGGGGGTGCCCTGCTTGGAGGAGGAGGATGAGGAGGACGAGGAGGCTGGGCGGCCAAGAGCGGCGTGGATCTCGTAGGGCGTGGCGTGGCCGTTCATGGACAGCTCGGGGCTCATGCCGTTCAGGTGGGGGCCCGCGGGGAACTTGGAGCACTCCAGCTCAGGGTGGAAGGTGCTGTGATCAGGCTCCGCCTCTCGGCTCGGGTGGCGCTTGTGGCGCGGGTGGGCGAGCGAGTCGTCGGGAGGCATGTAGGACTTCAACTGCAGCAGCTCCTGCTGCCGCTGACTCTTCTCAAGTTCCACGATGCTGATCTTTAAAAAGAAAAAATGGGGAGGGTGGAAATCGGGAAGTTTATGTGCAATGCACAAATTGGTTACGCCTGGGTTGGGGCGTCTTCCAACACTCTGGTCCTACGATTCCACGAAACCCTACCTGCAGCTCCAGGCAATGCTTCTGTTTCTCAGAGATCTGGTTTTTCAGTGCTTGCTTTTCCTTGAGCAGATTCTCCAGCGACAGCGTCGACCAGTCCAGCTTCAGCTCTTCGCACCTGGCCTTCAGCTAGGATATGGGGGAGACAGACAAGGAGGGTGAGTTTGGACGTGAGCCCCCCCAGCCCCCAGCCCCGAGACGCTGGGATTCCCGTTGGGGAGGACGCACCAGCTGCAAACTCTGGTTCCTGAGCTCGCCATTGTCTTTCTCCAGCTGCTTGGTCTGCTCCTTCAGCTGCTGGTTGTGAGCAGAGATCTCCTTCTGGGCTTGGATAAGGTCGTTGTACGTCAGTGCCTTAACACCCAGCTAGGTTGGTGGGGGGACAGAACATGGTTAGACCCCCACCCAGCATCATCCCGGAGACATAAAACAGCGAGCATCAGTTTGGGAGCAGGGAGGAAGTTCAGGAAAACAAAAAACGAACGGCTTGTCTTCTCCTCGTGACCCTTTCCATGCCAACTCAGGAAGCCATGACCCTGTTACTGCAGCTGCTGCAGAGACCACCCAGCCCACTGTGTTACAGTCTCCCCTTTTCTGGGCTGATGGTCTTGAGCATACCCTTGGGGGGGCTTGCCTAGAGGGACTCAGGATTACATCTTTATTACTTCGTGGTGGTAACTATCCCTTTGTTTGGTAAACGTATGCTTCGTTGCTGCAAGCCGCCCTGGGACTGTACAGTGAAAGACGCTAAATCTGACCCAGACAGATTTACTGTATTTTTCGCTCCATAAGACACACTTTTTCCCTCCTAAAAAGTAAGGGGAAATGTGAGTGGGTCCTATGGAGCGAATGGCGCTGCGCAGAGAGGGAGAGCTGCGCAGTGCCTCTTCAGCGATGTGCCTCTCCTGTGAAGCGGGAAGAGGAACAGAGCCCATTCTGTTCCTCCTCCCGCTTCGCTGAAGGGGCGCTGCACAGCTCTCCCTCTCTGTTCCTCCTATGTTCCTCCTATCTGTTCCTCCTCCCGCTTCGCAGGAGAGGCGCTGCGCAGAGACAGTGGCCAGCACTGTGGCCACACAGTGGCCAGCTTGATGCCTGTGGGAAGCCCACAAGAAGTACGTGAGCATGCACCTCTAAAAACTAGGTGCATCTTATGGTCGGGTGCGTCTTATAGAGCAAAAAATACGGTGATGTGTCTAAAATTGTCCTGTCCTGATTGATATCAGGACCAATGCATGGGGCAGGGTGCTCTTCAGATCTGATCTTTTTGCACAGAGATAGGGAGGGGATAACGATCTGGGATGTGCGGGCCCCCGTACAGCTTGCACAAAGACCATTGTACTGTGACTCCAGGCCAGAAATGGGTTTGGTGTGTGCAATCTAGATGTGGCCTGAAGGGAAAGAGCAATAAAAAATACCAGCTGCAAGGAAGATCAGCTATGCTATGGGCATGGGTAAGAGGGCAATTAACCCATTAACCAGAGGACTTGGAAAAAGTGGAGAAGTGAAGATGGAATGTAGAATGGTCCTGACCTGACTGCCAGAGGCCTTGGGAAAAGTGAGACAGAGGGTTTTACAGACGTGATATGCCAGATTAATAAATAGTCAGGTGCAGAAAGCACATCCATGGTGACAAGAGATATATCAGTTAATGTCTGAATGTAAGACTATGGAGGATAGTCATATGTAGTTACAATCAAGCTATAACATGGAGGTCCTCCTTCGAGGGCCTTCTGGCAGTTCGCTTACTGCGAGAAGTGAGGATACAGGGAACAAGGCAGAGGGCCTTCTCGGTGGTGGCACCCTCCCTGTGGAATACCCTCCCTTCAGATATCAAGGAAATAAACACCAAGACAACTTTCTGGAGACATTTGAAGGTAGCTGTGTATAGGGAAGCTTTTTAATGTTTGATGTTTTGTTATCTTTTTATATAGGCTGGAAGCCGCCCAGAGTGGCTGGGGTAGAATAAATATTACTACAGTGGTACCTCGGGTTACAAACACTTCGGGTTACAGACTCCCCTAACCCAGAAGTGGTACCTTGGGTTAAGAACTTTGCTTCAGGATGAGAACAGAAACCGCGCGGTGGCGCAGCGGCGGCGGGAGGCCCCATTAGCTAAAGTGGTACCTCAGGTTAAGAACAGTTTCAGGTTAAGAACGGACCTCCGGAACAAATTAAGTTCGTAACCAGAGGAACCACTGTAAACAACAACAACAACACATGCTTTGCAGAGGGCATTCTCTGTCTCTCTCTCTGTCTCTCCCCCCCCCCCCACCCTGGCCAGGCCACTCCCCACTCCTACCTCATCCAGTTTCTGCTGGAACAACCGCTTGATTTCTTCCTTCTGAGCCTGACAGTGAGTAAACAACTGTTGGGCCTTCCCCAGAAGTTGAGTATTCTTCTCCTAGAACAGAAGCAGGGACAGGAGAGGGTGGGGACACAACAAGGTTAACAGGTGCGTACAGCATCCAGTGTAAAGAAATGGTACAAAAAGGGATTTGTAAGTAGATAAAGCAAAACTGCATGTGTAATGAACCCTTTTACAATATGAGTTGTAAGGCACTGTTGTATGACAATTACAGTTTCTCCAAACATCTCAAATTACCGTATTTTTTGCTCTATAAGACGCACCAGACCACAAGATGCACCTAGTTTTTGGAGGAGGAAAACAAGAAAAAAAATATTCTGAATCTCAGAAGCCAGAACAGCAAGAGGGATCGCTGCGCAGTGAAAGCAGCAATCCCTCTTGCTGTTCTGGCTTCTGGGATAGCGGCGCAGCCTGCATTCGCTCCATAAGACGCACACACATTTCCCCTTACTTTTTAGGAGGGAAAAAGTGAGTCTTATAGAGCAAAAAATACGGTATTTACGTTCATTCTGTTTCAAGCTTCAAAGGTAAGAAAACTGAGAACTGCTGCAAGGCAGCAGCTGTAGATTCCATTACAGCCTCTCGCTTGACTTTTCAAAATTGTGCTAATTATATCATTCCGCAAGAGCTTAAATCAACAGAGCTTTGTTGCTTCTCAGGGCCAAGGGTTGAGTTCCAAATTCCAAAAGGGGCGATTGCATTTCTACTCAGAAAAACTACCTGATCAGGCTTAAAAGGAAGATCCTACACAGCTGCCGAAAGGAAGTTTGTCTCCTTACCTTTTCCTGTTCCAGTAACTGCTGAAGGTTCGCCTTGTATTGAGGAGTCTTCATGTACGTCATGAACTGCATGTACTGGATCTTGAACGAATCTGCGTTCAGACCAGAGGAGATGGAGAACAGAAGAACATCGTCAACGACAGCCTTGCATTCAGGACCAGCCTCCCCCATCCCTGTCTCAGTAGAACAGCGGTCCAGACTCCTTTAAATGAGCTGGTGACTCAGAGACAGCTGCAGCTCCTATTTAAGCGCTCAGTCCGAGGACCTCTGGTGCTGAAACAATATCTGAGCTCCCTTTATATGGAATCTCTAGCCTGAGCCCTATATGAGCTGTCCATGGTGCTACTGAAGACAGAGTCACAGGTCCTATTCAAGTCCCCCAAGGGCTGGTGCTGAAACAATATTTGAGCTCCGCTCATATGGAGCATCTAGCCTGAAGCCTCCATGGAGCTGTCCAGGGTGCTGAAGTCTCACACTTCCTTTTTTGCACAAACCTGAACACACCCACACCCTCCCACACCGACCATGTGGGTTGGCCTGCTCATCGAGGAGGGGGGAAGCCCTCTTACCTAGCAGCTTCTGGAGTGCAGGCGGGGTGGGGGTCACCAACAGCTGGTTTGACGAATGCCGCTGCACTTTAGGAGGTAGTTGGTAATACGGACTACGAGGTGACCTGTAAGCATCTGAAAGGGAGATGACGCAAGGCATTAAGTTCCTCACTTTGCTTTAGAAGCCCCACCCAAGGAAAACAGGAGGTTGTGGATTTGTGGCGAGGAAACAAGCTGGGAGATGGTTTGAACCACAAGTGGAGGAAAGATGTGGTTGAATACAATCAAACACTGGTGAGGGCTCATCACCAAGCCTACCTATGAAGCCGTAAATGGCTCAGGACTGCTAGCCACTCAGGGAACAGGACACACACACACACAATATGTGGGGGGGAAATGTGAAGTAGCCAATGCTTCTCTAGATTCCTGCAGCCCCCCGTTAACTCTGCCAGCTCAGCTCTCCCCTGACTCCTGCGGGGGGCAGCGAATCACAAGAAAAAATCAGGGTGTGGGGAATCCGTGAAGCCAGCCAATGCCTCTACCTAGCTCCGCCCTTATTTCAGACAATGAGATGCATCAGTATATCACGATGTTGAAAACCAGCTCCATCCTTATTCCAGACATCATGATATGTCGGAATATTGTGATGTTTAGCTGGTGATATATCACGGTGCTGAAGGCCAGATACTGCCCAGCCCTGGTAGGAGCAAAATCCAAGTGCACATTTAAGGAAAGTAACACCTTTTAAATTACCGAATTTTTCGCTCTATTAGACGCACCCAACCATAAGACACACCTAGTTTTTAGGGGAGGAAAACAAGATATAAGAAAGCAACGCAAAGCCTCCTGAGCGAAGAGGGAGCGCCCCTCCCTCTTCGCTCAGGAGGCTTTGCGGGGCCATCCCTGAAGCCAGGAGAGCAAGCGGGATCGGTGCGCACCGATCCCCCTTGCCCTCCTGGCTTCAGCAAAAGCAAGCCTCCTGGCTTTCCCCCCACCTCCCGCAAAAGCCAGGGATAGGATAGCCATGCAAAGCCTCCGAAGGGCAGCGGGGTGAAGGCTCTCCCTGCCTGGAAGAGGCTAAGCCAGAAGCTAGAACAGCGAGAACAGCTGCGCAGCGCTCCCTCTTGCTGTTCTGGCTTCTGGGATAGCTGCACAGCCTACATTTGTTCCATAAGACACACACACATTTCTCCTTACTTTTTAGGAGGGGAAAAGTGCGTCTTATAGAGCGAAAAATACGGTAGCTTTATTCTGTAAACCGCCCTGAGACCTCTGGGTATAGGGCGGTATATAAATTCAATTAATTAATAATAGCCCACGCCACAACATGAAGGGTGGCAGGTGGCCAGCTAACACCAAACAACTTGGCAGCTCACCCTGAGAAGACGAGCAGGCCTGCGAAACGGTCTGAGCGTGGAGGAGCTCCAGGGCGGTCTGGTTCCTCTTGGGCTTGCGCTCTGAGCTCACAATGTTCATCTTCTTGGGGCGCCCGCGCTTCCTGCCGGCCATTTTCCTCCCCTTCTTGCTCAGCTTCTTCTTGCGGGCTTTGGACGGAGATGGCTTTTTGATGGCGTTGGCCCCGGGGGCTGCCTCTTCTTCAGCACCATAGTCCTTTGTTCAACAAACAGATAAATAAGAGGACACGAAACCCAGGAAAAGCAGAAGCCCTTCCTTGAGAAGTTGCCCAAGGGCTCTCTGTTGCTCCCAGAGGCATGAGGACTAGAGTCTTGTGCTATACTTATGGGAAGGGCTGGTTACTGGGGGGAGGTGCTTGTTTGCCTGTACTTCCGATTTCAATTTTTTAAAAACACCTTGTTTGAAAAGACTATTTAAAGAAATATTACAGTATGATGAACTCACGGCTGGATTTGAGCCATGAGCAACAGAAGTAAGTAGATTATAATATTGTGGTTGTGATTCGATAGATAGAAGGAGCAGTAGAAGGGGAGAAACAACAACATGGAAAACGGGGTGGGAACAAAAATAAGAGAAAAGCTTTGATTGTATATGTTAAGAATGTTGAAACTTAATAAAATATAATTGGGGGGTGGGAAGGTTTGTTTAAAGAAATGTCATGTTGTAGATGTTGGGATCCCCCCAGCACCACCCAGAAACATGCTGCCCCTCTGATGTGTGCCTGAGCCTGGTTTTTAGGAAACTGCAACTGTCCACACACAGCGGATTATTCGTGGGATCAGACCTTGGTCTCTTGGGCCTTTGTTGGCGTGGTGGTGTTGCTCTTGCTTTCTCGTTGCTGGCGACGTCTAGCTGCCTCTTGTTCCTCCTGCGGAGTGTAAACATTGAGAGCGTGAGCACGGAGAAGGCTGGGGGGGGGGAGAGAAAAGACAGGAAAACGCCCCCCTCCTTCCAAACAATAAGAGGTGGAGGACACACAGGAAGAGCGTGTCATTTCTCCTCTTGAAAATGGGGAACTCCACCGTGCGTGAAAATGTGAGCCTATCTCCCCGCAGCCTTTCCAACATAGGGCACTGGAAGATTTGAAACAGACGTTGGATAGTCAACCCATCAGGGATTATTTAACTGTGATTCCTGAATCAGAGGACTTGGACTAGATCAGGGATTTCCACACTTTGTTCTCCAGCTGTTTTGGAACTACAGTTCCCATCATTCCTGACCACTGGTCCTCCTAGCCAGGGATGATGGGAGTCGTGGTCCAACAACAGCTGGAGACCCGAGTGTGGGAAACACTGGCCCAGATGATTCCTTAGGGTCTCCTCCACCTCTGCAATTCCATGATTCCATGCATACCAGCCACGGGAGAGGAGTGCTCAAAGAGTGCTTTTGCACCCGCATTATGTGTCTCGGAGAGGCTGCGCTATTCTGAAGCTTCCACGACTGCAATTAGGCTTAAAAAGTAAAACGGCTATTGTAACACCACTTACCCTGAGTTTTGGATTTTTGAGACTAGAGAAGTAGTTTTCAAGCTAAATAGCAACGACAAGAAAAATAGATCAGTAAACGAATAAACGAATAAACCTCCTCAGATGTTCCAGGTGTTTCAAAGGAGCATTGAGGCACCGTCTCCCTAAAAACTCCACCAAGAACCCGCCCTTAAAATATCATCACACCAGCATTAACTCTTTTAGCGACTTGAGACCAACAAAATGAGAAGTCTTGTTTATTTTTTCCTACGAAATTTATGTAGGACTTGATTGTAAAAAAGCAAAAGCGAAGAAAACCCCACCACTCTCAAAATAGTTTACAGAAAGCAGCGTCTAAGAAGCGGACAGAACTTGTGTTGATGGACCACAATCACAGTGCAATGACTGCACAACGGGAAACTGCAGACACTGTGTTCTTAGGAACCGCAAGAAGCAACAAACAGGGCGGCGGGGGGGACGGGGAACTTGCCACCTAAAACCACCAAAGATAAAAGCAATTCCACTAAATTCCACTAAATAAATAAATGCAAAAGAGAGGCGTCAGGGTCCTTATGCAGAACACCCAGGAACTTTGGGGTCCCTTCCAGCTTGACAATTCCATAATTCTAATTCTCTGCGGAATTAGATTTGTGGATTTCGCTTGCTGCTGCCCCCTCCCACCCCTTTTATTTTTATTGTGTATATTTATTAAATTTATATGCTGCCCTCCAACAAAGATCTCTGGGCGGTTCACAGAATGAAATACAAAATAAAACACAAGTAAATAATTAAACCAAAACAACAAAACAGTAACACGCCCTTTCCTGACCCCACCAGGAACACAAATGCACAACATGAAAACCGGTGTTGGGCTGGACGTTGATTCTTGGTATAACAGAGTAGGGTCAATAGCATTGGCTGAGAAACTAACATGCCAGGTGAGAGGTGCAAAGGGCGAACACAAACCATTTTCCTTTTATAATATATGGCAAAGGTTTACTGAATACATAAATTGTTCAGACTGTGGCAGGAATCCACTCAGCACTCATGGGAAAATGTGGTGTGATCTCTTAAAGAGTAATCAAATGAAACTTTTAACACGTTGGCATGCTGAAAGTCTGCAATTTTATCAGGACATGTTATTTGTTGTTTACTGTTGTAACAGCTACTTTCCCAGCTTACTGTACCATGAAAATAAATAAAACTTTTTTTAAAAAATGCACAATAAAATTAGGCCGATGATGCTCAGCACTGCCATTTGCTAATAAATTAATACACAAACTTATTCACACCCCCCCCCTCACGGACAGCCCCCCACCCACCCACCCACTGCCCTGTGTGCAGCTACTCACTATGGTCCGATCGATAGTATGCAGGTAGTAAGAAACAGGTTTCCCAGTCCATGAGACAGACCCTTTGAGTGGTGACAGTTCTACGACTCTCATAATAGTGCCGATATCTTTTGGGGGAGGAGAAAGATGGGAGAGGGTTAAAGAGGAAACAGGAGCGCCAGCCGCGGAGCACATTTCAGAGTGACACCCCACCCTTCGTGCTGTTTCACTAGGGAACTCATTCCCGCAGGAGCCAGGGGTGGACAGCAACTTAGACGGCTTTCAAAGAGGACTGGGCAAATTGACGGAGGGGGAGAAGGCTGCCAAGCCACAATGGCCGGAAGCAGTAAGTGCTTCTGATTACCAGCTGCAGTAGAAGGCGAGAGAGCTCTTGGGCTGGGGTCCTGCTTGCAGGGTTCCCACAGGCGTCTCGCTGCAAGAACAGGATGCTGGACTAGAATTGGCCTGATCCCGCAAGCTCTTCTTAGGTTCTTTTAAAAAAACAAAAGCCTGTTTCCATACACCAAATATCGGTCATCTCTAGGTGTGGCTGAGTAGAAGGTCAACGGTCAGGGGTCCTGCGATTTGAGACTCTTAACATAGGGCTTCCCAAACGAGGGTCTCCAGTTGTTTTGGGATTACAATTCCCATCATCCCTGACCCCTGGTCTTGCTAGCTAGGGATGATGGGAGTTGTAGTCCCAAAACAACTGGAGGCTCTGACAACATCTGGCAGAGGGATCAGAGACACACAGAAATTTCCTGTCCCGACCTAAGAATTAGCATTCGTTGCGGTATCATTCCCTCTTGAGAAGACGGAATGCCTTTTCTTAGAGCAGAGATGGGGAACCTACATCCCTCCAAGTATTGTCATTCTAGGAATGTCTCTATTTAGAACAGGCATCCCTTCCTGGGTGGTAGAGATGCCTCTTCTTAGATGATGGGAGTTCTGTTAGGATTTCACCCCTCCCTAAGCTGCAGTTATAGGATTGTTGGATCACGTGTCTGTATGTAATGCATTTCAGCTGCTGATTGTTAGAGCTATATAAGAGGAAAGGGAGATACTCTGTTTGTTTGCTCCCTTCCTCCCACTGTTCTCTCACAGTGATGTTTTGTTTCAGCGTTCTCTCCGAGGAAGAGAGAGAAAGAGGAGCCCTGTTTAGTTTGTACTGTTGTGTTTGATTTCGTTGCAATAAATAAGGATTAGATGTTACACCCCAAAGCTAACGCTTCTATTTTGGACTCTGTTAGTTGTGCGCTCATGTCCCAGGAGGATATGGGTCGCATCAGTGTGACGGGAGACCGGAGTGATGAATCCCGGGTGACACTGCATTGGGGGAAGGCACAAGGCCTCGGCGTTATCTCCCAACAAGTTCAAGCCCAGGGACATCCGAGGGAGCAGGCACAAAGGCGGCACACCCAGCTGCTCACGCTCAGTTCAAAACCTAACACACTTTTAAAATAGGGAGGGAGAGAGAGATTAATCTTACCACTCAAGTTTCGACTGTTTATTCTAAAGTTCAATGGTGCAAAAGGTTTCGAGGATACAATCTGGCCACCTGTCAGGGGAAAAAGCAGGAGCAGAGCCCCATCGTTAGTTACCCTAAAGCAGTGGAAAGGGCACAGGTCAAATTGTGCCTTCTTATGTCAAAAAGGCAAGGCTTTAGGAATCTCTCCTTTCCCCCAATCATTGTTCCTTGCTAACGTAAAATCAAAAAGCCACAGGCAAACAAAAGGCAGGGAACATAAATCAAAAGTAAACAAACCACAGAGAGAATGCATTTGGCCAAGAAACTGAAGAGTTGGCCCTCTCGCCCTGCGGTGCAAGAATAGGTGGACACTGGCTACTGCAGAGGAAAGAACTCGCAGTGACACATTTCCAGGACCTGAAACATTTCCCTGCCATCGGGTGGGATTCCACTCCTTACGGGTCACTCTCTTCCCCCACTAAATTGAGGAACAAAAAACAAAAAAGGCTTTTCGTGCTGCATTGATTTTTCTACATTATCTGCTCTCTGTTAATTTCGGAAACACGGTATTGCTACTGCACTCTGCTCCTCTAATCATGTTTTCCCTCTTTCTTTTCCGCCTGCACTTTTGATTTCGTGTTAATAACCATTTTGACAATCTTACCATCAGGGAGGTTCGTGGGTGCTGCACGTAAACCGTCTTAACTCTCCCCCCCCCGACTCACCAAGTTGAACAGATGGTTTTATATGAACTGTGGGCATTAGGAGTTTGGCCTTGACATCTGAAGATAAGGGATCCCCTATCCACCCCAAATAACATCTGAAGTGATTTACAGGGCTCAAGAAAGCTTCCCTAATGGCTGCATATAAATTGCTTCCTTTTAGGTCACAGGTTAATTGCTCTTTATACCGAGGGCAGAGAAGGGCGGGCAGAGACCAGTGGCGTTCTGCAGCAGCGCCCCCCCAGCCTAGTGAACCATATTCACCAATTAAGTGTACTTGCGGTCTTTTTTAAAAACAACAACAGCACAGGTAAATACAGCAATACAGAGGACATGAACACTTGCCACATCTAAAGCTAGACCTTTTGTCTGAAGAGCTGAATGAGGGAGAGGAAGAGCAAAAAAGGGGAACAAAAAAACATTGTGAAAGCTTTTAAGCAATAAATCTTGGAGCAGCCGAACCACAGGCACACACAGGCACACACATAAACATTCAGATCAGCCCTAGTAAACTGGGCCCAGCCCTAGCTGCAGCTGCTTCTGGCAAAATCTCACTGGCGTGAGAGCAGTGTTTGAAATTAGCCAGGCGCCTTTTGCTCCTGGCTTTCAACCACCTGCAACCAAGTGAACATGCCTGGGCGCCACAATGGTGCCTGGTATCTCCACCATCTGAGGTGCATGCCTGGGGATCACTGGAACAGGATTGTAATTCCCAATCCTGTAGAATTCCATTCTTAAGGAAATCAGTGCTCACTGGAAGGAGTGCTCACTGGAAGGACAGATCGTGAAGCTGAGGCTCCAAGACTTTGGCCACCTCATGAGAAGAGAAGACTCCCTGGAAAAGACCCTGATGTTGGGAAAGATGGAGGGCGCAAGGAGAAGGGGACGACAGAGGACGAGATGGTGGGACAGTGTTCTAACTGCTGGAAGCAAACTGCTGGAAGTAAACAAGCAAATTGGTCCGCCCCCCCCCCCATATGTAGGTGCTGGACTTGTAAGAAAGCCAAGGGTATTTTGGGATAGGATATATGATGAGATAAAAAAGATGAGAAGAGATGGTTGGATAGTGTTCTCGAAGCTACCAGCATGAGTTTGACCAAACTGCGGGAGGCAGTGGAAGACAGAGGTGCCTGGCATGCTCTGGTCCAGGGGGTCACAAAGAGGCGGACATGACTAAACGATTCAACAACAACAACATTCTGTAGAATTCTATCCGTTGTATTTCATCTGCGCAATCAGAAATAATTTCTGGAACCAAAATGCTTTCTCTGTGCAGCCTGAGCTGGAGCAGCCACCACTAAGAGAAAGAGGATGGAATAGGCCAATAGATGTGCGGACTGTCCCTGGATCAAGTGACTTTTCTTCTTTAAATTCTCAGAGCTCTTAACCTGGCTCAAGGTTGTCCTCTGAACTAGCCAGATGCTTAAATGATAATCAATCACAGTCAGTCCTTCTTTCAGAAAATAAGACTTTAGAGCCGTCTTGCCCCAAAAGAGGTAACTAGGCATTGCATTTTGGCAACTGTAATCTTGGTTTCAGGAGCCACTTGGCACCTAGCTTTTTTTATCAGAGTTTCCAACACTGCGTCAGAGGGAGATTTATTCTGGATGCCGATTTGTAGATTAAAAAAAATGCCAGCCAAATGCGGCCTTCTGCTTTTTGTTACATCAATCTTCCTATATTATTCTGCCAGATGGGTTAATAGTCATCTTGGTTTTTTTAGTTGTATAGCTATGGTATTTTTCTATTACTCGGTCAAATCACTAGAGAAAAAAACATTGTCACAGATCTGCCAGAATGTGTAATATTGCGATATACAGTGGTACCTCGGGTTACATACGCTTCAGGTTACATACGCTTCAGGTTACAGACTCCGCTAACCCAGAAATAGTGCTTCAGGTTAAGAACTTTGCTTCAGGATGAGAACAGAAATCGCACAGCGGCAGCGGGAGGCCCCATTAGCTAAAGTGGTGCTTCAGGTTAAGAACAGTTTCAGGTTAAGAACAGACCTCCGGAACAAATTAAGTACTTAACCCGAGGTACCACTGTATGTACTTAAAAATTGGCATTTTTGGTTTTAATACAGGGTGAGTCTTTTAAAAGAGGCCCCGTGGAACATGTATAATCAGTACCCACGGGGTGTCTTTTAAAGGACTCACCCTATATAAAATTCAGTTAAAAATTGCACATGCACACACAAAGAATTGGGCCCAAATCACCCATCTGGGGTGGAAGGAAAACCCCAAGACAAAGGGTGAGAAGAGAACAAAGCTTTTGCCTGACACCTGTAGAAGAGAACTGCTCCCTGTGACAACACCCATGAGATCGAAGAAGCCTGGCAGGCTGAAACAGAAGCGCCTGGGAGGGAGTTTCACAGCCACAGGACTCATCAAGGCCACCAGATCGCATTTCAAGAGCAGGTGTCAAGTCCTCATTTGTGGGTTGTTATAATTTTTACAAGGTGAGATCAACCTGAGCCAGTTTTCTGTTGAAGGACAAAGACAAGGACTGATAGGGCTGTTTTAAGAGAGGGTGAAGGGAAGTGGCTGGCCACTGTGAGAACAGGATGGGGGCGTTGAGAAGGATGTTGACACGCTAGAAGGTGGGCAGAGGAGGGAGACCAAGACGATCAAGGGTCTGGAAACCGAGCCTGATGAGGAATGGTTGAAGGAGTTAGGTACATTTAGCCTGGAAAAAGAAGAGACTGAGAGGGGATAGGATGGCCACCTTCAAAGATCTGAAGGTGGAGCAAGCTTGCTTTCTGCTGCCAAACCAACAGATTCAGATTGCAAGAAACGAGATTCCAGCTAAACAACCTCCTGGTGTTAACAACTGCTTGAGAGTAGAACGGACTCCCTTGGAAGGTTGCAAACTCTCCTACAATGGAGGATTTTAAACAGAGGTTGAGTGGGATTCTTTAGCTGTGATTCCCAGATTGCAAGGGTCCCCGTTCATATATCTATGAGCTATAGCTCCCTGAGCTTTGGCTGTGCTGGCTGAAGGGAGCCAGCGTTCAGGAACATCTAGAAACACAACATCAGTTGCTCCTGCCTATATCCGTTCTAGGAAGCCCGTTTATTGCGCGCAGAACAGCCACCTCCAACATACAAAGAACATACTCGCTGCTGCCACCACACAACTGAAAAAGCACAACTTCATCCCAAGAGTGGAGAGGCCAGTGGAGAGGACGCAACTCATTACCTTCCTTCATGTTTGCGAATCGCTCCTTCAGCTGATGATCCACCTCAGGTCCAAAGGCAAAGTTATTCACAAAAATAACACTGGAAGGTAAGAGGAGTTTTAGTAAAACATGGACACACACGGTATTGCTTTTGCTGCAAGGGGTGGGGGGAAGGGTGCATGTGTGTGTGTGTGTGTGTGTGTGTGTGTGCGCGCGCGAATGCACACATGCACGTGCACACACTTGCACACACATGTACTTTGTTGGCAAGGCAAGGCATAACATAGCTTTCAACTCTCACATGGGTTTCACTAAAGCCACCCCAGAAAATACAGGGGAATGTGTTCCGCATTTGTAAAATAACTTGAAAGAAAAGACCAACCACATGGAAATGCTGCTGCAATTCAGCGGTGCTCCAAGCAACATGGTCTGGGTTTTTTAAAAGCATTAAATACATCCCGGTCACACCAATCCAAGCCTGACACTTCCCACCCCCCCGGTTTTAGTACCTGAAAGCCCACTTCCTTCTCTACAGACACTCTCAGGTGCCGAGATCAGCAGAAGAGGCCCTCTTGGCAGCTCCACCTCCCTCAGAAGTTCAGGGGTGGTGGCTGCCCCGGCGGAGAGGGCCTTCTCAGCGGCGGCCCCAAAGCCTTGGAACTCCTTCCCCACAGAGGTGCATCAGCCTGGACACTGAGGTCCAGCTCCAAGGGCCTTCTGGCAGTTCCCTAACCCTAGGCGAGAAGGGAAGCTCCAAGCAACCAGGCAGAGGGCCTTCCCGGTGGTGGCACCCACTCTGTGGAATGCGCTCCCATCAGATGTCAATGAGACAAATGACTACACAACTTTTAGAAGACACCTGAAGGCAGCCCTGTATTGGGAAATGTTTAATGTTCAATGTTTTATTAAGTTTTCATATGTGTTGGAAGCCACTCAGAGTGCCTGGGGAAACCGAGCCAGGTGCACGGGGTATAAAAAGGTAAAGGTAAAGGTACCCCTGCCCGTACGGGCCAGTCGTGTCCGACTCTAGGGTTGCGTGCTCATGCTCTAGAGCCCGTGAGCCGGCGCCGTCCGAAGACACTTCCGGGTCACGTGCCCAGCGTGATGAAACTGCTCTGGCGAGCCAGCACCAGCGCAGCACACGGAAACGCCGTTTACCTTCCCGCTATAAAGCGGTACCTATTTATCTACTTGCACTTAATTGTGCTTTCGAACTGCTAGGTGGGCAGGAGCTGGGACCGAACGACGGGAGCTCACCCCGCCTCAGGGATTCGAACCGCCGACCATACGGTCAGCAAGTCCTAGGCACTGAGGTTTTACCCACAGCGCCACCCGCGTTCCTAGGTCACGGGTCCCTGGGTATAAAATTATTCTTATTCTTATTCTTATTGGAACCTTCAGCACACAGCTTCTGGAGGAAACACAGGTTTTTGCCCCAGACCTTTGACACCCAAAGTCCATATTTTTAGGACCCACATCTCTTTGTGGCCGTGAGTTGTTCCAAACCGTTTTAACTGCTTTAACCTGCCCTGGGAACTTAGGGTGAAGGACAGTTAAATAGGAACCACCACAGCCACCACTAGCCAGGTGAGCCCCTGAGCAGGATGCCCTAAGCAACCCAGCACTCTCTCCTCGCAAAGAAATGAGACAGGGGCAATATCTAGCATCCAATGAGTAAGAAGTGGGGGCAGGACAAGCAGGTGTACCCCATTCTGTGGCCGGGGGGTCCATGTTAAAAGACAGAGCGCCGTACCTTGTGTTTGCGATCCTCTCCCGCCATTCTTCCGAGAGGAAGTCGCCTCTTTCCAGCTAAGAAGAGGAGAGAAAGAGAGAGAGAAAATGGAGTTTGACTTTCTTGTTTTAACTCAGCCAGCTTTTACATCCCTGGCAAAATGCAGCTGTGCTTGCTACCATGCCCGAAGAGGGAGGGAGAGGGAACATCTTCCTAAGACCAGCCCGGAATACAGATTTCTGAATATATTTGGGCCACTGACAAGGCACTGAAACAAGGAGACCGAAAGGAAAAGTCACACCCCTCTTATCTTCAACCACACTCTTCCTAGTTTTTGGTGCGGGGGGAATAGAGAGATCGGAACAGAAGGCATCACATACACAGGCTCCTATTAAACTGCTGTGTGTCTCCTCCCCTCCACCCAACCTTCCCCGTCTTGTTTCTCTAGTCGCAATGGTGGAAACATAATCTGCTTAGCGAGCAGCAAAGGAGAGGCTCCATCTGCACCAGATATTTCCATCTTCCCAAGGCAAGGAGGGAGCCAAAAGACAGCAACTGGCTTGGAGGATATCCACCTCAAAGCTCTCTGTTTATGCAAATCCATGAGAATAAATCTGTGCCTCCGCAGAGGAATGTTCAAGGCGGCTGACTCTTCCGTTAAAAAAACCACAAATCCATGTGCAATAATCAAAGAAAATGTTCTCTCCCGTGTCGGCTAATTGTTGGAGGGATCGCGATAAACTTGCCGCGTGTTATCATTCAATGTGGGAATGTATTTTGGTGCAAGATTGCTGGAACTTAATTTTGGAAGAAATAATATTACTAAAGAAACTGCAGCTTGCTGCCCAAAATTACAGTTACTGACTATTTTTGGTGATACAAATTGTAGATATATTGCCAAAAGAATTGGTATTAAATGGCTCAGGACCACAGGGACTGTCTCTTTCCATATGAACCTGCCAGGACCCTGAGATCATCTTCTGAGGCCTTTCTTTGTGTGCCTCCTCCATGAGAGATCCAGAGGGCGGCAACACGAGAACAGGGCCTTTTCTGTGGTGGCTCCCCTTTTGTGGAACGCTCTCCCCAGAGAGGCTCACCTGGCGCCTTCATTTTACAACTTTAGATGCCAGGCAAAAATGTTCCTCTTTAACCAGGCCTTTGGCTGATTGACATCCAATGCCCTTTTAAAATGTGGGGGTTGGGTTGGGGGGGCGTTATTAGGTTGCTCTTCTTCTGTTTTATATATATATATTGTGATTTTATCTTGTGAACCGCACTAAGACCTGCAGGCATATAGAGTGGTATACAAATTTAATTTTTTTAAAAAAATACAATTTAATAATAAACATGTTATTGGCAGCATGAATAGTAATTTCAACTCAAGTCGGAAACTGACTGTAAACCTCACATTAGGCGCTTGGTGCCATTCTCTCTGGAGCAGAGCTATAACGGGAGAAAATTGCACATAATTTGAAAACCAGACTTTCCAGACGCTTTACATATGAACTCCTAAGCCCTTGTCCCTGACCACCAGCCATGGCAGCTGGAGTGTAGCAGCCCCTGCAGGGAAGTTGCCCATCCCTGGGGTCTAGGAAAAATATATCATAGAATTGTAAAGTTAGAAGGGACCCAAGGGTCATCTAGCCCAACTCCCTGCAATGCAGGAATCTCAGCTAAATATGCAGCATCCCTTGCTCTCAGGAGAGAATGCCTCTTCTAGTCAGAGGGATCCCTCCATCTTTCGCAAGCGGGAGAAAAAGAATTAAGAAGCAGCACTTTGAACTGGGGCTTGGAATCCTACCAGAATCCTGCACAAGTCAATGAACCATTCCGGGTGACACCGTTCCAGATGTCTCCAAACTCCTGTTTCAGTGGAGATTTTCAATTCAGCTGGAATTTTCCAAACTTAGCCAGGAAGCAAGTTCCCTTGCACACACCCTACCTCCCCACAACTCAGGGTCTACCCAGCAGAGACCGCAGAAGGAAATCACGTTTCATAGCAGGCAGGGGGTGTGACTCTGCCAAGAGAAAGTGGAGTCTGTGCAAAAGACATTAAGAAGGAGCAAGGGCAGATTTCCAGCGGTCTATGGAGGTCCTATGGAGGCGGGGGTTGCAGGGAAGGGAGTTTTGGACTCCAAAATAAATCTGGTCTCCAAAATAAATCTGAAAAGAAAACCCTCCGTTTGCAGCAGGGGGGAAGTGTGGCCAGGCTAGCTGGCTGTAACGTAACGCAGACATGGAAGGGAGAAAAATCATGCATTCCGAGAGCCCTCTCTGAGCACGACACTTGGCTCACAAAGACCTGTTTGTTCTGCCTGGAAAAGCACACACAGCTATTTTTGAAATAATAATAATATTTCTTAGACACACACTCAAGAGCGGCAGGAACCCAAAGCTACGGAACGTGGCTCGGTTTCAAAGCTATGGAAGCTGTTGGAGGAGGGCTTGGGTATATTGTTCCTCTTCTTTTTTTTCAAATATCTGAGCGGTAAAAAGTTCCCGCTCAGGAGGAAAAAAGAAGCGTTAAATCCGGAATGGCTTAATACCTTGCAGACCTTTTCTTTTTTCTTTTGCTGCAAAAGGAGCAGACTGTTAAAATTGCCTCTCTTTTTCGCGGGGAGGGGAGAGACGAATGGTACTGCGTACACTTGAGTGCCCCCTGGAAAAAAGGCACTGGACTCACATCCCAAAACCCACCACGTTTTTTTTGGGCGGGGTTGTGCAAGTGACTCCCAAATCCTGTGCGGAAACTAACAAATTATCCGCGCACTCCACAAAAGAATGCCAACTTCAGCTTGGGTTTTCCCCTCCAAGAAAAAGCTGTACCAATTTGGGAGGTTTGAAGACCCTAAGTCAGGGGTCAGCAACCTAAGGCCCATGGGCCGGAAGCAGCATGCGGAGGTCGTTTGACTGGCCCACGAGCCGCCCCAGAACCAAGATTCCCGCTCGCGTGCTGCACTAAACCGGTGCAGCGCAGCGTGGGAACTTGCTTCCGCGGTGCCGAAAATCACGTCTGCACCGATGCCGAAAACTGTGTCTGCACATGTGCCAAAAATCACGGGCGCACGCACGATCCGGCCCAGGCAAGATAAACCTTGCTGACCCCTGCCCTAAGTGGTGGTGAGCGACCTGCCCCATCCTAACGTGTCAAAGGCAGGAAGAGAAACTGGGGAGAAGTACGCAACCACCTTGAGCAATTGGGAGGATAGGTAAAGGAAGCCCTGACCATTAGGTCCAGTTGCGGACAACTCTGGGCTTGTGGTGCTCATCTCACTTTACTGGCCAAGGGAGCCGGCGTTTGTCCGCAGACAGCTTCCAGGTCATGTGGCCAGCATGACTAAGCCGCTTCTGGCGAACCAGAGCAGCGCACGGAAACGCCATTTACCTTCCTGCCAGAGTGGTACCTATTTATCTACTTGCACTTGACGTGCTTTCAAACTGCTAGGTTGGCAGGAGCAGGGACCGAGCAACGGGAGCTCACCCCGTCGCGGGGATTCGAACCACCAACCTGATCGGCAAGTCCTAGGCTCTGTGGTTTAACCCACATTGCCCCCCGTGTCCCAGGGAATTGGGAGGATAGATGTGATATATTTGCTGTTGTTGTTGCTGCTGCCGCTGCTGATAGACTGAGATGATGTCTCTCTCCTCCTCCTGAATTATCCCGCAAGTTCTCCCTCCCACACCCTCAAAGTCATTAAGCTAAGCAGCCGATTTTAATTTCCTCTTGCAAGATGTGCCATCTAATGCGTATAAACACACACACACAACTTATTTGGTCATTAGAGAAAGTGAAGGGAAAGTGACAGGTGGGGAGCATTTCAGAGGGGAAAGGGCAGGGGAGGGAAAGAGAGGCAGAATGACCTCATTGGAGGAGGAATACAGGAAACAACCACTCGAGCGCTCCGACATCCCATAGGCTCTGTGTCATTAAGCTCCCCCCAGATACCTGGCCAGCATTCAGGAGGGGATACTTCCGAGTAGGAACCGCCAAGAAACGGGGGGGGGGGGGAGCACCATCTGTCAGCATTAATTGCCAACGAGAAGCTTTCAAGCCTTAACTCAATAATGGAAATGGGAGCAGAAATTCCCTAGGAATTTCTAGGGTGGAGTTGTTCAGGGGCTGCTTGCTTTTAAGAAAGGAGCTCCTGAAGCTCTGAATTTGGGAAGCCCTGTTTAGGGAACTTTATAATGTTTGCTGTTTTATTGTGCTTTTAATACTCTGTTGGGAGCCGCCCAGAGTGGCTGGGAGTAACTTAGTCTGATGGGCTGCAGACATTATAACAATAATTATAATAACAATAATAATCTGAGGATCCGGATCTTAAAGGAAACGCCGCTTTTGGACAAGCAGGAATCCAGAGGCTGAGCCAATCTTGCAGGGACGGCCTCCTTCCGCAGCATGAGAATCAGAACCCCATTTGTTTTCGTTTTCTAAATGGATTTTATTGCTGCCATCACCTACTATACATTTTGCAAAGCCATTTTCTTTTCTCTTCCTTCTGCGGGGTATAAATAATAAAATTACTACTGCTGCTGCTGCTGCTGCTACAACCAAATTTTGCATGGTGGCTCCTGAGATGCTGGTGGTAGAGTTTCCACCTTTGCTAGGATATGACAGAACACCACTTTGAATCACAACGGCTGTCTGGACCTTGAATAATTGCACTGGTTTGTTTCTTAGAATTCCCCATCGACGATGGGTGCAAGGCTTCTAGTGACCTAGGGTGTGTGTGAGGTGGGAAACCTCGAGTCTGTAGGCTGAATGGGGCCCTCCAAGCTCTCAGGACTCGTGTCCTCTCTCTGACCCTCTGCCACACCCCCACACCCCCGAGTGCTTTTGCCTTCCTCTTGTTTGCCTGCAGGGAGAGATGAATGTGTAGAACCTATGGCAGCTGCATGGACTAGGGCTCCGTCCACATTGTACAATTTTCAAGCACTGTAACACCACTTTAAACAGTCATTGCATTCCCCACCCCCCAAGAACCAAACCCTCCAACATTTCTCTGATGAAAATAGGCAAGTCCTATTCTATTATTAATTATTATTATTATTATTATTATTATTATTATTATTATTATTATTATTATTATTATTATTATTACTACTACTACTACTATTGTCATTTTACTATTTATACCCCTCCCATCTGACCTGGTTGCCCCAGACACTCTGGGTGGCTTCCAACATATATAAATAAAATAAAAACATCAAATTAAAACATCAAACATTTTTTAAAAAAAACTTCCCTATGCAGGGCTGCCTTCAGATAGCTCAGGGGTCACATTAACTCCATACCCTCCAACTTTTCTCCGATAAAAATAGGGACGGCCAAAGGAAAAGTGAGACATTCCGGGATCAAATCAGAAACCGGGACGGCTTCTGTAAATCCAGGACTGTCCTTGGAAAATAGGGACACTTGGAGGGTCTGCCAAAGCGCTTTAGCAATCAATGCCTCTTCCCACGAAACTCTGGGAGGGGAAAGGGGATCTCCAAGCCCCCTTAGCAAACTACAGTTCCCAAAATTCTTTGAGGGAAGAAGCCATGACTGTTTACGGAGATATCATAGCACTTTAATGTATAGTGGGCATGTAGCCTAGGTGTAACCTTCCGCAGAAAAAGTCTCATAGGTGTCGCATCTGTTTGTCCGCCCGTTCTGGCTCACCCACAATTGGCATGTGCCCCCCCCACAAGACCAGAAAAGGTTCTCTGCCCCTACACAAAGGTGTAGCCTCCGAAAACCCCACACCAAAACAGAGGGGGAAGGAGGGTGATTTGCAACAGGGTTTGGTGGGAGGTAACGTTTGCGGTTCCGTTTCAACTCACTGTGTAATCTGCATGTTTTTTCCCATACCATTTCATCCACTTTCTGAATTCTTTGTCCATCGTCTGGAAAGGCAAGCAGCCGGGAGGAGAGAAGAGGGGAGGAGAAAGCAGGTGTGCTGTTAGTAGTAAATTGGATAGTGACCCGTTTCCAGCAACCTGGGGGAACACAGCAACTGCGGGAGAGATCATTAACCACCAAGGACTTGCACCAGCAGAGAACATTTTTTTAATATAATTATCCTGTGTTGTATTGACTGCATTTAGTGCTCTGTTTTCATCTGTACTGCTTGTGGCACACGGCCCAGATATTTTACACAATGGAAAGAAATCTGAATATATATTTTTATCAATTCAAAGAAGCTGCTGCTGGACGCCCTATTGTATCAAGGCAGAATTTAAAGCACAAGATTGCAGGCTTGGGGTATCTACATGTGCACCAAATGGCTGAAGTAGCACCATTTCTACAGGCTGTAAGAAGAAGAGGAGTTTGGATTTGATATCCCGCCTTTCACTCCCCTTCAGGAGTCTCAAAGCGGCTAACATTCTCCTTTCCCTTCCTCCCCCACAACAAACACTCTGTGAGGTGAGTGAGGCTGAGAGACTTCAGAGAAGCGTGACTGGCCCAAGGTCACCCAGCAGCTGCATGTGGAGGAGCAGAGACACGAACCCGGTTCCCCAGATTACGAGACTACCGCTCTTAACCACTACACCACACTGGCTCTCTTGTAAAAGGAAAGAAGTTAGGTTCTCGCAGTGCAGATTTCTTTCAGATTCTTTAAAACGAGCATGCACACCCCTCAAGTCTAGATTTCTCTACATTGCACTTGGCCTCTAATCATAGCTGTCAACTTTTCCCTTTTCTTGTGAGGGATCCTATTCGGAATAAGGGAATCTCCCTTAAAAAAAAGGGGAAAGTTGACAGCTATGCTTCTAATGTAGGTCACAGGATGTAGGTCCCCCTTTCTAACCACACAAACACACACGAACTACGTACCTCCGCATATTTGGCCGGAATATCTGCTTTCTCCACGCCATAGTGATGCTTGCAGTTTGTGGCCGCTGCTACCTGAAGAACGACTTGGCCCACACCTGAGACAAGAAAAGGAGAGGTAGAAATGGAGCAGAATCGACTATACCCTTCCAGTAAAGGTAAAGGTAAAGGGACCCCTGACCATTAGGTCTAGTCGTGACCGACTCTGGGGTTGTGGCGCTCAACTCGCTTTATTGGCCGAGGGAGCCGGCGTACAGCTTCCAGGTCATGTGGCCAGCATGACTAAGCCGCTTCTGGCAAACCAGAGCAGCGCACAGAAACGCCGTTTACCTTCCTGCCAGAGCGGTACCTATTTATCTACTTGCACTATGACGTGCTTTTGAACTGCTAGGTTGGCAGGAGCAGGGACCGAGCAACGGGAGCTCACCCCGTCGCAGGGATTCGAACCACTGACCTTCTGATTGGCAAGTCCTAGGCTCTGTGGTTTAACCCACAGCGCCACCCGCGTCCCTTCCAGAGTGAATGCTAAATACGCCCACCTCTCCCTCCCAATTCTGCTGGTCATTAGTGGAAAACGACAAGCTCGGTTCGGGGGCGGCTTGGGGGCCATTTAAACGACCCCCCTGGGCCGCAGGTTGCCGACCCCTGCTCCAGGACATGAGGAAAGCAAAAGGGGACCAAAAGCATAGCCCTGCTAAAGAAACCATGGTTTGGCCATCACATCCAAAGTGGGCCATTATTTACACAGCTCAGCTGCTTCCAAAGCAAACTGGTATACGCTGCTGAATGTTCTACAGAAGAAATGAAACAGTTTCACATAACGATAGGTTTCAGAGAAGACACAGGAGAGGGAAGTGTACGGCAACCACTCACCGCTGCCCAAGTCCACAAACAGGTCGTCCTCGGTCATTTTTATCTCATCGATCATCTGAGCAACCAGGTCAAAGGAAGTTTCGCCATACACCTCCGGGGAAAAGGGTTCATAGTTGTTGAGTTTTTCGGGGTCGGTCACCGAGTGGTTATAGACTTGCTGCAGGATGTGGCGCAGGAGCCCATTGGTGGGGCGGGTGTTCAGTTTCATGGGCTGCGTGGTTCCTTTCCACTGGAGAACAAAATGGGAGAGGCGGGAGGGTGAGGGGAGAGAGACACGCATACACACACCTTGCCACGTGCGACAGGCCAACGAAGGCACTTCTGTGCCTCTCATAAAACACTGGAACTTGGGGTGCCCAATGAAGCCGGCAGACAAAAGGAACGACTTCTACACACAATGCATAGTTAGATCTGTGGAACTGACTTGCACAAGATGAAGTGGGGGCTTTAAGAGAGGGGGAGACAAATTCAGGGAGGAAGGTAAGGCTGTTGTGATGGCTATTGCTCTGCGTCCGCTGTCAAGAAGAAGGAGCAGGGAGAGAGGAGGAAAGAAGTGAGAGGCAGTTTCTCCTGCCAAGCCAGGGATGCCATCCCTGTAGGAGCAGAGGAGAGGCTCCTTAACGTGGCAGGGGGGAATAGGGGAAATATAGGACTAACTGCATCTTGTATTGAATCAACAGAGCATAGCATTTTGCATTGAAAACAGGACAATCCTGTATTATGCAGCACAGGTGGCAACCCTACTGGCGATACTGTGCCGTGTAGAATATTCCAACTCTGCGTGGTTGAAATGTAGCCTCATGGAGAAAAGCGTCCCATCTATTGCTCCACCCACTTCCACTTCTGCCTCCTCCCGCCACTGCAATGTGCTCAGCAAGGCTGCCCATAACAGAATGCGACCCTTAGGCTGCGGTTGGGCAGGTCCCAAACCCCCACCCCAGGCTAAAGAATCGGGGTTAGAGTTGCTTTAAATAAGTAATTCCTGCATTGCTGGGGGTTGAACTAGTGACCCTTGGGGGTCCCCTTCCTACTCTACAATTCTAAGTAAAGATAAAGGTATCCCTGACCATTAGGTCCAGTCGCGGATGACTCTGGGGTTGCGGCGCTCATTTCGCTCTATAGGCCAAGGGAGCCGGCGTTTGTCCACAGACAGCTTCCGGGTCTCATGGCCAGCAGGACTAAGCTGCTTCTGCTGAACCAGAGCAGCGCACGGAAACGCCGTTTACCTTCCCGCCGGAGTGGTACCTATTTATCTACTTGCACTATGACAGCCTTTCGAACTGCTAGGTTGGCAGGAGCAGGGACTGAACAACGGGAGCTCACTCCGTTGCGGGGATTCGAACCATGACCTTCTGATCAGCAAGCCCTAGGCTCTGTGGTTTAGACCAGCGCGCCACCCGCGTCCCTTCAATTCTAAGTAATCCAGGCTAAATTGAGAAAACGGGGGGGGGCACTATACCCAGCATGTCAGAGCACTAGGCCTGCCAGTGGGAGCAAGCAGATAATGAGCAGGACTAACTGGCCTCAAAAATCTTGGAAAGACTGGCAACTTAAATTGACAGAATATGCACAACTTGCAGATTTAAAATGCAGAATAAGAGAGCAACCAGAACATATGTTTAAAGAAGATTGGAAAACGTATTTTGAGTATACGGGAAATAACTGTGATGGATGTAATGGTGGAAAACCGATTGGAATAGTTTTGTAAAGTATGCAGGGATGTAAGATATGCAAAATTAAGCATGGAAAGAGAAGAAGGGAAGTCATTTTAAAGTATGTAAAATGTTTATTTGAAATTGTAAAGCAGGAAATTTAATAAAAATTATATATAACAAAAATCAGGCTACCCACCCCCCATCAAAACAACAACAACAACAACCCAGAAGCCACGCAGTGCGGATGGGCGGGGCACATACATACCAGCTGGTGAATGCTATCGATGGCGCGGTTGTATTTGTCACAAAGCCTCTGCATGCTTTCAAAGCTGAAGATCAGAAGAAGAGAGGAGGGCGGAAGGAGAAAAGACAAAAAGTTATAGCAGTCAGGCAAATTAAGACGAGCCTAAGCTTTCTAGGCGTGTCTCCCCAAAACATAATACATGCTACACAGATGCCTACATCTTCTTTGTAGTTGTAATCCTGTGCCACTCCCAAAAGGAATGTTTTGTATGCAAAGTTTTCATTAAAAAAACCCCAGCACCTTCTGTAGCCTGGGGCCATCCAGATGTTGCAAGACATAAATCCCATCATCGTCACCCCTGACCACTGGTTGTACTAGCCGCTGGGAGACCAACGATGTCTGGAAGGCACCAGGCTTAGGGTGGCTGACCAAAATCAACAAGGATTCTGGGACGAGCGTGTTGGGTTTGGTTTTCCAGAGTCTTCCTTCCCAGAGAAGGCTCTGTGTTTCAGTCTCCGGCGACAGGTGGCCAACTCCACCCTGCCCATCAAAATGGCCCTTGGAAGGCCAGCATCTTTGGGATCTGGCCCACCAGCCGGATCCAGCTCTCCACCCCACCCTCCCCATTGCATTCATCCATTTTTCGCTCCATAAGATGCATTTTTTCCCTCTTAAAAACTAAGGGGAAATGTCTGTGTGTCTTATGGAGCGAATGTGTGATCCCTGGAGCTAAATTGCCAGAGTGCGGCACGCTCCTGAGCTGCTCTTTGGGGCTGGCGGGGGAAACCTGGGCTTCCTCCGCCAGCCCTGGGAGCAGCGGGCCGGCTGCGTGCTGATGCCCCGCACTCCTGAACAGCTCTGGGGTAGCCCGCGAAGCCTCCGCAGGGCAGCAGGATGAAGGCTCCCCGCTGCCCTGCGGAGGCTTTGAGGGCTACCCCAGAAGCCAGAACAGCTAGAGGGAGTGCTGCCTTCATCCCACTGCCCTACGGAGGCTTCGCGTGACTATCCCTGGCTTTTGCGGGAGGTGGGGGAAGGGACAGAGCGTGCAGAGGAGCGCTCCCTCTTCGCTCAGGAGGCTTTGCATTGCTTTCTTATTTCTTGTTTTCCTCCCCTAAAAACTAGGTGCGTCTTATGGTCCAGTGCGTCGAATAGAGCGAAAAATACGGTATGTCCCGCAGAGTTCCCTTTAAGTACATGGAACAGGACCGTAGCCTCCCAGCCGCTTTAAGAGTTCCAGCCAGACAAGTTTGCAAGCCTAGTTTAGAAATATTTCTTACTGGTATGCTTTGCGCTATACCGCTCCAGTTCCCCATGATTTCTGGGATTGGGGTGGGGGTTTGGAGGGCTAGGAAAGACTCCCCCCCCCCACCTCTAAAACCTGGAGAGCCTATGTCAATCTCTGCAGACAGCACATCTGGCCTGGCTTGCTGCAAGACAGCTTTTTATTTTTATCGCTTATTTGTTTTCTTTATTGAATTAGTATACCGCCCTATATCCTCAGGTCTCAGGGGCGGCTCACAAGATGAAATCGCAATACAAAAACACAAAAGTACGTAATAAAAATAAAAAAAAGAACAACTCATTAATCCTCCCTGTTCCCCAACACATTTTAAAAGGGCACTGGATGTCAATCAGCCAAAGGCCTGGTTAAAAAGGAATGTTTTTGCCTGGAGCCTAAAGGTGTATAATAAAGGCGCCAGGCGGACCTCCCTGGGGAGAGTGTTCCATAAACGGAGAGCCACTGCAGAGAAGGCCCTGTTCTCGTGTTGCCACCCTCCAGACCTTTCGTGGTACAGGCACAAAGAAGGGTCTTCGAGGGTGATCTCAGGGTCCAGGTACGTTCACAGAGAGGCGATCCTTGGGTTGTTGCGGTCCTGAGCTGTTTTATAGGTCAAAACCAGCACTCTGAATTATTATGCCCTGGGGTCGGGATGGTATGGGGATGAGGGACCAACTCCCTTCTCTTGCGGGGGCCCAATTAGTGCCATTGCCTTCCGTTAAGAGTTTGGGTGTAATCCTTGACGCCTCCCTTTCCATGGAGGCGCAGGTTACAGCAACAGCCAAGGCGACATTTTTTCCACCTTCGCTGCATCAAGCAGTTGTTCCCTTACCTTTCCCGCCCCGACCTGGCCACAGTGATCCATGTGACGGTCACCTCCAGGCTTGACTACTGTAATTCGCTCTATGCAGGGCTGCCCTTGAAGCTGTCCCAGAAACTCCAGCGGATGCAAAATGCTGCAGCGAGGCTCCTCACGGGGTCTCTGCCATGGGAGCATATTCACCCAGTGCTTTTCCAGCTGCACTGGCTCCCGGTGGAGTATAGGGTCAGATTTAAGGTGCTGATTTTGACCTTTAAAGCCCTTCACAGCCTAGGACCCTCGTACCTACGGGACCGCCTCTCCCGGTATGCCCCAGGAGGACCTTAAGGTCCATAAATAGCAATACCCTAGAGGTCCCGGGCCCTAAGGAAGTTAGATTAGCTTCAACCAGAGCCAGGGCCTTTTCAACACTGGCTCCGGCCTGGTGGAACGCTCTGCCTCATGAGACCAGGGCCCTGCAGGATCTGATTTTTTTCCGCAGGGCCTGTAAGACAGAGTTGTTCCGCCTGGCCTTTGGCTTGGAGCCAATTTGATTCCCTCCCCCTCTTTCTTTTTTCTTTTTTTCCTTTCTCCTCCTGTGATGAGGCTGCATTTTCATGTTTTAATGTTGTATTTTAATCTTGTTTTTAAGTTGTACTCATTCATTTTTATTATTGGTTGTTAGCCACCCTGAGCCCGGCCTTGGCTGGGGAGGGCAGGGTATAAATAAAATTTGTTGTTGTTGTTGTTGTTAAATCAGCCCTTCCTTCTGAACGTTGAGGACTGGAATCTTGCTTCCTGTTTAATGGGGAGGAGAGCTATAACTCAATGGGAGAGCACCTGCTCTGCTCTCCCAGGCTCAATCCCAAGCGGCATCTTTACATACTTTAACCCCTGTCTGCAACCCTAGAGAGCCGCTGCCAGTCAGTGTGAACAATACTGGGCTAAATGGAGTAAGGGTGTGAGGCTATTTGGAGTCCAGAGGACGGGAAATTTAAGGGAAGGTCTGCAGCTGAGCAACAGAGCATTTCCTTCTGCACACAGAAGGTCTCAGGTTCAGCCCCCACCCCCTCCACGTAGGGACGGGACCCCGAAACCCTGGAGAACTCTGCCAGCCAGTGCAAGCGATACTGAGCCTTGCTGCCTTGGGCTCTAAAGAGACTTGCTGAACAGGGCTGCCTGGCTGGTCTGAAAATCCCTTCTTTTTATTTCTTTTTTTTAAAACCAGGATTAAAGAATCAGGTCAGGTCAGGAGATAGGGAAAGGAGGGGCAGCACGGGGAAGTCACGTGCCCCATTGCATAATCAGATTTCAAACATCAAGGGAGGGAGGAGGGAGAGAGAGGAGAGCAAAAATCAGGGCTGCTCAGCTATTTCAGCCTCTTCATCAACTCCTGCAGTCAACAAGCCAAGAGGGTTTTTCCCCTCCACCCCAGGTGGGTTCCCAAGGCAGTTTTCCATCTCTATTTTCACATGCACTTTTGAGGGGGGGGGGAATAACCCAGGACACTCCCTGGCCTGTTTGGAAAGACCCCAGGGGGTGGGGAGGGCCCCTCCCTTTCCATCCTTGCAAGGAGGACATGGAAGCAGCAGGAAAATCTCCTCCTTGTTTACATTTGTGAACAGGACAAATTAACCCGTTCAAAGGAGTAAAGGGCAGGGGAGAGGCAAGGGAAGGGGGGGTGGAGGGCAGGGCACGGAAGGAGCCCTTATCAGAAAGGCTGTCTTTATCAAGCTCTCTCAAACATGGAACAGCTGAAGAACCCCCTTGCCAAAAGCTTCCAACTTCCATAGTGAATCTACAACAAAAGGGACACGACAGCAGCGCCACCCCCCCCACTGCCCCCCATATCACCACCTGAGAATTTGGAGCTGGTTTAAAATGGAAGAGAGAGTCACTGAATCATAGAATTGTGGAGTTGGAAGGGACCCCCAGAGGTCATCCAACCCAGCCCCCACGCTGTCCAAGACGACAGTTCCCATCACCCCTAACTGCTTGCCGTGCTGGATGGGGCTGACTGGCGCTGTGAGTCCAGCGATGACTTCTAGGGGGAGCCATGGGGGAGGAAAGTAGTGAGAACTAAGGAGACTCTTATCCTTACCTTTTAGTATCATAGTCAATTAAAACATAGTTTTCCATAGCAAGCTTCAGGTCTGGAATTTCTTCGCAAACCCACCTGAAAGGAAAAGAGGGTGTAGGTGAAATAAATATGGAAATAACGTGCACACACACACCCCCAATCACTAGATCATTTCCTCCTCCTTTTGGCAAGCCCGCCTCTGCACCAAACACACTGATAATTTTGTCACGTTTACTTGTTTCTATATCCTGCCTTTCTCCCAAGTTGGGATCCGGTGCGGCTCCCAACACACAAAGTGGTAACAACAAACCCGGTTGACAAGAATCATTAAAATACATCACAGCATACGCAGAGCCAGCAGCTCAAATCCAGTTTGCCCTGACAGCAACCCTGTGGTCAGGACGGCCTGCACCTCCGTTTCCAAAGGAAAATCTTGATATTCTCCTTCCAAAGGACAGTGTGGAGGTGCACACCTGAGGATCTTAGCACGCCAGGGAAGCTTTGCATAGTGACATTTTTAATATCTTTAAGACAGCCTGGTCCCAAGCCATAAATGGTTAGTGGCTCACTGGCAGCCCAAAAGGCCAAAAGTGGCTACTACTGTTAGGTTTGTCTCGTCTGATTGTGTATTTTGTGGTTTTATATTCTGATTTTATCCTGTGAACCACCCTGAGACCTGCAGGTTTGGGGCGGTGTATAAATTCAATAAATAATAATAAAGTATACTGCCATCTATGCAGGCAAAAGGTAAAGGTAAAGGAACCCTGGACGGTGAAGTCCAGTTGAATTCAACTATGTGCTCATCTCTGTTTTCAGGCCAAGGGAGCCAGCATTTGTCCGCAGACAGCTTTTCCGGGTCTTTTGGCCAGCATGACTAAATTGCATCTGGCACAGGGAACACCGTGACGAGTGCTAGAGCGCACAGAAACACAGTTAACCTTCCCACCGCAGCGGGGCCTATTTATCTACTTGTACTGGTATGCTTTCGAAATGCTAGGTTGGCAGGAGCTGGGACAAAGCAACGGGATCTCATCCCACGGCGTGGATTCGAACTGCTGACCTTACAATTGGCAAGTCCAAGAGGGTCAGTGGTTTAGAACATAACACCACCCACATCCCCATCTATGCATGCTGTGGTTTATAAATAACAGGTATGACTGGTCCCTCTCCCAAGGTGTGAGATGGAACAGTGGTCTGGCTCAGTAGAAGACAGCATGCTAGATTCTTGTTTAAACCAAACCTTTTACTGAGATTTATGAGTAGGATCTCACTTGGTTTTTAAAGGAAGGGTCAAAGCCAGGGTTTCCCAAACTTTGTCTCCAGCTGTTTTCGGAAAACAACTCCCATCATCCCTAGCCAGCAGGACCAGTGGTCAGGGATGATGGAAACTGTAGTCCAAAATCACCTGGAGGACTCAAGTTGGGAAACCCTGGTCAAAGCTCAAGGGCAGAAAATGCTTTGACCGCCCAACACCTTCAATCCTTTTCTAGGGGAGGCAAATGTGACTTTAAAAGAAATGAACCAATTCCTTCATACTAAGGATGCGCAGAAACATGACAGCTCCCTGTCACTTTTGAAAAGAAGGCGTGTGACCTCCCTTCTCCAGACCAGCTAATCAATGCAACATACTGTACTCCTACTTAGACAAAGCTGTCAATGGTGGCTTTGATTCAGACTATTTACGAAAGCATGTGCCCTTTTCAAGACAGATATAGCTTCATAGCCTTATTCCCAGTTGGGGAATGAAAGGCACTTGCCCCCACTGGCTGATACTGGTCTGGGGACCCCGGTATGGTCCTGACCTGGTTATAAGGCAACCCTTCAGTGTTTTAGGCAAAACCGGGTTTTCATTTTAATGCAGGGTAAAACATGCACCATGTTGCAGGAAGCTGTGATTACAGAGCAAGGATATAAAAAGGAAAATGCTAGCAAGAACAGTGTCACTATCACTACTGGCAGATGGGTTTCCCGGTTTCCACAAGCTGCAGAGGAGGGGTGGGGTGAAAATATCTGGTTGCAATGCAGATCAGCTGCTGCTTAGCACCTACCGAATTGTCTCAATGATTTCGTGTGCAGCATCATGGTGTTTGTCCTGAAACAACAACAAAGAAAGAGAAGAAGGTGGTTTCAGGAACTGTCTGGAAGGAGAGATCACCCACGTTGGCTGGCGGATCACCAAGGCCCGTTGGCTTCTACAAACCCCTCATTATTTGCAAATACGGATAAATGAAAATTGGGCCAGGGGAGTGATCAAAAGCAATGTTTCCTAGTCGATGCATGTGTTGCGGCTGTTATTTTAACAGGCTAGCTCTATGCTATCTAATTTCCCTGAGCCCAAAGAGGACCCATTTCCCAAAACTTTCTCCTTGCAGAGATGGGGAACCTGTGGATCCTTGGATGCTGCTGCAGTGTTTGGAATTAGCCAGGCACATTTTGCACCTGGCTTTCAAACTCTTGCGACCAAGTGAAGATGTCTGGGTACCAGGATGGCGCCTGACGTCTCCACCATCTGAAGGTGCATGCCTGGAGATCCTCGGATCTGGACTGTTTTCACACACTAATAACCCATCCTGTAGAATTCAATCCATCAATCTGCACTATCAGAATGAATTTCAGGAACCAAAATGCTTTCTCTGTGCAGCCTGAGCAGGAGCAGTCAGCATAAAGAAAAAGAGGTCGGAATGGGCCAATATATATGTGGACCATCCCTGGATCAAGTGACTGTTTTTCTTTAAGATCTCAAAGCTCTTAACCCGGCTCAGGGTTGTTCTCTGAACTAGCCAGATGTGTAACTGATAATCAATCACAGTCAGTCCATCATTTGAAAAGTAAGTCTTTAGAACTGCCTTGCCCAAAAATGGCAACTAGGCATTCCGTTTTGGCAACTGCAACCTTGGTTTAAGGATCCCTTTGGTCCCTATCTTACATAGCTGAGTTTCTAACATTTTTGTTAGAAACAGCTGCTGGAGCACTTCATTGGCTATCCCAGTACAGTGGAAGCTCGGGTTGCGAATGTGATCCGTGCGGGAAGCACGCTTGCAACCTGCAGCGCCGCATGTGCGCATGCGCAGGTTGTGATTCGGTGCTTCTGTGCATAGTGTGATTTAGCGCTTCTGCACATGCACGACAGGCAAAACCCGGAAGTAACCCCTTCCGGTACTTCCAGATTTCGGTGCATCCGTAACCCAAAAAAATGCAACCTGAAGTGTCTGTAACCCAAGGTATGACTGTAGTACGCAAGTAGGGAAGGAGAGAATTGCACAAAAGGCTGCGAAAAGCAAGGAGGCCAAGGCCGCAACAATTGCACGCCAAGTAAAATCCACACAAAGTAAGAGTGGCGACCATTCACACAAAACATTTCTGCTTGCAAAGCAGGCTCTGCAGTTTGGCCAAGTGCAGCCACCGCCTCCTGGCTTAGAGCCAAGGAGGAGGTTGTAAACCAGGCTTACAGATTAACCAGTACGCTAGGGGGAAACCTCGTTTATTTATCCAAATATTTATCTCCTGACTTCCAGGGTTTCCAAGGTGGCTTACGACATAATACACAGCCCAGTATTTATTTATCGAAAGACACACAAATAATAGTAATGACAAAACTCAAGCAACAGTGAAACAGTTCAAACTTACAGCTAGATAGCACCGATCATACATTTCACATCTTAAATAACCAGGCGTCAAAAGTGTAAGGCAGACGACCCCATGCACCCTCCTCAGCCTTTCCCCCCCCCTTTTCTTCCCAACCTAATAGTGCATGCAACACTAATGTCTCACAACGAATGTAACTGATCTGTAGAAAACACAACTTGAGAAAAGAGACAATGCACGGATTTTTGTAAACTAATAAATCTTTAATTTTTAATTATTTTTTTTAAGTTTAAGGCAGGGTGGAGTCCCTTTTTCGCTTTGTCAAGGGCCTTGGGCCTAATCAGCTGGGAAATTGCACTCCATTCATGGGCAGGGCTGCCTCTCTTTTCTCTCACAAACACACACACCTCTCCAACCACAACAACCACAACCATTTATTATTTATATGCCTCCCATCTGACTGGGTTGGCCAAACAACACTGGGTAGGTTCCAACAAATTAAAAACATTTGTCACAGTAAAACATCAAACACTGCAAACTTCTCTATGCAGGACTGCCTTCATATGTCTTCTAAAAGTCAAATGTTTATTTCCTTGACATCTGACAGGAGGGTGTTCTACAGTGAGGGCGCCACCACCAAGAAGGCCCTCTGCCTGGTTCCCTGTATCCTCACTTCTCGCAGTGAGGGAACCGCCAGAGGGCCCTCAGTGCTGGACCTCAGTTTCCAGGCTGAACGATGGGGGTTCACACACACTTTCTCTACCCTCTTTCCCCTCCCAGCAGGTGGGAGGAACAGTTGTCTCCCACTGATCACTTGCATGAGCACCTTTCAATATTCACTGGGGAAGGTGTTCCAAGGCCTGGGTGTCCCACAACCAAAAAGCCACCCTTACCCACGGTCTTGAGTTGCCAGCCACTCACCTCCCATCTGAAGGTAGAATCACCCAGGGCAGGGTGCCTGCAGGTGAACTTAATTTATATTCAGGCAGGATCCCCGGGACTGAGTAGGCAAATGCCTTTTCTTCTTACGAACAGTCAAAAACCAATAGTGCCTGGCTGTGTCTGAAATTCGCACCTGGCTATCGGTCACTCGTGACCAAACGAAGATGCCTGGGAACCAGGATGGATGCGGCCTCTCCCCCATCTGGGGATTCTAGGATCTGAAGTGTTTTCACACAGTAAGGCTCCCTCCTGTAAAATTCTGTCAGTTATATATTATCTGCAAAATCGGAATGAATTTCTGGAGCCAAAATGCTTTTTCTGTGCAGCCTGAGCAGGAGTGGTAAACAACGAGATAGTGAATTATTGTTTCTTCACTTACCCCAATGTTATGAATGGTCTGTGTCACCATTAAGAAAAAAAGATTGGAATAGGCCAATATATATGCGGACTATCACTGGATCAAGCTGACTTTTCCTCTTTTAAGTTCTCAAAGCTATTAAGCGAGCTCAAGGTTGTCCTCTGAATTAGCCAGATGTTTAACTGAGAATCAATCAGTCTCAGCCCATCATATAGAAATTAAGACTTTACAGCCGTCTTGCCCAAAAGGGGCAACAAGACATTCCATTTTGGCGACTGTAACCCTGGCTCAAGGAGCCATTTGGCGCCTAGCTTATTATATATCTGAGTTTATAACACTGCCTGGGTGCCCCACAACCAAAGAGGCACCCCATCCCCCGGTCTCGAGTAGCCGCTACCCCCCCCCCCGAACGTACAATCTCCAAGAGCAGGATCTGCAGGGGAACATAATGTAGATTTAGGCAGGATCGCCTGGGACTGAGTAGGCCAAGGGTCAGCAACCTAAGGCCCATGGGCCAAAGCAGCCCTCGGGGGTCGTTTAACCGGCCCACAAGCCGCCCCTGAACTGAGCCACCCACTCAGCGAGTCCCCGCACGCTGAGCTAAACCAGTGCAGCACGGCAACTCACTTCCGCGGTGCCGAAAATCACGTCTGCGCAGGCACCAGAAATTGCGTCTGCGCAGGCGCAGATGCCGGAAATTGCGGGTGCGCGTGTGATCCAGCCCACGGAGCGATCCCCAATGGAGTGAACCCTAAACCTTGCTGACCCCTGGAGTAGGCCAAGGCCTTTTCTTATTTCCAAATGTAAAAAACCAGTAGTGCCTGGGAACACCCTTAGAGGCCAGGGCAGATACAGATTGATATCAAACTGGCAAGATCTGGGTGATAACCACGGTTAGGCAGGCAGGAGTTTTAAGAAACATCTAAAGGCGGAATTAAAAAGTGAGTTAGTCGGCTCTCCCCCTCATGGCCCCCTGATTCCAGGCCGACCATGAGCCACTGAGTGACTAACTCAGGGCAACTGGGACGCCTGCCCACGCTCGCTCTCTTGTGGGGTTTTACATGGAAGGGTGTCATTAACACCGGGCCTTACTCATCTCTGTGGTTAACCTTTAATGAAAATGTTAAGAAGCAAGGCTGCTCACTCACTTGCCTGGAGGGGAGGAACACCCACCCAAAAAGCAACACACCACACTTGGAACACTCATTTCAAAAAAGAAATTTGACTCAGCTCCTCGGTTCCAGTTCAATTCACTAATTCGGTTCCAGTTCAATTCACAGGTCGTTCAAGACTTTTACAAACTGCTCTGCTAAAGTATAAAACATCCAAACACACACACACACAAAATGGTATGTTAGCAATTGTTTTGTTTATTTTGCAACAATTTTGATCCTTGGGCTTAAAAAGCAACATCGCTTTTCAGATGGGTAGAGTGACAACTAGATAAACTCTCACAGTGACCACAACCCGAGGTTTAAGGTGCCATTTGGCAATTGGACTATAGCACGGACCTCCGACCAGTAGATCGCGAGATCCTTATCATGTACAAAAAGTTACAGGGGTAAGCAAAAAACCTCTGTGCAATCCTCTCCTTAAAAAGCTCAACAACTCTGGTCAGTTCACCCACCCACCCACGCCACGCACATCCCCTCCTCCCTCCAATGACAATGCGTAGATCACAGCCAGATTTTTTTATACTGGGAGTAGATCACAGTCTCTTGGGAGTTGGATATGCCTGGACTATACTGTGCATCTGAGTTTCTGACACTGGTTGTAGTTCAAAACACCTGGAGAATGCCGGTTTGGGAAAGGCTGACGCCCAACATCTGCTGAGCCAGAGAAGTTGTTGCCCTCATGCAGCGTCAGTCCAGGGCAAGTGGAGTTTACGGGGCCAGGAGGGAGAGAAGCACATGGGCACCTTTCTGGCAATTCTAAGATGGGAAAAGCCACAGCTCAGTGGGAGAGCACTTGCTTGGAATGCAGAAGATCTGAGGCTTCATCTGCAGCATCTCCAGGTAGGGCTGAGATAAGAACTTCAATCCTAAAAAAAGGTCAACAACTTTTGGTCAGCCCTTTGGTCGGCCCTCATGCATGTTCTGGCCCTCACTGGAAAAAGTTTGGGCACCCCTGCTGTAGAGCCATTGCTGGTCAGTGTAAACAGCACTGAGCAAGGAGGAGGAACGGCCTCTGACTCAGTCCGAGCCAACTTCCTGCGGTCCTAAGCCACATCCATCGTCCAGAACCAATTCTGCTCTTGAGGACCACAGCAGATCTTGGATGCCGCTTAAAACTGACCTTCTGCTCAAATGATTATGAAGACCTCCCTGTTCCAAAAAAGCTTTTTTGATCTCTAGGAGTTTACGTTCCTGTTTCCTAGCTCACCTTTGCTGTGTGTGAGTGTGTGTATGTAAGGAGGGAGCAATGAGAGTGTTTGCAAAGTGAAGTCGTCAAGGACTCCTAGCAAGTCGAAAATAAAGAAAAACTACTGCTGTTTTAAGGGCTGTAGCCACAAATGCAAAGGGTGGGGAGGGGGGGTCAGCTTCAGAAAAACCACTTTCTGAGTCATTGAGGGGGCAGGGAAATTAGGGAGGATTATTCAAACTCTGCACGATTCATCTTACCCTGATAAGAAGAACTACGCACTGTTGATTCATTAGAGAGAGGAAAAAACCCTTCATGTTCCCTTTCAGGAAATAGGGAGGCGGGGAGAAGAGGGAGTCACACAGTTCAGTGTTACATGAAAGCCAGTGGGAGGGGGCATCTAGAACACCAAAGGCTCTGTCCTCCCAATGCCTTAATTAGCAATATGAAGCGGGGGGGGGGGATACATGCTTTCACGTCACCCTCCGAGCTCTGAACATCGTGACACCAGCAGCAGCTGAGCAATTATGCAAATCCAGCTGTGACTGCAGCAGTTCTAGATTTATCATCCCAAAGTACACGGGGTATAAACGTACAAACACGCAGACATGTTTCAATTTTAAACAGGCCCCAGCCACAATAAGCAACTCTGGCCAATGAGCTATTCAGGCCAGAGAGCCCATCTCTATACCATTCAACCTGGAGGAAAATCTCAGGCTGGGGGTGGGCGGTTGGAAGCCAAAGTGTTAGAAACTCAGATATATAAGCTAGGCGCCAAAACATAACGCCTAGTGGCCCTTTGCGGGTAAGACGGCTCTAAAGTCTTGTTTTCCAAATGATGGACTGACTGTGATGGATTCTCAGTTAAACATCTGGCTAGTTCAGAGGACAACCTTGAGCCAGGTTAATAACTTGGAGAACTTAAAGAAGAAAAATAACTCAATCCCAGGACAGTCCACATCTCTATTGGCCTATTCTGACCTCTTTTTCGTAATAGTGACTCATAACATAGGAGTATTCTTCCCAACTCATAACATAGGAGTATTCTTCCCAACTCTGAGCAGGGCAGTGGGGGAACTAAAGACAAATAATAATAATTCATTATTTATACCCCACCCATGTGGCTGAGTTTCCCCACAACAATTCACTCCAGGCAAATTTTGATATATCTTTTTGTAACTTCTTGGGCATATAACATTGCCTATTATCGGGATTGATTGAAATAAATGCAACATCTTTGGCAAAACATTCATCGTTATTGCTGCTATCCTACCTAAAAGGGAAAGGTTCATTCTATTCCAAACTTCCAAGTTCTTTTTTATCTCAATACAAACTTCCTCATAATTACCTTTATATAAATTCAGCTTTTTATTTGTAAGCCAAATTCCTAGATATTTGACTTTCTTATAAATCTCCATGTTTGTCATTACTCCTAACTCTCTTTTTTCCAACTCAGTCATATTTTTAACTATCATCTTAGTTTTCCCTTTATTTATCTTAAATCCAGCCACTCGCCCAAATTCCTAAATTTTCTCTAAAAGTATTGGGAGTATCGGGAGAGATGTCCATTGGCTCTTCTACTGTGATTACTAAATCATCTGCAAATGCTTTTAATTTAAATTCCAAAACAGTTCAGGTGCAATGATCCCCAGATAGGGGAAACCTCAGGCGCCATCCTGGCATATTCACTCGGTCGCAAGTGGCTGATAGGTAAAGGTAAAGGGACCCCTGACCATTAGGTCCAGTCGTGGCCGACTCTGGGGTTGTGGCGCTCATCTCGCTTTACTGGCCGAGGGAGCCGGCGTACAGCTTCCGGGTCATGTGGCCAGCAGGACTAAGCCGCTTCTGGCGAACCAGAGCAGCGCACAGAAACGACGTTTACCTTCCTGCCGGAGCGGTACCTATTTATCTACTTGCACTTGGCTGTGCTTTCGAACTGCTAGGTTGGCAGGAGCAGGGACCAAGCAACGGGAGCTCACCCCGTCACGGGGATTCGAACCATCGACCTTCTGATTGGCAAGTCCTAGGCTCTGTGGTTTAACCCAGGGCGCCACCTGCGTCCCTGGCTGATAACCAGGAGCAAAATGCGCCTGGCAAATTTCGAACGCTGGCTTGTGGGAAGGGGAAGCTATCAGCTGCAACAGGCACCCCTTTTCAGGCCTAATTTCAGCAACGAGGTGAGGGCCACCGACACAAGGCATTCATGGATGAATGGACTAAGAGCCTTGAAAGGTGAATAAAGTATCCCCCAAACTCTGCTTGTAGGAGTGGCTGAGCTTCTTTAATGAAGGTGGGCAGATGCACACTGTTGTGGCGCGCTGCTGTTTCCGTCTTTGAAATTTCACTGCAGTTATATAGCTAAGTAAGTCCAATGTTAAACATCAGAGCAAGCTGAACGCAAGGTGTGTTACGTTGAAAACCACAACTTCTGTATTGGGGGGAAGCTGAAATGCTGCAACCCCAGTAAATTACGCAAATAGGCTGAGCATGCATAACCTTATTTTGCATATCCAGTATTCGCTCTTTTTCCTTCTTCAGTGTATTCTGGTTGGGTTGCCTTGGAAAGGGGAACTGAGTGTGCCTTGCAGAACGTATGACCCCTCCTCCCCATGTCTGCATTTGATAAATTCTAGCATGCACACGCACACACACCCCTAATGATAACTTTCTGGCAGAACGCAAACATATCAGGGACAAAGTTCAAGGACTGATTCTCTCTGTTTAAGAGCTGCTGAGTTAAGCAGGGCTGAAAGAGCCGCCCCTGTGATGTGGTGGTCAGAGTGCCAGACTAGGACCTGGCAGAGATCAGGGTTCAAATCTCTCAATCAGCCACAAGGGTCACTGGGTGACCTTGAGGGCCAGTCACTGCGTCTCTCAGCCTAAGGTACCTTATAGGGTCGCTGTGGGGATTGTAAGGTGGTGAAGAAAACCGTGTACAGTGATGTTACTCAACCTTAGTTCCTTGGGTTTTGTAAGACTACAAATCCCATCATCCTTGACTACTGGCTAAGCTAGAAGTGGATGATGGGAAATGCAGTCCTACAACATCATGGGGCCCACAGTTGAAGAACACCAATGTACACCTCCCCCCCTTGAGCAACTTGGGAGAAAAAGGTGAGATCCAAATAAATGCAATAAATAAAAATAATGTCTGGTTTATTTAAAGACCCCCACTGAGAACACCCAAATACAGTGGTACCTCGGGTTATGTACTAATTCATTGTGGAGGTCCGTACTTAACCTGAAACTGTTCTTAACCTGAAGCACCACTTTAGCTAACGGGGCCTCCCACTGCCACTGCGCCGCCGGAGCATGATTTCTGTTCTCATCCTGAAGCAAAGTTCTTAACCTGAAGCACTATTTCTGGGTTAGCGGAGTCTGTAACCTGAAGCGTATGTAACCTGAAGCATATATAACCCGAGGTACCACTGTACCTAGAATCATAAATGTGGAGCTGAAAGGGACCACAAGGGTCCTTGCAATGCAGGAATTTTGTTCTCTGCAATGGGGCTCAAACCCACAGCCCTGCGATTAAGAGTCTCATACTCTACCAACACACACACACACACACACACACACACACACACACACACCTCAATTGCTGAGTAGGTCTCCTCTGACCGAAAACCCAGCACTCCATCCATATCACAATCCCAAAAGCTCTGCTTCACTCGAACAGAACCAATTCCCCACCTTGCTACTTGAACCTCCGGCAAAGGAAACAGAGCAGTGAAACTAAGAGACAGTCTGCTGACGTCAGAGACCTCAGCTCTGAAACCACAAGGGCACCCTTCTTTCTTTTGGTGCCAGAAAGCTTCTAAGCCCGGGGAGGAGAGAATTTTATTTTTATCTATTTTTTACAGCTGACTATATGTCAGCAGGCTAGCTAACAGTGCTGTCCAAAGTGGATTGATTTCTAAAAAGCCTTGCGGAATCCCTGCAACGTCCCTCATCTCGGTAACGGCTTTGGATGCACAGCAGGAGAAACGCTGCGGGTCAGGGCGACAGATGCAGAGACAGGCGAGAAGAAGGCACTTCGTATGCACACATGCGCCCAACGCATGACTTATACGTGGAAGACACCATCGCGGGGTATAGTAATGGGCTTTAAGAGGGGACTGGACGGAACAAGCCGTGGAAAGCAGGTCTAACGGAGCAGCGTTCACCACCAAGGTCAAGCGGAAAATGCCTTCCTATTGCCAGATTCCGGAGGCCGGGGAACAAGGGTTGGTCTGACTGACACTTCGACAAGGGGGCCAAACCAGCGGTACTGAAACCTGAGTGGGTGAGCCGGGCGGAGTGAGTCTGACTCAGCTCTGTCTGCCTGGGTACTTGGCGCAGGAGCAGCAGAGGTTGGGACGCAGGGGAGGGGCTCCCTATGGTCCTGTTGCCCCCACCAGGTAACACTTCCACTTTGGGACTTGTATCTGGTGCTGGAGGCCACAGAGGCAGCACAGGAGACGGCTTGTTTACTACCCACCCATCTCTCTACTCGAACCAATGGAGGAGGTTGCAAAGGTGAGATGGAGAACCCAAGGACAGTGCTTTGAGGTCCGTACTGGGATCACCTTAACAGGACCTGACGGGCACCATGGAAACCTGGGGCTGTCTCAAAAGGTCACCTATGCATACTGTAGGGCTTTAGATTTGGCACAGATGCAGAAAGCGGGGTGGTCTGAGCTGCGGGGTGGTGGTGCTGACTGGGACTGCCCCATTGTCGCGGTCAGGCCATTTCCTGGTAAGGTTTGGACTGGCAGCCAACCCGATTGCATGTAGGGTTTGGGGGGACCAACTAAGAAGGTCCCATCCCCCCCCGACTTGCAAGATCTGATTCCTGAATGCCCTGGGGGACTCTTCCAGGCAACGGGTAATATACACACTAGACGCTGTGGTTTGTTTGATGTGGATTTTCAGGGCGCACCATAATTTCACTTTGTTCTGGATGTTTCAGCTGGGCGTCTCCAATTAAGTTATACTCAGAGCAGACACAATGGAATTTATGGGCCTAAATTAGGCACGCCCATTTATTTCAGGGTATCTACTTGGAGTCATTGGGTACTACAACCCAATATCATCCTCAGTAATAATATTTATTCTATACATTAATTAAAAATATTATTAATAGAAGGTTGTTTCCAATATTAGTCATACTCAGAGAAGGCCCATTGAAATTAATGGCCACGATTAACTTAGACCTATTAATTCCAATGGGCCTAGTCTGAGTAACTGCATACAACCCAAAATGTATTCTATATAATTTTTCTAGGGCAGGCATCCCCAAACTTGGCCATCCAGCTGTTTTGGGACTACAATTCCCATCATCCCTGACCACTGGTCCTGTTAGCTAGGGATGATGGGAGTTGTAGTCTCAAAACAGCTGGAGGGCCGAGTTTGGGGATGCCTGTTCTAGGGGACTTACACACACTTTAAAAAAAAATCTTTAACAAAAAGAGCTTTACAGATTCTTAATTCCACCCCACAGCCAGATTTTGCTCTAAAATAAAAGTTTCAATTTTAAAAAATGCATTGGGTTGGAATGTCAACAAACTGAGATGGTCTTTTGAAATGAGATTTATTACTCTGTGCAAACCAAGCTTGAAAATAACCCAGTGATGAAAAGAAACTAAGCAGAGAGGCAACTGCACTTTCGATTTCTGTGAAAGCGTTAGGAACACACACGAACACACAGAGCTGCCCAAACAGGAAAGGGGACATTAACCACCATGCACTGCTCCCTGGGAACAGCCTAACAAGACGATCAAAAATAGCGCGCCCTCCTAAACGGGCAGGATGTTTTGGAAACCGGAGTATCCACAGCACCAAGATGACAGAAAGCCAAGTTTAACATCAGCGTGCAGCAGCGGGGCTTGCCCTTCTCTCCTTAAAAACAAACAAACTGTCATTCCTCAACCACTCACACACTTAGCAGCTGACCTGTGCAGCGCAGATCTCTTACAGCCACTTGGGTCTCCACAAGGCATGTGGGACCCTGCCTCATTTTAACCGCTGAAAGGCATGGAAACACAACTGACGGAAATGCCGTAGGCCACAGAAATACGGTACTCAAATAAGCTCCGTGCCAGCTAGAAGGAGGAGGAGGAAGAGGAGGAGGAAGAGGAAGAAGAAGAAGAGGCCCATTCTCTGGCAAGAGAATGCAAGTCGTCTGACCCAGCTGAGATGCTGAGCACAGCAGCCTTTTGAGAAGCGGCTCTCTCTTTCACGCCCACCATATTACACTTCCAAAAATGTTATTTCTCTGGGGTTAGATCCGCCCCAAACACTATTATTCATAAGAGGGAGGGAGGGGGCAGCCACATTCGTGAGATGTTTAGAATGCTACACAGACGCACCATTGCAAAAATGAAATGAGGCGTCATCGCCAGCGGGCTCCAAAATAACCAAACATGGATCACAGCGGGGAGAAATCTGCAGGCATGTCTCTTCCATGAAGGAACAGGAACTGAAGAACATTCTTTACTTAAGTTTGCGTCCCTCGTTTCGCTCCTCGTCCCCACTGCACATCTTCTTCCAACCAGTGGAAAACCCACAGGTAGAAAATGACCTTAGGGTTGCTTTTTATTAAACAACAACACCAACGTCATGAGAAAGTTACAAGCATTCCCATGTATCCTGTGGGATAGCCCAGTCAGTAGAGCAGGAGACTCTTAATCTCAGAGTCGTGGGTTTGAGCCCCTCATTGGGCAAAAAGGTTCCTGCATTGCAGGGGGTTGGACTAGATGACCCTTGTGGTCCCTTTCCAACTCTACAATTCTATTATTCATCTCTCAATCCAAAGCCACTCCATAGCTAATTAATTCTATTAATTTGTTTTCCTGTACTTTATCACCTCCCTAAAACAGAAGGGCCCTGTTACCTAGCGCTGAAGAAACAAAAAAGGAACCTAATCCTTTATATCAGTTTTGCACAATCCATGCAGCCACAGAGTATTAATTGTTCCTCGCAGCAGCTTATCCAAAATGAGTGACTGAGTCCAAATGTTGGGGGAAAGGAGGTATGCAACACTGGATTTGGGTTTGGAAGAAGAAGAAGAAGTCTGGAAGAGGAAACCCTTAATTATCCCGTAATAATTTAATGCTCTTGGGAAACAGATGAAATATGCCTCTCCGAGAGCACACATTACAGCAGGCAAAGGATTGTGAGGTGTGGAAGTGTCAAAGGGAGGAACAGGAGGCAAGAACTAGATGTTTGGGGTGTGGACCTAGAGGAGTATCTGCATGTGGGTGAGTCATCCACAAACAGGAAAAGTAGGATTACTTTGAAATGGCTGGCCTGGGATGCAAAGAATGTCTTGGGACTCAACAGAGTGTGTATGTGGGGGAGCAAGATAGGGTGGGGAGAGCTGAACAGAAAAGGTTGGCAAAGGACCAAGCAGGCAACAGCTCTGTGTCCTGAGCAATGGGGTCAGGACAGAGAGAGCAAGGCCAGTGACAGTTGCATTCAGTGGGTCAACTGAGGATTTGGGAGGTTAAAGCAAGGAGATTACTGGGTGCAAAATAATAATAATAAATGTTTTGGTTACACTAATTAACGAACACACCACACCAGGATAGCATCTGACCGCAAACCGGAGGGATTAATGAGAAGCAAGGGGCAAGTTTCCAAACAATCTACACACACAAAAATATCTTATCAAAGATGATAAAGGGCAGGGAGGAGTTTCTATTTACACTAGAGGTGGCGGCAGCTGGAGGATCTCTTTATCTTTTGGGCAACTGCCCATGCCATCCCTCCTCCTCCTGCCAGTGGAGGGCAGAGATAAAAGCAATTGGGACAATGAATGTTAATTTTACCAGGGGGTGGGGTGGGGGACATCTCAAGGTTCCCCAGCCCTGATGTATTATGTATTTATCAGCAACTTTACTCAGGCAAATGACTCAAACTTACAAACATAACAGAAACACTGAAGCTAATTGCAACACACACAAACACCCCCACATCTATACAAATGAGAGGCAGGTCTAGAAGGAGATGCTGTCTCAGCAAAGGAGGCCACAAATACTTTAAAGCTTGAGGGCCATGGGAGAAAGGAGAAGCTTTCATGCCAGAACCAGGCAAGGAAGGTGCCACACAAGCCCTATCTCATCACTGCTCCCCTACAACTGGAGTGCAGAGATATGAAACCCTCACGTGTTTACAGAGTCAGTCCATGGTAAGTATAATGTCTAGCAGCCAAGATGCGTTTCCCTCCATAAACGTGTCTAATTTTCCACTTAAAAGCCATCTAAGCTAGATGTCCCTGGCAAACTGCAAGCAAGTCAGGAAGCAAGGAGCACGCACAGGAAGATGTACCAAGCTGTGTGTGGAAGGCAAGCCCGGAAGAGCCTTGCAAGCAGCGGAAGGGGAAGGGATGGCAGCAAGTGGGTGCAAGGAAGTAGAGATCAGTTTGTCAGGAGTTGAGATGCAGAAAGGGGAGGGTGGTGTGTGTTTAGCCCCAGAGAAGCTGTTCTGCGCAGGAGATTCAAATGGAAGAGGTTTCCTTGTGGATGATTTCTGAAGGGGGAAAAGTCAAGATCAAAACACTGGGGGAAGACATAAAAGCACACGGAACAGAGGAAAGCACTCAAGGATAAAGGACAAATGTGGCAAAGAACATATTCTGGAGACACCTCTGAGCCCTCTGACTGGCTTAATTTCACATCAGGATCATCTCCAGGAAAAAGTTTTGAGGACAGGAAAGTTTAAATATTAGAGAAGGTGCTTGTGTGGCAGTGTGTGTGCCTCATGTCCTGCACAAAAGGCAAAATTTGCATCCATTGCTCCTCTTACTCTCACCTCTGCCCCACCCACCCCTGGTATGTGGCCCTTGGCAGATTTCCAGGAAGGTAACATGGCCCTCGGGGTGGAAACAGTTCACCACTCCACCTGGCATTAAGAGGGGGGTCAAATTTTAACATGGGAACATGCTGAGAGAGACAAGAGTTCTGCAGGAGTAAGGAGCTGAAGCAGTCCAAGTGAGACATCATGTGGATGAGTAGCACTGGGGAGCTGAACCAATTTCTAATGCACATGTCTGTATAAAGAGTGTGAAGCGTTTGGTGTGAAGGGCGACCTTCAGAGAAAAACACTGCACGTATGACCTCCTTGCCCTTTGCGTAACGTTCTCTGTTTCCTCACAAAGAAACATCCAGTTGCATCCCACATCCGTTCCCCCCCCCAACATAATACCTGCCCTGGCAGGAAGACCCCACACCACCAACTTAACACACAGAGTTTCTGGATAGCCCCACTGTGTAATAACTCCAACCCAAATTCACCCAGAGAAGTTCCCCCCATGGAAGTTCCATTTCCAAGCAGCCAAACTCCCCCCATATAACAGCCCCCCCAATGCAACCCACTCAAGAGGCAAAGCGCTCCCCATTCACATAGCCCCCCCCCATGTTTTTGCACAGTGGAGTTTCGGACATATAACTTTGTCACATTCCTTCTCCAGCCCCCCTCTGCTTCTTAATACTCCCAATTGCTCCCTACCCCCCTAGCCACATAAGCAGCAAATTATTCCATGCATGCACACAACATATGATTTTCCCCCCTAATGGGGTACCCCTAGACACCCATTTATTACCACAAAACATCCCCAATTGTAGCCCCCAGAGAGGATACAGAAACCACCCCATAGAATAAGCCTCTATGAAGCCAGTTTCCTCCTTACAACCAACTAAGCTGCACTCTCCAAGTCCCCCCAAATAATAACCCCAATATCATAGCAGCCCCCAAAATCTCCCTCCCGAACTCCCAATATAGCAACCACCCTGCATCTCCCTCCCCAACTCGTCCCCACATAGTCCTCCAAACTGACACTGCATCCCCCCAACCCCCCAATACGGCAACCCCTGAACCTTATACATCCCCCTTCCCAATATAGCAACCCCTCAAAATCCGTCTCCCCAACTCCCCCATACGTCACCCCCCAAAAAACTTACACATCCTCCCAAATACCCCATATGGCAACTCTGTAAATGCTCCTCCCCACATATAACAACCCCTCAAAACCCCTCTCCCCAACTCCCCCGACGGGAACCCACCTGAACTTACATATCCCCCAGATGACAACTCCCCCAAAATCTCTCCCTACATAGAGCAACCCCACCCCATCAGCACAACTGCCCCCCAATGCACTCAAATCCCCAAATACCCCATATGGCAAACCCCCCCCGTACCCCTCCCCGCATACAGCAACCTCTCAAAAGAAAAGCAGAAAAACTCAGGTGACACAGCAGCCCATCAAATCCCCCACCCCAACAGACGCCCCCCAAATCCCCCCATATGGCAACCCCCCCCAAATACCCCTCCCCACAACTAGCAACCTTCCCCCCCCAACCCCACACAACCAAAAGCCTCCTATAACCCCCCAGGTGACACAACAGCGGCTCGAATCCCCCCATAAAAATGCAAGAGATAAGACAGAGCCCCCCTCCGCTCCCTCAAGCCCCCCAACCCTGCCCCCTCCCCCTCCCGGGGCCTCCCGCCTCCCCCACCACTCACGTAGACGGGCAGGGGCCACGGGTAGACGGCCGGCTCGGCTCCCACGGGCGACTTGAGCCGCAGCTCCAGCCTCTCGCCCATGTTGGCGGCCGAAGGGGCCCCGGCGCGGCGGCGAGGGAGCAGGCGAGGTCAGGTCGGGGCGGCGGAGGGGGCCCAGCGGCGGCGGACCCGCACCATGCTAGACCGGCGGCGGCGGCGGCGGCTGAGGAGGAGCACCAGCGAGAGGCGAGGAAGGAGGGGGCGGGAGGGAGAGCGAGGAGGCCGCTCCTTCCCCTGCTCTCTATTGTCGTCGCTCGCGCCGGGCCGGGCGCCTCGTCAGCCGCACCAAGAGCGACGCGGCCGCCATTTTGGGCCGCTCGCCCCCCCCCCCGCCTCCCTCGCACGCCCGGCGGCGTCAGGGAAGGGAGGGGCCGCGGGGGAGGGCAAGGGCGGCCAAGCTAACAGGGGCGCCAAGGGAAAGCAGGCGGGCGGGAGATGCCAACCAATGTTATTTCCATAGGTTGTTTCGCTACTATCGTGGGGGTGGGATACGTCGCGGGCGGGCGGGCGGGCGGGAGCGCGCGCAGGGAAGGCGAGGACGCACGCGCAGGCGGATGAGGGAGAGAAAGCGCGAACGCACGACAATGCGCGGAGGGGGCGCGCACGGGCGGGGGGCGGGACCAACCACGAGAGTGGGCGGGGCTTCTCAGCTTACCCCAAAATTTTAAAAAAAAGTAGGCAGGCGGGTGCCCAGGAGGTGGGCGGGGCCAAGTACGAGAGTGGGCGGGGCTTATCTTCGCTCTCCCTCGACATGCCCAATAAAATAGTCATGAAAAGCGCGGCGCGCGGGAAAATGTGAGGGGTCGCGCGTGCGCGCTGAGGAGAGGCAGGCTGAAGGGGCGCGGGCGGCCAAAGAGAGAGAGAGTGACAGCGCGCGTGCGCCAGCGAAACCTCCCCCCCCCCGCGCACGCGTGCTCGCCTCTGCGCGTGCGTGCCTTGTCCTCAGTTGCCCTCAGCGACGGCGCTGCCTGTCAAGAGGCGGCGGTTGAGGCGTCGGGCGCGCGCCTCGCTCAAGGTGTCTCCCTCACACGGCGCGCCAGCGGGGGCGCGCTCCGGGTCGAGAGGCGCTCGCGGAGGCGGAGACGCGCGTTTCTACCTGAGAGGCGTGTTCACACGAGACGGACAGAGATGCGGGTCGGGTTCAAATGAACCAAAAACCTCCACGCAACCTCTGAGGAAAACAGGCTGATAAAAAAAGAACCATGCCTGAAGTGGTTAGGATGCGCATATATATGTGTGTGTATATATATATTTTATTTTTATTTTTAAAATATATATATTTTAAATTTTATTAATGTATTAATTTCAGTGGGTGTCCTCCAGGGTATAATTTAACTGCATACAACCCAGAATGTGCCATCTGAGTGCAAACCTTCTAGGATCTCATTTCATTTTCGTTTTTTTAATTCAAGTTACTAGTCCTCAATACTATTTATCTACTTCATTTTAAACATTTATATACCAGCTCACTTATATTTCCAGTTATATAGTAGCTTAGTATATGAATAAGTTAGTACAGGGTGAGTCCTTTAAAAGAGGCCCCGTGGATACAGAGTGCACATGTTCCACAGGGCCTCTTTTAAAAGACTCACCTTAAATATAAATATAAATATGCTGGTATATAAATTATAAGCTAGTAGAAACTTATATTTATATGCTAATTTAGGTCAGTTAATTTAAGCAGGTCGGATCATGAATATAGCCCAGTTATATAACATCAGGAGGTGAGGAAATGTGGCCCCCAGGCCTCTCTATCTGGCCCTTGGAACTCTCTGTAAGCCACACCCCTCACTGATCTGGCGCCACACCCTCCTTGAATGTTCCCTGCTTGGCTGGGATGTCTTTGGATTCTAATAATGGCTCTGGGTGACATCCCACCATACAAAGGTCAAATCCACATTGCATGTGGCCCCCAGAAGCTTCCCCAGAAAGGAATTCGGCCCCCAGGCTGGAAAAGTTTCCCCATCCGTCATTATCAATACGTTTTCAAATCAATCTGTTATCTGCCAAACGAGCAGATTTTCTGGTCCTTCCGTATTCCTTTGCAGGCAGATTTGTTAAATTTTGTGGGGCTGGGGGAGTGCGGGCGCACGGCTTGCAGAGGAGGGTTTGAGAGCAACGTTTTGGACGTGCGGCAGATGCTCCGTCTGCAGCTGCTGGAACAGAACATTGCAAGGGGGGCGTCTTTGGAAGGGAAGGAGAAATAGCAGCTCAGATTGTCTCGGCAGCTCTAGTCCAGCAGGGGGAGGAAATCTGGTCCTCGGTGCTTCCGAGGTCTGCAAAGGAAAACTGCGAGGTGGGGGGGGTGAGGAGAAGAGAAATGTGAGTTTCCAGATCCAGGAACATCACTTCCTCTCCAGGAATGGGCTGCAGGTGTGGAACAGACCTGCGCATCACCACGCGAAGCACCTTTCACTTTGAAAAGTGACTGGTTTGTTTCTTTTCATTTGCAAAAGTCCATTCTGCAAACACCGCTCCTTGTACCAAAATAGGGTTTTCATATTGTAATTTTAAGTTGTGAGCCACACTGAGATTTGCAGGGCAGGAGCAGCTGTTGGCATCCCTTCCCTGGAGACAAGCCAGAAAAGCTTTTCTGGGCGGAGGTAGACCTGTGTGGGGACATGCCTTGTGGCCGCCAGAGCAGGAAATACTGAACAAGATGGACCAGTGGTCTGAGCCTATATGAGGCCACTTCCTAGGTTCCTCTTTAGCCAGGCCTTTGGTTGATTAACATCTGATGCCCTTTTAAAATGTGTTGTGGGGGACATTAGTGGGTTGTTTTTGTTTTATCTTGTTTTTTTTTTTTTTATAATATATTTATTGAAGTTTTCAAATAAAGCATATATTAGATAAGCACAACTTATCATTGTCCATTTAACATCTCTCAATTGTTACATGGGACTCCCCCACACCTCCCGCATACACTTACATCATTATTAAATTAATTTCAAACAAATTATCATTTAACTCATCTTAATTAATAATCTTAATTTGGTTTGACATATAATTCAGCCTTAAATCTAATTTAATGGTAGACAATTGTCTGCACTGGCATCCAATTCAACACTCAGCCAAATTACAATATTTTTGTAAATAAATCTTAAATTTCCTCCAGTCTTCTTCCATCCTTTCTTCTCCCTGGTCTCGAATTCTGCCGGTCATCTCGGCTAATTGCATATAGTCCATCAGTTGCATCTGCCATTCTTCCACAGTGGGTAGCTCCTGAGTTTTCCAATTCTTGGCAATTAATATTCTTGCTGCTGTTGTTGCGTACAAAAAGAATGTTCTGTCCTTTTTTAACACACTCTGGCCGACAATACCCAGGAGAAAGGCCTCTGGTTTCTTAGTAAAGGTGTATTTAAACACCTTTTTTAATTCATTATATATCTTCTCCCAAAAGGCCTTCACTCTAGGGCAGGTCCACCAGAGGTGAAAAAATGTTCCTTCATTTTCCTTACATTTCCAACATTTGCTATCAGACGAATGGTATATTTTAGCCAGTTTAACAGGGGTCATGTACCATCTATACATCATTTTCATCACATTTTCCTTCAACGCATTACATGCAGTGAAGTTCAGCCCAGAGGTCCACAACCTTTCCCAATCTTCAAACATAATATTATACCCAATATCCTGCGCCCATTTTATCATTGTTGATTTTACCATTTCGTCATGTGTGTTCCATTTCAGCAGCAAGTTATACATTCTTGAAAGTACCTTAGTCTTAGGTTCTAACAGTTCAGTTTCTAACTTTGACTTTTCCACTTGGAATCCTAACTTTTTGTCATTTTTAAACACTTCTTTAATCTGAGCATAGTGTAACCAGTCTCGCACTTTGTCTCTCATCTTTTCTAAACTCTGCAATTTCCAGTTGTCACCATCCTTTTCTATTATTTCCCAATATTTTGGCCAGTTGGCCTCCATATTGGCTCTTTTCCGAGCCTTAGCCTCCAGGGGTGACAGCCACCTCGGAGTTTTATTCTCCAGTAAGTCTTTATATTTTGTCCAGACATTAAAAACTGATTTTCTGACAATATGGTTCTTGAAGGCCTTATTTATCTTAGCTTTATCATACCATAAATATGCATGCCATCCAAACGCATTATTAAAACCTTCCAAATCCAAGACATCCGTATCTTCAAGAAGTAACCAATCTTTTAACCAGCAGAAAGCTGCAGCTTCATAATACAACTTTAAATCTGGCAGGGCAAAGCCCCCTCTTTCTTTCGCATCTGTTAATATTTTAAATTTGATTCTGGGCTTTTTGCCCTGCCAGACAAATTTAGAAATATCTTTCTGCCACTTCCGGAAACACTCTGTCTTGTCTACAATCTGCAGTGTCTGAAACAAAAATAACATTTTTGGCAATACATTCATCTTGATGGCAGCTATTCGGCCTAACAAAGAAAGTTTTAGTCTTGACCAACTATCCAAGTCTCTCTTAATCTCTGACCAACATTTTTCATAATTATCTTTAAATAAACTCAGATTTTTTGCTGTTATGTTTACCCCTAGGTATTTAACTTTTTTAACCACATTTAGTTCTGTCTCTTTCTGAAGCTGTTCCAACTCAATATCTGTCACGTTTTTCCCCAAAACTTTAGTTTTTTGCTTATTTAACTTAAATCCTGCCACTCGACCGAAGTTTTGAATCAGTTGTAGTACTCTTTTCAAACTAGACTCCGGCTCCTGTAATGTCAAAACTAGGTCATCTGCAAAAGCTTTAAGTTTATATTGTTTCGCTCCGACCTGAATCCCTTCCACCAACCGGTCCCCCCTAATCATATTCAGGAGCACTTCCAGAACCGAAATAAACAGTAATGGGGAAATCGGGCAGCCTTGTCGTGTACCTTTTTCAATTTTAAACTCTTCTGTAACCACATTGTTAACTATCAGTTTAGCCTTTTGTTCTGAATATATTGCCTCAATCCCGTTCTCAAACCCCCGTCCCACTCCCATTTCTTTTAAATTCCCCTTCATAAATTTCCAAGATATGTTGTCAAAGGCTTTCTCCGCGTCTATAAAAATTAAAACTGCTTTAGTGTTTATGTTTGTTTGTAAAAGTTCCAATATGTCTATGATGTTCCTTGTGTTAGTAGACATATGTCTACCCGGGAGAAAGCCTGCCTGGTCTTTATGGATTATCTCACTTAAAACTTTCTTAAATCTTCGTGCCAAAACATCTGCAAATATTTTGTAATCCACATTTAAAAGGGAGATGGGACGGTAATTCTTGAGTTGTGTCTTTTCAGTTTCTGACTTTGGAATCAATGTGATAAATGCTTCTTTCCACGATTCAGGCGCCTTCTTCCCCTCCATTATTTCATTACTGACCTCCAACAAAGGTTGTATCAGATAATCCTTCAATGTCTTATAGTAGTTAGAGGTCAGTCCATCTGGCCCTGGTGATTTGCCCTGTTTCAGACTCAGGATGGCCTGTTCAATCTCTTGTCGTGTTATTTTGCCATTTAAAATTGTTCTATTTTCTTCTGACAGCTTTGCTAATCCATTTCTCTCCAAAAATTGTGTAATCTCTATTTCATCTTGTGGCCCTTGAGTATATAACTTTTTAAAATACCTCTGGAAGCACTTTCTAATCTCTCCCGGGTTCTGAATGTTCCTTCCTTCAACCTCTAAGTTTGTTACTGTATTTAATCTTTGTCTCCTTTTCAACTGCCAAGCTAGCAGTTTCCCACATTTATTTGCCGATTCAAAAGTTTTTTGTTTCATTGTTTTAATCTTCCATTCTATTTCCTGATTTATCAGCTTGGAATATTGCGCCTGATAAAGTTTAATTTCTCTCAGAATCGGTTGGGACTTCGGGTTAGATCTTAACTTCTTCTCCAACTCTTTGATACTTTCCAGAATTTTATCTTTCTTTTCATTTTGCAGTCTTTTCTTTAAGGAATTCTGTTGAATCAAGAACCCTCTCATCACAGCTTTACTTGCATCCCAGATAGTTCTTTTTTCCACCGTAGTGTTCAAATTAATCTCAAAATAATCCTTTAAGGTTTTTTGGGCCTTCTTTACAATTCTTTGGTCTCTAAACAGGCCATCATTCATCTTCCATCTAAAGGAGCCGATTGGGATCAATGTCATATCCATTCTCAAGGCGTTATGGTCGGAGCATGTTTTGGGGCAGATTTCCACCTTCCTCACCTTAGGTGCCAGACTTCTAGTTATCCATATTTGGTCGATTCGTGTCCAAGTCAGTTGAGCTTCAGAAAAGAATGTTCCTTCTCTTCCCAGGGGGTTTCTAACTCTCCAGATGTCAACCCAGTCCATATTGTCAGTCATTTCAAAAAAGGTCTTAGGTAGTCTTCCCTCTTTAGTAATGTTCTGGTTCTGTGACTTATCCATATTTGTTGATACGACCCCGTTCATGTCCCCCATCATGATGACGTTGTTGTAATCCAGATAATCCAGCATGGTCTCGTGCAACTTCTTATAAAAATCCGATTTTCCTTCATTTGGAGCATAAATTCCTAATATCAAAATTTTTTCTCCTTGATACTGTACTTCTATTGCGAGGATTCTTCCACTTTCATCTTTAAAGAGAAATTTTGGTGAAAGGCTCTCTTTTGCATAGATCACTACACCTCTCTTTTTAACTGTATCCGATGATATAAATTCTTGACCAAGCCTTTTATTTATTAACACCTTTCTATGGAGCCTAATCACATGTGTTTCTTGTAAGCATATAATGTCCAATTGTTCCTTTTTTAAAATATGAAAAATTTTAGACCTTTTTTCGGGACTGTTACAGCCATTTATGTTCCAGCTCAAAAGCTGCAGAGACATCCTGGATAGGTCTGGTTATTCTTTCTGGGGTGGTACCTTGTTCTCCGGTCCTTGAGAATCCGAGGGGGCGGGCTCCTCTGGAAGTTCTGGCGCTGGCAATCCAAGTCCTTTGTGGAGGTCTTCTCCGTGTGCTCCCAAAAACTTGTCTCTATCTTCCACTGTTTTGATTTTGATCTTTCTCCCTCTGTAGGTAAAGGATAATCCTTGTGGAAACTCCCACCTGAAGATAATTGCGTTGCTTCTCAACAGTCTTGCCAATTCCGTGTAGTTAGATCTAAGGTCCAGCAACTGCTTAGGAATGTCCTTGTAGATTTCAATTCTCTTGCCCAAAATGTCTAGTGACTTTTCGTAGTGCAGGCCCAAAATCTTGTCCCTTTCCTCCTTTGATCTCAGTGTTATCAAACAATCTCTGGGCTTCTCTGTCCTTCTGACTCTGCCAAGCCTGAAAGCAGATACAATTTTAAAGTCTTTTTCCTCTAACTTCCAAAACTTGGCAAATTCCTTAGTTAGAAATTCAATAAAATTATCTTCTTCCACCTCTGGTATTGACCGTATCCTCAAGTTGGTCTCCCTGTTTCGCAGTTCTGTCATCAAAAAGTAAATCTGATGTTCTCCAACTTGTTTGCTGAGTGGTCTTACTTCTTTCTCAAGTTCTTCCAATCTTTGACTAGTATCTTCAGCCAGTTTACGATTTTCACCTACAGCCTCCTTTAATTCTCCAATAGACTGGGCATTCTGTGCAACTTGTCCAGTCAGCTTATTCAAGCTTTCTGTGTTCTGTTCAATTTTAGCTGTATGCAAATCAGCCTTCTTGTCCAGAGCCTCCAGTTTCTCCAAAATTTTCTCCAAGACAGAGCTACTTGTCCCTGAAGCCATATCTCCCAGGTGCAGCTCCTCTGTCTCACCCTCCCCTGCCTGTATTAGGGAGGCCGCCTCTATGTCTGGAGGCAAAGTGGAAGGCAAGGCCGGCACAGAAGATCTACGCTGTGAGGCTGCAGATAAAGTTAGAGTTGTTTGTTTAGTCCTTCCTCTTCTCCTTGCGCCACTCATTCCAAAGTTATCTGTAATCCAAGGTCAATCCAAGTTGTTCCCATGAGAAAGCAGAGTCCCAGATACAATAGTCAAACAGAGGCCGGGAAAGGGAAAGTAAAACAAAGTCACTGCTGTAAGTCCAAAATCCTCTAGAGGGAGCTTAATACGTCTTCAGGGAAAAGATCAAATCCAAGTTAAACTTATAAATTTAAATCCATGTCCATCGCCTCCACAATGTATTATTTTTAGCAGAGTAAAACTTAAAGCGAAACAGTGTTTCTTACAGTGCCTTGACTGCAACAGTTTCAAAGTATCCAGTTCCAACTCAGAATGTTTCAAAACCTGAATTCAATGTATCCAAAGTTGCAAACTGGTGCTCATCCAGGCAGCTCCAGCACCAGAGATTCTTATTTATTTTATAATCCACTGGTGCCACAGAAGAAGGATATCAATGCACCCCGAATATGACCAGCAAAAGTCAATAGCTCAAAGTCTTTCACTCAGAAAACTGCTTTAACAGGGTGCCAGCATTTAGTTAACGCATAACTTTTTGTCTCCACTCCTCCTGCTCTTTGCTTAAAGTTCAGTATAGCGGGAGATGGGCTTCCTGCTTATCCTCACTCCGTTTTCAGCCAGATTTCAACTTTTTTAAAAAAGTTTTAAAAGTTTCATAAAGTTCTCAAAAAGTTTCAGAAAGTTGACAAAAGTTTCAGAAAGTTTTCAATGTCCAAATTTACTCACGGGTTGTAGTTTCCAAAGTTCAGAAAAGTTGCAGGAAGAAAGGACAGCGCTGACCGGCAACAGCAACGCGGCTTCACTTCGCTGTTTGCGCAACGACCCACAGCGCCGCTACCCCCTCCGCGATCCGGGGCCCCTTACGGGGTCCCTTCAGCGTTTTGGGGGCTGCTTCTGGCGCCCGCCGGGTCCCGAGACCACAGGCTTCTGCCACCTGTGGTTTTCCTGAGTGGGTCTCCGCTTCGCCGTAGCGGACGACCCGTTTACAGCGGAGCTCCCTTCTCCTTACTCGGAGAAGGCAGCCATTACCGGTCGCGCCGCCTCCGGAAGTCCCCTGTTTTTGTTTTATCTTGATTGTGTATTTTGGGTTTTTATATCGTGATTTCATCCTATGAACCGCCCTGAGACCTTCAGGTGTAGGGTGATATTAGAAGAAGGAGGAGGAGGAGGAGGAGGAGGTAAAGAGACTCCTGACTGTTAGGTCCAGTCATGGCTGACTCTGGGGTTGCGGCGCTCATCTTGCTTTATTGGCCGAGGGAGCCGGCGTACAGCTTCCGGGTCATGTGGCCAGCATGACTAAGCCGCTTCTGGCGAACCAGAGCAGCGCATGGAAACGCTGTTTACCTTCCCACCGGAGCGGTACCTATTTATCTACTTGCACTTTGACGTGCTTTCGAACTGCTAGGTTGGCAGGAGCAGGGACCGAGCAACGGGAGCTCACTCCATCGCGGGGATTCGAACCGCCGACCTTCTGATCAGCAAGTCCTAGGCTCTGTGGTTTAACCCACAGCGCCACCCGCGTCCCTTAATAATAATAATAATAATAATAATAATAATAATAATAATAAAAAATTCATTCATTTAGAGCAAAGGATCCTAAATTCAGTCCTTGCCATTTCCAGACAGTGTACGGAGGGTGAATTTCTGGAAATATTCACATGCATACATACTTTATGTGCACATATTTTCACATGCAGCAACTGGTTGCCAAGCAAGCTCTCTGAAGGGGGGAAGTCCTCAGCCAAGGAAAGCCCTCTCTGGAGCATAGCTGTCAACCTTCCCTTTTTTTGCGGGAAATTCCCTTATTCCAGCGCAGTTTCCCGCTGCTATCCTGGATTGTTAGATATCCCGTTGACTGTCCCCGGGACAGGTGAGGCTGCTGATCCCTTATTTTCAAATCTGAAAGTTGACAGCTATGCTCTGGAGTAATCTAGGTCACCGATTAGGGCAACCCAGAATGCAAATCAAAAGTTATTTCTCCCCCACTTCTTTCTTGCCTCTTACAGATTCCTTCCCTGCCTGCGGCTGCACAATTGGACTGGCGGCTGTGAGGCATGTCCCCACACATGTCTACCTCCGCCCACAAAAGCTTTTCTGGCTTGTCTCCAGGGAAGTGATGCCAACAGCTGCTCCTGGCCCGCCTTGCCTGGTTCGCAGGCATGTTATCAAAACACCCCCTGCCGCCTCACCGCCGCCTTTCAAGCTGCTGCGGAGAGCCACGTAGGCTGAAATTTGGTTCCCTCCCAGTTGAACATCCTATTGCAGGGGTCAGCAACCTTTTTCAGCCATGGGCCGGTCCACCGTCCCTCAGACCATGTGGTGGGCCAGACTATATTTTGAGGGGGGGAATGAACGAATTCCTATTCCCACAAATAACCCAGAGATGCATTTTAAATAAAACCACACATTCTACTCATGTAAAAACACCAGACAGGCCCCACAGGTAACTCAGAGATGCATTTTAAATAAAAGCACACATTCTACTCATGTAAAAACCACGCTGATTCCCAGACTGTCCACGGGCTGGATTTAGAAGGCGATTTGGCCACATCCGGCCCACGGGCCTTAGGTTGCCTAACCCTGTCCTATCACATCCCCTGGTCTGTTTTAACAGGGCAGCAACACGTGGCTTTCCCGTGGCAGGAAAATTAACTGGACCACCCTGACACGATTGACTGGACCTTTTACTATCTGTGGTCTGTTAAGTGCTTTGCTTTCCTGGAGAGAGGTATACCTTCTTCCAGAAGGCAGAAGCTGAAAGAGATCATTTCCGGGGTGCGTACTATTCTGCGTTATCTCTGCCGCTTTCTTATGGCAACTGGCAACCTAGATTTGATCTAAGGTGGGAAGAGTGCACCCAATTATTCTCTCTGCAGTCTTTACAACCCTGGATAGCATTGTTTTTTTCCCTGGCCGTGCAGCTCCCAAACCACACACACAGACCATAAGTTAATACACTCTCCACAGTGCAATGGTAAAATGTATAGATTACACAGGTATAGATTACACAGGAGAGCTGCCTTCTACTTGTCAGACGCATTGCTCAATCTAGCTCAGCACGTCCTACACTGACTCGCAGCAGCTCCCCAGGGTTTCAGGACAGAAGCCATTCCCAGCCCTATCTGGAGACGTTGGAAATTGAACCTGAGGCTTCAGCATGGAAAGCAGGTGCAACCTTCCCTAAAATTAGGAAGCAGCCTACAGTACAAAGGGCGACATTTACACTCAGCGCTCTGCCCACCTCTGTCTCCAACCGGTTGGCTCCCATATAGCTCAGCTGGCAGAGCATGAAACTCTTAATCTCAAGGTTGTGGGTTTGAGCCCAACGTCGGGCAAAAGACATTGCAGGGGGTTGGACTAGACGACCCTTGCAGTCCCAACCCCACAATTCTATGTTATCCATTTGAAAGCTGTGTCTCCAACCACACGTGTGACACTCAGAAAGTTCCCCGGAAAACAGTGGCGCTCAGACGCATTACTCTGACGGTGCAGCTGGAACATACTGTAGTTATTCTGGCTAGAAGCCATTAACAAGCCTTACTTTCCGTGAATTTGTCCAGTCCTCTTTTAATGGCAAGTTGGTGGCTGTTCTTTCCTCCTGCACAAGTGAGTTCCACAATTTACCTTATTCTTCACTCCATAAGACGCACCTAGTTTCTAGATGAGGAAAACAATAAAAATAATATTCTGAACGAAACAGTGGATGTATGATTTTTGTGGTTCCTGCTGTGGCCACAGACATGTGATCTGATGGTGAATTTGGGGTGACCCAATGTAAAAATTCTGAGGATCCATGGGCTTTTACCTCCCCCCTCCCAGGCAGCCTCCACTAGCGTCCCTTATCCCTCTTCCGATCCCACCGATCAGCTGTTTCCTTTCAACACTCCTTTCCCTCTTGTTTGCCTTAGTGTCTTTTCCTTAGCTGGAGCAGTTTTTTGCTCCTCCTTTTCTTCTAATTTCTCTCCTTATTGCTTTAGTCTTCCTGTTTCCCCCCTTTGCAAGTTTGCTGTCTTTACCTCCCCCCTCCCAGGCAGCCTTCTTTATCTGTAGCGTCCCTTATCTCTCTCCCCGATCTTTGTTTCAACACCCACTTCCCTCTTTCAAAAAAAACCCCCACATCTGCTTTTTGCCCCTGGGCAATTCGGCTCCAGGGACCATGCATTCGCTCCATAAGACGCACAGACATTTCCCCTTTTTAGGAAGAAAAAAGTGTGTCTTATGGAGCGAAAAATACGGTAACTCTGTACTGTAGGAAGAAGTCCTTTCTTTTAGCTCTCCTTAACCTTCCAGTTCTACTGGACACCCATGAGTTCTCATGTTGTGAGAAAGGGACCCAAGAGGCTGGGTGTCATGGACTGGTTGGAGGCAGGGGAATGGCAGGAGGAACCACCAAGGGAAGAAGGCTCAAAGCCTGGAGGCTGGTGGCGAGACAGAAAATGGGTGGTCAGAGCAAGAAGAAGAAGACTAGGAGGTGGAGGTGTCGGAAGCTGAAGGGGTAACAGGGTTTAGCGAGCAGGGAGAGTCTGTGCCAGAGAGAAGTGCAGAATCAGAGGCAGGAGCTGAAGTAGGAGAGGAAGGAGGCCAAGAGGCAGAGATGAGTCACAGGTGTCTCCCCCTCCTGCTGCAACCAGTTCCCCTCCCTGCTTGTCTCCCAGGACCAGGAGAGGTATGAAAAGGGTGGAACAAACACAAGCAAGGTGTCAGTCTCAGATTGCTTGGGAAGGACCTGGGGGAGGAGGCAACATAGGGAGCTTTGGGAAGGTGGAGACCTTCAGTCCTCCCATCTGCCTCCTTGGGGCAAGACCTCCGGGGGGAAAGTTGCTGCGATCTCTAAGTAAAGAGTCAACTTCACAGTTGCAATCGCCGAGTAAAGGGTCAACTTCTGAGTTATTCTGACTTGACACCAGCTTGGGCACTGCAGCCCCAAATTCTGCAGACGGTGGAACCACCATCTTCAAATTCATCCACAAGAGCCAGTCTTCATTCCGCGATTTCACTTGATGCCCAGAAGTTCAGTGTTAGGAGAGAGCGAGAAAAGCGTTCCTCTCTCCATGCCATGCAGAGTTTTCTAAACTATCATGTGGCCTCTTGCTCTCCTTTTCTCTCAATGAAAAAGACACAAAGGCTGCAACCTTTCTTATGAAGAGACCTGCGGGTATAGGGTGGTATATAAATTTTAATGATGATGATGATGATGATGAATTTGCTCCACCCCCTTGGCCATTTTGCCTGTCCTTTTCTGAACCTACTCAGAAAGCATTCCTGCCTCCAGCCGGAGGGTCCCCTCTGGCCTGATCCTGCTACATGGCTCTTCTTAGGTTTTTTTTAAAAAATAAGTTTTTTGGGGGAAAGATTCCCAACAAGCAGCACAACATTTCCAGTCCAGCCCCCTACGCAAGGAGGAAAGTCCACCAAGCAGAACCCCACAATCTGTTACCATAATAGCAGCCTCTGATCCAAAGACCCAGGTGTCCCCAGGGACATGAAAAAGCCTTTAAGAAGCCTTTTGTAATTCTGACACAGGCACCTCAGGTGATGGGCTGAGAAGATGAGGAGCAGTTGAGGAGACCTGGACTCCTGAGGTCCCCCCTTTTGCTTTGAAAGCTGTGAGGGGATTTGGAACGCACCCCAAAGCAGGTAAGCACCCAATTGTGAGTCTACGCAATAAATTCGCCCCTCGGCTGTGTTTGAAAGGTTCTCTGCTTCTGGTGGGCAATCCTACACTAACAGATGGTTGAAAGCAAACTCTTTTCTTTTGATCATGTTTCCAAGACTGCCCTCCCCCCCCTTTTGCCACAGGCATTTCATTCCATCTCTCCAGAACATTATATATATATATTTACTGCTTCATCATCCCACCCTAGCTTAGAACACAGGATGAGCCTTATTTTCTGCATATTATAAAATTGTAAAAATCCTTAAATTGTCTGTCTATTATGTTAACAATAATAAATAAATTTATGTATGTTTATTCAAAACCTGTCAAGGAGTCCAATTCATTTTGCGGGTTTTTTAAAGTAATTTGTAAAAAGTTCCCATTCTTCTTTAAAGCCACAGTTGTCCTTGTCTCGCAGTTTGTACGTCAATTTCGCCAGTTCTGCATAGTCCATCAATTTCCCTTGCCACTGTTCTTTTGCCAGGGTTTTCTTGTTCTTCCATCCTTGTGCTATCAAGACTCTTGCCGCCATTGTCGCATAAGTTCTTTAATTTCCTTGGCAGGTCTTTTCCTACAATCCCTAGCAAGAATGCTTCTGGTTTTTTTTACAAATGTTAGTTTAAACATTTTCTTCAACTCATTATATATCATTTCCCAAATTTTTTTAATTTCTCTACATTCCCACCACATATGATAAAAAGTCCCTTCTTTTTCTTTGCATTTCCAGCATACTTTTGGATCAGGACAACGGCCCATCTAGCCCAGCTTCCTGTCCACACAGATGCTCCAATGGCAAACCCGCAAGCAGGACCTGAGTGCAACAGCCGCACTCCCCTTCTCTGGTTTCCAGAAACTGGTATTCAGAAGCAATGCTGACTCCAGCTGTGAAAGCAGAGCAGAGCCACCACGGCTAGTAGCCCTCGAGAGCCCTCTCATCCTCCATGAATCTGACCAGTCCCCTTTTAAATCCATCCAAGTTGGTGGCCATTGCTGCTTCCTGCGGCAGGGAGTTCCACAGTTTATGCGCTGTCCTTTATCTTCTCCCAACATTCCCACTTGGGCTACTGCCATGCGCTCTACGTGGGGCTACCTTTGAAGGTGACCCGGAAACTACAACTAATCCAGAATGTGGCAGCCAGACTGGTCACTGGGAGCGGCCGCCGAGACCACATAACACCGGTCTTGAATGACCTACATTGGCTCCCAGTACGTTTCCGAGCACAATTCAAAGTGTTGGTGCTGACCTTGAAAGCCCTTAATGGCCCAGTAGACCTGAAGGAGTGTCTCCACCTCCATCGTTCTGCCCGGACACTGAGGTCCAGCGCAGAGGACCTTCTGGTGGTTCCCTCCCTGTGAGAAGCAAAGCTACAGGGAACCAGGCAGAGGGCCTTCTTGGTGGTGGCACCCGCCCTGTGGAACACCCTCCAACCAGATGTCAAAGAGATAAACAACTACCTGACATTCAGAAGACATCTGAAGGCAGCCCTGTTCAGGGAAGTTTTTAATGTGTGATATTTTACTGTATTTTTTGTCTTTTTTTGGAAGCCTCCCAGAGTGGCTGGGGAAACCCAAACAGATGGGCAGAGTACAAATAAATTATTATTATTATTATTATTATTATTATTATTATTATTATTATTATTATTCAGCTTCATTGTATGCCAATGAGTTCTAGATTTATGAGAGCTGGGTAAAAACTTTCCTCTATCCACTTTCTCAATGCCCTTTGTCATTTTATAAACTTCTGCCATGTCGTCTCTTATTCTCCATTTCTCTAAACTAAAACGTAAAGGTAAAGGGACCCCTGACCATTAGGTCCGGTCACGGACGATACTGGGGTTGCGGCGCTCATCTCACTTTATTGGCCCAGGGAACCGGCATACAGCTTCCGGGTCATGTGGCGAGCAGGACTAAGCCGCTTCTGGTGAACCAGAGCAGCGCATGGAAACGTCATTTACCTTCCCGCCGGAGTGGTACCTATTTATCTACTTGCACTTTGACATGCTTTCGAACTGCAGGTTGGCAGGAGCAGGGACCGAGCAACAGTAGCTCACCCCGTCGCGGGGATTCGAACTGCCGACCTTCTGATCGGCAGGTCCTAGGTTCAGTGGTTTAAACCACAGCGCCACCTGCGTCTCTTTCTCTAAACTAAAAGGACCTACCGTATTTTTCGCACCATAGGGCGCACCGGACCATAGGACGCACCCAGTTTTTAGGGGGGGAAATCAAGGGAAAAAAATCCCCCCCCAGCCCCAAAGAGCAGCGTACAGGCTGCGCACAACCTCTCCTTGCCGGAGGGGTTGCGCGCCGCTATGGAGCAAGCCAAAGCAGCTAGCGGGATGGATCCCGCTCGCTGTTTTAGCTTCCCCTTTAGCCCCGTGCAGCCTCTCCCTCCTGGGACAGGCTGCGTGGGGCTAAAGACTCCATAGCCCCGTGCAGCCTCTCTTTGCCGGAGACGCTGTGCAGGGCTTTCCTGGCTTTCCTGGGAGGTGGGGGGATTCACCCACCTCCCGCAAAACCGGCAGAAGCCGCGCAACTCCTTTAAAGAGATCGCGGCTTCTCCTGGCTTTTCTGGGAGGTGGGAGAAGGGACTGATGCGGCCAGTCAGTCCCTTCTCCCTCCTGTGGAAAAGCCTGCAAGAGCGCACGGAGCTTGTGTGAAGCTCTTGGGGGCTTTTCCCGCCTGCCTCCCCCCTGCATTCACTCCATAGGACGCACACACATTTTCCCTTGCTTTTTAGGAGGGGAAAAGTGCATCCTATGGTGCGAAAAATACGGTAAATTCTGCCATATTTCCTCATGGGGAGATACTCCATCTCCTGCTGCCTCCAACAGTACAGGCAAGACAGAGCCAAGACAGAGCCATTGTAGCTACTACATACTGATTTCCCTCATGCCCATGAATATATCGGATCCACTTTTTAAGCTGCCAACCAGCGCTGTCTCCCGGGGGAAAGGGGGAAATTCCATCATTCAAACATATACAAGTCCTTTCTTGTATCTGTATGAATCTTCCAACTTTGGGCTTCATCGAATGCATGCCCATGAGTCCTGGAGACAGGCATAAGGTTGCAACCAGCTCAGTTCTACTCAAGAGTAGACCAATCCAAAAGAATGGCTGTGAAGTTTGCAATGTCCATTAATTCCAAGGGCTGTACCGCCTGGGATGAAAGGTTGTGTTGGCCTGCCCTCTGCTGGAGGAGATGCCAAACAGCAAAGGAAGTTTAATTCTCCAAATAAAGTTTTTCCATCTCAAATTCTTCCCCTCCTCCCCAAACCTCCATTGGGTTAATTTTCCAGACCTGTTATTCTGAATTACTGTTGCAAGGCATTCTGGATGTTCTCATTTGTAATTGGAAAGGCAAGACAACAAACGTTTCAAATCAATCAGTCTTGCCAACGTGGGATGTGGGCATATAAAATGGGTATTTATTTGTTTTGATTCAACTCTGGTGATGAGTGGTGGCCCATGAAAGGCCTCAAAGCGATCTCATGAAGAAACATTTAAAGATGCAAAAGTGATTACGTGTACAGTGGTACCTCAGGTTAAGTACTTAATTCGTTCCGGAGGTCCGTACTTAACCTGAAACTGTTCTTAACCTGAAGCACCACTTTAGCTAATGGGGCCTCCCGCTGCCGCCGCTCCACCGCTGCGCAATTTCTGTTCTCATCCTGAAGCAAAGTTCTTAACCTGAAGCACTATTTCTGGGTTAGCGGATTCTGTAACCTGAAGTGTATGTAACCTGAAGCGTATGTAACCTGAGGTACCACTGTATTCAAGACAATGAAGAACAATTCCATACACTAAAAACCAAAAAACCCCACCCAGCTTTCAATGCAGAACAGACACAGAGACCCAATCTGCACTATGAACTTGTAGCAGTTATCATGTCATTATAAACACTTACGGTTTTCCCTGAAAAGGATCCCAGATCTAAATATGTGTGTGTGTTTAGAGAGAGAGAGTTCAGTTCTTCCGTTTATTGTTCCAGCCAAAGGCAATAGCAAACTTGTACCAACAGTATTAATAAAGTAATACAGAACATGCATCTACAATATAAGGTAACATTCATGATGTAAATGAGAATAATAATAATTTTATTATTTATACCTCGCCCATCTGGCTGGGTTTCCCCCAGAGGCAACAATCTTAAATCTATCTCAATTTCAGATTAAACCTCCACATTACTAAAACAATTAATTGTGATTTTATCTAACTACTTTTTCCAGAAAGGTAGAGCTAAGTGAACATCATAAAAAAGTAGATAAAATATTTTAAAATAAATAATGATAATAGATCCAATATTAATAGTGCTATAACAGCTTGGCATTAGCAGTAAATGATTTGGTTATATGATTAATATTAAAAAAATATTTTCAGCATTACAGTTTGCTGCTCCCCAGATAAATGTCATTATGTATTAAAAATAATAAATATAAAATCAGCAGTGGTACGTTATAGTAAAGTGTTGATCATGTGCTCAGTCTTCACAGGTTGTTCTTATTGTTATATTGCTGTCTAAAAAAATCCTATTAATATTTTTACAAGCTTATTTATTTTTATTTATAATTGAATTTCTATACCGACCTTCATCTGAAGATCACAGGGTATTTTGCAATATGAAAACACACAAATACATACCATAATAACTAATGTAGCACCCTGCTTGTGGTTAACGCTTAGCTGGAATGAAATATTCAACGCAGCAATAGAGAAATTAAAATAATAATTTATTTGTCAGACAAATAAATGTGAGGCACAGTGGTATATGGTTACCAAGCTCTGGCCTGGCCTCCTGTCATTATGGCCAGCACTTATATTCCCTCAGCTCAGCCCCCTTGCTCCTCCTTTGGCTGCCTCTGTCCAATCAGCCTGGTTAAAATTCCTATTGGCTGTTCGCTAGAACCAATCATAAAAGATACACCCATTTCCTATTACCTTTTATGGGAGACAAAGAGCTATATTTCCTTCTATTTATAATTGGCAAACAGCCATTAACCTCTACAAGGCACCTTAATTACCAGATAACCTTTTGCCCTAGACTAGGCGCCTTAACTAACATTTCATCTTTTGCCCTATTGCCCTATTCACTCCAAAACAGATCTTTTGTTCATCTTCCCACACATTATCAATGAAAGATCTCCTTCTTTGGAGGTCATTAAGCAGAGACTTGACAACCATATGTCAGGAGTGCTCCGATGGCGTCTCTCTGTCTGGCAGGGGTCCGGACCCAATGGCCCTCGTGGTCTATTCCAACTCTTCTATGATTCTATAATTTCTTACTTTCTAAATCCTTTGCATAATTACATTTAAGCCAATATTTCATACATAACATATATAGATTTTTAGAAGCAAAGACCTTTTCTTAAGTAAAAAGGAACTTTATAAAAGCTAGGTTCTCTAAGTTTTCTAAATTCCCTGAAGCTTCAAAGCAGCTCCAGAGAGAGAGAGAGGCCTCTTCCCCAGCCAGCCGCTGCTTGCATTAGCTCTTGCTTTTTTAACCTTAGGAAGATGTGGCTCAAGTTTAATGGGAGGCACAGTGTTTTTGCAACCTTGATTGATTGTATTCTATCATTTGTATGGTCAGTGTGACCTTTTGCTCCCAGCCTGTTTTATGACCGCAATAAACCAAAGGGGCCTCTGACAAAGACCTTGCCTGCGACAAAGACCTTGCCTGCTGGTTTCCCATCTCGAAAGAAACATGTGAATTTAAGCTCATTTTTGGAATACAGGAATCTGATCAAAATATAAGCCTTGATTAAAAATGCAGGCTATGATCAGATGCCTCATTCCCCCCTTTCAAGCTCAAGGACCTTCATCCCAAGTGTCCTTGATAGCTTGACCTTCATCATATTCCTGAGGTAAAGCTCTGTATAGGGCCATGATATGAGGTAGAGTTTCATTTGAAATCATCTTGCTAATTGTACTTCTAAAACATGAAATGATACATGGCACCATACACAAAACCATTACTACTACCGTCAAGAAAAACAAGCAAGACAATAGTATCCCTTTGAGTCCTGCGACATTTGGTAACCAGTTGGTCAGCCATCCCATATCCCATCCTTCCCATGTTTGTACTGGGACATGTGCTATATTCTCCATCTTTGTGGCCAACACACGGATCGCCTCACCATTATCAGAAATGTTAAAGCAACAGGCATTCCCTGTCAAGTTCAAGACTCCACATAGGCCTCCCTGCCTGGCAAGTACATAATCCATTCCCATTTTCAGCTGCAAAATGGCGGCTCTACTTTCATCCAACTGTTGTGCAATAAGTCTCAAACTCTGGGCCGTTGCATTGGTTACAAGTTCCACTACTGCTTGCAATCGAATTATTCTGTTTAGATTATAAATAGGATCTCGAGCCCCTTGTATGAGCTCATCAGGATTCCAGGAGGCAGGTTCATAATAGGCTATAATGCGCTCTGGTGGCCAATCATCAGTATCGCTCCAACTTTGGGTACTTCCTCCTGCTATATGAGAAATATCAGCGTTTCTTCGTGTACGCTTGGCCGAACTAGTGGGCATAATCCACATTGGTGGTAATACCCATCCCAGGAAACAAGTCCCACTCCATTTGGAAGGGAGTTTCTTGTATGCCCATTCTCCACATATCCACCACAACCATCGGGTCTGAGGTCTTTGGTACGTGGAGTGCATAAGGCGAAATATCAAAAGGGGCATAGAGCTCACAGTGCAGTATGTTAGATTGCCTTTTTCTGTCATAGTTATGTTCCACACCATTTTCCATGCATGAATAAAAGGAGGTGCACAGGGCAAGGTATTCCGAGTTCGATAGGTAGTACCGTTTGCCCAGGTTTGACTATTCTTAATATAATCCCAAGTATAGTGGCAATGAGAAGAGCCTATCATGGTAGAATCAGCTGCCTCTGATGATTTATGTACACAGAATTCCCCTTGTACAGGTATAACTCGTATTGGTTTAGTTGAGTTCCATCCGGGGAAATTCTGTACTTCTGTTTGGTGTGGCATTTTGCTTACCATACCAATGGCATTTAATGGTATTGGTAATAAGGGCATACCTCCCTCTGAATCATCTGGCCCAAGAGAGCAAACAAGGCAATTGGTCCTATTTGCAACATTGGCTACCATCTCAGCTAAGCCTACCCACATATTGTGGTTTTGACTGAATCCATATTTAGCAAATTTGCTCAAATTCAAGGACCCTTCCCCTTCCCAAGGGATCAGGATTAATAATAAAATCATGTTGATGTCTAGTATATGCATTCCTTCCACAAAAGATTACCTTATTGTGATAACAAAAAAATATTAGCCCCAATATAATTCCTCCAGTGACAGAAATGGGGAACCACCAAGACCAAAACATATGTCCCAAGGATCCCCAATGAGTAATATCTCTGATAATTGTTCCACAGGGGGGGGGGGCAGTCAATCAATTGTATAAGAGAATCTTCCCGTTCACAATCGCTGGTTCAGACGCTCCTCAAGCTTCAGGCGTGCGCAGGTCAGCCAGCTTCCAGGTTGTGGCTGCAGCAGGCCAATCGTCTAATGTTGCCCGTGACCTAGCCCGTTCCCCGTAGGGCTAGATACAGGGGTTTTTTGGAGAGAGTCAGTTTTAAAAAGGATTAGAGGGGTCACCTTTGCACGTCCAACTGCCTTCGGACTTCTTCAAACGGGAGTGATGAATCCAGGGGGTCACCTCAGCTACCTTCACCGCTGTTGGAGTAGAGAGCAAGACGGTGTAAGGTCCACGCCACTTAGGTGCAAGTGGATCGCGTTTCCACTCTTTCACCCATAGCTATCGCCAGCCTGGAACTGATGAATCGGCTCGGCAATGCTGCACGGCGTGCGCTGAGGGCCCACCTGTTAAGAGAAACAAAAAACAACACGGGAGAGAGATTGCACTTGTCCCTGTGTCACATAGTCTCCTATTTGTTTGAGGTCAGCTGGAATATCCTGACCAAAGGAGGGCGGCCTCCCATACAGGAGCTCAAAAGGTGACAACTTAAGTCTTTTTGTGGGTGCGCACCGAACACGAAACAGTGTTATGGGTAACACATCACTGCTGTGGCCAGCATCACCATATTTTCCTTATGACACTTCTTCTTCTCTTGTTTCTCAGCCTCATCCCTATTCCGATAAACTCGACGTGCAATGGCCATAATTTGGCTCATCAGCATCCCTTCCCATCCTTCTGATTTCTGAATTTTCTTACGAATGTCAGAAGCACACTGGGCCACAAATGTAGCAGTAATCATTCTGCTGTTTTCAGGGGCTTCAGGGTCAAAAGGAGTCCATATACGATAGGCTTCCTGCAGCCTCTCTAAAAAATCTCCCGGACTCTCATTTGGTTTCTGTTCTACTTCTGAGACTTTAGACATATTAGTGGGCTTCTGGCATGCCCTGCGGATACCTTGCACAAGCGTCTGGCGGTAGGTGGTAAGCCTGGCCAGGTGAATTGCATTGTTTGGATCCCAATTAGGATCTTCCAAAGGAAAGTTATCCTGGAGATGACGGTCAATATTAAAAATATTTCCCACTCTGGCCTGCTCACGCAAATATATCTGTGCCTTTTCAATTATGTCTCTTCTTTCCTCAGTGGTGAACAGAGTATTCAGGAGTTGGCGGCAATCTGTCCAAGTAGGACTATGAGTATTTACTATTGAAGTCACCAAGTCCATCATAGCCTGAGGTTTTTCTGCGAAAGATGGGGTGTGTGTTTTCCAATTCATCAGATCCGTAGTTGTGAATGGAATGTACTGGAGGGTCGAAGTTCGAGGTGGCCGTGGTCCGGGTTGCCCGTTAACCAGCACAGGCTCCTCAAGTGCATCAAATACTCTTCTAAGAGGGGCTACTACGTGACCTTTCTCTTCGCTTTGCTCTAGGGGGCTCAAATCATAGGGGATGGTATCTGTCCCAAGGCGTTCTTTTAGCAGCTTTATACGCCTGGCTGTATTGCTTGCTGACCGATCAAGGTCTCCCTGTAACTCCTGTAATAATTCTCTAGGATTTGGATGTACAGGGGTTTGGGGTGGGCAATTAGTTGTTCCACTAAAGGAGACTGTAGATGGAGTTCTACTGGGACTCACAGGTGGAATAACCACTTCTGCTTGGGCTTTATTATAGGACTCCAATGCCTCCTGAAGATATTTATCATAATCTATCAAGGAATCAAGTTCTGTGACTCCACCCCCATTATTCGTTCCACTTTCTTGCCTTGGGGTTACAACTGGTGGAGTATTTGGATTAGGCTCCCTTCGATGTGGAGCATAGGGTGGAGGTGGAAGCACCTCTTCCTCTGGTCCCTCAAAAATGGGTTTGAGTTTATTTGGCAAGATTCCTTTCCTAGCTTCGGCTTTTACAGCCAATAATTTGCATCGTTGGACTTTGCATTCCCTTATCCATGGAGGATTTTTATTTAATGTGCTCAGCCAAGAATCTATATATGAAAATTGTTCTGGGCACCCTCCCGTTTCTTTGGCGATGTTAGTCCAAAGTTTGCTTACTAAATTTATATCAAAGGTTCCCTGAGATGGCCATTCAGTATTTTGTTTCGGCCACTCTAATTCACATAACGTTCTCAAGCGCTCTGGCGTCATTTTGACTCCATATGCTCCTGAGAAGGCTTTCTTAAAATTATTTAACATACATTCAAGAGGTGTATTTTCCCCCTTTGAACCCCCAACTCCCATTGTATGGCCCTGTGAAGTATCCACTCAGTCACTCACACACTCGCTTCGTGGGGTTCCTTGCCCAGTGAAGTCGCCTTACTGGGAAACGAAGTACTACCCACTCCACACTCAGGTCAGCTACGATTGTACTTTCTCACACATACAATGCGCTGGATACTTCACCACACTCTACTTCCCAACCTTTCCCTTTTCCTCCACCAGACCACCGTCTGATGTACCCAACCACCTAGCGTACTCAGTTCCCCTTACTGAGACGCAGAAGTTTGATCAAGACTTCTCTTCCTCCCAATTAATTGGAGGGCCAAAACCCCTTTGTGCACTTACCCTTAGCGGATCCCTCTTTATTTCTCTGGTTCCCCCCGGTCCGTCGCCGTCGGTGGGCAGGGTATCAGACAGACGAGACTTCTGCGTTCCCCTGGAAAAATGTTCCAGTGCGCGCTGGGTAAGCAGTTAGTGGTCCTCCCTCTTGTACCCTGCCCAGTAAGGCGAAGGGGCTGCGTTCCAGCAGACCACTTATCCGAGTCACGGCACCATAAAATGTAGCACCCTGCTTGTGGTTAACGCTTAGCTGGAATGAAATATTCAACGCAGCAATAGAGAAATTAAAATAATAATTTATTTGTCAGACAAATAAATGTGAGGCACAGTGGTATATGGTTACCAAGCTCTGGCCTGGCCTCCTGTCATTATGGCCAGCACTTATATTCCCTCAGCTCAGCCCCCTTGCTCCTCCTTTGGCTGCCTCTGTCCAATCAGCCTGGTTAAAATTCCTATTGGCTGTTCGCTAGAACCAATCATAAAAGATACACCCATTTCCTATTACCTTTTATGGGAGACAAAGAGCTATATTTCCTTCTATTTATAATTGGCAAACAGCCATTAACCTCTACAAGGCACCTTAATTACCAGATAACCTTTTGCCCTAGACTAGGCGCCTTAACTAACATTTCATCTTTTGCCCTATTGCCCTATTCACTCCAAAACAGATCTTTTGTTCATCTTCCCACACATTATCAATGAAAGATCTCCTTCTTTGGAGGTCATTAAGCAGAGACTTGACAACCATATGTCAGGAGTGCTCCGATGGCGTCTCTCTGTCTGGCAGGGGTCCGGACCCAATGGCCCTCGTGGTCTATTCCAACTCTTCTATGATTCTATAATTTCTTACTTTCTAAATCCTTTGCATAATTACATTTAAGCCAATATTTCATACATAACATATATAGATTTTTAGAAGCAAAGACCTTTTCTTAAGTAAAAAGGAACTTTATAAAAGCTAGGTTCTCTAAGTTTTCTAAATTCCCTGAAGCTTCAAAGCAGCTCCAGAGAGAGAGAGAGGCCTCTTCCCCAGCCAGCCGCTGCTTGCATTAGCTCTTGCTTTTTTAACCTTAGGAAGATGTGGCTCAAGTTTAATGGGAGGCACAGTGTTTTTGCAACCTTGATTGATTGTATTCTATCATTTGTATGGTCAGTGTGACCTTTTGCTCCCAGCCTGTTTTATGACCGCAATAAACCAAAGGGGCCTCTGACAAAGACCTTGCCTGCGACAAAGACCTTGCCTGCTGGTTTCCCATCTCGAAAGAAACATGTGAATTTAAGCTCATTTTTGGAATACAGGAATCTGATCAAAATATAAGCCTTGATTAAAAATGCAGGCTATGATCAGATGCCTCACTAAAACTGTAGCACCCTGCTTGTGGTTAACGCTTAGCTGGAATGAAATATTCAACGCAGCAATAGAGAAATTAAAATAATTTATTTGTCGGACAAATAAATAAGAGGCACAGTGGTATATGGTTACCAAGCTCTGGCCTGCCCTTCTGCCATTATGGCCAGCACTTATATTCCCTCAGCCCAGCCCCCTTGCTCCTCCTTTGGCTGCCTCTGTCCAATCAGCCTGGTTAAAATTCCTATTGGCTGTTTGCTAGAACCAATCATAAAAGATATACCCATTTCCTATTACCTTTTATGGGAGACAAAGAGCTATATTTCCTTCTATTTATAATTGGCAAATAAGTAGTCATATATCTTACATTTACCTCGACCAGGCACCTTAATTACCAACCTTTTGCCCTAGACTAGGCGCCTTAACTAACATTTCATCTTTTGCCCTATTGCCCTATTCACTCCAAAACAGATGATGGCTAATTTTATCTGAACATATCTTTTTGTTCATCTCCCCACACATTATCAATGAAAGATCTCCTTCTTTGGAGGTCATTAAGCAAAGGCTCGACCACCATACGTCAGGAGTGCTCCGATGGCGTCTCTCTGTCTGGCAGGGGTCCGGACCCAATGGCCCTCATGGTCTATTCCAACTCTTCTATGATTCTATAATTTGTATGGTCAGTGTGACCTTTTGTTCCCAGCCTGTAATTTCCTTTTACAACCCTGAGACACTGCTATAGATCAGGGGGGCCCTTGATCAAGAAGATAAACAGCTGCCAGAGTATGGTTTCTGCCTGGCATGAGAGATACAAACATTTACAAATATATTTCTTTAAGGTCATTTTTAGAATACAGGAATCTGATCAAAATATAAGCCTTGATTAAAAATGCAGGCTATGATCAGATGCCTCATTCCCCCCTTTCAAGCTCAAGGACCTTCCCAAGTGTCCTTGATAGCTTGACCTTCATCATATTCCTGAGGTAAAGCTCTGTATAGGGCCATGATATGAGGTAGAGTTTCATTTGAAATCATCTTGCTAATTGTACTTCTAGAACATGAAATGATACATGGCACCATACACAAAACCATTACTACTACCGTCAAGAAAAACAAGCAAGACAATAGTATCACCAATTGGTGAGCCATCCCATATCCCATCCTTCCCATGTTTGTACTGGGACATGTGCTATATTCTCCATCTTTGTGGCCAACACACGGATTGCCTCACCATTATCAGAAATGTTAAAGCAACAGGCATTCCCTGTCAAGTTCAAGACTCCACATAGGCCTCCCTGCCTGGCAAGTACATAATCCATTCCCATTTTCAGCTGCAAAATGGCGGCTCTACTTTCATCCAACTGTTGTGCAATAAGTCTCAAACTCTGGGCCGTTGCATTGGTTACAAGTTCCACTACTGCTTGCAATCGAATTATTCTGTTTAGATTATAAATAGGATCTCGAGCCCCTTGTATGAGCTCATCAGGATTCCAGGAGGCAGGTTCATAATAGGCTATAATGCGCTCTGGTGGCCAATCATCAGTATCGCTCCAACTTTGGGTACTTCCTCCTGCTATATGAGAAATATCAGCGTTTCTTCGTGTACGCTTGGCTGAGCTAGTGGGCATAATCCACATTGGTGGTAATACCCATCCCAGGAAACAAGTCCCACTCCATTTGGAAGAGAGTTTCTTGTATGCCCATTCTCCACATATCCACCACAACCATCGGGTCTGAGGTTTTTGGTACGTGGAGTGCATAAGGCGAAATATCAAAAGGGGCATAGAGCTCACAGTGCAGTATGTTAGATTGCCTTTTTCTGTCATAGTTATGTTCCACACCATTTTCCATGCATGAATAAAAGGAGGTGCACAGGGCAAGGTATTCCGAGTTCGATAGGTAGTACCATTTGCCCAGGTTTGACTATTCTTAATATAATCCCAAGTATAGTGGCAATGAGAAGAGCCTATCATGGTAGAATCAGCTGCCTCTGATGATTTATGTACACAGAATTCCCCTTGTACAGGTATAACTCGTATTGTTTAGTTGAGTTCCATCCGGGGAAATTCTGTACTTCTGTTTGGTGTGGCATTTCGCTTACCATACCAATGGCATTTAATGGTATTGGTAATAAGGGCATACCTCCCTCTGAATCATCTGGCCCAAGAGAGCAAACAAGACAATTGGTCCTATTTGTAACATTGGCTACCATCTCAGCTAAGCCTACCCACATATTGTGGTCATGGCGGAATCCATATTTAGCAAATTTGCTCAAATTCAAGGACCCTTCCCCTTCCCAAGGGATCAGGATTAATAATAAAATCATGTTGATGTCTAGTATATGCATTCCTTCCACAAAAGATTACCTTATTGTGATAACAAAAAAATATTAGCCCCAATATAATTCCTCCAGTGACAGAAATGGGGAACCACCAAGACCAAAACATATATCCCAAGGATCCCCAATGAGTAATATCTCTAATAATTGTTCCACAGGGGGGGGGGCAGTCAATCAATTGTGTAAGAGAATCTTCCCGTTCACAATCGCTGGTTCAGACGCTCCTCAAGCTTCAGGCGTGCGCAGGTCAGCCAGCTTCCAGGTTGTGGCTGCAGCAGGCCAATCGTCTAATGTTGCCCGTGACCTAGCCCGTTCCCCGTAGGGCTAGATACAGGGGTTTTTTGGAGAGAGTCAGTTTTAAAAAGGATTAGAGGGGTCACCTTTGCACGTCCAACTGCCTTCGGACTTCTTCAAACGGGAGTGATGAATCCAGGGGGTCACCTCAGCTACCTTCACCGCTGTTGGAGTAGAGAGCAAGACGGTGTAAGGTCCACGCCACTTAGGTGCAAGTGGATCACGTTTCCACTCTTTCACCCATACGCTATGCCAGCCTGGAACTGATGAATCGGCTCGGCAATGCTGCACGGCGTGTGCTTGAGGGCCCACCTGTTAAGATAAACAACAACAAAAAAAAACACGGAAGAGAGACAAAAACACGGGAGAGAGATTGCACTTGTCCCTGTTTCACATGGTCTCCTATTTGTTTGAGGTCAGCTGGAATATCCTGAACAAAGGAGGGTGGCCTCCCATACAGGAGCTCAAAAGGTGACAACTTAAGTCTTTTGTGGGTGCACACCAAACACGAAACAGTGTTATGGGTAACACATCACTGCTGTGGCCAGCATTATCATATTTTCCTTATGACACTTCTTCTTCTCTTGTTTCTCAGCCTCATCCCTATTCCGATAAACTCGGCGTGCAATGGCCATAATTTGGCTCATCAGCATCCCTTCCCATCCTTCTGATTTCTGAATTTTCTTACGAATATCAGAAGCACACTGGGCCACAAATGTAGCAGTAATCATTCTGCTGTTTTCAGGGGCTTCAGGGTCAAAAGGAGTCCATATACGATAGGCTTCCTGCAGCCTCTCTAAAAAGTCTCCCGGACTCTCATTAGGTTTCTGTTCTACTTCTGAGACTTTAGACATATTAGTGGGCTTCTGGCATGCCCTGCGGATACCTTGCACGAGCGTCTGGCGGTAGGTGGTAAGCCTGGCCAGGTGAATTGCATTGTTTGGATCCCAATTAGGATCTTCCAAAGGAAAGTTATCCTGGAGATGACGGGCAATATTAAAAATATTTCCCACTCTGGCCTGCTCACGCAAATATATCTGTGCCTTCTCAATTATGTCTCTCCTTTCCTCAGTGGTGAACAGAGTATTCAGGAGTTGGCGGCAATCTGTCCAAGTAGGACTATGAGTATTTACTATTGAAGTCACCAAGTCCATCATAGCCTGAGGTTTTTCTGCGAAAGATGGGGTGTGTGTTTTCCAATTCATCAGATCCGTAGTTGTGAATGGAATGTACTGGAGGGTCGAAGTTCGAGGTGGCCGTGGTCTGGGTTGCCCGTTAACCAGCACAGGCTCCTCAAGTGCATCAAATACTCTTCTAAGAGGGGCTACTACGTGACCTTTCTCTTCGCTTTGCTCTAGGGGCCTCAAATCATAGGGGATGGTATCTGTCCCAAGGCGTTCTTTTAGCAGCTTTATACGCCTTGCTGTATTGCTTGCTGACCGATCAAGGTCTCCCTGTAACTCCTGTAATAATTCTCTAGGATTTGGATGTACAGGGGTTTGGGGTGGGCAATTAGTTGTTCCACTAAAGGAGACTGTAGATGGAGTTCTACTGGGACTCACAGGTGGAATAACCACTTCTGCTTGGGCTTTATTATAGAACTCCAATGCCTCCTGAAGATATTTATCATAATCTATCAAGGAATCAAGTTCTGTGACTCCACCCCCATTATTCGTTCCACTTTCTTGCCTTGGGGTTACAACTGGTGGAGTATTTGGATTAGGCTCCCTTCGATGTGGAGCATAGGGTGGAGGTGGAAACACCTCTTCCTCTGGTCCCTCAAAAATGGGTTTGAGTTTATTTGGCAAGATTCCTTTCCTAGCTTCGGCTTTTACAGCCAATAATTTGCATCGTTGGACTTTGCATTCCCTTATCCATGGAGGATTTTTATTTAATGTGCTCAGCCAAGAATCTATATATGAAAATTGTTCTGGGCACCCTCCCGTTTCTTTGGCGATGTTAGTCCAAAGTTTGCTTACTAAATTTATATCAAAGGTTCCCTGAGATGGCCATTCAGTATTTTGTTTCGGCCACTCTAATTCACATAACGTTCTCAAGCGCTCTGGCGTCATTTTGACTCCATATGCCCCTGAGAAGGCTTTCTTAAAATTATTTAACATACATTCAAGAGGTGTATTTCCCCCCTTTGAACCTCCAACTCCCATTATATGGGCCTGTGAAGTATCCACTCAGTCACTCACACACTCGCCTTACTGAGAAACGAAGTAGTACCCACTCCACACTTACAGATTGTACTTTCTCACACATACAATGCACTGGATACTTCACCACACTCTACCTCCCAACCTTTCCCTTTTCCCTACACCAGATCACCATCTGATGTACCCAGCCATGTAGCGTACTCAGTTTCCCCTTACTGAGACGCAGAAGTTTGATCAGGACTTCTCTTCCTCCTAATTAATTGGAGGGCCAAACCCTTTGTGCACTTACCCTTAGCTGGTTCCCAGTTTATTTCTCTGGTTCCCCCCGGTCCGTCGCCGTCGGTGGGCAGGGTATCAGACAGACGAGACTTCTGCGTTCCCCTGGAAAAATGTTCCAGTGCGCGCTGGGTAAGCAGTCAGTGGTCCTCCCTCTTGTACCCTGCCCAGTAAGGCGAAGGGGCTGCGTTCCAGCAGACCACTTATCCGAGTCACGGCGGCACCATAAAATGTAGCACCCTGCTTGTGGTTAACGCTTAGCTGGAATGAAATATTCAACGCAGCAATAGAGAAATTAAAATAATTTATTTGTCGGACAAATAAATAAGAGGCACAGTGGTATATGGTTACCAAGCTCTGGCCTGCCCTTCTGCCATTATGGCCAGCACTTATATTCCCTCAGCCCAGCCCCCTTGCTCCTCCTTTGGCTGCCTCTGTCCAATCAGCCTGGTTAAAATTCCTATTGGCTGTTTGCTAGAACCAATCATAAAAGATACACCCATTTCCTATTACCTTTTATGGGAGACAAAGAGCTATATTTCCTTCTATTTATAATTGGCAAATAAGTAGTCATATATCTTACATTTACCTCGACCAGGCACCTTAATTACCAACCTTTTGCCCTAGACTAGGCGCCTTAACTAACATTTCATCTTTTGCCCTATTGCCCTATTCACTCCAAAACAGATGATGGCTAATTTTATCTGAACATATCTTTTTGTTCATCTCCCCACACATTATCAATGAAAGATCTCCTTCTTTGGAGGTCATTAAGCAAAGGCTCGACCACCATACGTCAGGAGTGCTCCGATGGCGTCTCTCTGTCTGGCAGGGGTCCGGACCCAATGGCCCTCATGGTCTATTCCAACTCTTCTATGATTCTATAATTTGTATGGTCAGTGTGACCTTTTGTTCCCAGCCTGTAATTTCCTTTTACAACCCTGAGACACTGCTATAGATCAGGGGGGCCCTTGATCAAGAAGATAAACAGCTGCCAGAGTATGGTTTCTGCCTGGCATGAGAGATACAAACATTTACAAATATATTTCTTTAAGGTCATTTTTAGAATACAGGAATCTGATCAAAATATAAGCCTTGATTAAAAATGCAGGCTATGATCAGATGCCTCAAAACAACACCCTGTCCAGAGTTTAAAAGGCTATGGATTGTTTAATTAGTCGGATGGGAGGCGAACCTACTCTCTTTTTTGTGTGTTGATCGTTGTGAACCACTCTGATATTTTTATAAAATAAAAATACTCCATCCATGTAATTATTGATCAATCAGCCATACCGCAAATATTAAAACATGCTTTTTATTATTAATAATAATTATTATAAAATAAAAATTATAAAATAAAATTATATATATATATATATATATATATATATGTATAAAAAATAAATAATAATCATTATCTTTTACAGGGCAATACAACCAGGCATAGGAAGGTTGGGGGCGTGGCTCTATCTCCCGCTGGGCGGAGCCAAGACGGCGAGAGGGCGTGGCCAAAGCGACGCCTAGGAATCCCCTTCGGGAGCGCCATGGCGGAAGCCGAGCGGGCGAACCATAGAGGTGGCTCGTCTCGGGGGAGAATGCCCCTGCGTGGGGTGGGCTTAGAAACACCCAACCGGACGTGACGTCCTCTCCCTCTCCTTCCCTCGCTCTCTATGGGCAAGGAGGACCCGCCGCCTCAACTGGCCGAGCTATAGAAGGACGTGGAAGCAGGGGGGCCGCGGCGTGGCGCGGCGTGGTGACGCAAGCGCGCCGGAGGAGAAAGGGGGCGTGGCGCGAGCGCTCCCTCAGCTGACCGCCGGCCATTTTGTCGCCGCTCCGGCTCTTTCCCGCCGCCGCCGCCGCCCCGCGAAGCCCCCTCCGAGCAGCGCCGGCGGGGCCCGCCAGGGAGAGCGAGCGCCAGGGGCGGGAAGGAGGCATGTGAGGCGCCTTCGCCCGCCGCCGCCGCCGCCTTCGCTTACCTCCGCCTCTCCCCCCCCCGCCGCCCCCCGCTCGCCCCTCAGCGCCGCCGCCGCCATGGCGCTGAAGATGGTGAAAGGCAGCATCGACCGCATGTTCGACAAGAACCTCCAGGACCTGGTGCGCGGCATCCGCAACCACAAGGAGGACGAGGTGAGGCGGGCGCTAGTCCTCATGGAGGAAGCCCGGATCCTCAGGCTCCCCGTCAGTCCCTCGTGATGCTTCCCTGCGAGGCGCTAGTCCTCGTGATTCCCGAACACGAAGGGAGGCACAAGGGGTTCCTGGGAACGAATCGGGTTGGTTCTCAGAACTACAGCTTCCACCACTGCTGACTAGGGGCGGTGGGGGTTGTAGTCTGCAGGCGCAAGTCGGGAGGAACGCTCAAGGTGCTAGTCCTCGTGATTCCTGGGTTGGGAGCTATCCTCCGTTGGGGTGGACTGACGGCGCCCCTGCAGGGTTTGGGCGACAGGCCTCTCTCGCCCAGCCCTACCTAGCATTGCCAGGACTCGAACCCAGGACCTCCTGCAAGCGGAGCATCTGCACTGCCGCTGAGCTGGGGCCCTAAAGGCGTCCAGTCCTCAAGAGTTGCAGGCAAAAAGGCTGCTTGAAACACGAATTTTAGGGCAGTGTTCGAAATTAGACTGGTTTTGCCAGGCTCTTTTTGCTACTGGCGCAGGGTCCGCGAAAACCACAGTTTAAAAACCTCTGCTTTAGTCCATAGCTATTTCCATTTCCACTCTGTGCGCTTCTCTTCCTTGCATACTGGGACAAGTGAATTGTTGGAAGAGTAAGCTACAAGCCAAGCAATGTAGCTGAGATTGTAGAATTGTAGGGTTGGAAGAGATCCCGAGGATCATTTAGCCCCAGCTCCCTGGCAAATAAGACATTCTGTTGTAGTGACCGCAACATAAATTCAACGTATCATTTGGTGCCTAGCTTATATACCTCAGTTTCTAACGCTGAACCTAGGGAGCTTGGTCATACAGAGTTGGACCATAGGTCTACCTGACTGACAGGAGCTCTTCAGGATTTGTGATCCACAGGAGTGCATAGGTGTTCGCTGCACCGCACCCAAGTGTGCTGAAGAGCAAAGCGGAATTTCCTTTCTCTAGCTTTCAGCAGGGGGCGCTCTCAGTTTCCGCAAAGACCACGTAACTGTGGGATAGGAACACCTGGTGCAGGGCATCCAGTACTAGAAACTTAGATATATAAGCCAAGCGCCAAATGGCTCCTTTGACCAGGGTTACAGTCACCAAAATGGAATGCCTAGTTGCCATTTTTGGACCAGACAGCTCAGAAGTCGTATATTTTTCAATGCGACTTTTTGGTTCCTGAAATTCATTCTGATTGAGCAGATAGATAGAATTCTAGAGGACGTGTTGCTAGTGTGCGAAAACAGTCCGGACCCAAGGATCCCCAGGCATGCACCTCCAGATGGTGGAGACGTCAGCATCTTAACTTGGTTGCAAGTAGACAATAGCCAGGTGCAAAATGCGAATTTCAAAAGCTGGAGGTATCCTCAGCCACCAGGAGGCTGAGCTGAGGTTGGTGTTAAGGTTCTAGTCCTTTGTGGGCGGGGGGTGTCTCCAAGCTTCAAAATCACTCTCAACGAGATGGTTCATGGTGGTGGGGGGAAAACAAATTTTGCATGTACGCTGTAAGAAGTGGGGTCCCCCAAGGAAACAAGTTTGAGGGGGACAGAACTGTTCATGGGCGTGTCTCTGTTTATCACCATCAATATTTATACACCATTGTAAAGACCCTGAAGCAATATGTCAGTGATGGAGAACCTCTGGCCCTCCAGATGTTGCTGGACTGCAACACCTATCAGTTGCAGTCAGCTGCAGCCGGTGATAAGAGACGGTGGGAGCTCTGGCTAAAAATGATCTGGAGCGATACAGGTTCCCCCTTCAGTCCTGGAAGACTGGTGGCCCTCTAGAAGCTGTTGAACTCCAACTCCCATCAGCCATTATGGTCAGGGTTGATGGGAGTTGGAGTCAGACAACAGCATCTGAAGGACCACAGGTTCCCCATCCCTCTGCCAGAACCTGGAATAGAGGGGCAATTATGAATGCTTATGTACATCTGGAAGATCTCCCAGTGTCCCACTTATCTACAGTTATACCGACTGCTGCTCTTCAGGGTTTTAGATGGGGAAGCTGGGTCCAAGTTTTGTAGGACTATAACTTCTATGATCCTTGGCCATTGTGGCAGAGGGGTCCTGGGAGTCTTAGCAAACCTGGTTGGCCGCAGGCTCCGCATACCCACCCAAACTAAAGATGGCAGAGGACCCCCAGGACCTTCTGCAATCAAAGCATGTGCTCTACCACTGAAGCACCGCCCTTTCCCCATGACTGATCCCGCCTTACTTCCACTTTGCAAGAAAGCTTGGCATGTCTGTCAGCTGATGAGAGTAAGAACCAAGCAAATGCCTTTCGATTGCAGACCTGAAAGAGGAACTGCCACAGAATATCTGCAAGAAAACGGGTGGGTTGGGTGAAGGAAGTTGCAGGAATCACAGAACTGTAGAGCTGTGGAATTGGAAGGGACCCCAATGGTCATCTAGTCCAACCCCCCTGCAATGCAGGAATTTCAGCTAAAGCATCCATGACAAATGGCCATTTAGCTTCTGTTTAAAGACCTCCAAGGAAAGGGAGTCCCCCACCTTGTGAGGGAGACCATTTCAGTGTTGAACAGCTCTTACTGTCAGAAAGTTATTCCTGGTGTTTAGTCGGAATCTCCTTTCTTGTTAATTGAAGCCATGGGTTCGAGTCCTACCCTCCAGAGCAGGGGAAAACAAGCTTCCTCCATCTTCCATGTGACAGCCCTTAAGATATTTGAAGATGTCTATCATATCTCCTCTCAGTCTCCTCTTTCCCAGGCTAAACATCCCCAGCTCCTTCAACTGTTCCTCATAAGGGCAGCATCAGGCAGAGCCACAGTGGGGCAACTGGTCCCCTGCTCACCTGCCTCTAGGCCACGGGTCCAGCTTGTCAAAGAACTCGGGGTGGCAGACTGGGCAATGAGCTGCAGCAAGGCCTGGAAAAGATTCACATACGGAAGGGGAGACACCAGGGCAAGGGACTTATGTAAGAATATTTGCAAGCGGGGAAGCAGAAAGAGTGCCACCCATTTTAAGAATTGTAGCAAAACAGCGTTGTCTCCGAGGTCTCTGCCAAGATGAAATAAATTTTAGTTTTTGAAGTGATTCTTGGAGTGCAACATCTTTTCTCTCCCCCTTACCCTGAGATCCCATCTGCTGACTAACTTTCAGGTGAAACCCTTGTCAATGCCTAATAAAAGTTCCAGGCTGCTCCTCAACTGAGAGAGTCTCTCACTTTCAACCCTCCCTTTTGATCATACCAGTTTCGTCCTATCTAGACCCATTTGGGGAGCTCTCTGTCTCAGAAGAGGAAGCCGCTTGCTACAAGAGAGCCTTTCTGGAAATCTCATTGTGTTTCTTTGGAGAGCTTTGCGGCGCTGGCCTTGAAGTGTTTGTGATGTGGTTAGAGAGTTAAAACAAGTGTCCATTGTGTGAAGGCACAGAGATAACAGATTGTTTTTTATCAGGAAGGAGGTGGCTGTCTGTAAATATATTGCTTTTTCTTCTTTTAGCTGCCCTTGGCTAGATTGGGTGGTGGGTGGGGAACTGGACTGCAACCCCTTAAGAAGCATACCTTTGCTATCAACATACAATTTTGAAGGCAGTTCGTAGCCTGAGCAGCCCAGCTTGCTTGTAAATAATCATGCACTTACTGCAAATTGGTATGTGTGGCTGGGGGAGAGATTCAGGGAAGTAACCAAGAACCTCCGCGCCTTTCACTTAGTTCTCCTTTCCTCATTCCTGAAATGAGATTGTGAGCTCGAGCGCAGCATGTGCCATTTTAACTTTGTTTACAGTGCTTGGATGCTAAATATTGGAGGAATTTTTATTACACATCTGCAGATAGAAAGAGGGTGTGTGGTTTTTTTCAGGCCATGAATGGCCAAACATTGGTATGGCCTGCACTAGGGTACTTTTGTGTCCAGGTTTGGGGTCTGGGGTAAGCTGTATAAAGAACATAAGATGTTGGATTGGGCAAGTGGCCCAACTAGTCCAGCACAGCGTTCAAAATTTGCCAGGTGCATTCCTCACCTGCTAATGGCCACTTGCAACCAGTTGAAGCTGCCAGGATGCCGCCTGACGTCTCCATCATCTGGAGGTGCGTGCCTGGGGATCCTTGGAATTTGACTGTTTTCCCACACTAGCAATACATCCTTCAGAATTCTATCTGTTATATTTTATCTACCAAAGCAGGAACCGAAAAGTCATATATACAACTTTTGAGCCATCTGGCACCAAAGTGGCAACTAGGCATTCAATTCTGGCGACTGTAACCCTGGTCTAAGGAGCCATTTGGTACCTAGCTTATACATATATCTGTGTTTCTAACACTGCTCATTGGGGGGGGGGGAGTTTCAGAGTGAAATCGGGAAAAGCAGCACCTACAAAAGGACATGCATCGTTGCCTCTGCTTGCATGTGGGGAAAGCAATCTGCTAGTGTTAAAAAATCAACAATATTGGGAGCCTGGTGAGAGGGTGAGGTGTCTGTTTGGGGAGCGCTTTAATGACTCCAGGGATGATATGGCACTTTTCACGGTGCTGAGCCACCCAAGTGCTTCTGCTCAGGAAATTAGTCATCCCCTCCTTTTTTTTTTTAAAAAAAAAAGAAGTGTTCATGTTGACCGAAGGATTGGTTCCCAGTGGCAGATAGCAGAAGGCCTGCTCTCTTGTGAGCTTTTAACTTCTGGACACGTCACTCCTAGTCCATTGGGAAGCCTCCTGAAATGGTTTGTTGCTCCTCTCTCCCCCCATCTCCCAAATTCCTGCCAATGAAGAGCAGCCGCTGGCTCAGTTTCATAGCAGAAACGCCAGGAAGGACTTTGCTGTGCTGGCCAATGGGACAAGTGGGTTCTGGATGCAGAAGCCAGCCTCCTGGGGGGGGGGGGAATAAGCTTGACTCTGGCAGCTTGAAGCTGCAGAATGAGCTGTGTTGGGTGTGTTGGAGGCCCCCTCTAGGATTGACCAATCACAAAGTGTACCTTACGTGAAACCGCTTATAGCTGCAGAGACATAGCATTATGAAAACGGGTATACATTATTCTCCCATTGCAGGGATGACCCTTAGGGTCCCTTCCAACTCTACAATTCTATGATTCTAAGACATGTTCCCGTGCTCTAGCTGTGTGGCTTCCCTTGAAGTGTATGTCTAGCTTCCTGAACCAGTGGAGATTCCAATTCAATGCTAGGAAGCACTTTCTGGCAGTAAGAGCTGTTTGGCAGTGGCACACACTCCCTTGGAAAGTGGACTCCCCTTCATTGGAGGCTTTAAACAGAGGTTGGTTGGATGCCTGTCCGTCAGGGTTGTGATTCCTGCATTGCAGGGGGCTGGACTTGATGACCCTTGGAGGTCCTTCCAACACTCTTATGATTCTATGTAGGGTTGTGTTCCTTTGGGGTCATGGTGGTCATCACAGCACTAAATGCCTTAGGTGCATCTAGCCTTCACTGCCAACCATCTTGGGTTGTGGTCAGTATTAGAAACTCCCAATATATAAGCTAGATGCCTAAAGGTAAAGAGACCCCTGACCAGTCGTGGCCGACTCTGGGGTTGCGGTGCTCATCTCACTTTACTGGCCAAGGGAGCCGGTGTACAGCTTCCGGGTCATGTGACCAGCAGGACTAAGCCGCTTCTGGTGAACCAGAGCAGCGCACGGAAACACCGCTTACCTTCCCACCAGAGCGGTACCTATTTCTCTACTTGCACTGAGTGCTTTCGAACTTCTAGGTTGGCAGGAGCAGGGACCAAGCAACGGGAGCCAAACAGCTCCTTAAACCAAGGTTACAGTCGCCAAAACGGAATGTCTAGTTCCCATTTGACAACAAGACGGCTCTAAAGTCTTATTTTTCAAATGGCAGACTGTGATTGATTCTCAGCTAAATATCTGGCTAGTTCAGAGGACACCCTTGAGCTCGGTTAAGAGCTTTGATAACTTGAAAGAAGGAAAGTCACTTGATCCAGGGACAGTCTAGATACCCACAATCCACTCATTGCAATTAGGACAGAAGATTAAAGAGGGCCGTCGACCGCACCCTGTGCAAAGAGCAAGAATAGACTTCCCTGTCTCTGATTCCTGTTGAAAGTGCTGGCAGGAGCTTGGCCTGGTAGCCTCTAAAATGTGGTTTATGCTCCTCCGCTAGCCGGCTTGAGATCTGCCTCCCGTCCACACCCACGGAGCTCTTTTAGCAGCCTCTCCTTGCAAAGATTTGATGCAAGCCCAACATGCTCCCAGTCACAGGGTTTTGTCCCATCGTGGGAGCCAGGCGAGGCCATTATTGAAAACGGCTGCTTGAGGCAAGCAGCACTGAGGTCAGCCGCCTTCAAGAAGTTGCTAAATGTCAAGGGAAAGGTAGAGAGTCCCCATGTTAAGCCAGCATATTTCAGAATTCTGGGAAAGGAGCACTGGACACGCTGAACACATACTCTGAACATGGCGCATCTGAGACTCAGACCCCCAACAGCTTCGGTTGAGGTCAGCAGGGTAAAAAATGATCTGCTGCCTGAGTCCCTGGAGAGCTGCTGGTGGTCAGAATAGAGAATTATGAGCTAGATGAACCTGGTATAAATAAAGCTGCTATGATCCACAGAAACACGCTCCCCCCTTCTTTTCTGCATTTCCCATTTCAGTTTGGCCACCTTACACCCAGAAGGACTGAAGCAGGAATTGACCTCACGCCCTCTAGATGCTGCCAGTTCCCAACGCCCATCACCCTTGCCCGTTGGCTGTGGGGCTTGTATTCAATCCATGTCTGGAGGGGCACTGATATAATATACTGCCTACAATCAGAGATGCCCACCCACTGATCCTCTGTAGGAAACAGCATGCTCACTTGACAGCTTCTTAATCTCTGCATGGGGAGAGATCTTGTTTGAATCAGACAGAGCAGGAGTTACCTGCCCAGCCCCAGGGAGGCTGCGTGGCCAGACCAGTAAATCATACAGAAGTGCAGCAGGCAGCCTCAGGGTTTTTTTGGGGGGGAATCCAATTCCACATGGCATAGTGTGTGGGAGCAACTGGTTTCAGGGGTTTGCATTCAAAGCTGCTGCCATGCAACAGAGTTTGCTTCCCTTTTTATATACATTAAAATGTAAGGCTGTCTGTCGTGCAATCCCCCTTGGGAGGACTTGTGGTGCCACATCATAACTCTGGATTTGCCTGAAGAAATGTGGCTTCGGAAGGTGAAAAATGAGCTTTGTAGTTGGGGAAGCTCTGGAAGGTGGATGTGGTGGATGGCAAGATGGTTGGTGAGCAGAGCACGCAGGGGCACAGAAGATGGTTCAAATTAGTTTTCTCACTGCCCTCTGCGTGGCAAGGCAGTCCCCAACTCCCATCAGCCCAAGCGGCCACCATGGCCCCATGGTCAGGTAACAGATACCAAAAGCAGCAACAGATTGGCCTACTGCTTTATGCAAAATTAAAAAAAAAAAAAGTCTGGATAATGGAGCAGAAAACCCAGTTAAGATGCAACTAAGGTGATAAGTCTTCCAGTGAGCTGTCAGGGTCCCATAAGTCAGAGCTGAATTATTCTCTCCCCCCTGCCCCCCCCATCGCTTGTCAGCTGTGCAATGGATCTCTGAACACATTGTTAACTTGCGCTAAATATTTGATGTCCATGTCGCGGCAGGAAAAGACAGATGTCATGGAATCCATCAGGCACGTATCTAGTTTCCCAGGCCCCACTGCTCACTTGTGGGGAGCAGAGTGGGAAGTGGCCATCGCCCAAGGTACCTAGGGACAAAAATATGGCAGGTTAAAAATTTGGTAACTGCTGAAGACAAGAGACAGGAGAAACCAATCGTCTCGCAATGTTTATTAAAAGCCACAGTACATTTCATACATTTCTTGGGCTGTTCCTTTACACCCCAGATGCCCCCCCCCCCCCCCGGCTGGGATGTTTCATTAAAATATGATGATGCTTCTTGCTTGACTGGATGAAGGATAAAGAACGTGTGTGTGTGTGTGTTACGAAACTGGACAAAAGCATACAGATAGAATTTACATCAGTTGCCCCGCCCACTTTTAGGAGCGTTGGTCATGCAAATGAGGTCGTCAAACTTGGGTCTTTTGAATCAAGGGGAAAAAGAAATTGAGGACACCAGAAGGATACAGAGCCCACATTCACATGATGTCCTGGTTGTTTCCCGCTTGGACTACTGCAATGTTCTCTGTGTGGGGCTGCCTTTGAAGGTGACTCAGAAACTACAACTAATGCAGAGTGTGACAGCTAGACTGGGGACTGGGAGTGGCTGCCGGGACCATATAACACTGGTCCCGAAAGACCTGCATTGGCTCCCAGTACATTTCCGAGCACAATTCAAAGTGTTGGTGCTGACCTTTAAAACCCTAAATAGCCTGGGCCCTGTATACCTGAAGGAGTATCTCCACCCCATTGTTCAGCCTGGACAGTGAGGTCCTCCTCTGAGGGTCTTACGGCAGTTCCCTCCCTGCGAGAAGTGAGGTTACAAGGAACCAGACAGAGGGCCTTCTCGGTGGTGGCGCCCGCCCTGTGGAACGCCCTCCCATCAGATGTCAAAGAAATAAATAACTACAGTCATACCTTGGTTGTCAAATGCCTTGGTACTCTTCCATTTTGGCTCCTGAACGCCGCAAACCCGGAAGTGAGTTTATGGAAGCCGAGTGTCCAACGCGGCTTACGCAGCTTTCGATTTGAGTGCATGAACATCCTGCAGCCAATCAGAAGCCGTGCCTTGCTTGTCGAACATTTTTGGAAGTCAAACGGACTTCTGGGACAGATTCCGTTCGACAACCAAGGTACGACTGTATCTGACTTTTAGAACACATCAGAAGGCAGCCCTGTATGGGGAAGTTTTTTTCAGTGCTTGATGTTTTAGTATGTTTTTATATATGTTGGAAGCAGCCCAGAGTAGGGCTTCCAACAGTTGGATGGGTGGGATACAAGTAATAAAATGATGTTGATGATGAAATCAGGACCCCACAAAACCTCCCCTTGAGGTACAGCCTTCAGCACCATGGCAGGATCCATGTACACAGAAGGCGATATTTTGACTCCCTTCCTAAATTATTTCCGCTTCTCTTCTGTCTCCCGTTCCCTCCCCTCCCAAATCGCACTTCGCTTTAACATGCGAAGCTGGCTTTTAGCAAGCTTAATTAACGAAGTCTAAATCAGTAACTGTGCAACACCTTTGGAGAGGGAACGTTAATTGCCTTTTGCATCCAGATCTGCTAGTGACCCACAAAGGGAGGGGTGCCTAACATTTATATCATGTCAGCGGTGTGACCTGCCTATCCCCAGTGGCTGCTCCAGGTAGAGCTAGGTGTGTCCCCTTGAAACCCTGGATAGCTGCTGCCGGTCAGTGCAGACAGTACTATGCTAGATTGACCAGTTTGGCATAAGGCCTTTGTTTGACATGCGCGCTTGGGGAGGCCAGACAATACCTTCTGTGCCTAAGAACAAAATGTGTGCTGGGTACTGGATCTTTGGGGACAATCTTTCCTGAGCAAGAGATTTCCAGTGACTTCCTTAACCCACAACTCCTTCCTCTCCATCCCTCCAGGCGAAGTACATCTCTCAGTGCATCGATGAGATCAAGCAGGAGCTGAAGCAGGATAACATTGCCGTGAAAGCCAATGCCGTCTGCAAGCTCACCTACGTAAGTGTCTCCCTCACCTGTGGGTCGGGTTTCTGCCCTGCGGCCTGCGGGGCAGGCAAGTGAGCCTGTTCCACGAGGAGCCTCCCAAGGCGAGGCGGCCCTCTTCGTTTCCGACTGCATCCCATAATTCTGTCTCCCCATAGTAGAGGTGGAGAGTAAACAGAAGAATTTCCCAGTTGGATCAGGCCAGTGGCCCTTCTGGTTTTCAAAAGACGCCAACCAGATGCTCAAAAGCAGGATCTGAACACAGCAGCACTTTCCCCTCCAGCAAGTGGTATCTGCTGCCTCCAGCTGCGGAACATACATTGTGTTCCTGTATCAGTGTTACTTCCATGGAACGTGAGGTGGTGTCAAATTGCAAACTTAACAACTCTTAAAATCTTCGTATATACAATGCCAAAATAAAAATGACATTGTATGAGGTTTGCATTGAATGAAGTTATTACAATCATGTTATATATAACTTAAGAGTTCCTTTTCAGTCCGACCATGAAACAGATCGAAATTCGGGTATCTCATTGTTGCACTTGTCATTTTCATTTTGTCACTGTATGTATTACCGTATTTACTCAAATCTAATGCTCACCTTTTTTGGCCAAATTACGCTGTGAAAATTAAGGTGTGCATTAGATTCGATGGCGCGTTAGACTTGAGTAAATACGGTAATTAAGATTTCATGTGTTAGAGATTGTTGAAATGCCGCACGTTATTAATGAATTTGCATAAACTACATACAGAATTGTCAAGTTTTTTATTTATCTCTCTGTATCCCTTGGGCGTGGCATTGAGCTTGGCAGGGGTATCAAATTGGGCAGGTGTAAGAAACTTCAGGCCTGTGTGCGCACAGGCTGAATATGGCCCTCCAGCCCCCTCCATCTGGCTGTCCATAGGCGGTTAGACACAGAGGATTGGTGGGAGGAAACCCCCAAGGGAAGATTCCTGCATTGCAGGGGGTTGGACTAGATGACCCTTGGGGTCCCTTCCAACTCTACAGTTCTACGATCCTGTACCATCAGCTACTTTTGGCCTAGGGCAAAAGCATCTTGGCTGCCACGTACAAAGGCAAAGATGCCTTTTCTCCTGCTAATCATTATAATGTCCCACCCTTGCTGTCCCAAGACTCACACTCTGGCCTTTGTTCCTCCTCCCCTCACAGTTGCAAATGCTGGGCTACGACATCAGCTGGGCAGCCTTCAACATCATCGAAGTCATGAGCGCTTCAAAGTACACCTTCAAAGTAAGTGGCCTGAGTGGGAACCTGGGCTGCCGGGGGAAAGACGCCAGGGGGTTCCTGGCAGCTGCCGTGGAAACATATTTCCTCTAAAACTGAGGTTCTCAATCCTATCTGGCCTGCCAAATTCATTCAGATAACGAAGAAGAAAAAAAATACTCAGCGCCCCTCTGGAAACCTACTGCCTTTAAGCGAACAAAGAGAAAGATGCAGTGACAAATTTGCATTCTTTGGTGTACAGTGGTACCTCGGGTTACAGACGCTTCAGATTACAGAGTTTGCTAACCCAGAAATAGTATCTCGGGTTAAGAACTTTGCTTCAGGATGGGAACAGAAATCGTGTGGCGGCAGCAGGAGGCCCCATTAGCTAAAGTGGTGCTTCAGGTTAAGAACAGTTTCAGGTTAAGAACGGACCTCCAGAACGAATTAAGTGCTTAACCCAAGGTACCACTGTATGTATATTTCTACCTACCCCCTATAACATAGTGAAGGAAGACGTTGTTGTAAATAAGACACCTTGAAAGCTTGAAATTATACAATTATTTATTAAAACCAAACATAGCAACGTTCGCATTACACGCATAAAATTAAGATAATGAAGGATAACATTAAAATAAAAATTACGAATAACATTAAAAATAGTCTGTGAAGGTCCCGGGCCAGATTACATCAATTTTAAAGAATATGTTTTTTGAGCATTCCTGTACGCAGTGGCAATGAGTCCCTTTCAGCCTTCGATACTGACTCGCTTTCCCTCTTTCCTAACCCTGCAGAGGATCGGGTACCTGGCAGCCTCGCAGTGCTTTCATGAAGGGACCGACGTCATCATGCTGACAACGAACCAGATCCGAAAGGTGAGTGTCGCCATTCCAGAAGAGCTGCTGCCTGTTATTAGTGTCTCCTCCTGCGAGACCACCGGCCTGTTTTCTTCCTTATGACTTAAGAAATGTAGGTCACGCCCTTCAATTTGATTGATTGTTTAAATTTTACACCATCCTGTACCCGTAGCTCTCAGGGCAGCTCCCAACACAAAGTTACAATACAAAAGCATGAAATACATAATGAAAATAATTACTAAAACTAATGTGTGCAAACTCGCAGAAATAACGCTGCCCAACAAAAGCGCCTAACCAGCCCTCCAGCCCACATTACAAATAACAAAAATCGAAATTAACATGTAAAAACAATTTTAAACAACGGCTTTTAAAAATCTTAGCAGCAGCGGTCTTTAGCTACTACAGTGGTACCTCGGTTTAAGAGCAGTCCAGTTTAAGAACAGTTTGGTTTACAAACTCCGCAAAACCGGAAATAGTGTCTTGGTTTGAGAACTTTACCTCGGTCTAAGAATGGAATCCGAACGGTGGAAGGGCACCGGCGGTGGGAGGCCTCATTAGGGAAAGTGCGCCTCGGTTTAAGAACTGTTTCGGTTTAAGAACGGACTTCCAGAACGGATTAAGTTCGTTAACCAAGGTACCACTGTACTTGCATTAGAATACAGGTCTCCCCACATGGTCCTGCTAGCTAGGGATGATGGGAGTTGCCCCAAAACATCTGGAGACCCAAGTTTCAGAAACACTGGGTCAGAGCATTGAGCTATGACCTGGGAGAGACCAGGGTCTGAATCCCCACTCAGCCATGAAGCTCACTGGGTGACCGTCACTCACTCTCAGCCTAGCCTATTGCACTGGGCTGTTGTGAGGATAAAAAGGGAAGGGGAGAGATGTGTACTTCACCTTGAGCTCCTTGGAAGAAAAGCGGGATATAAAGACTTCGTCTTTCTAGGTTGAACTCAACTAAGGACTCTTCTCCCTCCTCTTCCCACACCTCTCTCCCCTCCTCACCCACCGACACTCCTTTCCGTCTCCCCTCCTATTCTAGGACCTGAGTAGCCCCAACCAGTACGATACCGGCGTTGCACTGACTGGTTTGTCCTGCTTTGTGACTCCTGATCTGGCCAGAGACTTGGCCAACGACATCATGACCCTGGTGAGTTGGGCTGGGGGGGCTGGGGGTGGAGCGGCTGGTCTACAATTGTTGCATTGTCTGCTCTTTCTTCTGCCAAGCCATTGGGGGTTTAAAAGCTGTTCAGAAGTCCTTGTCCCACAACTAAGCTCTGTGCTTTGCTTCTCAAGTGGGTAAGAACCATCTCGAAAGCATACGGTTGCAATCGAAATTATTCAACCCCCACTGCAAATCAGGTTTATTATCAAAATTTACAGACTCCTTGTTTGTGAAGGGCTCTCATCTCTTACCTTTTTGGGCCATTCTCTTGACTTAGCGATATTTCTAACATGCAGCCAAATTTGACACTCAGCAAATCCCAGCTGGTTCAGGTATTTCATGTGTTCCAGCTCAAGCACATCAGGTGTGCTTGAGACAACACATGTTGTATTTGTGCTGTTGTGAGGGATTCCATTCAGGGGACTGAATAATAGTGAGACTGGAGAAGCCAGTATAAGTTGCATTTTCCGCTGAATTTGGGGAAACCATTGTGTTGAGCTATTTCAATTGCTTTTGTTTTATTTGCTCATTGCAAACAGCTGAAAGCCTGTAAATTTTGATAATAAACCTGATTTGCAGTGGGAGTTGGATAATTTTGATTGCAACTGTCAATGGACAAATCCCCGGAGGGGAAGATCATCAACATCCAATCACCACAATGGCTATGCTCTGCCCCCAGATGCTTCTGGATAGCAGTTTCTGGAAACTTCAGGAGAGGACCGCACTCTCATCTTTTGCTTACTAGCAGTACCTGTGAAAAGGAGCCAGGGGTCTTGGTGGGCCACAAGCTAAACATGTGTCAGCCGTGTGATGCAGCAGCAAAAAAAGCTAACGCTATTCTAGGCTGCATCAACAGAAGTCTAGTGTCCATATCAAGGGAAGTCATGGTCTCACTCTGTTCTGCCTCACTTGGACCACACTTGGAATACGGTGTCCAATTCTGGGCACCACAGTTTAAGAAGGATGTTGACAAGCTGGAAGGTGTGCAGAGGAGGGCAGCCAGCGGTCATTCCTCCTCTGGTCACTGCCATAGATGCGCCACTTCACTGCCTGCCTCCAGGCACTGTAGCCGCCTGCAAGCGATTCCCACATGGCGGGGTTAATGTTGCCAGCCTTCAGGTCATGTTTGCAGACATTTTTGTAATGCAGAGTTGGTCTGCCAATGGGCTCAGTGCCTGGAGCCAGCGCCTGATTTAATAGTATTGTGATTTTATAATATTGCCCACGCTGGCTGGCAAAAGCTCTCTAGGTTTTTAGGCAGGGGGCATTCGCATCCCTGCCTGGAGATGTTGTCAGGGGTTGAACCTGGGACCTTATGCATGCAGCTCAGCTCAACTGCTGAGCTACAGCCCTTCCCAGTGCTGCTGGTTTGCTGTGGTGCAAAAGAAGAGACCTTGATGCCCTTGTTGTGGAAGAAACGTGAGCTCATTCTCCTCTCCCTGCCCTCCCCAACAGATGTCTCACACGAAGCCTTACATCAGGAAGAAGGCAGTGTTAATCATGTACAAAGTGTTCTTGAAATACCCGGAGTCCCTTCGCCCTGCGTTCCCCCGCCTTAAGGAGAAGTTGGAAGACCCAGACCCCGGTTAGTAAGCTGGATGAAACAGGATCCAGAAGATTGCAAAGACTGTGTGTCTTTGGGTGGGGAGGGGAAGGGAGTGGCTCCAGGTAGCCTTTCATTGGGTTGTTTTTCTTTTTATCATGTAATGTTGTGTATTTATATTGTGTTTTTGTGCTGTAACCGCCCTGAGACCTGCAGGTAAAGGGCGGTATACAAATTTTAAAATAATTTTTTAAAACCCTGTGGCGGCACATACCGTATTTTTCGCCCTATAGGACGCACTTTTCCCCCTCCAAAAATGAAGGGGAAATGTGTGTGCGTCCTATGGGGCGAATGCAGGCTTTCGCTGAAGCCTGGAGAGCGAGAGGGGTCGGTGCGCACTGACCTCTCTCGCTCTCCAGGCATCAGGAAGCTCTCCGCAAGCCTTGGGAGCCCGCGGGAGTTCCCATTGGGCTCCCTAGGCTTGCGGATAGCAGCCTGCATCTCGAAGCCTGGGGCGTGCTGCACAGCGCGCCCCGGGCTTCGGTTCCACGACCTGGTTTGGAGGCTGGCGGTGGGGAGAAGCGTGCTTCTCCCTGCTGCCAGCCCCACAAGCTCGAGGGACAGCGAGGAGGTGCAGCGCGTCTTCCCGCTGTCCCCCGACCTGGTTTGGGCTTCAGGCAGATAACCGCAAGGCGTGGGAGCCTGGTGGGAAGTCGCGCCGGTCTCCCAAGGCCTGCGGAGAGCTGCCTGTACTGGGGTCGGGGGAAGCCCGAGCTTCCCCCGCCCCAGCCCCGCGCCTGGGGGAGAGTTCCTTGTTGAAAGCACTCTGGGCATTGTAGCCCTGCAAGGGGCACAGGGCTCTCCTAAGTACTCCCAGCACCCTGAACAAACTACTTTTCCCAGGATAGCTCAGTTGATCAGAGCATGGCGCTGATAACGCCAAGGTTGCAGGTTCGATCCCTGTATGGGACAGCTGCGTGTTCCTGCATTGCTGGAGGTTGGACTAGATCAGAGCTTTCCGAACTTTAAATGTTGGTGACACACTTTTTATTTTTTTTATATATATAAAATTTTTATTGGTTTTTTAACACTTAATAGTAGACAATACAAAACAATAACAAAAAAAAACAAACATATAAACACGTATAATTTCTTCACGTTTTTTTCCTAAACCTTCTTTCATCGACTTCCTCATACCTCCCCTTTCTGCATCCCTGTTTTGAAGTTTTCCAGCAAGCCCCAATGTCAATTTATAACCCTTTTTTCCCCTTTGAATCCTTTTTCTCATATCCATTTATTTTCCCCCGCAATTCTGTTTTACCTGACCCAAAACATTTTAGCACTCATTAATTTTGCAACAGTTCTTGAGATAAACTTTAAATTTCTTCCAATCTTCTTCCACCGTCTCTCTCCCTTGGTCACGGATTCTGCCAGTCATCTCCGCCAATCCCATGTAGTCAATCACCTTGGTCTGCCATTCTTCCAGTGTGGGTAGTTCTTGTGTCTTCCAGTACTTTGCTAGAAGTACTCTTGCTGCTGTTGTAGCATACATAAAAAACATCCTATCTTTCCTTGATACCAATTGACCCACCATGCCCAGGAGAAAGGCTTCTGGTTTCTTCACAAATGTGCATTTAAGCACCTTCTTCATTTCATTATAAATCATTTCCCAGAAGACCTTAATCCTTGGGCACGTCCACCAAAGGTGGTAAAAGGTGCCTTCAGTTTCCTTACATTTCCAACATTTATTATTGGGCATGTGATAAATTTTTGCAAGCTTGACTGGGGTCATGTACCACCTATAGATCATTTTCATAATGTTTTCTCTTAAGGCATTACATGCCGTAAACTTTATACCGGTGGTGGTGACACACTTTTTAGACATGCATCAGTTTTGCTAGCAAACTGGAGGTTAAACCAACCCCTGTCCAGCCCTGAGAGGAGCACAGGGAGGGTTCACACGACATACCTACACACTGCAGCCAACACACTAAGGAGCCACGACACAAAGATCTGGACCAGATGATCCACAGGGTCCCTTCCAACTCTGATTCTATGACTCCTTGCAGGAAGCCGTGTCTCTTTAAAGTGATACCCTGGTGCTTTAAGTTTATGGGGAAGATGTGTCTTAAATCTGTCAGCCGTTTTGCTCCACAACTCACTCGGACCCCCTCTTCCCTTTGTTCCTCCCCTCTCCCCCAGGTGTCCAGTCAGCCGCCGTAAACGTCATCTGCGAGCTGGCCAGGCGCAACCCAAAAAACTACCTTTCCCTTGCTCCGCTCTTTTTTAAGCTGATGACGTCGTCCACCAACAACTGGGTCCTCATTAAAATTATCAAGCTGGCAAGTACAGGCGGCTTCCTTCGCTCGTAGTGTGAAGACACACACTCTGTCACTTGAGAGGTGAAGAGTTGATGCGAAACAGAGAGGAAAGGAGCAGACCCAGCGGGCAGCCTGCTTAATTGGTTTGTGCGGGGAGGTGGCGGCGAAGTGTCTGACTCAGGCTGCAAAGGATTCTGGGAGAGGCGAAATGCGAGCAAGAGTGTGCAGGGGGAAGCTGCCGTATACTCTGTTGCGGCCTGGATTTTATTTATTTACAGGTGACTCCAATTGCATTATGGGTTTGGAGCACCTGGGCATCCTCTTCAGGCTCTGGAGAGGGTCTCCTCGTGAGCCAGAGGAGCAGCAGGGCTTTGTTGAGGCTTCCCATTGGGGCGTCTGTTCAGCCCCTGTGAGGGCAGGACGCCTGACTACATGGGCCCCTTTGGGCCTCATCCAGCGGGACTGCTCCTATGTTCAGTTTTCAAAAGGGATCAGGAAAATTAATGGAGGAGAAGGCTGTCAAAAGCAGAGGGGAAAGCGGACACAACTCTCACCAGTGTAAATTGGGCTACATTCAATTTCACACATTGCGACAGGGCGAAAAGAACTCAAGGAGGGTGTGGTCTGGGGAGAAGCACCACCCCCCAGGGCTGGCGGGCTGGCTGGATTAGTTAGTTAATTGCTTCCCATCTGACTGGATTGCCCCAGCCACTCTGGGCGGCTTCCAACAAATTGAAAGCATCAAGCGCAGTAAAGCATCAAACATGAAAAACATCCCTATACAGGGCTGCCTTCAAGTCTCTTCCAAAAGCCAGATAGTTGTTTATTTCCTTGACATCTAGCGGCAGGGTGCAACTACAAAGAAGGCCCTCTGCCTGGGTTCATGCATCCTCACGTCTTGCAGTGAGGGAACCGCTAGAAGGCCCTCGGAGCTGGACCTGAGTGTCCGGGCTGAACAGTGGGGGTGAAGACGCTCCTTCAGACCTTGCAGGACAGCTGTTGTCATCCGGCCATTCAAACATTCTCTCTCCTTTCTTCCTGCAGTTTGGTGCTCTCACTCCTTTGGAACCCAGGCTAGGGAAGAAGCTCATTGAGCCCCTCACCAACCTCATCCACAGGTGAGTGAGTCAGTTCTTTGGTGGTGCTAGTCCTTAACGCCGTTTGTGCAAAGCACCTCTTGCGCCTCAGCTGCTGATAGCCAAGAATCCCAGCCCCCCTGCCTTTGTGTTTCCATTCAAGCACACACTTCTGCTTCTGGGACAGGGTTGCCAGGACACTCTTCACCCCTTCGCCAGCCTCCTGTCACCATTGGGGGGGTGGGGTCTTGTAAAAAGTGCAGCACGCCCTCTCCGCCTTTGCCAAGGGAGCACCCCCATCCATTTTTTAAAAGGACACGTAGATCCCGTGCGAAGTGTTCCACTTAACCCTCCTTTCTCTCCCCAAACAGCCAGCGCGCCCTCTTCCAATTCCCCAAAGGGGGTAGAGTTCATGGCAGCCCCACCAAAGATAAAAAACTAGTCCTTCTCCAAGAAATGCGCCCAAGTGGACAGTATGTATACTTCAAAGCAAACACAAACCCACCCCCCCAAAACTCCACCACCCCCGTGCTCTGGTCTCCTCCCTCTCTTCTTCACCCTAATTCTGCTGTAGTTGAATAGCTGTTGGGGCCAGGGGTGGGGGTCGGGTGGGGGGGCTACTGGCCGAGAAAGCCCTGCGAGGTCCCAAGTTGACGCTCGAACCCTGACCATTCTTTGATTCTGTGTTAACGGGAGCGGAGCCAGCCGACTTCGAAGATGGCGGTGGCAGGGGTTGGTCTGGAATGAGCAGCCTTCAACTTTTTCAGACCCGGACTTGCCTTTTAACCCAGGCGTGTTTTGAGACCAATTTATTATTATTATTAATGTGTTTAATTTGTTGGAAGCCACTCAGAGTGGTTGCGGCAACCCAGTCAGGTGGGCGGCATATAAATAATCATAATAATAATAGTAGTTACAGATAGGTAGCCGTGTTGGTCTGCCATAGTCAAAACAAATTTTTTTTTTCTTCCAGTAGCACCTTAAAGACCAACTAAGTTAGTTCTTGGTATGAGCTTTCGTGTGCATGGAAGAAAATAATGATAATAATGATAATAATAGCAATTTTTTATTTTTATTATTTTATTCTTTCTTTCTTTCTTTCTTTCTTTCTTTCTTTCTTTCTTTCTTTCTTTCTCTCTCTCTCTCTCTCTCTCTCTCTCTCTCTCTCTCTCTCTCTCTCTCTCTATTTGGCCATATATTTCATATGGTCAGAGTGCTGCTGCTGCGACCCACCTTAGATTAGGCCAGTAGTGAGTACCCAGTGGTTTAGAGAAGGGGCTGTGGCTCTGTCCTGCAGCCCATCCATTTGGCCCACAAAGCCATTTGGCCCAAGCCATAGCCACCCACCTTGCACCGGGCACCATGTGGAATGTTAAGTGTGGGGCAGGGAAAACCCCAGCTTAATTTTTTTATTATTAAAAAAACCCCACCCTATTTTATTCATATACCACCTTTTTCTCCAATGTGGTTCTCAAATCCCTTCCCATTTTATCCTGACAACAACCCTGTAAGTAGGTTAGGCTAAGACGGTGAACGCTCCCCAAGATGAGCTTGGGGGCTGAGTGGGGGATTTGAGCCCTGGTCTCTCCCAGGTCCTAGTAACCCTTTAACTGTTATGCTGTGCTAGCTTGCCAGTGAGAGAGGGACACAGGAACCTGCTATATACAAAGCCAGACCATTAATCCCTCCAGCTGCCTGCTCTGGTTGGCAGAGGCTCCCCAGAGGGGACAGTTCCAGTCCTACTTGGAGATGCTGGCAGAGCATCTCCAACCTGCCCACAAAACAGGTGATCTAACCATTTAGCAAGCTGGAAGGAGGTTTGAGGGCCCTGCTGACAGGGAGTGTCTGCTGAGCTCTGCAGCTCCTTGCAGAAATAGCCCTTTGAAAGGAGCTTTGCAAGTGGTTGCCAGCTCTCACCTGTGCAGGCAAAAAAGAAAAAAAGGTCACCTGGCTTTATTGGGAGGTCAGGGGATTGGCAGTTGAGCAGCCCCACCCACTTGTCAAACTGCCCACAAGTGCTGGGGTAAGGATCCAGTTTCCCACCCCTGCCCTAGAAGTTAAAACAGAGCAAGGTGCATAACCCAACAATAGAACATGGTTTCAGATTGTAGTTTGTTGGCGGCAGAAACACCATAGTTAAGCACATGAACGCACGCCAAGCCATATTTTACTAAACTGTAGCTGCACAAACCATGGTTTAGCGTTAGGTGGGAATCAAGACATGGTTTTATGCCATGGACAAGTTAATGGCGCAGCACTCTATGTCGCGTAAACCTAATCTCTGCTTCCCAGAGCTGTTCACTTGCTGCCTGCAGAACAGCATCTGAAACGGGTGCCAGTTCTGCAACATGGATTAGATCAGGGGTTCCCAAATGTGAAAGAAGCAAATAAGACCAGACCAGCATCTAGCACAGCTGACAAATCATTCTGTGGTCCACCAAGCCCCCTCGACCCTTTTCAAATGGGGCAGGGAGTTTGGGAACCACTTGATTAGGTGGTGCTGCTGTTGCCTATTTTTTAAAAAAGGAGAAGTGCGTATCTCTAGCTAGCACCACTTTCACTGGGTGGACCTCAGCCCGGGGGCTGCTCTGCGGGATGCGGTCCTGGAAGAGCAGGGAGAGTTGCCACCTGGGATGTTGACGCAGCAGTGGAGGGGTGTTTTTTTTGTTTTGTTCTGTTTTTGCTTTTGTGCTCCTCCCACTTCTCGCACCTCACGGCGATCCCATTCCTCTCACAAGCGTGCAAAGCCGCATAAATCCCCACGTGGTCCCCACTTCTGGATTCTCCTTAGATGCGGCCAATTTGGGTGGCGATTTGTACCAGGCCTGTGGAGCTTGCCCATCTCCCCACCCCCCACTCCTCTAGGGTAGATTGGCTCCTCCCCTATCAGCACTATGATCCCACCCCATTAAAATAGCCGCCTTCCAACAGGAACCAGAAGAGGGCGCTCTGCCTCTGTTTGTGTGTCGCTCTAGGCCTTTCTCCTTAGCTCTGTGGAAAGCGTGTTGTGGCTCTGCATCCCTTGCGTTCTCCCTCACCTCTCTATGGTTTGGGGCGGGTTGTCTGTGTTGTGGATCTTGCAAATCCAGTGGTCAGAACACCTGCGCTGACCTGGGGAAGCAACCAGGGTGAACTGACCTTCAGCCAGGGTTTTGGTCGACAAAACACGGGGCATTTTGATTTCTAAATCCTGGTATTTAAACCTGTAATTCATATGGTTCCTGAACAGGCACACAGGCTGATTGCTTGATTGCTTGTGAGAATTTGAAAAGTGTTGGTCCCCAACAAAATAGCAACCATTTGGCTTCCAGTAATATAGATCTGCAAAGATCTGCACTGTCTGGTGACTTGTTAGTGGGGCAGATTCAAGGGGACACATAAAACTCATCCACAACTCGGGGCTACTTCATTAGAATGACTGGCCTTGCCCCATCCTGTTCCCACTGCTTCGGTCTGCAGAACTGACTCTTTTTTTCTACGCAGCACCATGTTTGTTCCACGTTCCAATCTTTTAGCAAGACAGCATTTGTTCTCTGCCTTCATTCTATCATGCTTAAAAATGTTTCATCCTGACATGTGGTCATTACACATCTTGGCTTTTGAAACTGTTTACATTCTTCCTTTATATCTTGCTGGTTTTATCATGTCTGTGGATTTTATAGCTAGTCTTTAAGCAGTGTGCCGTATTTTTCTGTGTATAATACACCCCCTATTTGGGGGGACTCAGATTTAAGAAAATGGGGGGAGATGGTCCCATGTGTAAGATGCCCCCTAATTTTTGACATTTTAAAGGGAAAAAGCCTAGTCTTATACACGGAAAAATACAGTACGTGTTTTGCTAAATAATGAAGCTGTAATATTGGAAGCTGGGGAATACGGGGTGTTAACAGGAGGGGCTGCACCTCTATTGGGGGACAAGTCATGTTCCTTCTGGGGTGCTAGGTCCACCTTTGGTCCCCACCCTGTACTCTGCTCTCACCCGTGGCTCCTGGAAGCTGTCAGAAATGCAACAGCGGGTGCAGTCCCGGAGATGGCTTTGACTGGCCGGCTGAACCAGGCGAGGGGAGCCGATGGGTCTCAAACCCTCGGTGAGTTAGGAACTTCCCTTCCGTGTGAAGATAGGCTCCAGTGAAGGGAGTGGACGGGACCAAGGGCAGGTCCAACGGTCAAGATGTCAGTTTCGCAAAGTGGCTCACAGTAAACAACAATAACTGGCTCAGGACCGCAATACTGTACATTGAGTACTGCCTCTCCCTATATAAAACAACCCATTCACGAGAACGGGGCCTTCTCTGAGTGGCTCCCTGTTTGTGGAACGCTCTCCCCAGGGGAGTTCGCTTGGCCCCTTCATTATACACCTTTAGGCGCCAGGCAAAAACGCTCCTCTTCTCCCAGGCCTTTGGCTGATTAATATTCTACAGCCTTTTAAATGTGTTTGTGAGAAGGGGGAGGGCATTACTGTTTCGTTTTACTTATTTTCATGTTTTTATCCTGTATTTTTATTCTGTGACCTGCCCTGAGATCTTACGATGAAGGGCGGTATACCAATCAGATAAATAATAGAACAACACAAATGCAACATAAACCGTTGGAATACTTAACAAATCATCAGCAAAACAGTCACTATTAACAAAAGAACTCTTTAAAAGAGCTAAACAGCACAGCCACAACAAAAAAGTCGTAATATATGATTCGCAAAGCACTGCAGCACTCATAATCCGCAAAACAATGCTAACAGCATTAGCAAACCAGCAGCCGAAATCACACTAAGCCCTGCTGAATTTGTGCACTCCCATGACTCGCGACCTTCCACTTAGCTCATCACATGCACTTAATGCTCGTGTTAGCAACTCCTTTCTGAAGGCTGCTAAGGCTGTGGATAGGAAAAGCCATTGTCTTGATGGTCCTAAAGTCTCACGCTGCCTCCAAACACAGAGGTAAAACCTGGTCAGCCGGCTAGTGGACACCCATAGCCTTTCTCCTCCATAAATGTGCAATGTTGCAATACTTTCCTGCGAGCTTTCCACAGTGCAATAACTCTCTCTTTCCCCCCTCTCAGCACTTCCGCCATGTCGCTGCTTTACGAATGTGTGAACACAGTGATTGCAGGTAAGGAAAGGCATTGCCAAGCACGCCATTATTGTTTACCCCTCCCGACTTGCGTGTTTTGCACCGTACCGATTTAAACTCCCTTTTCTCTCTCCCCCCCCCTTCTTCCTCCAGTGTTGATCTCTCTCTCCTCGGGGATGCCCAACCACAGTGCCAGCATCCAGGTAAAGTCCCATCTTGGCCTGCCAGCCCTCGCGGCAGCAGCTGAAATTTTGCTGAAGCGCAGAGGGCTTTCCTTGATTGCAGAGGGAGGTGGAAGGTGTCATCCTCTCCGCCTCTTGCAAAAAAACAAACAAACTTGTGCGTCATTTCTTTACAGCTCTGCGTTCAGAAGCTGAGGATACTGATAGAAGATTCGGACCAGAACTGTAAGTCTCGGGCCTGGGGGGTGGGTGGAGGTCCTTGGCACCAGGGGCAAGGGAGGGGGCACCCTTAAAATCCTGCTAAATACTAATATGAGTGAGCAGTTGCATCTGGCTTAGTCATTTTATGATTATGATTGATTGATTGATTGATTGAATTTATATACCACCCTATACCCAGAGGTCTCAGGGCAGCTCACAAAATAAAATCAAAATATAAAACCACAAAATACATAATCAAAATAAAAACAACCCAATAACAACCCACCCCCCAAAAAAAAACAAAAAAAAGAGCATAGGATATCGATCAAATCAACCAAAGGCCTGGTTAAAAAGGAATGTTTTTGCCTGGCACCTAAAGGTATATAATGAAGGCACCAGGCGAACATTCCTGGGGAGAGCAGACGGGGAGCCAATGCAGAGAAGGCCCCGTTCTCATGTTGCCACCCTCCGGACCTCTCGAGGAGCGGGCACACAAAGGAGGGCTTCAGAAGATGATCTCAGGGTCTGGGTAGGTTCATAAGGAAAGAGGCAGTCCTTGAGGTATTGCAGTCCTGAGCCGTTTAAGGCTTTATAGGTCTGTTGAAATCCACTGGGCTTTCCCAACTTGAGTCTGTTGATTTCGCGGAATCTACTCTTGAGTGCAGCTCAGCTTCCCTGGCCTCCACCGCCGCCTCTGGAAATCTTATTTGGCCTTTGTGTGTGTTTGTGTCTCCTCCTCTCCACGTAGTGAAATATCTGGGGCTGCTGGCGATGTCCAAGATCCTGAAAACCCACCCCAAATCGGTCCAGTCCCACAAGGATCTCATCCTTCAGTGCTTGGATGATAAAGACGAGTCCATCCGCCTCCGGGCCTTGGATCTTCTCTACGGGATGGTACGTTCACCTGCTGCCGCAACATCACAGAGAAGAGGTCTTAACTTTTAGAAATATACCCTAAAACCCTTAGGAGCGCTGCAGCAAGAACACCATCCTGGGAGGCAGGAGGGAGATCAAGCTGGGGAAGGTCCATGGCTCATTGGTAGGGTGCCTGCTTTGCATGCAGAAGGTCCTGGCTCAATTTCTGACCACTCCCAGGTAGGACTGGGCAAGATCCCCTTCTGAAACCCCAGAGAGCTGCTGCCAGTCTGTGTCAACCATAGTGAGTTAGATGGGGCCAAGAGTCTGACTCAGCGTAGGGCAGCTTCCTGCATTCCTAAAGCAAACTATGCTTTGTGGGGCGACAGGTGTTGCATCCAGAACACTCTCAAAAGCAATAGAAGGCAGACGTAGAGTTGGAAGGGACCTGCAGCTTCATCCAGCCCAGCCCCCTGCAGTACAGGAATCGGGGCTCAGGAACCCCTGGCAGATGGCCACTCAGCCTCTGCTTAAAAGCCTCCGAGGAAGGAGAGTCCACCACCTTTATACTGTTGAACTTCTTGATGTTTCTTTGGATTCTCCTTTCTTGCCATCTGAATCCATTGTCTGGGGTCCTCCCCAGCAGAGCAGCAGAAGACAAGCAGGCTCCACCTTCCATTGAGATATTTGAAGGTGGCCACCTTCCCACCTCTCAGTTCTCCTCTTCTTTAGCCAAAACATCCTCAACTCCTTCAGCTGCTCCTCAAAAGGCTTGGTTTCCAGGCCCTTCATCATCTTGGTTGCCAGTGATGTGCAGATTAGGGGGACTAGGCTATGTTCCCAGTTAATTGTTCATGTATGAAAGCCCGGGATGCTTCTGCCTGACTTAGGGAGGCGCGATGGTCATGCACACAACGTCAGCATGTTGGGACATCACAACGCGATGTTCACACATGCACACACACCCCCAAATCGCCCTCACAAGCTGGCACCATTGTTCCCCGACAAAAAACTTCACTGTTGGTCGCCCTCCTCTTAACACGCTCCAGCTTGTCAATATCCCCTTTAATGACTTGCCCCTTCCTCCCCACCAACCGGCCTCTATAACTTCAGGTGTCCAAGAAGAACTTGATGGAGATTGTGAAGAAGCTGATGATCCACGTGGACAAGGCGGAAGGGACAACCTACAGGGATGAGCTGCTGACCAAAATCATTGACATATGTAGCCAGTCCAATTACCAATACATCACCAATTTTGAATGGTCAGTATTTCTGTTTACCTACAGGGCTTCACACATTTCATCTAATACATGTTCCTCTGTTTCATATATTACCATTTTCTTCTCGTTGCTCAAGTTTCAAATCCTGCCGGCTATTTGATTATGATTATTCTTCCATAAATTGCCCATTGTATCGACCTCTTATTTTCACTGTTAGCTTTGCCAGTTCCGCATAGTCTGTTAAATTTAAGAGCTGTTCTTCTTTTTCTGGACTTTTCTTTCCAGTTCTGCGTGTATAAGGTTCTGGCTGCTGTTTCTTGCATGCATAAATAAGTTGATTAACTTATTTATTTATTATATTTATTTATTTATTATATTTATATTATATTATTATTATAATCAACTTATAAGTTGATTAACTTATTCTTTGTGACCTCTGACCCAATTATCCCTAGGAGAAAAGCTTCAGGTTGGTGGGGGGGAATAACCAATTTTTATCATTTCATTTTCTTTTTATTACTTTGTTTTTTAAGGAAAAGGCCATAGCTCAGCGGTAGAGCAATCCACCTTGTGTGCAGCAGGTCTCAGGTCCTGTTCCCAGCAACTCCCGTTAGGGCTGAGAATATCCCCTGAACTGGAAACCCTGGAGAGCCACCTTCAATCACTGTAGACCAGGGCTTCCCAAACTTGGTTCTCCAGCTGTTTTTGTTCTACAACTCCCATCATCCCTGGCCGAAGAACCAAGTTTGGGAAACCCTGCCGAAGACAGTCCTGAGTTTGAGAGACCCAATAGTCTGACTCGGTCTAAGGCCCCTTCCTGTGTTCTCATGTCCAGGTACATCAGCATCCTGGTGGAGCTGACCCGCCTGGAGGGGACCCGCCACGGCCACCTCATCGCTTCCCAGATGCTTGACGTGGCCATTCGCGTCAAGGCCATCCGCAAGTTCGCCGTCTCCCAGATGGCCATGCTGTTGGACAACGCCCACCTCCTGGCCAGCAACACCCAGCGCAACGGGATCTGCGAGGTCTTGTACGCTGCGGCCTGGATCTGCGGGGAGTTCTCCGAGTAAGTTCCCAGCTGCACGGTGGCATCTGTCACGCAGGAGCACCCAAGCTGTATCCTGCAGACAACCAGTGGGCCTGCAAGATGGGAGTCAAGAGAGCGACAGGTTCCCCAGCCCTTTTCTAAGAAGCAGTGTCTGCTATGGGATGATTGAGATGAAGAAGTGCCTCTATTGAGAAGAGGCCTTCCCTCCTCAGTGGGGAATTCCTCCTCTTAGACCAGGGATGGGGAACATCTGTCAGGTCCCTCCCAGATGTTGCTAGTCTCCAACAACCACATGACCAGTTGCCAGCATCTGTAAAGACATGGTGCTGGTATCACCTGTGTGGGGAGGTAGTTCCTTGCCCTTGGGCCAACACCCGAGAGCCAGTGTGGTGTAGTGGTTAAGAGTGGTAGTCTCATAATCTGGGGAACCGGGTTCGCTTCCCCGCTCCTCCACCTGCAGCTGCTGGGTGACCTTGGGCTAGTCACACTTCTCTGAAGTCTCTCAGCCCCACTCACCTCACAGAGTGTTTGTTGTGGGGGAGGAAGGGAAAGGAGAATGTTAGCCGCTTTGAGACTCCTGAAGGGGAGTGAAAGGCGGGATATCAAATCCAAACTCTTCTTCAACACCACAAAGGCTGTCTCACGAACCACCAGGGAGGCCTCGCAGCTGGGAGAGGGCCGAGTTCTCCCCTTGCTGCCTCTTGTGGTTTCCTCGCTTTCCCTCCTTGAAGGAGGATTTGGGACACCCCGCCTCTAAGCACCTTCTTCTCCCCCTCCTCCTCAGGCACCTCGAGGAGCCTCACCAGACTCTGGAAGCCATGCTGCGGCCCAAGGTCACCACACTGCCCGGCCACATCCAGGCTGTGTACGTCCAAAACATGGTGAAATTGTACGCCGCAATCCTGCAACAGAAGGAGCAGGCCGGCGAGAAGGAGGTGGCGCAGGAGGCGACGCAGATGATGATAGAGCGCCTGCCGCAGTTCGTGCAGAGTGCAGACCTCGAGGTCCAGGAAAGGGTAAGCAAAAATCCTCCCAAGATCCCATCTCTCTCTCTTTTTACATTATCATTTTCTATTAAATTTCTAAAATTTCACGATTAGACAATTGGAATCAATTGCATTGATTCATAAATTGGCTTCCCATCCCCAAATTCACAGTGTTTTTTTTCCAAAGCTTTTTCTTTTTCATTTTTGCTCAAATTAAAGTTTTCACAATAAAATAAGATTATATCTAGAACAAATGAAGTCAGAAATATCGAAAAGGAAAGAGAAAAACGCAGCCCTTTTCATACCCTTTTCTACTGTGATATATCAAACTCTCACTAATACAATTACTGTATAGTTTTTCTGCTGCTCCTACAGTGGTGCCTCGCAAGACGAAATTAATTCGTTCTGCGAATTTTTTCGTCTAGCGAATTTTTCGTCTTGCGAAGCACGAAATCCCATAGGAATGCATTGAAAATCAATTAATGCGTTCCTATGGTCAAAAAAAGTCCAAACAAAGCCAAATTTGGTACAACAAGAGTTTATTAAGCGCTCTTTAAAGTCACACATACTGTAAAGAGCATTTCAAAATTCAAATCCAGAATTTTTTTAAAAAAACAGCAGAGTGCCCCAGTGGTCACAGAAAATCATAAAAATGCAGAAAAAAAACGCAAGCTTCCAGATTCTTGCAAACCCCTCCCCAACTGTTCCCCCAGCCACCCAGCACACAGAAATTCAAATCCAGAATTTTTTTTAAAAAACAGCAGAGTGCCCCAATGGTCTCAGAAAATCATAAAAATGCAGAAAAAAAAAACAAGCTTCCAGATTCTTGCAAACCCCTCCCCAACTGTTCCCCCAGCCACCCAGCACACAGAAATTCAAATCCAGAATTTTTTTTAAAAAACAGCAGAGTGCCCCAATGGTCACAGAAAATCATAAAAATGCAGAAAAAAAACGCAAGCTTCCAGATTCTTGCAAACCCCTCCCCAACTGTTCCCCCAGCCACCCAGCACACAGAAATTCAAATCCAGAATTTTTTTTAAAAAAACAGCAGAGTGGCCCAATGGTCACAGAAAATCATAAAAATGCAGAAAAAAACACACAAGCTTCCAGATTCTTGCAAACCCCTCCCCAACACCAAGTCCTTGAATTCCAAACACCCCAACCCAAAATCCAAAACCCCCCAAAAAAGTTTTAAAAGCTTAACTTACCAAATGGCTGCAAAAGAAGTTTTGGAAAAGCTTCAAAAATCACCAAAGTCTTTAAAAACCTCAAAAAAGGCTACTATGTACACTGCATTCTATGAGTTGCTCCTCGAAGTCAAGTCGCAACTGTATTAACGGTGTTAAGAAAAAGGAAACAAACTTGCAAGACGTTTTCGTCTTGCGAAGCAAGCCCATAGGGAAATTCGTCTTGCGAAGCAGCTCAAAAAACAGAAAACCCTTTCGTCTAGCGAGTTTTCCATCTTGCAAGGCATTCGTCTTGCGGGGCACCACTGTATCTCGAATCCTGCCCGCAATTTCATTTGACTATAATACTTTTTCAAACAGTCCAAGAAAGGCCTCCATTCTTCTATAAAAAGCTCATCATTTTGATCTCTTAATATTGCTATCAGCTTTGCCATTTCTGCATAGCTTGTTAATTTTAAAAACCACTCTTCCTTCGTGGGAATCTTTTCTTCTATTCATTTCTATGCAAATAATATTCTAGATGTTGTTGTCACATACGTAAATAGTTTGGTCATCTTCAAAATGTCTGTCCCTATTATGCCTATAAGAAAAGCTTCTGATCTTTTGGGAATAATCTATTTAGATATCATCTTCATCTCACTGTATATCATTTCCCAATAGCCTTTTACTTTTTCGCATGTCCACCACATATGAAAGAATGACCCTTCTGTCTACTTACCGTTCCCAGCACTTACCTGGCATATTTTTATACATTTTGGCTCATTTATTTGACATTAGGTACCACCTGTGCAACATTTTAACCCTCTGGCTAAAATCAGTGTTTCCCAAACTTGGGTCTCCAGCTGTTTTCAGACTACAGTTCCCACCATTCCCAACCACTGGTCTTGCTAGCTAGGAACGATGGGAGTTGTAGTCCAAAAACAGCCAGAGACTCAAGTCTGGGAAACACTGGGCTAAATCAACAAGTCTCCCTCTCTCTTTTTCTCTCTTAACTTTAATAAATTTCTTTCCTCTCGTCAGGCCTCTTGCATCCTCCAGCTCATGAAATACATCCACAAGCTTCAGATCAAAGAGGTCCCCGTAGCCGAGGAAGTGATCGCTTTGTTCGCTGGGGAGCTCAACCCTGTCGCCCCCAAAGCCCAAAAGAAGGTGCCCATTCCAGAAGGGTAAGATTCTCTCCCCCCGGGTGACGGCATTGGATCTCGGGGTTCTGGGCCTGCAGCCTCGCCTGCCTCCCAGCCAGTCTGAGAGGAGTGAAATCGGGGGAAGGCAGAGCAAAGGGGTATTAGAAAGGGCAAGGAGGGACCGTGCGATTTCTGTGTTTGCAGCAGGGTCTGCCGCAGTGCACTGTGCATGGGGCTGCCTTTTAAGGTGGTCCAGAAACCTTGTTTGGTTCCAAGCGGGTGGGGGGGTGTATTTTGAACCTGGGTGCTGCATTCTCTCATGGAGAAGTCGTGGGGAGGAGCAGAGGAAAAGGAAAGGGACAGTGATAGAGGGGCGCAACAGATGCAATTCTTACCCATTGTACGGTAGGTTACATTCCAGTTGCGCAAAAGGTGTGTACACTCCCCTCTCGTTGCCTCCATAAACACCTCTCTGTTCCCCATCCAGCTGAGCAAAGAGGCACATTAATCACTCAAGGAAGCATCCCAGCTATGCAAAAGCGCTTCAGGAGGGTGCAGAATAGCCCTGTGGGAGGGTCCTGAGTGGGGCTGGACGATATATCGTCCCAAACCGTTTTGAAGTCTGTATCGTGATAGCAGTTTTCAAAATTTTGACCCGGCAATATACTACGAATCGGGGTGTGTGTGTGTGTAGCCAGTCAAGTTCTCTACATATTTCAGACATCATGATATATTGGTATATCGCAGTGTTTAGCTGGTGATATATTGTGACGTTGAAAACCAGATATCGCCCCGCCTTGAGTTTCCGCAGCCCTGAACTGGAGAAATGATAACTCAAGACTGGGTGTTGTGGTGATGGTGATGATGACAATGATTTGCCCACCCTTCACTCTAAGAACCCAAAGCAGGTTGCAACGATTAAGAAAATTGCTCAGAACAACCTAAAATCACAGAAATAAGATGGAGTTATAGAATTGCAGACTTGGAAAAGACCACAGGTGTCATCTAGTCCAGCCCCCTGCAATGCAAGAATCTTTACCCAACATGGGGCTTGAACCCGTGGCCCTGAGATTTAAGAGTCTATTCTGTTGACGGGAAGCTATATAAATCTAACTAGAATTAGTAACTTTTTGAGTAATCAATAGCAAGAGCAGCTTGGTAGTGATGCAGAGGCTCTCTCCTTTCCCAGCTTGGACCTTGACGCTTGGATCAACGAGCCTCCCTCGGACAGCGAGTCTGAGGACGAGAAGCCGCGGACCATCTTCCACGAGGAGGAACAGAGGCACACAAGGCACCGGCAGCCTGAAATGGACGAGGAGGAACTGAAGAGGGTAGGCTGGCTGCAGAACAGGGGTGTTGGAGCATGTCATGGAGTGAAAGAACTGTAGCGTTGGAAGGGACCATGAGGGCCGTCCAGGCCAACTCCCTGCAATGCAGGAATTTATTATGCCCGTCATGTATAGGCATCGTGCCCCTCCGGCTCACGAGAGGAGCCAGCACTTTTAAGTGGGCCCGGAAACTGATTGGCAGTCAGTGCGGTCGGGCCAGGAGCAATGCAATATGCTCAAACTGTTTTGTCCCAGCGAGCAACCTGGCCACTGAATCCTGCACCAGCTGACATTTCCAAACTGTCTTCAGAAGCAGCCCCACGTATAACATGCTGCAGTAATCTATCCTGGAAGTTCCCAGAGCCTAGACAACAGAAGTTAGGCTGTCCCTGTCTGGACAGAGACACATCTGGGCCCCCAGCCAAAGCTGATGTGGAGCTGGGTGGGGGGTGGGGTCATTTGCACTCTCCTTTTTTAAATAAACAAAGCCAAGAAAAATGTTCCAATAATCCTCAATATATTAGATTTTTAAACCCACCGCCGTGCCCCTTGTCTCTCCCTAAAGCGCCGAGAAGTCCGGAAGCAAGAACAAGCAAACAACCCGTTCTACATCAAAAGTTCTCCTTCCCCACAGAAGGTAAGCCCAGATCCTTGTCTGGTAGATGCAAGGGACCCACTCTAGGGTGGTGGTGGGCCCTTCTCTCAATGGCAGGGATCCTGCTGTTGCTTTTGATAAGCCACACGGGACCAGTGTTGGCACATGACATCTCTTGTTTCCCCACCTGATCTTCTTCCCTCCACCCCCACCTTGTCCAGAGGTACCAAGATAGCCCCGGCGTCGAGCACATACCTGTGGTGCAAATTGACCTCTCCGTTCCTCTGAAAGTTCCTGGTAAGAGTTCTGCCAGTTTCCCAGCATTCCACACCAAGGAACGGGGCCCGGTGGGTGGAGCTATGCAGATGAGCGGCCTGGATTCTCAGCGCTTCCAAATCACATTTTCTGTGCCCTGGTCTCTGCTTCCCACTTCAAATGCTGGGATCCTGAAAGGGCGAGTACACCTGGCTTCCATTTCTCCAGCTGCTGAAGTTGGAATAGCTACACAAAGAGGGCATGCCTGCCTTTTAAAGTCCATTAATTTCAATGGGTCTCCTCTGAGTAAAAACATTAAGCATTGAAAGCTTCCCAATAGGGGGCTGCCTTCAGGTGTGTTCTGAAAGCTGTGTAGTTCTTAATCTCCTTGACATATGAGAGGAGGGTGTTCCACAGAGAGGGCACCACCACCAAGAAGGCCCTCTGCCTGGTTCCCTGTAACCTCACAATGAAGGAACCGCCAGAAGGCCCTCAGAGCCTGGACCACAGTGTCCGGACTGGATGTTGAGGGTGGAGATGCTCCTTCAGGTATACTGGGTCAAGGCCGTTTAGGGCTTTAAATGTCAGCACCAACACTTTGAATTGTGCTTGGAAACGCACTGGGAGCCAATGTAGGTCTTTCAGGACTGGTGTTATGTGGTCCCAGTCACCAGTCTAGCTGCTGCATTCTGGATTAGTTGTCGTTTCCAAGTCACCTTCAAAGGTAGCTCCACGGAGAGTGCATTGCAGTAGTCCAAGCGGGACCAGAGCGTGCACCACTCTGGCGAGACAGGGAGCAGGCGGGGAGGGTCTCAGATGGAGCTGTTAGGCAGCCTCCTTGCATGCAGAATTGACCATGGACAGCGAAAATGACTCCCAGGCTGTGTACCTTGGCCAGCGTTTCCTTTCAAGGCTGGTGCTCAGCCCACTGCCCCTCTTGAGAACTCTCTCTGTCCCTCTCCGCCCATCAACGCAGGCTTGCCGGTTTCTGACCAGTATGTGAAGCTGGAAGAGGAGCGTCGGCACCAGCAGAAGCTGGAGAAGGACAAGAAGAAGAAGAAGCAGAAGAAGCAGGAGAAGGAGAAGCGGGGAAAGCACCACCGGCGCCACAACTCGCTGCACACCGAGAGCGACGAGGACATTGCGCCCGCGCAACATGTGGACATCATCACAGAGGAGATGCCAGAAGTAAGCCCTGGCGGGAGGGTGCGGCTGATGCACGGATCAAGGCACCCACCCTGTTCTTCCTGGTGTTCTCTGGCTGTGGGTGGATCGGGAACCAACCTGGTTACAAATCCTGATGGGTGGGGGTGGTAGTAGTAGTAGTAATTAATTAATTAATTAATTAATTATACCCCGCCCATCTGGTCAGGCCTCTCCAGCCACTCTGGGCAGCTTCCAACAAAATATTAAAACGCAATGATGCATCAAACATTAAAAGCTTCCCTAAAGAGGGCTGCCTTCAGATGTCTTCTAAAAGTCTGGTAGTTGTTGTTCTCTTGGACATCTGATGGGAGGGTGTTCCACAGGGTGGGTGCCACCACCGAGAAGGCCCTCTGCCTGGTTCCCTGTAACTTGGCATCTCGCAATGAGGGAACTGCCAGAAGGCCCTTGGAGCTGGACCTCAGTGTCCGGGCAGAACGATGAGGGTGGAGACGCTCCTTCAGATATACTGGACTGCGGCTGTTTAGGGCTTTCAAGGTCAGCACCAACACTTTGAATTGTGCTCGGAAACTTACTGGGAGCCAATGTAGGTCTTTCAAGACCGGTGTTATGTGGTCTCGGCGGCCGCTCCCAGTCCCCAGTCTGGCTGCTGCATTCTGGATTAGTTGTAGTTTCCGGGTCACCTTCAAAGGTAGCCCCACATAGAGCACATTGCGGGAGTCCAAGCAGGAGATAACCAGAGCATGCACCACTCTGTACCCTGGCCCATCTAGCTGGGTTTCTCTAGCCACTCAGGGTGGCTTACAGCACATTAAAAAACACATTAGACATTAAAAATTGCCTGAAAAACTAGTTATGGGTATGGACCCACTGTCTGTCAAACAGCTCTTACTGTCAGGAAGTTCTTCTCAAGGTTTATTCAGAATCTTTCTTGTCACTTGAAGCCATGGGTTCAAGTCCCACCCTCCGGAGCAGGAGGAAACAAACTTGATAACCTCCTCTCTCCGTTAAATGGCCACTGCATAGATTTTAAAGGAAGGGGGGGCAGGCAAGGTAACAGCAGATAAAATTCATTCTGATGGTGTGGTTTCAGGCTTGAGGTTGAGGTTGATGGGTAAAGTGGTCATAATAGCAGGTAAGCGTGCCTGGGGTGCTCACACTTTGCTAAATGCAGGTGGATCTGGGGGTGGGGGTGGGGAGTGCAGAAATAGAGGGGCTGTGTTCTCCCCGCACAGTTGGAGACAGCAGTGCTTCTGCACCCCGGTCGCTGGGAATCACAGGGAGAGTTGCTGTTTTGCTCAGGTTCTGCTTGAGAGCCTCCCGTTGATGCTTCTGGTTGGCCGCTGTGAGCGCAGGTGGCTGGACTGTAGAAGGACCCCCTTTGGCCAGATGCAGCAGGCAGATTCTTAATCTGGCAAATGAAATCCTGCTGCAGCAGTACGGTGGCACAGTCATTATCTCTTGGTTCAGGGTGGTGGGAACATATTTCTGACTTCAAAAAAATTCTGTCGCTGTGGCAATGGAGGGTAGGTCACCAGCCCCCCTTTCCCCTGCCCCTTGGAGGTCAGCTCCTCATTGACCTACTCCCTCTTTCTTCCCTTTTTTTCCAGAATGCTCTGCCCAGCGACGAGGATGACAAGGACCCCAACGACCCCTACAAGGCTCTGGACATTGACCTTGACAAGTAAGAAAAAAGCTGGGCTGGCGTTCTTCTGCTTTCCTGGCTAGCGTTAAACCTTCCTGGCGTCAGCTGAGGCCTGTTGCTTTGCCCCTCTCTGGGATGATGATGATGACGATGATGATGATGATGATAATAATAATAATAATAATAATGATAATAATAAATTTTCTTTATACCCCACTTTTCCTGGTTCAGAAAACTGGGCTCAGGGCGGCTAACAACAAATTTAAAACTCTTAATTGATGCAACAAAAAACAGCATCGGAGTGCAAGGAGCATTTGGCTAGCCGGACATTTTGCTGAACTACAACTCCCATCACCCCCAGCCATCGGCCATGCTTGTGGGGGCTGGTGGGAGTTGTATTTCAGCAATGCCTGGAGGGCCAAATTTCCCTACTCTTGGTTGTAGTTCAGCAATATTTCATTCATCTGTTTCAGGTATTTAGGTGGAGAGATGGAGATGGCTTAATATTCAGATTTCTAAGCCATGTGCATGAATTGTGGGTGTTTGTTTTTTTAAAAAGAAAATCAGTACTTGAGAATGAGAACGATTCAAATATAGACCGCTTGCTAGTATGGCAAGCCCTCCTTTATGTCACCTGCGACCTCTGGGGTGAGCTTGGTTTGGGGCAGACACTGACCTTGTGGGCCAGATTAGACCCAGGGGTCACAGGTACCCCCCCCAGTCTTCACCTTGTGGGCTTAGCTTTGTTTAGGGGGTGAAGCCATTGATTTGAACACTTCCATTGCGTCTTTTAAGAGGCTAGGTTTGCTCCTCAGGTTCTTCCAGCTCTTCCGTTTGTATGTTCTGTGAGGCATCACCAGAATTATTTTGCATTTCTCGCTCTCTGTCTCTTTCCCTCCTGCTTCTTCCATTCGCACAGTTGCTGTATTCTGTCGTCATGTGTATTTTATTTTATTTTTTTCCTGTCTCCCTCTCTTTCTCTCTGTCTTTCACACACAGTCTGGTTTCAGGGAAATCGGCGAGGTAAGCGCTACCCTCTCCCTATCTCTCTCTCTCTCTCTCCAGTGTATGGGAAGTTGTTCTTTTTATTATCTATTAAATTTGCATACTGCCCCTTTATCCATAGATCTCAGGGCAGTTCACAACATAAAATTACAATGTAAAAACCGCAAGTTGGCTGCTCCCTTTCTGACGTCGTAAAACCCCGACACGGCCAAGAGAGCTGGTGACCCAGCCACCCCACCCCAAACTGCAGCAGAAAAAAGAGACTCTCTTGAGAGACTGGGCGGGGGATCAATTTTCTCTCTCTTCTGCCTGCATAGACCTGAATTTGCATGTTTGTGGCCTGGAACAAAAGAAACGTTTAAAAAAATCATATTTTTCACTAAAGCAACTTACAAAATAAAAACATGCAGTATGCAAAACTGAAAATCCCAGAACAGCATTTATGGCGCAAAGGCCTCCTGGAATAAACCTGTTTCAGCCTTGCATCTGGTGCCTGCTAGATTTCTAGTGACAGGGAGTTCCATGATCTGAATGGCGTTTGGTCGCTTGCTTGCCTGGAGCCAATCTTCCGTTCGCCATAGGCGACCAGGAAAGCAGCTGTATGCAATCCACCTCGCTGTTAATCCGTTATAGTGCTCCTGAAACTTACTCCAGGACAGCCTTCCGCAGCCCAGGTGCCCTTCAGATGTTCTGGAATTTCCTCCATCACGACTCCCCAACAGCCGCAGCCAGCATGGGGGGCTGCTGGGAGTTGTGGTCCCCAGCCGCTGGAGGGCACCAGATGGGCAAAGACTGGTGTCGGGGAACTTCTGGTCACCCTCAGGCCGTTTCAGAGGGTTCATTCAGTGACGGAGCTGAGGTCAATCACAACTTCCTGGGAGTGTAGCTGTGTGCTATGCATGAGAGTGTGTGTGGTGTTAATTCTGGCCTTGCAATGGGCACCATATTACCGGCCCTGCTAGAATCCTGCTTTTGGGTTGGAAAACAGGAGGCTGGATCTTGAGATGGTGTTTTTTGCAGCCTGGGTTGAATTTGTATATTTATTTACCCTTCACCTGAAGATCACAAGGCAGTTCACGGCGTAAAAATGCAAAATGAGATGCAAAAATGCAAAACGAAACAGATAATTAAAAGCAAACAAACCTCTCCTGTCCTTCCTTCCCACTAAAAAGGCCTTTGGCGGACAGCGAGAAGCTTCCGGTGCAGAGACACAGGAACGCCGACGACCTCAAGTCGCCCCAGGAGGCGGAAGTGCTCTCCGCAGAGAAGAAGAGCAAGCGACCAAAGAAGAAGGAGAAGAAGCACAAAGACAAGGAGCGGGAGAAGGAGAAGAGGAAGGAGCGGGAGAGGAAGATCGAGGAGGAGGTGGAGGAGGAGCAAGAGGAAGAGGAGAAGAAGGTAACACAACCACACACCTGTGCTCTTCTAGAGTCCGTTCAGAGCAGGGACGGGGAGCCCCGTGGAGGGTCCGGCCATTGCACTCTGATTCCCAGCACCCAGGTCTGATGGGAGTTATAGTTCAGCTGCTGCATTCCAGCAGGGCTCACCAGTCGCAGATGATACTGGGAGTTATAGTTCGAAAGCACCCAGAAATGGGCACGGGGTTTGCTGTTTTCATACACACTTTGTGTATCGGGGTGGAGTGGTGGTGGTGATGATGATGATGATGATGATTATTATTATTAGTTGTTGTTGTTGTTGTAAGATTTAAATATGTTGTAAAAGAAAGTGCACTACAGGTAACCCACAGTCCTTTTTGGCTCCCCTTCTCTCTCGTTCCAGCAGGAAGACATGGACTTCTGGCTTTCTGACGGTCCGCCGCCTGCAGCTGCTACGGAAGCAAAGGTTAATCTCCATTGCAGAGCTCTGGAATGATGTGTGTGTGTGTGTGTGTGTGTGTGCGTGCGAATGCAAGTATTGCAAACTCAGGTATATACGTATTTTTCGCTCCGTAAGACGCACTTTATTCCTTCTAAAAAGTAAGGGGAGATGTCTGTGCATCTTATGGAGCGAATGTGTGGTCAATCGCTGGCTCCCTTTCTGGCCCCGCTCCCTTGCCCAGGCCTCCATTGTTGTATGTCCTGCAGACTGAGACTGTTTGTTTCCCCAGTGACATGTGACTGGCTGATTAGATTATGCCTGGAAACTGTAAAAAGGGCTCCCTTTCCTTTCCTAAAGAAGCTGCAGAACTTTTGAGCTGAACCCCATAAACACAGGATTTTTTTCCCTTTGCAAAGTAAGCCCAAGAACTTTGAGCTGATCCTCAAAAAAGGGAACTTTTCCCCTTTGCAAAAGAAGCTGCACAACTGTGAGCTGATCCCCCAAAACCCAGGGCTTTCTCCCTTTCCTCCTCTAAAAACTAGGTGCGTCTTATAGTCAGGAGCGTCTTATGGGGTGAAAAATACAGTAAGCGAGGTGCCAAATGACTCCTTAAACCAGTGGTTTTCAACCAGTGCGCTGTGGCACCCTGGGGTGCACTCAGTGGTGTAGCGTGGGGGGTGCAGGGGGGGCCGGCCGCACCGGGCGCAACATCTGGGGGTTAGGGTTAGGGGGCGCAAATCCACGGGTTAGGGGGCGCAAATTACTTGCCTTGCCCCGGGTGCTGACAACCCACGCTACGCCACTGGGTGCACTGAATGGTGGTCAGGGGTGCTGCAGGCAACACTGGCCTCTGTCCCTCTTTCTTTCTTTCCTTCCTTCCCTCCCTCCCTCCTTCCCTCCTCTGATACCTTCTTGCGTCTTCCTCCCAAAGGCTTGCATGGCTGTTCATTGCAGCAGCCCCAGCTGCAGGCTCCCCAGGCGAATGGTGCCTCTGGGGCTGGCCAGGGGGAGCTTCCCAGGCCCCTGTGGGGCAGTGTGAGGGGGCACCTCTCTTTGGGGCAGGCGGGCAGCCCAGAAACCAAGGGTAGCAAATGCCCAGAGGACTCCCAGGGAGAGGGGAGAGGAGAGGAGGCTGAGGGAACACTCCACAAGAGAGAGTGTTCAAAAAAGGGTGAGAGGCTGCCAGCTCTGCAGGCAAGGGGGGACATAACTGGGCTCCTGAGCCTCACAGGGGTGCCGCAGAAAGAATGGAGTTGGTCAAAAAGCTGTGGACTCAAAAAGCTTGAAAACAGCTGGTTTAGGCGAAGACCTTGGGACCTGTTGCTCCCATGTTTTCTCTCCCCGTCCCCAGTATCTCAGCGATAAGACTGGGATATAAGGTATCAGGAGTATCTTAAGATCTCCTGGAGCCGTGTTGTTAAGGGCCTTGTAAATTAACGCGAGAACCCTGAGCCTGGCCCGGTAAAGAGGCAGCCAGTGGGCTTGGGGGAGGGATGCAAGCAGGGAGGTGCCCACAGTTTGAGGGCATGAACCATTGTAAAGTAAGACCCCTCCTTGCCCCTCTGGGAGAGCCTCCTAGATGTCCCTTAGTCCCTTGGCTTGCTTTTTGAGCATTTTCCACCAGACGTCAATGAGATAAGCTAGAACTTTTAGAAGACATCTGAAGGTGGCCCTGCATGGGGAAGTTTTTAATGTTTGATGCCTAACTGTGTTTTAATTTGTTGAAAGCTGCCCACAGTGGCTGGGGCAACTCAGCCAGATGGGCAGGGTATAAATAATTTCAATCTTGCCGCCTCCCTTTAGAGCCCTTCTGAGCCGAGTGTGAACCTCACAGGGGCTGGGGAGCCGGTGGGGGCCCAGAAGGAAGTGCGAGAAGAAGAGCTGGAGGAAGAAGAGGAAGGAAAGGTGAGTGGCCAAGTCCCTGTCCCCGACTGCCAAAAAAAGGAGGGGGAGCAGGGGGGTTGTCAGTCGGCTTATCTTATTGTTTACTTGAATATTTGCGACCCATGCTTTCATAAGATATGTCAAGGCAGTATGGAATACAGTCTGGACACAGACGTCCACCTCCGAGGCCCTTCTGGCGGGTCCCTCCCTGCGAGAAGTGAAGTTACAAGGAAGCAGGCAGAGGGCCTTCTTGGTGGTGGCGCCCGTCCTGTGGAACGCCCTCCCGTCAGATGTCAGGGAGATAAACAACTGCACAACTTGAAAAACACCTGAAAGCAGCCCCGTACAGTGGTACCTCAGGTTACATACGCTTCAGGTTACAGACTCCGCTAACCCAGAAATAGTGCTTCTGGTTAAGAACTTTGCTTCAAGGTGAGAACAGAAATCGTGCAGTGGTGGCGTAGCGGCAGCAGGAGGCCCCATTAGCTAAAGTGGTGCTTCAGGTTAAGAACAGTATAGGCCTCCGGAACGAATTAAGTACTTTACCTGAGGTACCACCGTATACAGAAGTTTTTAATGTTCGGTGTTTTATTTTGTTTTTATTATTTTGTTGGTAGCTGCCCAGAGTGGCTGGGGAGCATATAAATAATATTATATTTTTTATTATTAATTAAAACCACAATAAGACCGCAGTAGATGCTGCTTGGTTAAGGAGAAACATCCGTAGTGTGAAGCGCCTGTCCCCAAAGCGGTTTTTGATAGATTTGGAAGGAAGGCAGGGGCGGTTCCCTCTATGGTCAGGGAGTTGCACAGGGCAAGGTCTGGCGGAGATCGCCGAGGTTCACACCTTGGCTTTTAATGGGCGATATGGGAGGAAGGTGTCTGACCCCTGGATTTCCCCCTGGCCCAGTCGAAATCCTCCAAGCACAAGAAGAAGAAGCACAAGAAAGAGGAGAAGTCTAAGGATAAGAAGTCGAAGAAACACCAGGGCAACAGTGGAGAGGAGCTCCCTGCAGAATCGGTGCAGAACGGGACGCTGGAGGATGAACCGTTACCGGTGAGCAAGGGTCTTATAATTGCATCTTTTGGTGTGTTTTTTCTTCTTGTTATTATTAACTTGTTTTTTATTGATATTTTAAATGAATATTTTAGGCCATCTGGCAAACCGCTTGAGAGGTCTTCTGCAGGATCTCCCAAACTCAGGTATCCAGCTGTTTTGGGACTACAACTCCCATCATCCCTAGCTAGCAGGACACCAGTGGTTAGGATGGTGGGAATTGTAGTCCCAAAAACCAGCTAGAGACCCAAGTTTGGGAAACACTCCTGTATGGAGATTTCTTTTAATCATAGCCAGTGTTAGTCCTGCCCAGAGTAGACCCACTGAAATTGATAGGCATTACTAACTTCTCTTAATTTCAGTGGGTTTACCCCGAGCAGAACTTTATATATATTTACTGCATTTATAACCTTGCCTTTTTCTATAATGAACTCAAGGTGGCATACATTTAGTCCGTACAAAAACCCTGCAAGGTCGGTTAGGCTGAGAGTGAGCGACTGGCCCGAGGCCACGCAGACAGCTTCTTGGCTGAGTGGCAATTTGAACCTGGTCTCCTAAGTCCCTCTTCCGGCGCTCTAACCACGCTGTCTCTCCACACATAATTGGCCACAGCTCAGGAATGACGCCCTTAATAACAGCTTGCACCTTAATATCAGCAAGACAAAGGAGATGGTGTTGGACTTTTGGAGGAAGAGAGGAGAACTAGCCCGCTGTACATCAGGGAGGGCTGTGTGGAGAGAGTCTCTTCCTTTAAATTCCTAGGAGTTTATCTCAGTGAAGACCTTACTTGGAAAATCAATACAACCCAGGTTGTTAAGAAAGCCCAAAAGAGACTCCATCTCCTCAGAGTATTGCGGAAGAAGGATGTCAATCAACATTTGATGATCTCCTCCACCACAGTAGAAAGTGTCCTTTCATACTGCACCACGGTGTGGTATGCTGGTTTGACATCAACTGATAGGAAGTGCCTACAGAGGGTGGTGAGTGCAGCACAAGATATTATGGGCTGTCCCGTGAATCCACTGGATGAAATAGTGGAAGAACGTTGCCTCAGTAGAGTGAGGAAAATCCTCAGGGATGATTCACACCCTGGCCGGCACTTTCTTGATCTCTTGCCCTCAGGCAGAAGATATAGAAGCAGGATTAGTCGCACCAACAGGGTAAAGAACAGTTTCTATCCTGGGCTGTTAGGCTGCTGAATGAAAAGATAACAACAGGGCAGGTGACTTTCGGGTTTGGTGGGTGTGCGTCAGTAAACGAGGGGAATTAAGACTAAGAGAGCTGAGTGGGGCGTGCTCGTGTAATCTCACTGTATACAAGTGACAATAAAGTATTTTAATTTCAATTTCAATTTTCTTTCTGCCTTCCAGCCTATGTCAAGTTACGCCCTCCTTGCCGAAAACGCGTACATCAAAATGGTGAGTGGGGTTGGGTCTGCGCCTCCGTGGAGTGCAAGCACCTTAAATGTGCAGTGGTTGAGCGATTGCGTCCAGCTCCGCTGCTGCTCCCTCTTCACAAATTCCTCCTCCCGCAGACCTACGACATCCAGGGGAACCTGCAGAACGACAGCCAGGTGACCGTCTCCATCATCTTCGAGAACAAAAGCAGCAGCTTCCTGAAGAGCATGGAGCTGAACGTCCTGGACTCGCTCAACACTAAAATGTTCCGGCCAGAAGGCTCCTCGATACATGACGGAATTCCTGTCCCTTTCCAGCTGCCCCCTGGTATGTCCTGTCTTTGCTGGGGAGGGGGGGGTGCAGGGTTGGCCAGAGGTGTCAAGGAGCGTCAAGAAATCCTCCCTTTCCACGAAATGTTTAATGGCATCAAAGGGGTCATATCTAGATTAAGCCCAGGGGCAACCTTTCCAATTATTATTATCATTATTATGCAAGAAGACAATTATTAGAGGCCTTACAACTCAATAGGCTGACTTCTACGCTACCAACGGTTCAGAACCTGCTTTCGGACAGTAATGATCAAATTTCTTTAATAGTGACTGTATTTTTGAGTGCTGTCCATGTAGAAAGACTCGACCATTATAAAGAGATTTAGTGGTTGTATTATTTATGCAAATTGATTTTCTTTGGAGTTAAAGATCTGACTGGGACAAACCTTGTTATGTTGAGCTTGTATTTTGCATAATTTGTATACGGTGTCTATTTGATAAGTTGTGGTTTGCTATGCCTAATAAAGGATATTTTATTATTATTATTATATTTTCACATAATAGATAGAAACTTCATTTGTTTGAGCCACCAGCCATATCAATAAGATAAAATATACTGGGGAGTATGTTCTGGAGGTTTACTTGGAAGTTTACATTAATACAAATGACAGAATTTGATAGTAGTTGCAGGGGGCAGTCTTCTCTGTAGCTGTGTGACTTTGCTGAGGGTCTTTGATGCTTTTCATTTTCATATGCTTCCAAACTATGTGTTCTTAGTATGCCTCTGTGTGGGTTTGGTAGGGCTCCCCGCCCCCCCCGCCGCCAATCAATCAAGCTTGAGCCAAAATGGAAGAGAGTGAATATTTTTGAATTTTTCTTTTTTGAAATTTTCTCTTTCCCCTGCCCCCACTCCCTTCTCCCAATTTAGGGGTGTCCAACGAAGCCCAGTTTGTCTTCACCTTGCAAAGTATTGTCATGGCGCAGAAACTAAAAGGAACCCTCGCGTTTATTGTCAAAGTAAGGGCCTCTTTCACTTTCCCAGTGCTTGAATTCTATTACAATTACTATTACTATTCATTGCCTGCCCTTCACCCCAGAGTCCGATGTCAGGCTGTTACAATTAAATTTTACCTACTTTCATGTTTTTAACCTGTATTTTTTTACTCTCTGAACCGCCCCAAGATCTTGTAATGAAGGGCGACCTATAAATCTCATAAGTAAAATAAGAATAAATAAAAGCACACCGTTAACATTAAAACTCAGTTTTGCACAGTTTTTTTTTAAAAAAAAGGTTTGAAACAGATTAAGGATTTTTGTGTTTTTGTGCCAGAAAACCGCCCTGGGATCCTCGGATGAAGGGCAGTGCATAAAAGTAATAAATGGTGATTTTATATTAATATATTGGATGCGGCTTTATACCATCCTTGGGACTCTTATGGGTAGAAGGGACTGAAAAGCCAGATTTTTTTTCCAAAGCATCGGAGAGGAACAGCTAGGCGGGTGGCTGGAGTGAAAAATGGAGCATATGGGAGGGTCAGTTGGGGGGCTTTTTCTGCCTCCTTCCCCGCTCCCCATTGGGACCCATGAGAAGAGGCTGTTTCAGGGATGCGTTGAGCGGGGGGGCTGCTTCCTTTGCCCCCACTTCCCATCCTCTCTTGTTTTCTGGCAGGACGAGGAAGGCTCAACGCACGAAAAGCTGGACTTCAAGTTGCATTTCAGCTGCGCCTCCTACCTTATCACGACGCCCTGTTACAGGTGAGCCCCTTCCAGCAGCCCCTTTCCTCTGTCTCTCGCGGAGAAGGGCAGACCGCTGTCTTTACAAGGCTTCGTAAGTCGCCACGTCAATGGGAACATAGTGCCTAAGCAGTATTCTTGAGACTCTGGGAGCGGACAAATGAACTGCCACTGTTGGATGCGGAGATCGACCTGACATGCTTCTCCCTTGCCCTGCTTTTATGAGAAAACGTTTGTAGAATCATAAATTGTGGAGTTGGAAGGGACCCCAGGGGTCATCTAGTCCAACCCACTGCAATGCAGGAATTTCAGCTCAAGCATCCATGACAGATGGGCACCCAACTTCTGCTTTAAAATCACCAAAAAAGGAGAGTCCACAGCCTCCCAAGTGAACCCTTTCCACTCTCACACAGCTCTCACTGTCAGAAACTTCTTCCTGATGTTTAATCGGAATCTCCTTCCTCGTAACTTGAAGCCACGGGTTCGAGTCCTCCCCTCCAGAGCAGGGGAAAACAAGCTTGTTTATGAACCGTATCTCTTTGCAACGTCATTTGAATGTACTTACTTTGATGCTTTCCCCCCCTTCTTTGTGTGTCGGTATGAGTGTGTGTTTGCTCGCTAGGCCTGGTGGGCCCCAAGATCATAATAAACATTAAAAAGCTTTTCTGGCCCACAGAAGTGGGCAAGCCAGAGATGGTGTCCCGGCCCACTCCTCTTCCCGCAGCTTCCCTTACCGCTCCATTCACCTTGATTTCTCCTCCCTCAAGTGATGCTTATGCCAAGCTGCTGGAGTCGGGGGACCTGCATGCCAGATCCTTCAAAGTCGACAGCATCACCATGCCTTTCCACCACCTCCTGGCGAAAATCTGCTTCCACCATCACTTCTCAGGTGAGTTCCTGCTGCAGTAAGTTCCCCCTCCTCAAAAAACAACAACAACCCAGGATAGACTGCCATAGTGGGGTTGGAGAGCTGAAAATAATGTCAATAGATTGGTTGCCAGACGTGATTCTCCCCCCCCCCCCAGCTGTTGACATTTGTTTAGGGACAAATTTGAGGGTTTCCATCCCTGCTTAAGCCCTTATGGCTGGCAGGTAAGGGGGGTTGGGCTTTTGCTGCCTTTACCTGTCGTCTCTCTCTGCATCAGTTGTGATCAATCCAAGGAGACTCTCTGAGGAGGCCTTCTGTCGCTTCTCAACATGAGTCCCTGCTTTGGGCTCTGCTTCATCCCCCCAGGAGATCTAACCAGTGCCTCTTGCTGGGATGGGCAGAGGGAGTAAGCTCTTCTGAAGGCTCTCCTCCTTCTCCTTCTCCTCCTCCTCCCCCTCCTCCTCCTTCTTCTTCACACTCCTGAAAGCTTAGCCTTGTTTTTGAGGGAGAGGACGAAGACGCCCCATCACAAACGCCTTCTCTTTCCTTCCCCTTCAGTTGTCGAGCGAGTGGGATCCTGCGCATCAATGTATAGCCGTTCTATCCAGGGCCATCACGTCTGTCTGTTAGTTAAAAAGGTAAGTGGGGGGGGGGAGACACAGTGGGGTGATGATTGCATCCTAGGGGAGTCACTCCACCTCCTTTGATTGTGTTGGTTGGCCAAAATCTGTGTTTGTTGTCTGATATCTCTCTCTGCACCCACAAATGAAAATCCGCTCTCTTTCCAAAGGGAGAGAACTCCGTCTCCGTCGATGCCAAGTGCAACGAGCCGACCTTGCTGGGCAACCTGCTGTCTGAACTCAAGGAGACCTTGTCGAAGTGCTGAGTTGCTCCCGAGAAACTGGTGCGATCCGTTCTCCTCCCCCCGCCTCCCCCCGAGAGAGGAGTGTCGTGAGGCTCACACAGACTGAATCCGGCCGAGCGATAAAGATTTCTCTCCCCTCCCCTCTCTCTCCCCATGCGCACGTACGGTCCTCCTCTCCCTGCCCCTCCTGGGGGTGGGCATTTTCCCACTCCCACTCCGCCCTGGGACGCGGGGCGTGTGGGTGGGTGTTGTTTTTCGGTTCTGGCGGTTTACACATCCCGAAGCTGTAGTCTTTTCTCTCTCTCCCCCCTTCCCTCACATTCCATTTTGAACTTTTCGACCAGCCGTGGTGGGGAACTTCTTCTGTACCACAGAAGCGCCCTGCCATCGTTGACGCAGCCACCCAAGAGATCCTTGCCACAGTCGATGGCCCCATGAGGTGTGGTGCTGAGCGACCCAAGAAATCGCAGGCACCGCATCTCTTTAAATTGGCTCCAATTTCACGGTTGCTCTTCTGGGTCACCACCCTCAATAGCGTTGGTGTGGTGGTCCACATCCAGACTGACTGTACCTGTAATTAATTTTGTTGTTGCTGTTGCTGGTTTTTTTGTTTTGTTTTGTTTTTTTTAAGCCCTGGCTTCCCTCCCACCATAAGCCAGTTGTGTTTGCCTCCCCTCCTGCCTCCTGAGAACAGGATTCATTCCCGTTCTGCGAGATAGATCAACTCTCCTTCCCCTTCCCGTGGGTCTTTGTGATGTCGGCTTAGAGAGAGAGAGAGAGAGAGCAAAATCTCACATTCCTGAAGTTTTTATTTTGTTTAGAATGTAGCAAAAAGAAAACTGGAAATCCAAAGGTTCATTGTCTCTTGGTTTTGTGTGTGGATCCCCCCCCCCCACTTTATTTTTGACATTTTTATTTGGCTTACCGTGTTAGGTTGACCCCTTTGGCTGCTGCACTGGCCATGGTCCTCCCACCATGACCCCAATTATCTCTTTTCGCCCCATATTCCACCTGCTCCCATAAACTGTGCCTTGGGCTTCTGAACTCCCAGATCAAGACTCTAACCGATCAGCCGCGTGACATTGGTCCGAGAAACTGGCAGACCGCACAGCTTGTGGGACAGCTTCCTTGTGTTTTTTGGAGATTCTTGGCTGGAAACAAGTCTTCTTCCCTCTGGTTTCGACAAACCTTCCCCCACACGCCTGTCCCGTAAGACGGAAGTGAGCCAGCGAATTATTTATTTTGAAATCAGCTTGATCACTGTTGAGGAATATGGCACTTAGCAATTTTTTAAAAAGAACCCACCTGTTTCGCAAAATGTCATTTTTCAACCTCCCCCCCACACCCAAATAAAGTATATTTTGTGGGGCGCAGAGAGAGCACAGAAACAAGCATGAAAACCCTGGTCTCTGGCTTGCTTTTGATGTGCTGCTTGTTTCAAGACACGGGTGCCTCAGCCTCCCCCCCCCCCCCTATAATTTAGGGGTAGGTAGGGTTTTTTGAAATCCCAATTGCTCTGGCAGAACTTGATTTATCAGATGGATCCAGGTCTCCCCTTTCCCACATTATCTTCGGGGCCCATGTTGCTTGATAAAAGTATTAAAAATTTGTTTGGGTAGGGAGAAGCTCCTGGTCAACCTTCCGTGGCTTAGTCCGGATTTTTGCGTACGCGTTGGGAGGGAGACTGCACGGCATCTTTTAAATTTGTCTTAAAAAGGACAAAGGTTCCTTGGAATTAGTGGATTAAAAAAAAGAAGTATATATATATCTATATATGTGTACATATATTCCTGGATGAAAAAAAAAACCCTCACTTTAGCATGTAGATTATGTTCTCTTGCAGAAACCTTTTGGTGATTCTAGAACCTTTAAAAAACTGTATGATGTGTTATGTTTTTTTGGGGGGGGGAGAAGAAAATCAAACTTATTTGCTATCGACATTCCCCCCCTTCCCCTGAAATCCCCAAAAGAGAAAAACGCCACAAAGCTGCTGTACCAATTTTTGTGTGTGCGTGTGTGTATGTTGAGATGATCCAATAAAATTACAAAACCAGCTGACTCTTGAAAGGTCTTTCATCTTTCCTCCCGCTTTGGAAAAGCTTCGGTTTTGGTTAAAGGTAAAGGTAAAGGGACCCCTGACCATTAGGTCCAGTCGTGACCGACTCTGGGGTTGCGGCACTCATCTCGCTTTATTGGCCGAGGGAGCCGGCGTACAGCTTCCGGATCATGTGGCCAGCATGACTAAGCCACTTCTGGCGAACCAGAGCAGCGCACGGAAACGCCGTTTACCTTCCCGCCGGAGCGGTACCTATTTATCTACTTGCACTTTGTGCTTTCAAACTGCTAGGTTGGCAGGAGCAGGGACTGAGCAACGGGAGCTCACCCTGTCACGGGGATTCGAACTGCCGACCTTCTGATCGGCAAGTCCTAGGCTCAGTGGTTTAACCCACAGTGCCACCCGCGTCGGTTTTGGTTACTTACCCATTAATTCACCATTTCGCTTTTTCCTGAGCCATCAAACCCCTTTTTCAGTTGATCCCATTTTCCCTTTCAAAAGACCCAGACCATTTCATATGTAGTTGGGAGGGATCTACCAGGTTCCTGGCTGTGTGTAAAACCAATGATACAACCAAGCTCGACAGCAGCAAACTGCAGGGGTCTCTCTATCCATAATTTTATTACATCAAAGTGGGCTCTCCATAGAACATTGCGGAAAAGGAAAGAATTCAGCAGATCGGGGCGAGGAGCTGGAGAACAGGGGTCTCTCCCTCAAGCTCCTTCAGTGCCATCAAGTTCAGCCAGTTTTTTGAGAGGGTGCTTTCTATACCTAGGGGACACAAAGCAGGCATTAGAGACCCCCCCTTGTAGCTGCTGTCCCTAAAACCAGCATGCAGCGCCCTTCTGACTCCACCTTTCCATCTCTGTAACATGGTGGCATAACAGATTAGGAACCTATGGCCTCCCTAGGTGTTGGAGCTCGCTGGATGGTGGCTGTTTGCCAGGAGTCAGCAGCCACAGAGGTTCCTACGTCCCTTCTTGAAGAAGAGGCGCAATCCCTCGAAAGAATGCCTCTTTAAGATGGAACCATTACTCCCATCTCACACGTGGTCTGGGAGGACAGGAGGTGAGAGTCCAGCAAGAGATGGGCCAGAGACGTATCTCCCTTCTTGATCTAAGAAGAGGTCTTCCTTGCTAAAGGAAGAGAATGCCTCTGTTTCACATCAGCCCATAAGTCGTGAAGAAGCCATGCCCCCTGCAGCACCCAAGACAAAGTTTTGGAAACTTACTCGTAAAGTTCAGGTTCTCTGGTCTGCGGAAACAGAGGAAGACACGGAGTTAAGTTCAACGCCATGTGCCGGTTGTATACATGTGTCGATAAAACACAAAACTGCTAAAGACGCCACTGTCTCCCCTGGCCTTTATTTCAAGGAGACCAAACCCTGAGTTAGTGCCCAGAACCCCTGGAGTCTCTCAGCACTTGGAGATTTGGGTGTGTGCAACACTGGTGTCAGCAGTGGGATTCTACTGACCTCCTTTCCAGGGAAACTCAGCCCTGGGTAGATGCAGGAACCCCTGGAGTCTCTCGCCGCTCAAGAGATTAGAGTGGCGCGTAACAATATTTATCATAGTTTCAAAGTGTGATTGTTTCAAGCTGTTTTTATGTACGTTAACAATCATTGCATTGCGAATCACTTCCAGATGCCTCGTGGGAAGCAATTCATTAGTGAACTGAATAAGGAAGAGCACGATTTTCTGCCTGAGTGTGCTGGAATAGTAGATGGCCTATCTAGTCCAGCACCCTCTTCTTGCAGTGCCCAACCAGATGCGTTTGGGAAACCCAAAGGCGTGATTCGAACACAAGAGCCCTCCACTCTCTTGTGTTTTCCAGCAGTTGTTATTCGAAGCATTACTGCCTCCAATCATGGCGGGCAGAGCATAGCCACCTTGGCTAGCAGCCATCGATGGCCATGAATTTGTCTAATCCTCCTTTAAAGCCTTCCAGTGGCAGTGAGTTCCACAGTTCAACTGTGCCGTGTGACAAAGGACTTTCATCAGTCCTGAATCCTCCAAGCTTTGTCAGATATCCAAAAGTTCAAGTGTTCTGAGAGGCAGAGAAAAACTTCCCTCTATCTGCTTTCTCCAAACGATGCATGAACTCTTACGTAACCCCTTTCTGCACTAAAGGTAAAGGTAAAGGGACCCCTGACCATTAGGTCCAGTCGTGACCGACTCTGGCGTTGCGGTGCTCTTCTCGCTTTACTGGCCGAGAGAGCCGGCGTACAGCTTCTGGGTCATGTGGCCAGCAGGACTAAGCCGCTTCTGGCGAACCAGAGCAGCGCACGGAAACGCCATTTACCTTCCCGCCAGAGCGGTACCTATTTATCTACTTGCACTTTGACGTGCTTTCAAACTGCTAGGTTGGCAGGAGCTGGGACCGAGCAACAGGAGCTCACCCCGTTGTGGGGATTCGAACTGCCGACCTTCTGATCGGCAAGTCCTAGGCTCTGTGGTTTAACCCATAGCGCCACCCATGTCCCCTTTCTGCACTAAAAAGCACCAAATACTGCAACCTTTCTCCATCCCCTCGATCATTCGGGTTGCCCCTTTTCTGAACCTTTTCCTGCTCTACAATCTGCTTTTCAAGGAGAGGTGACCAGAACGGAACAGGGCATTCAAAACGTGGCCACACCATAGACTTGCAGCATTATGGCATTAGGATAAGGGTGCTGGGAATTGTCGCTTTGCAAGGGGCAAACTACAGCTGTCTTTGGGACTCTCTCTGAGGGAATCCATTTTTGAAAATGTCGTGTGTGCGCGCAGCCACAAACACAACAACAACTTTCGGATCAGCAACTCCGGTCCATCTTTCCTCGAGGCCGGTTGTTTACCTTGTAGATGTGCAGTGGCTGAAAGATAAAGGAGTGGGGAGAGAAAGACAGAATTGTACAGTTGGAAGAGACACCCCCTGCAATGCTCTAAAAATGTTCTTGGTGGTTTCTTAAAACACATTGATGCTGTGGGTCCCAATTCCTTTCCTTCCCCCTGTATCTGCCTCCCTCTTGTGGACCCTGTAGGTGCTGTAAGCCGCCCAGAGCGGCTAGGGAAACCCAGCCAGATAGGCGGGGTATAAATAATAATAAAAACCATTATTATTATTCCAGGTTTACACCTGCTTAGCTGCTGCAATGCTGCATCAGCAGGAAGCGATAAGCGTTGAAAGGCACCTCAAAGGGTGACCCAGCCCCCCTGCTGAACGCAGGATGCAACATAAAATCCCAGAGTAAAATCCTGAAAAGCACAACATCCCTGACAGGATGGCCATCCTGTCTTCACTTCAGCTCTGGCGCCGCTTCCTGGGACGAACAATTAATCCCAGAAAGGGGCCACTCCTTTCTAGGAATGAGTCCCTGCTATATTGTCTCGGCAGCTATTCGTTAATTTAATCTACAAGCCTCCCCCTCTCCCACAAACTGATTCTCCCGGCCGCTGTTTCCCCACCTGCAACTGTTGCCCTACGTTTTGTGGGGGAGTACCTCACTTTTTCCAGTGGCTTTCAAGGAAATGGGCGCCTACCTAAATCCTGGGAGTTGCTTCAGTGCCATCGACCACTCGCCTGGGTTCCTGTGAAGACAGCAGCCAGGTGTTTAAAAAATCACCTGGAAGAGTTCCCAGCTAACAAAAAAAACACACTGAAATTTTGGATTATTTGAGGGGGGGGGGGAATATCATAACCAAATGAAATCACAAGCAGGATTTGAAATTTGAGCAATGGGAAGAAAACGATAATAGATGAAATGGATAAATCTGTCTTAGATGAAATGTGTGATATTATATTTGTGAAAGGGATTGGTATGAAAAACATCATGGAAGAAAAGGCGGAAAGTCAAATCAAAAGAGAAATGTATAACAAATTAGAAAATTGAAATTAATTGGTTAAAGTTTTGAAAAATAAATTTAAAAATCTTAAGTATAAAAAAAGAGTTCCTAGCAAAATCCTTTCTGAGGATCTTAATGCACACACACACACACAAACGTCATATTCTGCATACACACACACACACAAACAAACACACACACATGACAATGTGGGTCATCTAGTCCAACCCTCTGCGATGCAGGAATCTTTTGCCCAGTGTGGGACTTGAACCCAGAACCCTGAGATTGAGAGTCTCGTCTTCTGCCCACTGAGCTACTCCAGCTCATCTTGCCCCTCCGGGTGCGTCTCCCTTATGTGGATTCAGCTGCTCAGTGTTTCACTTTTGGCAGCCTGGACAAAAGTGGTGTGTTGTTTGTTTTTTTCCACCTCGGGGGCCAACCCAGAGCCCCCCAGCTGGTGATTTTGGGAAACTGCTGCCCCTCTGCTGTCCATCAGGGGGACTCCTGCTACTGCCCTCCTCGCAAGAGTGTCGCACGGGGCGCAGCCAAGGGGGCCTTGCAGAGGGGGGCAAAATCTTCCATTTCCCGCGCTCAGATTTTCGTCGCTGCGGAAAACTTTGCTCCAAAATGCGTGAAAACGCCTAACTTACGTTGTCAAACTGTATCTGTGAGAAAGAGAGAAGAAGAGGAGGAAAAAACAGAGGATATAACAGGCATCTTTATTTCTTTATATTTCTTCAACCAGATTCTTATATAACAAAAACCTCTAAGTGGTATGCAAGAAACATTAAATTTTACTGGTAGAAATAGTTTTAAAAACAGCTAGAAGCATTTGAAAGGTAATTAAAATGAGCGACAGCACTAAAAGCAGATCAAAACACATCAATGTTTATGGGGCAACCCAGCCAGATACACAGGATATTATTATTATTATTTAATAATAATAATAATAATAATAATAATAATAATAATGATGATGATGATGATGATGATGTCTTGGGATACTCCTCCCTAAACAAATATGTTTTAAGCAGGCACCACAAAGAGTACCGCAGAAGTTCCTGCCCGATATCAAGTGGCAGTGAGTTCCAAAGTCTTGGTGCCGCCACCTAATAGGAATCCTGTAGAGCCCCTACCAGCCAGTTCTTTCTAAAGGGGGGCAGCCTGGGGCTTGTCGCCTGTGCATGGACATGGCATTGTTGACCTCCGTAAGGTGAAAGTCCGAAGGGCCGAGGTGGGGCCCTGTGGCCCTCATTATATTGCCGGGACTGCAACTTCCAGTAGCCCCAGCAGCCCACATGGCCGGGAGCTGGGAATGGCAGGAGTTGGAGCTCTGCAAAAATGAGAGTGCCACTGATCCTTGATCTAAGAAGGAGCTTCCTTCCTTCCTTCCTTCCTTTCTTAATTTTTTTTATTAAAAATGCAGCAGAATAGCTGCATACAAATTCAGTAAAGCAGAGACTGCAGCACAAAGCAACACAGAGAGTCGTAACAAGAGCAGTTCCAAAACGGTTCAAAAAACCCCAGCCACAATGTCTTGATTAAAACCTGAGACGTTACAAAAGTTTTTCAACCGCCTGCCTGTATTCTATGAAGCAGGTGTCAGCCAAATGTCATTTTACATGGTCTTAAAACATTGACAGGTTCTCCACAGTCAGGTTTGTGAGGCTGGTGGGAGAGCTTTATTTTCTCTCTCTCCCCTTACATATAAAAAGAAGGGAGACCAGGTTTTATTTTCCTTTATAACCCTACTTGCAACTCTTCCAAGCCCAGTTCGTCATTCCGAACTAATATTATGGAACCACATCTCAAGAAGTCGCAACACCTGGGATTTCCAGGGTTCTGCTATCACTAGATGTGCAGCTACCAGTAGAAAAATAATTAAATCTTTATGCGGGGTGGTGGGGTCGGAATCTGGGTTTTGTGAAAGCAGGGCTAAGGCTGGGCCTGGCAAGAGAGGTTGTTTAATAATTTCAGAGAGAAAACCGAAGAGCCGGGTCCAAAATATATACCGTATTTTTCGCTCTATAAGACGCACCAGACCACAAGACGCACCTAGTTTTTGGAGGAGGAAAACAAGAAAAAAAATATTCTGAATCCCAGAAGCCAGAACAACAAGAGGGATCGCTGCGCAGTGAAAGCAGCAATCCCTCTTGCTGTTCTGGCTTCTGGGATAGCTGCGCAGCTTGCATTCGCTCCATAAGACGCACACACGTTTCCCCTTACTTTTTAGGAGGGAAAAAGTGAGTCATAGAGCAAAAAATACGGTAAATCTTTATGCTGAGTGGTGGGGTCGGAATTTGGGTTTAGTGAAAGCTAAGGCTGGTACTGGCAAAGGAGGTTGTTTAATAATTTCGGAGAGAAAACCGAAGAGCCCGGTCCAAAATATATCTACAATTTTGCATTCCCAGCAAGCATGAAGGGGCATTCTCCTTTCTCAGGAAGGAATGCATCTTTCAAATAGAGGCCTTCCGCCAACGATCTATGGAGGGATGCAAATTCCCCCTGCCCCTGCTGAAAGGAGGGGCATCCCCCGTTCCCAGGAGTAAGCACCTGTCCTGAGCAGAAGCATTCTTCCATCGCTGGCATGCAGTAGAGAATGCATCTTCTTAGACCACAGCAAACCTGTGACCCACGCAATGTTGCCGACTCCAATTCCCATTGGCCCCAAGCCAGGGATGAGTCCAACAACCTGGGGAGGGTCCCAGGTGGCCCCTCTCCCCGTCTCGCTTCATTCACCCTGTCTCCAGAAACACAGGGACTAGAAACTTCACCAGGGACTGCTTGCTCCCCTTTCTTGCCTCCCAAATGCCTGCCCACCACCCCTAACCCTGTACAGCCCCTGGAGAACTCACATGTACTCGTAGAGTCCCTTCAAGGCATCTTCCCAGTCTTCAGAGGACCTGGGGGGCGGAAACAGGGGACAGAAACTCGGGGTCAGAATGTGGGGTTGTGGCTGGAGAGACTTCCTGGGTGTCAGGGCCAGACTGAAACCACTTGCCCTAATGAACCACTCTCCCCTGTTTTTTAATATGATTATTAGTTTATATTCTTTATTTTAATTTTAATTTTTTACCAACAACCAAACACAAACAGTGAAACCCCCCAGGCAGCTGATACATTGGGTATACATAATCAATAACAACATATTCAAATCAACCATATGTACAATTTTATATACATTAACACTCCTCCATCCACAAGGTTTATTTAATTTTTAACATTTTAATTGTTCAGACCTACCCAAACAATTCAATATCTTCTCAAACCAATCCTCCTCTTTCTCACTTACCTCAAACCCTTTTCAATCTGTGTATCTTCACAGTTAGATATTCTAAAATTATATTCTTCAGTTTTTTCCTCCATTGGTTCACCCCTAGCTCTTCTGCATTTTTCCAATTACTCGCTATAACCTGCCTGGCTGCAGTTACCCTGCCCTTGTTTTGTGTTATGAAACAAACAGATAAAGAGGGAAAGGTACCCCCATCGTCTGCACTTTCAATTCATCATCTTTTTTGCAGTTTTTAATGGAAGATCAAACTAAGATCATGGCCACTGGTCCCATCACCTCCTGGCAAACATAAGGGGAAGAAATGGAGGCAGTGAGAGATTTTACTTTCTTGGGCTCCATGATCACTGCAGATGGTGACAGCAGTCACGAAATTAAAAGACGCCTGCTTCTTGGGAGAAAAGCAAAGACAAACCTAGACAGCATCTTAAAAAGCAGAGACATCACCTTGCCAACAAAGGTCCATATAGTTAAAGCTATGGTTTTCCCAGCAGTGATGTATGGAAGTGAGAGCTGGACCATCAAGAAGGCTGATCGCCAAAGAATTCATGCTTCTGAATTCTGGTGCTGGAGGAGACTCTTGAGAGTCCCATGGACTGCAAGAAGATCAAACCTCTCCATTCTGAAGGAAATCAGCCCTGAGTGCTCACTGGAAGGACAGATCCTGAAGCTGAGGCTCCAAGACTTTGGCCACCTGATGAGAAGAGAAGACTCCCTGGAAAAGACCCTGATGTTGGGAAAGATGGAGGGCACAAGGAGAAGGGGACGACAGAGGACGAGATGGTGGGACTTTGTTCTAACTGCTGGATGTGTGAACAAGCAAATTGGTCCCCCCCCCCCCATATGTAGGTGCTGGACTTGTAAGAAAGCCGAGGGTATTTTGGGATAGGATATATGATGAGATAAAAAAGATGCTCAAAATGATTATACAAAAAAAAAGTGAAGCTTTGCTCTTAGGGATTATAGGGACAGAAGTTTCAAAAAAGATGATTAAGCTGTTTATGCAAGTAAAGAGAGCAGCTAGGATTTCTTAATGCACAAAAATGGAAGGAGAAAGCTCCCGCCAAAGAAGAATGGATAAGGAAATCAGTTTTGTTTAATTAATCAAACTCAATTGTTCTAATTGGATTTTGAATAAATGTGCAATTTAATTGTTACTGATTTAGAGTTTCATTGTGTTGTCATCTTCCTTGCAAACTGCTATTCTGAATACTGCTTCCCCCCTGGGAATGAGCTGGTGGAACCAAGGGGATGTACTCCACCCCCCACTCCCACCAAAAAAAAAATCATGTTTGGGAACCACTGGCTTAGATTTCACACAGTGGAGAATAATTGCAGGAAAGGGCCTGAAAGCTTTTCTGCTATGGGAATCAGCCTCCCCCAAATGCCATTTGTAATTGTATTTTTTCTAACGTGAGAATGAGAGAGAGAAATCTTACTCGCAATTATATCCAAAGCAAGCTGGCTTGGTGGCATTGCACGTCACGCAAGAAACGGCTTCGTATTGCTTTATTCCTGTAAAACAAAAACAGAAAAACAGAAGACATCAAATACGGCAGCCAGATTGGTGACTGGGACCATATAACACCAATCCTGAAAGACCAGGCATAGGCAAACTCAGCCCTCCAAATGTTTTGGGACTACAACTCCCATCATCCCTAGCTAACAGGACCAGTGGTCAGGGATGATGGGAGTTGTAGTCCCAAAACATCTGGAGGGCCGAGTTTGCCTATGCCTGTGAAAGACCTACATTGGCTCCCAGTTCATTTCTGGGCACAATTCACAGTGTCGGTGCTGACCTTTAAAGCCCTAAATGGCCTCGGCCCAGTAGACCTGAAGGAGTGTCTCCACCTCCATCATTCTGCCCGGACGCTGAGGTCCAGCGCCAAGGGCCTTCTGGTGGTTCCCTCACTGTGAGAAGTGAGATTACGGAGAACCAGGCAGAGGGCCTTCTCAGTGGTGGCACCCTCCCTGTGGAATGTCCTTCCATCAGATGTTAGGGGACATCTGAAGGCAGCCCTGTATCGGGAAGTTTTTAATGCTTGACGTTTTATTATGTTTTTATATGTGTTGGAAGCTGCCCAGAGTGGCTGGGGAAACCCATCCCTATGGGCAGGGTATAAATAACATGGTGTTGCATGGTCCCAGCGGCTCCTCCCAGTCACCAGTCTGGCAGCCGCATTCTGGATCAGTTGTAATAAAGCACTAGAAGCGGCCATGTGGATGTCTTTGACCTCCTCCTTTGCTATCCCTGCGCCAGCCACTCCTGCAAGCCCTCCTTTGGGCAGGTAGATCAGGACAGGAGTCCGACAGCAGGTGGCGCCAGAGCCAATGACAAGGAGAGAGGGCTCTGTTTGGTTTTGTCCCTGTTTTCCTCCTCCCTCCCTGCTGTTCTAGGAGGGCAAACTGAGACCGAGGAGGAGGAGGAGGAGGAGGAGGAGGAGGAGGAAGATGGGAGGCAGGTGGCCGGCTGGCTGAGGCTGGTGGCGCTGTACCCTCCAGTGCCACGGATGGACGCATTTCCTCTGCATCAGAGATTAAGACACCAGAGCATCCAAACCCATGCTTTGAAGAGTGGGGCAGTTTTTTTTCAGCTGAAGGGCCGCCTTCCTTTGCAGGCCATCACCCAGGGGCCACTAGCCTTTAGTTTTAACCAATGCCTAACCACCAATCGGGGACAAGGATGGCACTGTGGGTTAAACCACAGAGCCTAGGACTTGCCGATCAGAAGGTCGGCGGTTCGAATCCTCGCAACGGGGTGACCTCCCGTTGTTCGGTCCCTGCTCCTGCCCACCTAGCAGTTCGAAAGCACGTCAAAGTGCAAGTAGATAAATAGGTACCACTCTGGCAGGAAGGTAAACGGCATTTCCATGCGCTGCTCTGGTTCGCCAGAAGCGGCTCAGTCCTGCTGGCCACATGACCCGGAAGCTGTACGCCGGCTCCCTCGGCCAATAAAGCGAGATGAGCACCGCAACCCCAGAGTCGGTCACGACTGGACCTAATGGTCAGGGGTCCCTTTACCTTTAACCGCCAATCGAGCCCTTACGCTCACCACCAAACTACTCACATACCCAACCAAACCTTCAATTTCAACACGGATGTCATTCCCCAATGAGGAGAGATGCACCCCAGCATCCACATAAAGCGCCATGGCTTTGAAGGTAATATTTGGGTGTGAAATCACAAAGCCACCCAATTCAAGAACCCTCTTAACCACCGTTTAGGTTATTGGCATAATTTTGGCCACAACTTTATTGATTACCGATAGTGAGTAGTTTATCTAGGCATTGGTTCCCAACTAGCTGCACCTGACCTCAGCAGGGCAACACTGACTCCTGGGCCCCACCATATGGTCAGTACAGGTAAACATCGTGGGAGAGCAATGAACCAGGATGAGACTCAAGCTCACCCCAAATGCTCCCAGGGATTCTTGCGTGGCCCTAGCCCTCGAAAGGGGTCGACAAAAGCATGGCGAATCCCTGGATTCCTTTAACGGAATACCTTTGCGCATTGTAGGAGCAGGTGTGACAACCTCTCCTCCACTCCACATTGAACCAATGCCAAACTGCCACACGAACACCCATGTTCGCCGCCAAACCACTCATAAAAGGTAAAGGGACCCCTGTCCATTAGGTCCAGTCATGACCAACTCTGGGGTTGCGGCGCTCATCTCGCTTTATTGGCCGAGGGAGCCAGCGTACAGCTTCCGGGTCACGTGGCCAGCAGGACTAAGCCGCTTCTGGCAAACCAGAGCAGCGCACAGAAATGCCGTTTACCTTCCCGCCAGAGTGGTACCTATTTATCTACTTGCACTTTGACATGCTTTCGAACTGCTAGGTTGGCAGGAGCAGGGACCGAGCAACGGGAGCTCACCCTTTGCGGGGATTCAAAGCGCTGACCTTCTGATCGGCAAGTCCTAGGCTCTGTGGTTTAACCCACAGCACCACCCGCATCCCTATATAAACCACTCATACCTGCAGCTAATCCTTCAGTCATGGATGTTGGCAAACCCACAGGCTCGTGTCTTGACCCCACAAAAGCCAGAGGGTCTCGACACACGTTCCTCTCTCTCCATTCAGGCACACAAAAGGCACTGCCGTGATTCAAGATGGCACCTCCCCACAAAGCCCACTTACCACAATGGCGTTCACACTTCACTCTACCTAAGGAAAGGCGAGAGAGAGAGAGAAAGCGAGTCAGTTTTTAGGCGGCAGGGTTCCTGCCCATTAGGCGAAATAGGAAGCCTCGAACATATATTTTTTAGCTGTCCCTTTTTTGGGGGGGTTTAACTCGTTTTATTTCACTTTGCAAACAAAGTTGTCTTCAGTCCAGCTGGACTTGTGAGGGAGCAGAAATTGAAACCCAATAGAAAAGCAGCAGTAAGTCAGGAGCACAAGGACTAACCCCAGCTACAGAAGGAATGGTTGATTGTTAAGACAAAGGAATTTTATGACAGCTGCCCCCAGTCAGAGATGGTGATCTTCTTGCTTGTCTTGCCGTTCCTTGACCCAAAGCGCTCCATTGCTTCCACAATATTCGTTCCATCTTTGACTTTGCCAAAGACCACATGTTTCCCATCCAACCAGTCAGTTTTGGCAGTGCAGATGAAGAACGGAGACCCATTCGTATTGGGACCAGCATTTGCCATAGACAAGATGCCAGCACCTGTGTGCTTGAGGACCAAGTTCTCATCAGCAAACGTCTCACCGTAAATTGATTTACCACCTGTTCCATTATGGCGAGCAAAGTCACCACCCTAGCATGTGAACCCAGGAATGATTCTGTGGAAGCAGGACCCCTTGTAACCAAAACCTTTCTCCCCAGTGCTCAAGGCACGGAAATTCTCTGCTGTCTTTGGAAATAGCTCGAAGGTGACGCGTAGAGACACCATTGATCCTTTGCTGAAGAGGCTTTCCGAACTTTCAGACAAGTCTAAACTCAATTCTCTCCTCTTAGGCAAAGATCACAGGACGACCTGGCTGGTAGCCGGATTCCGCGCCCAGATTTGTAGGCACAGATCATCCTCTAGAATAAAATAGCTTACTAGGGAAATGCTGAAGTCGCCCTTTGGGGCACCTCAGGGTCAATTTTTATGGTACCCCAAATCTCAGTTGTACAGGTATGTGTATATATCTCAATTTTAACTCACGAGCTATTGCTGCAATCTGCTCCGGTTGTATATTTTATCTTTATGAACGCTGTTTTTATTGTGTTATGTTATGTGAGCTGGTCTTTGATTGTAATAAATTATCTATCTATCTATCTATCTATCTATCTATCTATCTCTCTATCACTGGCTGCCATATTAGAAGAGGGATTCCCAAGAGCTGAACTTTTCGATGAGACATTCCTGCACTTCCATCGGCTGCCTGTTCAACGTGGCATCCCTCTTTGTTTTGCCAATTCACTTGCTATTACTCTTCAAAAATTCTAACAATCGAATATCAAATTGATTCTAATTTAATACAAATTTACATGCCAACTCCCCCGGCCTTGATGTTTCCCTACCCAGCCTTATTTGCTGCTCAATATTACATGCATTTCCAAAGTAGTAATAATAATAATAAATAATTTTTATTTATACCCCGCCCTCCCCGGCCAGAGCCGGGCTCAGGGAGACTAACACCAGCAAAATTACAGTAAAAATATAATAAGGGGGGGGGGGACACAATTTAAAATACAGATTGAAATGCCATTTAAAATGCAGCCTCATTTTAAAAGCAGCCCATAGATCAAGACCATAAGGGGAGGGAAACATAAGGGTCAGACTGAGTCCAAACCAAAGGCCAGGGGAAACAGCTCTGTCTTGCAGGCCCTGTGGAAAGATGTCAAGTCCCGCAGGGCCCTGGTCTCTTGTGACAGAGCGTTCCACCAAGTCGGGGCCAGTACTGAAAAGGCCCTGGCCCTAGTTGAGACCAATCTTGCGACTTGGGACCTCTAGGGTGTTGCTATTTATGGACCTTGAGGCTCTCCGTGGGGCATACCGGAAGAGGCGGTCCCGTAGGTACGAGGGTCCTAGGCCGTGAAGGGCTTTAAAGGTCAAAACCAGCACCTTAAATCTGACCCTGTACTCCGCTAGAAGCCAGTGCAGCTGGAAGAGCACTGGGTGAATATGCTCCCATGGCAGAGACCCCATGAGGAGCCTCGCTGCAGCATTCTGCACCCGCTGGAGTTTCTGGGTCAGCTTCAAGGGCAGCCCCGCGCCGAGCGAGTTACAGTAGTCAAGCCTGGAGGTGACCATCGCATGGATCACTGTGGCCAGGTCGGGGCGGGAAAGGGAAGGGACCAACTGCTTAATACGGTACCAACTGCTTTCAAAAATAAAATTAACACGCTTTAGCATTTTATCCAGAGGCGATGCATTCCCGTTGCCCACCATTTTGAAAGAGGCACTCCCACAAGCCGGCCTGAGAGAGGGGCTTCTGCGTGAAAGAGCCACCCTGCTTTCTTAACATGCCTCTGAAACACAGGTATGTATAATCCAGGCAACAAACGCCAAACGACGGAAGGAGGGCAGGGCGTGTGGGACACTCACTTTCGATGATGGCATTCCGTAGCAATTTGACTTGTTCCTCGAAAATGGAACGCAGGATTTCCGGAAGGACACCTTTTTGGGGGAGAAGAGAGAAAGAGAGGCCCGGCAGCATGTGTGTGTTTTTTTAAACTTGGTAGAGCATGAATCTTAATCTCAGGGTTGTGAATTCGAGTCCTACATTGGGCAAAAGATTCGTGCATCGTAGGGGGTTGGACTAGATGCCTCTGGGGGTCCCTTCCGACTCTACAGTTCTGTGATTAGGAACATCTGCAGACTTTTGCAGAGGAATCGCAGCCTCAGGCGATTCTAGTTGCCATAAATGGTCATCCTCATCCAGGCAAACAGATAAAGGCAGACCCTTTCTATATAATCTATATTTATATTTATTTACCTGGCTTGTATGTGTTGCCTTTGAAGAGGGTGTCCAGTTTCCCATAGACGACTGTAGCTATTGCCTGGAGTTTCTCCATTGCTGTGCAAGATGGGGAGAGATGGGGAAAGGACAGGATGTGGGGAGAGAGCATACAAAAAATCATAAGGCCCCCCCAGGAAGCCGCAGTCCATGTGGACCTTAAATGCAAGGCTGCGCTCCTAACGGGTCAAGAGTTTTGGCAAAGGGACATTTTGATTTAAAAAAAAAGAACAACCTAGTTTTTAGTCACCACCACCACACCTTGTGGAAGGGAGTTCCACAGGTTAACCCAGTGCAGGTGGGGGGAAACCTATTTTCTTAGCTCGAGGGCCATGTTTCCTTCGAGCTGGGCTTCGCAGGGCCACATCCCAGGGGCAACAGTGGGCGGTGCAAGGGATGTAAGAAGGCAGCAGACCAGCTGGGCCAATGAGGGCGTGTGGCCTGGGGCCAGGGGGCGTGGCTTGCAGAGATTTCCAGGGGCCAGGTGGAGAGGTCTCGAGGGCCACATTGGCACACAAGCCTGAATTTCCCCATCTTTGACAGGGGGAGAGAGGCGGTGTTATTGCTTAGGAGGTGCTATGACCCGAGGGCCACATCAGGAGGTTTGGAGGGCCACATCCGGCACCCTGGGAGTCAGGGGAGGAGCAGGGCCTGCGAGGCGACTCACGGATCTCGGCCGGGACCCCCAGGTTCAGTTCCGCCAGGGTGTCCTGGGCCCAGCCCCGCAGCCTCCGCCCGGCAGCCGGGACGTCCCCCAGCCCCCAGGACTTGCGGCTCAAGTGGGGGGCGTAGGAGGCGAAGCGGAGGGCGAAATTGGGGTCGCACTGCAGGCAGAGCCAGGAGGGGCCCGGCCCCAGGATCAGAACCGCCACCAAGGCCAGGCATGGGGTCCGCCAACCCATCTCCCATTCCTGGCACCTCCAGGGCGTCAGACAATGGGGCATTCTGGCTTCCAGGGAACGTTCCGGAACAGGCCCGGTGGTTCTAGATCGTTCCGGAGCGCGTTCCGGTTCTCCTGAGGGCAGCGTTGCCAACTCTCCCTTCTCCCCGCTGCTCTTAAGCGCTCCTGTGGCAGGGAGTTCCACAAGTTAGTCTGGCTAACTTTCCTCTTTTTAAAAAAAAAATTAAATATTTCCTTGTGTTACAAAACAGACAAATAAGCAGGAAAAGGTACAAACAGGGAAAAAGAGAGGGGACAGCTATTTTCCAATGAAAGTGCGGTTTGTAAAAGTTTCAAATAAAGAAAGAAACATGCAGAACGGGAGCTTTTTATAATTTATTTAAAAAGACAAGAGAATGAACTGGACTCCTTGGCAGGTTTTGAATAAACATACACAAATTTATTTGTTGATAACATGGTAGATAGATAATGTAAGGAAATGTATAGTTTTATAACATGCAGAGAATAATATGTGCTGGGAAATCAGAGAGAGGAGCTGAGGGAAGTCTCTGGGAGGGAAAGGGTTTGAAGGGGGGGAATAAGGAATATGATAGGTTTTGATAATTTGTTATGTTGAAATTGTTAATAAAAAATTAAAAAGAAACATGCAGATAGACTGCCCCTGGTTGTGGATGCTTCACACTGACTATAGTTGCTGGTAGATTGTGTGCTTTTTTGTGAATTTGCCTTAGTCCTTTTCCACTAGGAACTGCCAGGACGCTTATTTTTATTAATATTATTATTAGAGATATTTTTAACTGATTTTTCACAGATTGGCCAGTTTACTTATATTTCAACATACGTTTTTCTTAAAAATTTGACTCTCTACCCTTATTTCCAGGATATTTTCATTCCCTAACTTCTGAAGCCATTCCTTCTCCTTTCCATTTCTGAGTGTACAGGATTCTGGCTGCTACTGTTGCAGACATAATTAGTTTAATCATCTTTTTTTGGGAACTCCCTCCCTAGGAGAAAAGCTGCAGGACTTTTGGGAACAACCCACTGGAACATTTTCTTCAACTCGTTATCTTTCCCCCAAAGCCTTTAGCTTTTATAGACTTCCACCACATACGACAAAAAAGGACGCTCTTGTTGCGGTGAGTTCCGCAGGCGAACCAGGTGAGGAGGTGTTGCTTCTCCAGCCACCAGTCCCTCCCCCTTCCTGCAAATATGGAGGTGAAGCAATTGCAGAGGACGGCCAAGACTTTTTTCTGCTTGAAAAACTTCCCCACCCAAAAATAATATTATGGTTTTTTAAATAATATTTATAAATAAATATTATGTTTTTCTATGTGCTGGAAGCCACCCAGAGTGGCTGGGGAAACCCAGCCAGATGCGCGGGCTATAAATTATGATGAAGATGGGGATGCCCTGCAATTTCAACGGGTCTACTCTCGAGTAGGACCACGCCGGGGCACTGCCTGGATCGGGACCCGGAAGGGGTGGCGCCGCTCAGCCCCGATCCTGCCTCCAGGGTGGAGTAACGTGCGGAGAGTTTCCCTCTTTTCCAGCGATCCGAGAACGTGGCCAGGGGGGAGACCGACCTTGACACGCGTTTCGGGGAGCCCACCTCCGGAAAGCAGGTAAGGCGCACGTGAGGATGCGGGGATGCGCGCCCGGCTCCCCTTTCAAAATCGGCGGTCGAATTTGCCTTGCAGCTTTGTTCCCCTTTGCAAAAAGGAAAAGTCTGTCTGATGTTGCAATGCATTGCAGATTTCCGGTGTTCCGCGCCCCGGAAAAGCCTGCTTCCTTTCTTACTCGCGAGTAGTGACCTCTACTTTGTAAGATCAAGAGGTTTGGGGGCGATTAACTTTCCTCCCCCCAAGCGATCCTCTCCTTCTGTTTTTCCCACGGTGGGTTGCCAGCTAACGGGGAGGAATCATAGAATCATAGAGTTGGAAAAGACCACAAGGGCCATCGAGTCCAACCCCCTGCCAAGCAGGAAACACCATCAGAGCACTCCTGACATATGGTTGTCAAGCCTCTGCTTAAAGACCTCCAAAGAAGGAGACTCCACCACCCTCCTTGGCAGCAAATTCCACTGTCGAACAGCTCTTACTGTCAGGAAGTTCTTCCTAATGTTTAGCTGGAATCTTCTTTCTTGTAGTTTGGATCCATTGCTCCGTGTCCGCTTCTCTGGAGCAGCAGAAAACAACCTTTCTCCCTCCTCTATGTGACATCCTTTTATATATTTGAACATGGCTATCATATCACCCCTTCACCTCCTCTTCTCCAGGCTAAACATGCCCAGCTCCCTTAGCCGTTCCTCATAAGGCATCGTTTCCAGGCCTTTGACCATTTTGGTTGCCCTCCTCTGGACACGTTCCAGTTTGTCAGTGTCCTTCTTGAACTGTGGTGCCCAGAACTGGACACAGTACTCCAGGTGAGGTCTGACCAGAGCAGAATACAGTGGCACTATTACTTCCCTTGATCTAGATGCTATACTCCTTTTGATGCAGCCCAGAATTGCATTGGCTTTTTTAGCTGCCGCGTCACACTATTGGCTCATGTCAAGTTTGTGGTCAACCAAGACTCCTAGATCCTTTTCACATGTACTGCTCTCAAGCCAGGTGTCACCCATCTTGTATTTGTGCCTCTCATTTTTTTTGCCCAAGTGCAATACTTTACATTTCTCCCTGTTAAAATTCATCTTGTTTGTTTTGGCCCAGTTCTCTAATCTGTCAAGGTCGTTTTGAAGTGTGATCCTGTCCTCTGGGGTGTTAGCCACCCCTCCCAGTTTGGTGTCATCTGCAAATTTGATCAGGATGCCCTTGAGTCCATCATCCAAGTCGTTGATAAAGATGTTGAATAAGACCGGGCCCAAGACAGAACCCTGTGGCACCCCACTAGTCACTCTAGTGACTAGGAACAGCTGGTTTTTAAGACGACCCCCAATTTTTGACTAAATGAAGTTAGCAGAAAACATCGCTTTATTTTTATTTTTTATTTTTTATTAACAATTTATTAACACGGTATCAAAACATATCATTTTCATTATTTTTCCCCTTTCCCCCCCTCCCCACCCAGCTCCTCTCTCTGATTTCTCAACACCTATTGTTCTCTGCGTACTGTAAAATTGTATAAATCCTTATATTATTTGTTTACTATGTTAGCAATCAGTAAGTTTGTGTATGTCTATTCAAAACCTGCCAAAGAGTCCGATTCATTTTGTTGTCTTTTTAAACACTTTGTAAAAAGTTCCCATTCTTCTTTAAAGTCACCGTTGTCCTTATCTCACAGTTTATATGTCAGTTTCGCCAGTTCTGCATAATCCATCAATTTCTCTTGCCATTACTCTTTCGTTGGGATTTCCTCGTTCTTCCATCCTTGTGTTATCAAGACCCTTGTCACATACATAAATAAGTTCTTTAATTTCCTTGGCAGGTCTTTTCCTACAATCCCTAACAAAAATGCTTCTGGTTTGTTTTTTTTACAAATGTCATTTTAAACATTTTCTTCAATTCATTATATATCATTTCCCATTTTTTTAAAAAAATTCTCTACATTCCCACCACATATGATAAAAGGCCCCTTCCTTTTCAGAAAACATTGTTTTATACACGGAAAAAGACGGCAATTCCAGAGACTTTCTGCTCCAAGCGATCCGCACCCTCATTGATAATTCTTATTTGCAAAACGATATCAAAATTTAATTCAATAATAAAACTCCCCCCCCATAAAGTGCTGGTTAGGGATTTGGGGGCATCTTAATTCTTTTCAGATGCTTGTCAGATTCATTTGAATTCCACCCTTTCCCCCCGTTTGATCAGGTTTATCAATAATAATAATAATAATAATAATAATAATAATAATAATAATAATAATTTATTTATATCCCGCTCTCCCCAGCCGAAGCTGGGCTCACCTTGTAATTGTTATTTCAAAATATTATCAATGCGGCAAAATGTGAATTGCAGGGGACTATGCGAACTTTTAAAAAATCTATGTTATTAAAGGTTTTCAACCGAATATTCCATAAAATTCAGGCTGAACTAAAGAGAATAATGATAAAAAAAAAACTAAACAGGAAAAAACTAAAAACGTCTTCTCTCTTCCTATGGAGTTCAAATAACTCTGCACACGGTATTTTGTCCCTTACAGCAGTGCTGCAAAGTTTGCCCGTGTTCTTCAGCCCATTCCACAGATGGGGAAGACTGAGGCCGAGAGCTGGGCGGTTGGTGTGGCTTGCCTTTCGCATGCCTCATGTCAGCGGCGGCATTTGAACTCGGGGCTTCCTGCTTTGCAGCTGTGTCTCAGGGTGGGGGGTGGGCTGCGGTTCAGTGGGGAAGGGATTTCAGCTGAAAATACTCACGATCTGGAAACTCAAAATGAGGAACTGGCAGATCAAAACCAGCATTTGGAGCCCAGTTGCTGGAAAGATGCAGGAAATGGATTTTCCTGGCAATCTTCCCGTTGTAAGCATGCAGAAAGAATTTCCTGCCAGGGGGAATTCCTCGTTTCAAAGAACTATGAATAATTAGGATTCTGGCTTCCTGAAAGTCCTGGATTTTTATTTTTTTAAATCATCAGTGAGTCTTTTTCATTTGGAAGTTCAGAGGGTTCTCCCCCCCCCCCTTTATATTATTTATTGGCGTCAAAATGAAGGGTAGGCAAACATGTGTGCTTTTATTTAAAATGCATCCCTGGGTTATTTGCAGGGCATAGAAATTCGTTCATTTTCCCCCCTTCAAAATATAGTCTGGCCCCCCAAAAGGCCTGAGGGACAATGGACCTGCTGAAAAAGTTTGCTGACCCCTGAGATAGATAGATAGATGACAGATAGATAGATAGGTAGGTAGATAGATAGATAGATAGATAGATAGATAGATAGATAGATAGACAGACAGACAGACACACAGACAGACACACAGACAGACACACAGACAGACACACAGACAGACACACACACACCCTCGGCCGATCCAAAAGTTATATTATTATTACAGCACCCATCTGACTGGGCTGTCCCAGCCACTCTGGCCGACTCCCAACATATATAATATTATAATAAAACACGAACGTATCGTTCAATCTAGGTCTTGTTCTTAGAAGTGCATAGATTTTTACATGAAAAATTTCACCCCAGAACTATTTCCACTGACCCCTGAAAGTGTCAGTTCCAACCACTTTGGAAATCCCAGGTGAGTTGAACCAAGGGGATGGGGGCGTTCTCCTGGCTCCCCGCCAAAAAATGTCATTTTCGTATAAATAATGTCGCCCTTGGGTTTTTTAAAAAGAAGAAGAGGAAAAAAACCCTCTTGCACGAGTGTCGCTTTCCCTAAAAGGAAGTGAGTTCAGCAGGCATTACTCATCGGGTTCTGAATCTTCCTCAAGCAGAGAGGTTTCCCGTGTTTTGGGTCAGGATCCGAGCAAGCGACTTGCAATCCAAGCTCCGTAGGGTGACCTCAGGATCCTTTCCTTAAAATATCCACCTCCTTCTGTCTTTTTTCCTCTCCCTTCTTCTTATAATTCAAAACCTTTTCAAAAAAGGAGACAGCGACGAGGTGACCCATCGCCAATTGCGCCTTGAGGCTCCTCATTTTGTTCCGGTCGGAAAGTGGTGCCGGTAAGAACATGAACCTGGGTTTAATAAGTGATAATAATAATAATGTTATTTATAAATAACAAAACAAAGATTGCTTGAAATGCGGGAACCGTGGCTGAGTACCTTTTGATGGGATATGTATGGGTAAAATAAAGAGGTTTTTTTTTTTTATCCATTGCTTCCTGGCTGCCTCTCAACTTCCTCGTGTTGTGGGGATTAAATTGAGATCTTGGGGGGGCTGTGAATACAATAAATAAATATTGATTTATTGATTTGTTTCTGGGATATTTTATAAGGGGCGGTATATAAACAGAACTATTGTTGTTGTTAATACTCCTCAGAGTAGACCCGTTGAAATAAGTGGATCTGTGTATTTATTCACAAATTTTGTATACCGCTTAAGAGCCTCTAAGAAGTTTTATGACAATAGGAAATATTTAAATTGTCATTTTTTAAGTTGGGGGGACCCAGTTAAAAGCAGTTAAGTGGAAATATTCAAAGGATGGTGGAAATAAACGCATGTAACTTCTACTTGGCTAAACAAAAATGTTTTAAGCAGGGACAAAAGTGAGACTTTCCCCCTTTTTGTAAAGACTTTATATTTCATTTTATAGTGTGTAGAGGGTCAAAGTTGGTCTTGTCCATGTGGATTTCAAAAGCAGACTTATTGTGCAACAAAAAATGAATATTGTGCAACAAAAAATAAAACACCGTCCTCCAGTAAAATGACTCTCTGGAGTGACTTAAGAAGGACTGTGAAAGTTATAGTTAAGCATTGTTTTCTAGCTCCCTGACTTTTTAAAAATAAAAATATGCATTTCATTGAGTCATAGAATCATAGAATTGTGGAGTTGCAAGGGAACCCCAGGGGTCATCCAGACCAACCCCCTGCAATGCAGGAATCTCAGCTAAAGCATTCATGACAGATGTCCATTCAACCTCTGCTTAGAAACCTTCCCCTGTTGAACAGCTCTTATTGTCAGAAAGTTTCTACCATATGTTTAGTCGGAGTCTCCATTCTATAACTTGAAGCCACGGGTTCGAGTCCTGCCCTCCGGAGCAGGAGAAAACCAGCTTTGTTCCACCTTCCTTGTCACAGCCTTTGAGATATTTGAAGGTGGCTCTCATATCTGCTCTCAGTCTCCTCTTTTCCAGCCTAAACATGCCCAGCTCCTTCAACCGTTCCTCATCAGGCCTGGATCCCAGACCCGTAAAATTAATTCCGCCTTTTTTATTACAAGCACAGTGTATACTGTTTCCTCCTGTCTGCCTTCTAAAAAGTTTGATGCTAAAGCCTTGCCAAAGACGAAGGGGTTTCGCTGTATTTAAGAATCTGAACCTCCCCACGCAGGGGCAGTCTACCTCTGAATTAGCAACTGCTGCAGATATGCTGATGAGACAACCTTGATGGCAGAAAGTGAGGAGGAATTAAAGAACCTTTTATTGAGGGTGAAAGAGGAGAGCACAAAATATGGTCTGAAGCTCAACATCAAAAAAACGAAGATCATGGCCACTGGTCCCATCACCTCCTGGCAAATAGAAGGGGAAGAAATGGAGGCAGTGAGAGATTTTACTTTCTTGGGCTCCATGATCACTGCAGATGGTGACAGCAGCCACGAAATTAAAAGACGCCTGTTTCTTGGAAGAAAAGCAATGAAAAACCTGGACAGCGTCTTAAAAAGCAGAGACATCACCTTGCCAACAAAGGTCCATGTAGTTAAAGTTATGATTTTCCCAGTTGTGATGTATGGAAGTGAGAGCTGGACCATAAAGAAGGCTGATCGACGAAGAACTGATGCTTTTGAATTCTGGTGCTGGAGGAGACTCTTGAGAGTCCCATGGACTGCAAGAAGACCAAACCTCTCCATTCTGAAGGAAATCAGCCCTGAGTGCTCACTGGAAGGACAGATCCTGAAGCTGAGGCTCCAAGACTTTGGCCACCTCATGAGAAGAGAAGACTCCCTGGAAAAGACCCTGATGTTGGGAAAGATGGAGGGCACAAGGAGAAGGGGACAACAGAGGACGAGATGGTTGGACAGTGTTCTCGAAGCAACCAGCATGAGTTTGACCAAACTGCGGGAGGCAGTGGAAGACAGAAGTGCCTGGCGTGATCTGGTCCAGGGGGTCACGAAGAGTTGGACACGACTAAACGACTAAACAACGACAAGCGGACAGGGAAAGGCTGGTGCATTTGTGGTGGGCTTCCCTGCAGGCCTCTTGCTGACCCTTGTCAGAAACAGGATGCTGGGTTCAATGGGCCTCTGGGTCTGAGTCAGGCAAGGAGAGTTTGGGGGGCGGCGTAAGAGAGGGTAGATGCCTGACTTGGAGGAAGTGGATTGAGAAAAAGGCCTCCTCTCTCCCTCTTCTAACATTGGATCTTGCAGACATCCAAGGAAGCTGATCATGGGAAGATTCCAGGCAGACTTTTCCCGTTAAACTGCGGAACTCCCTCCCACAGGGATTAAAAGAGGAATGGGGAAATTCGTGGAGGAGGAGTGGGCTTTCAATGGCAACTAGCAGATCCCCCCCTTTTTCCAAGCAGGTCCCCCCTTTTTTTTACAGGAAAAACCCCTCTCTCCAGGGCAGTCCAAAAGATTCTATATGCTTTACTTGAGATTCCTGCATCGCATGGGGGTTGGACTAGATGACCCTTGGGTCCCAAATCTACGATTCCAAAGCTTTGAAGCAATATCTTCTCGTTGGCACTTTTGTGTTGTTTCAAGACACAACTTCTCTCTCTCTCTTTCTGCACTTCCTGCTTTCTTCACCAAAACTGACATGTGTCTGCACACAGGATGTGGCTTTTAAGCGAAGCCCGAACTCGGTTCTTCATAAATGGGGCTTTCGCTGCTGCAGGAGGACGGTCGGATCCTGCCCTCCCTCTCCCCGCCCTCGACTTCCTCTCTCAGCTTCCCTTCACAGCACACCTCTCTTCCTTTAGAGACACCCCAGGGGCCTCGATTCCTGTCCTTCAAGAACCATTTCTCATACACACATACATTGCATGTTTTTAACAGTAAACAAGGAGGCAGTTAATTCAGTAGGAGGCGCCTTCATTCCCCCCCCTTTATATTTTATTAAATTTCCAGAAATTTCACACATGCATTCCAATACACGTTAATTTTTTCTTCCCACTCCACTTTCCATGGTGTTTTTTTCCCCCTCCTCTTTGCTGCACCCTATTTTTTCTCTCTTATAACATTAGAGATCCCAGGCCCCAGGGAGATTAGACTGGCCTTGACCAGAGCCAGGGCCTTTTTGGCCGTGGCCCCGGCCTGGTGGAACGCTCTCTCATAAGAGACTAGGACCCTGTGGGATTTGACATCTTTCTGCCAGGCCTTTGGTCGGGGTTCAGTCTGATTCTTTTCTTTCTGTATAAGAATAAGCATTAAAGAGGCCTTCTAGCCCATTCAAAGACCAGTGGTAATAGTTGGCCCTGGAAAATATTAAACAGGTAAAGGGACCCCTGACCATTAGGTCCAGTCATGACCAACTCTGGTGTTGCGGCGCTCATCTCGCTTTATTGGCCGAGGGAGCCAGCATACAGCTTCCGGGTCACGTGGCCAGCAGGACTAAGCCGCTTCTGGCAAACCAGAGAAGCGCACGGAAACGCCGTTTACCTTCCCGCCGGAGTGATACCTATTTATCTACTTGCACTTTGCTGTGCTTTCGAACTGCTAGGTTGGCAGGAGCAGGGACCGAGCAACAGGAGCTCACCCCGTCGCGGGGATTCAAATCTCCAACCTTCTGATTGGCAAGTCCTAGGCTCTGTGGTTTAACCCACAGTGCCATCCACGTCCCTTGGAGAATATTAGCCTCTCTCAATTTTACCTGTGCACTGCCATCTGTCCGGATTTTAATTTGCTCTGAACTAATTTTAAGATGTATTTAATTAATTAATCGATTGCTTGTTCTTATGTTCTTTGTATACTGTGTTAGTTTTGTGATGTTAGCCTCCCTGAGCCTGGCTCTGGCCGGGGAGGGCAGGGTACAAATAAAATTATTATTATTATTATTATTATTATTATTATTATTATTATTATTACTACTACATTAATACAACCACTTCTAATTCCAGTATCACAGGGTTATAGACTTGTACAGTTGGAAGGGACCCCAAGAGTCATCTAGTATTGCAAGGCAGGTATTGCAGCTAAAGAATCCCTGTCAAGTGTCCCCCCCCAAAGAAAAACCCCCTCTGTTTTAAAAAGAAAAAGCATTATATAAAAGCCATGTCTATCCGTTCTGCTGCAGGTTGAAGAGCCTCTGTACGACCGGCGGAACTCCTTGACACTTTAAAATTCGGTTGTCCGAAAAACTCCTCCGTCGCAGTGGCAAATCTCTCTGCTATCAGTAACTTTTGGGGGGCAGCCGAGTCGAGCAGGAGATGTCTAACCCTCTGCGGCAAGTTTTCAACAAGGACCGCACGTTCCGCCCCAAGAAGAAATTCGAACCCGGAACGCAGCGCTTCGAGCTGCACAAAATGGCGCAGGCGTCTCTCAACGCCGGGCTGGACTTGAAGGTGGCCGTGCAGCTGCCGCCGGGCGAGGAGCTGAACGACTGGGTGGCCGTCCACGTGGTGGACTTCTTCAACCGCATCAACCTCATCTATGGGACCATCGCTGACTCCTGCACGGAGCAGAGCTGCCCAGTCATGTCCGGCGGTCCGAAATACGAGTACCGATGGCAGGACGAAAAGTCCCGCAAGCCCACCGCCCTTTCAGCCCCGCAGTACATGGACCTGCTGATGAACTGGATCGAAGTGCAGATCAACAACGAGGATCTTTTCCCCACCAACGTTGGTGAGTCCGTTTTCGGGATTTGGGGCGGGGGGGGCGGGGGGGCCCACCGGACGTCAGCCAGCAGCGTGATGGGGCTGCGCAAAAAGGGGAATGGGATTCTAGGCTGCATTAATCCAGAATGCGGCAGCTAGATTGGTGACGGGGGGCGGCTGCCGAGACCACATAACACCGGTCTTGAAAGACCTACATTGGCTCCCAGTACGTTTCCGAGCACAATTCAAAGTGATGGTGTTGACCTTTAAAGCCCTAAACGGCCCAGTATACCTGAAGGAGCGTCTCCACCCCCATCGTCCATCCAGGACACTGAGGTCCAGCTCTGAGGGCCTTCTGGCGGTTCCCTCACTGCGAGAAGCAAAGCTACAGGGAACCAGTCAGAGGGCCTTCTCGGTGGTGGCACCCGCCCTGTGGAATGCCCTCCCATCAGATGTCAAGGAAATAAACAACCACCTAACACTTAGAAGACATCTGAAGGCAGCCCTGTTTAGGGAAGCTTTTAATAGGTTGTTGTATTTTAATATTCTGTTGAAAGCCACCCAGAATGGCTGGGGAAACCCAGCCAGATGGGCAGGGTATAAATAATAAATTATTATTATTATTATTATTATTATTATTATTATTATTATTATTATTACCTTGCATTCCCAAGTCACGGGAAGGTGGTGGTTCAGTTTTTGCCCTGTGCAGGACGGATCCTCTGTCGTGGGGTGCTTTGGACCCAGAGGAAGCGAGGGGGGAACCAGCTGGGGAGCCCCCAAGGGAAGAAGGCTCAGAGCCCGGGGAGGGATGGTGGAATGGCAATGAGTAGTCAGAGGAAAAAGAGGAAGAGGACTACGAGGTGGAGGTGTTGGAAGAAGAGCTAACAGGGTTTAGTGAGCAGGGAGAGTCCGTGACAGAGAGCAGTCCAGAATCGGAGGCAGGAGCTGAAACAGGAGAGGAGGGAGGCCAAGAGGCAGAGAGGAGTCCGGCTGGTGAAGAGTCACGGATGTCTTCCCCTCCTGTTGCAACCAGCTCCCCTCCCTGCTAGTCTCCCAGAACCAGGAGAGGCATGAAAAGGGCGGAGGAGAGGTTGGTTTTGCGCAGGCGCAGTCTCCGATTGCTTGGGGAAAACCCATGAGAGGAGGAGACCTAAGCAGCTGTCATGGACTGACTGGATGCAGGAGAGCGGTGGGAGGAACCTGCTGGGGGAACCCCCAAGGGAAGTCCGGAATCAGAGGTGGAAACTGAAGCAGGAGAGGAGGGAGGCAGAGATGAGTCCAGCTGGGGAAGAGTCATGGAAGTCTCCCCCTCCCGCTGTGACAAGCTCCCCTCTCCGCTGGTCTCCCAGAACCAGGAGAGGCATGAAAAGGGCAGAGGAGAGGTTGGCTACACACAGGAGCAGTCTCCGATTGTTTGGAGAAAGCCCTGGGGAGGAGGGGGTTGAAACGCCTGTGGGAAGGCAGGGACTTTCAGTCTTGGCAACTGATCCATTGGAGAAACCAGCCAAGTCTCGGGGAGTACTTGCCTAGAGGCAGAGTCTGTGTACAAGGTCCAGTCCAGTCCTAAGGTCAGGTGTATCTCAGTTCACGTAGTTGGACGATCCGGGGGTCAAGAAAGCCGTGAGTCGCAAGAAGCAGCAAGGTCTGGTCAGGAATGACAAATGTTTGTTTCCAGCAACTCACTGAGGCTGGAAGCCCTTCTTAAGAAACTGGAGTCAGCTGGTTCACATCAGGAGCAAGTAGGGGGCTGGATGGACCCATCAGTCTGACTTGATAGGAAGCAAGCTTGCTACTTAAATCAGCTGTATACCGTATTTTTCGCTCTATAAGACGCACCAGACCACAAGAGGCACCCAGTTTTGGGAGGAGGAAAACAAGAAAAACAATATTCTGAATCTCAGAAGCCAGAACAGCAAGAGGGATCGCTGCGCAGCGAAAGCAGCAATCCCTCTTGCTGTTCTGGCTTCTGGGATAGCTGCGCAGCCTGCATTCGCTCCATAAGACGCACACACATTTCCCCTTACTTTTTAGGAGGGGAAAAGTGAGTCTTATAGAGCAAAAAATATGGTATTTGGAACGAGGAGGACTAGAAACTTTTTTATTAGAGGGAAGGCCATAGCTCAGCGGTAGAGGTCCAAAAGGCTCCTGGAGGGCTGCTGCCGGCCAGCGTGGACAGTACTGACCTTAGACGGGGCAGTGTGTGTGTGTGTTTACTGGGCCTGTCGTGACCTGGGCATCATGTGCGTTTCTCTCACCAGGTACCCCGTTCCAGAAGAACTTCCTCAAGTCCGTCAAGAAGATCCTTTCGCGGCTCTTCCGAGTCTTCGTCCACGTCTACATCCACCACTTTGACCGCATCGCCCAGATGGGCTCCGAAGCTCACGTCAACACCTGCTACAAACACTTTTACTATTTTGTGACGGAGTTTGGCCTCATCGACAGCAAGGAGCTGGAGCCCCTGGTGAGTTGGCCTGGGAAAAGGGCTGCCAATCTTTTCATAATTATTATTCATATTATTATTATTATTATACAGTGGACGCTCGGGTTGTGAGCGTGATCCGCGGAGGAGGCACGTTCGCAACCTGCAGTGCCTCATCTGCGCACGCATAGGTTGTAATTTGGCGCTTCTGCGCATGCGCAAAGCGTGATTTAGCGCTTCTGCGCATGCACAAGCCCTGAAACCCGGAAGTAACCCGTTCCGGTACTTCCAGGTTTCGGTGCGTCCGTAACCCGAAAACACACAACCTGAAACATCTGTAACCCAAGGTATGACTGTATTTATATGTACAGAACCACCGAGGCGATGGCATAAAATACAGCCCTCCTGCGTTGTCAGGGGTTGAGCTTGATGATCCTTGGCGTTCCCTTCCAGCTCCACAGTTCTATGACCCTGTGGCTTTCAGTGATGTTTATATACCGCTCGATGTGCAGAATCACTTAGCGGCTTGCACTGAGGTCATTTTGGAAAAGAAGAGGAAGAGCAAGGCTGAGCCCCATTTGGAAACTGTCATTAGTAATACTGGAAACGGAAATTCAGCGCCGTCGAGGGAGAAGGGACCACGAGGGTCATCTAGCCCAACCCCCTGCCATGCAGGAATCTTTTTGCTCAATGTAGGAGACTCAAACCCACGACCCTGAGATTAAAAGCCTCATGCTCTGCCGACTGAGCTACCCCACGTATTATTATTATTATTATTATTATTATCATCATCATCATCATTTTTATAGCATTCATATACTGCCTGGTGTGCAAAATTCCAAAGTCATTTCCATAAGACATAATAAGATTATTCGAAAAAGGAAATGGCAATGCCAAGTAATATTTGGGAATCGTTTTTATTATTACCATCATCTTCATTATTACTGATACTGTTATTATTATATTTATGTGCCGTTAACCCACCCTGCCTACAAGACCTCCATAAGGTCTAGCAGCTTGCTGCTTTTTGTTTTAAAAAATGTGGTGTCCTGAACCTTATTTTACCTTTGTTGCTGCGCAATGTTGATGATAATTATTATTATTATTAATAACAATAATACCCTGCCCTCCCCAGCCAAGGCCAGGCTCAGGGCGGCTAACAAGCAATAATAAAAACAAGTTGAATGAATACAACTTAAAAAGAAGATTAAAATACAACATTGAAACATTAAAATGCAGCCAAGCTGATATAGATATAGATAGATATTCATTCTTTCTCACAATTTTGAACAGCAGAAAAGCACTCAGTCCTTTCCCCCTGCCCTCTTTTATTCGACAGAAGGAAATGACCTCAAGGATTTGCCACTGACGCCCTGCAGGGAGCGATTCCCCTGGCCAGATACGAGCCTCTCCTGGGACTGCGGAACTCTCCTCCACTAGGGAGGGCAAGGGGAATCTGGAGCGCCTTCCTTCCCTCTTTGAAGAAAATAATATATTGTTTTATAAAACAAAACCAAAGAAGGGGGAGGGGGAGAGAGAGAGAGAGTTATCCTATGACGACTACTAAAAACTGTTTTATACAATGATTTTCCTTGTTAGAGAGAGTGCGTGTATGTTGTGTGTTTGCCTGTATGTATTATAATCAGGGGTAGAATCATAGAACCCGAGAATCCTGAGGGTCATCTAGTCCAACCCTCTGCAATGCAAGACTCTTTTTGCCCAATGTGGGATTCGAACCCACAACACGAGTCTCATGTTGTCCCTATCTTTTAAAAAAAGGGGGGGGGAGAAGACCCAGGTAACTACTGACCGGTGAGCTTGGCGTCGATACCAGGAAAGGTCCTAGAACAGATAATTCAACTGGTGGTTTCTGTGAGCATTTAGAAAAACGAGTGATCTAGTGTCCAGATCAGGGGAAGTCATAGTGCTGCGCTATTTTGCCTTGGTCAGACCACATCTGGAGTCCTGTGTCCAGTTCAGGGCGCCACCCGTTTAAGAAGGATGTTGACAAGCTGGGACATGTGCAGAGGAGGGCAACCAAGATCATCAAGGGTCTGGAAAGCAAGCCTGATGAGGAACGGTTGAAGGAGCTGGGTACGTTTAGCCGAGGAAAGAGGAGACTGATAGGAGATATGGGAGCCATCTTCAAAGATCTCAAGGGCTGCCACATGGAAGAGGGAGCCAGCTTGTTTTCTCCTGCTCTGGAGGGCAGGACTCGAACCCATGGCTTCAAGTTGCAAGAAAGGAGATTCCGACTCAACATCAGGAAGAACTTTCTGACAGTGAGAGTTGTTCCACAGCAGAAGGGACTCCCTCAGAATGTTCTGGGATGCAGGAGAAGGATATATTGTTTGATTATAGCCTTTCCAACTTGTGTTAACAAGTTCACAATTTAGCTGAGTAATATTCCCCTGTTTAAACTCACAGCGGATTTGTTTGCTCAGGCTCACTAAAGCCTCTATAATAACTGTTCTGGTATTTCCCCCTTATTCCCTCATAAAAGATAAGACACGACACAGTCTTCTATAAAAGTATAAAAAGAGTTTACTTACTCACATTCTGTTCACAATTGGATCCCAGAAGGCAGACTTAGCTTAGAAAAGTTATATATACCTGGAAACTATCTCCTAAGGAGACAGTCCCTTTGTCATAGCTGTCAACTTTTCCCTTTTCTTGTGAGGAATCCTATTCGGAATAAGGGAATTTCCCTTAAAAAAAAAGGGAAATGTTGACAGCTATGGCCAAGAGAGCATCTTTGGCTAAGCAGATGTTGCTTCTTCAATGCATATAGTCAAAGAAGAGAGAGATGGCTGCCCTGCCCTGTGCTTTTGTCGTTACCTGCACAGGTGAGGCCACGCCCATCTCTAGTCTTCAGTCCAGAAGGAAACAGGAAGTTTATCTGCTGGCTGGACAAACATGCCTCCCCAGGTGTAAACATGTTCAATCTAGGAATGTTGTACTTGACTGCTCTTGTGCTTCACATCCCACAATAAGAAGGTTGTGTCCTCACCTTCCTTGAGGGTTGTGAAGCAGAGGTCGGGCGGCCATCTTTCATGGATGCTTGAACTGAGATCCCTGCATTGCAGCGGGTTGGGCTGGATGACCCTCGGGTCCCTTCCGATTCTAGGATTCTGTGTTGAACTTCAGGCCACGGCCCTCTCAGACGCCACTTGACCCGAGTGTTTCTGCCTGGCTGGTCCTTGACCTTGCCCAGGCGGGGGGTGGAGAGGGGCACCCGTTTGAGTGTGTGCAGATACTGGCCCACCCATGGGATCCCCTGCCACTTTGACCAGAGGAACTGGCACTGCCACAGGTGCCGAGCTCGCACTTTGGAACTCCCTGCCACTTGATATTGGGCATGTGCCTCCGCCCTACCTGTTCCAGCTCCTGCTAAAAAAATTCTTGCTTCAGAAGCCGATGTGAGTTTTAATCAGTTTTTTAGGACTCTCTCGGACTTGTGATTTGGGGGGGAGTAGGGTTGAAAGGAGCCTTTGCCTGCCATTAAACCTCTGTGGGTTTTTTTGTAAGTGGTTTGGGTCCTGGATCTTACGGGGAAATATTTCGCTTGGCCGAAATCTGCCTGTACATGCAAAACTCTGTTCAAACCACTAGCTGGAAATACATGTATTTTTAAAAAGATAATAATAATAATAAACTTTTCTAGCACTGCCTCCGTTTGATAATCTACTCTCCCACCATAAAGTGTTGTGATTTTGATGGGATCCTGGTGGGATTTTATTATTATTTTTTAGCAATTTCGGGACACAGCGAGTCCTGTCCCAAGTCTTCTGAAGCACGTCCTCTTGGATTGGCTGCGTTGGCAAGGGAATCTCGGATGCGGCCCTCAGAACCCCCGGTCTGGCCCTCAGAACACTTCTCAGGCCACACTCCCTTTCCCCCCACAAATTAAAACACATCAAACATTAAAAACCTTCCCCATATGTTTAATACAAATATCTTCATATGCCCGCTTAACATATTTATTGCAAGCCATTTCTTGTGTTTTAACAAATTTTATGTACATTCCTCAAATACATTTTTGCCTACGTGACCATGCAGGTTCTAATGCAAAAGTTTTTGTGTGGGTTGTGAAATCGCTTCAGAGGAAGCAATTCATAAATGAAATTAATAATAACATGAATATGTGATCTGTACATTACCCTAAATCAGGGGTCAGCAAACTTTTTCAGCAGGGGGCCAGTCCACTGTCCCTCAGACCTTGCGGGGGGCCGGGCTATGTTTTGAAAAAATAATAATGAACGAATTCCTATGCCCCACAAATAACCCAGAGATGCATTTTAAAGAAAAGGACACATTCTACTCATGTAAAAACACATTGATTCCCGAACCGTCCGTGGGCCAGATTGAGAAGGCGATTGGGCCAGATCCAGCCCCTGGGCCTTAGTTTGCCTACCCATGCCCTAAACACCTGTTTTTATGGACACAACCTTTCGTGGGAGAGATGCTCCGCAAAATTCGGAGAAGTGGGAACGCCCAAGAGAACGGTTCTGGCAGCTGTCAATCAAGCCCCTTCTGCACTGTGCATTTAAAGCAGCATTGCTCTACTTTGAAAAGTCTGGGGTTCCTCCCCAAAGCATCCTGGGGAACTGTAGTTTGTTGCAGGCGCTGGGAGTTGTTGTTTGTTGTTATTTAGTCCTTGAGTCGTGTCCGCCTCTTCGTGACCCCCTGGACCAGAGCACACCAGGCCCTCCTGTCTTCCACTGCCTCCCGCAGTTTGGTCAAACTCATGCTGGTAGCTTCGAGAACACTGTCGCACCATCTCATTCTCTGTCATCCCCTTCTCCTTGTGCCCTCCATCTTCAGTCTTTTCCAGGGAGTCTTCTCTTCTCATGAGGTGGCCAAAGTCTTGGAGCCTCAGCTGCAGGATCTGTCCTTCCAGTGAGCACTCAGGGCTGATTTCCTTCAGAATGGAGAGGTTTGATCTTCTTGCAGTCCATGGGACTCTCCAGAGTCTCCTCCAGCACCAGAATTCAAAAGCATCCATTCTTCGTCGATCAGCCTTCTTTGTGGTCCAGCTCTCACTTCCATACATCACTACTGGGAAAACCATAGCTTTAACTAGACGGACCTTTGTCGGCAAGGTGATGTCTCTGCTTTTTAAGATGCTGTCCAGGCTTGTCATTGCTTTTCTCCCAAGAAGCAGGCGTCTTTTAATTTCGTGGCTGCTGTCACCATCTGCAGTGATCATGGAGCCCAAGAAAGTAAAATCTCTCACTGCCTCCATTTCTCCCCCTTCTATTTGCCAGGAGGTGATGGGACCAGTGGCCATGATCTTCGTTTTTTTGCAGTTGAGAGTTCTTCTGAGACCCCTATCCCCCTTCTCGGAACTGCGGTTCCCGGTTTAACAGCTAATCCTTCTTCCCAGGGAACTCTGGGGATTGCAGTTCCCTTAGGGGAGCAAGGAGGAGGGAGGGCATTTCTTGACCCCTCTCAGCGCCCTGAACTACAGATTCTTTGCGGAGGAAGACACAAGTACGGTGTGGAATTGCCATGAAATGCAATAGGAACCAACGTCGTGCTTCCATTCTTGATTGAAACTGGATTCTTGGCTGGCTTGAGATTTGGCTGTTGACAGCCACATGTTCTTAACTTTCTCCGAAATATTGTTCCTCCTCCTCTCCCTTGCCCTCCCGTCGTCCTCGTATTCCTTCCCGGACTGAGGGATATTCCAGAGGGGTGTTCCCAGAAGCCTATCAAAATGTGCCAACAAACTTGGATGCTGAAAAGCTCTCAATTTCCGTGTGTGCTGGCAAGAAGGGACTTTTGGGGGGGTAGGAAAGTCCCTTTTTCAAAAAAGAGAGATCAACTGCAAGGACCATTTCCTGGATTGTGAATGTGCTTGTTTAAATATACTTCTAATAGAATTATGGGGTGGTGGTTGCTTTTTTGGAGGGGACCGAGTTTTGCTGTTTCTCAAAGCAGATGCAGTGAATCTGTGTCCCTCGCTCACCTTTATGCAGACAGGTGAGAGATGTGAGCCTGTGATAAGAATTTTAAGGTCTTAGATATATAATAAATGTACCAACCAAGCATGTACATGGATCAGCACCGGAGGACTGATCTGGAACCATTTTTGATTCCCAAACTGACCAAATGTTTTCTCTGCAAGGTCAAAGGAAAATGGAAAAGCCTCCCCATTGTCTTTTCCTTCACAAATCCTGTCTTAAGGGTATGTCTGTGTTTGAATAGGGTGAGCCTGTGACCTGGCTCAGGAACTAAGGATTTATCATTACAAAAGACTGGCCAGGCTCCCCAGGGTATCCAATCAAGTGAGCATTAGCAGGTAACCTGCCAGACGAGATAAACAACACGCTCAGATTTCTGCTGTAGACCGCCTTTTCTGTGATGTAGGTATGATGTATCTGGGGGGTGGTCTTGGGTTACACCCCTTCTGTGATGTATGTATGATGTATGGAGGGGTGGTCTTGAGCTCCAGGGCAGGTAATTTAAAATGTCTATATAAGGCCTTGCGCACCATTGTTCTGGGTTCTTCCTCCCTCCAGCGTGTGATGAGTGAGGACCCTGTTGCAACAGATCAATAAAGATCAGGCTTACTAGCTGCTTTGCTTCTCAATAGTCTCTGGCTGGCCTCTTCTATTTTCTCCTACCAATAGGGAACCTATGTAAGGACTCTATATGGGCTCTTGGGTACCCCATAAGGGGGAAAAGGGCAAATTTTTGTTTACAACAAGCCTGTCTTGCAAAGGAAGAGCCTGCTGGATCCATTGTTGTTGTTGAAATTTAAATAATATTCTTTTTTATAAATAATTTGTATTAATTTTTCATTCATAACATTCCAGTTAATAAAATATCAACATCATATCCGAATAAAAAAGAAAAAAATAAGCCAATTATACATCCCGAATTAATTAATTTAATGGAACTTCCCATGTTCTGGCTGGTTGGGAAAAAGTCTTTTATTTTGGCTCCTGCGTTTTCTCTGTTGTTCATTCTCATAGTTCCGATGTTAACCCCTTCTTATCGTCACAGTCCCTGGTATGGGACTTTTTCATCGTGCTTAACGTATCCTTTTTATGTTGGCATGCAAGAGGAAATTTTATTCTTCTTGTTGTTATTCTTCAATTGTTTTTCGGCACAGTCCCCCCAACACAGTCATATCTCTAACATTCTCAGCTGTCTTCCAGCTTTCTCTCGTTTAATGAAGTTTAAAGTTTGTTTAATGAAGTTTCAGGTCTTTTAGCGAACTGGTATTTCTAAGTCCAATAGTCTCCCGTAGAAGCAATGCCATGGGATATATTCCACAATTAATATTTTGGTTCCTCTACAATCCAAACTTTGCTCCTCCTGGTCCCTAGGGAGAGCTTGCACCGATCAGAGATTCACCATCACTTTGTTATCAATCCATATACGACGTATGTTGTTGTTTAGTCGTTTAGTCGTTTCCGCCTCTTCGTGACCCCCTGGACCAGAGCACGCCAGGCCCTCCTGTCTTCCACTGCCTCCCGCAGTTTGGTCAGACTCATGTTTGTAGCTTCTAGAACACTGTCCCACCATCTCGTCCTCTGTCGTCCCCTTCTCCTTGTGCCCTCCATCTTTCCCAACATCAGGGTCTTTTCCAGGGAGTCTTCTCTTCTCATGAGGCGGCCAAAGTCTTGGAGCCTCAGCTTCAGGATCTGTCCTTCCAGTGAGCACTCAGGGCTGATTTCCCTAAGAAGGTTTGATCTTCTTGCAGTCCATGGGACTCTCAAGAGTCTCCTCCAGCACCAGAATTCAAAAGCATAAATTCTTTGGCGATCAGCCTTCTTTATGGTCCAGCTCTCACTTCCATACATCACTACTGGGAAAACCATAGCTTTAACTATACGTATAGGGAAATTTAAATAATATTCTGTTCCCACAGTGGCTACTCTTTGGAACTCAGGGATGTCCAATGCAGCTGAATGTTGGGCGATTTGGGACCTATCCAAAAATTACCCTTTTCGGTTAGACTGCGGAACTCATTGCCACAAGATGGTTTGAAAAAAGGACTGGATGGATTCAGGGAGGATAGATAGCCACTGATGGCTACTAGCTGCAAGGCTACATGGTTGGGGGCAGTTGCTGGCATCTGTCTGTCTTGAGAAACAATGGAGTGCACCTCGGGGGGTGAAATCAAACCACTGCGAAATCACAGCTGCCACTGTGGCTGCAGAAATTCTCTCTCTGGGTGTTCTGTCTCCCCCTCAGTTCAATTATGGATGTTCTTTATACTTAACGTTATTAAATATGAGATAAAAGCAACCTAGCAGATGAAAAACCTCAAGAATCTGGAAGGCGTGAAAGCCACGCTGTGACATCACAGCAGCTCAACCAATGAGGAGAGGCCTGCTTGGTGTTTACCCAATCATAACTCGCAAAATTTCCAGGTGGGTAGTACTCATATTTCACCTCTAGAGGGTGGTGTTTTCTAATCCTGAAACAAAGATGAAGCTGCCTAAGAGATTTAAGGAGGAATCCTGAATTAAAAATAAAAATACACTTTTTGCTGTCTTTTTGAAAATGCAGGTGTGAAGATTGCAGGACTTGCAAGGGAAGATTTTGTCCTGCTCATTGCAGTGACAGAACAAAGGCAAAGATCAAGACCATAATTAAGAGGGTTTTTTTCTTTCTTGTATGATGCAGTGTCAGGAAAAGGGAATAAGAACCTGTTTATTTAGGCAAAGCTTTCAAAACACACTTTCCTTCTGCTGCCTTTGAGAAAACACCTTTGCAGAAACCCACGTGAGATTTGAAACACCAGGGAAATCCATTTGCAAACCCTCCCAGTGTCCCTATTTTCCAGGGACAGGCCTGGGTTTACAGAAGCCATCCCGGTTTCTGCTTTGATCCCGGAATGTCCCGCTTTTCCTTAGGACGTCCCTATTTTCATCGGAGAAATGTTGAAGGGTCTGGAGTTATGCGACCCCCAAGCCAAGGAGATAAGTCACTAGACAACCTTTAGAAGACATCTGAAGGCAGCCCTGGATAGGGAAGTTTTAAGATGTTTAATATTTTGTTATGTTGGAAGTGAAATAAAAAAATTAAGGTCATATATATATATTGTTCATAAATGTACCAACCAAGCGCATACATAGATGTGTGGACCACATGTCTGGAGCAGCACAGGAGGACTGCCCTGAAACCATTTTCACTCCCAAACTGACCAAATGTTTTCTCTGCAAACAAATGGAAAAGCCTCCCCGTTGTCTTTTCCTTCACAAATCCTGTCTTAAGGGTATGTCTGTGTGTGAATAGGGTGAGCCTGTGACCTGACTCAGGAACTAAGTATTTATCATTACAAAAGACTGGCCAGGCTCCCCAGGGTATCCAATCAAGTGAGCATTAACAGGTAACCTGCCAGACAGTAGGTAAACAACGCACTCAGATTTCTGTTGTAGACCGCCCTTTCTGTGATGTAGGTGTGATGTGTCTGGGGGTGGTCTTGGACTCCAGGGCGGGCAATTTAAAATGTCTATATAAGGGCGGCCACACCTGGGTTCGGGGTCCTCCTCCTTTCCTGTGTGTGAAGGGGACACCCTGTTGCAACAGTTCAATAAAAATCAGGCTTACCAGCTGCTTTGCTTCTCAATATTCTCTGGTTGGCCTCTGTTCTTTTCTCCGACCGATGGAGAACCTGCAAAGGACTCTATAAGGGCTCTTGTGTCCCCCATAAGGGAATAAGGGCAGATTTTCGTTTATTGCAGAAGCCTCCCAGAGTGGCTGGGGCAACCCAGTCAGATGGACAGGGTAATTATTGTTATTGTTGTTGTTGAATAGGACGTCCCTATTTTCATAGGGAGTATTGTTGGAGGGAATGCATTTGTCCCGGTCACACCAAGTGACTAGGCTGGCGGGGAGAAAGGAGCCCCGAGTCCGTGGGCAGAATCCGGCTTCCTCATCCGCACATGAAGACGCACAGGCTGTCCAGCAATGAAGTTTGAACTCTGTGTAGTCACTGGATTCTTTGAGGGTGGGGGGGGTGCAGGGCAAGGGGGGGAGTTAACAGCTGGGGAAGGAAAGGTGATGCCAACTTGAACAAAAAGTGGTGCCAACTTGAACAAAATAACGGGAGCGCGCCAAGTAAGCCCTGTGCTCCATAATCGATCGCATGACACAGTGCACTCACACTATTTGAATGGCAGTGCCCGGCAACTTGGGGGGGGGGGTTGTGTCCTCCTCAAGACCCCTTGTCCCCTAGGAGTTGGCTCCTATGATGGTGAATACCCCCTCCTGCCACCCTCTCCAAAAAAACCTCTCACATCGATGCAGCAATTAGACTTGACAGCTAATCAATCAATCAATCAATCAATCTTTATTGGCAGAAAGAGAAAACAGGCACATGTTGGTCGAAACCTAAGATTGCCATCTGTTTGCAAAACAATACGTGCGTCGATGTGTGTATACCTCAGTTCTGTCCTGGGTTCAACTCTCGGCCTTCCCAAAGAATGTTCCTATTTTTGACAGCCGTGTGCTATTTTGGGGGGAGAGGGGCTGCTGGACGCAGGCCCCAGAGTCTTGTTACGGGACTATCCGAGCAGCTGACCCCTTGGTGTGGGTTACCTTGACCTGGGTGACAGGAGAGAAGGGCCCCACCCCCCACCCCACTTTCTCCATCCCTACGTGGGGCTTATTCCCATGTAAGGGCTCTGACCCGGGTCGCTGGCACCGTTTGATGTGAACTCTGCGCCGTGTTTCGCACTGGGACCGGTCTTCCTAGAACCAGGGGGGCAGGCCTCCCTTCTCAGAAAGAAACAGGAGCCTTGCGTGTGTGGTTTGTTGTCGTTGGCTGGACCGGTGGCTTGGCACATGGACGGAGGCTTTGCAAGCGGCTTGTTATGTCTGGTGGCTTCGCTCAAGGATGAAGGAGACAGTGGTCAAATGCAGGGATTCAGATTCAGACTGCATTTAAGAGCAGATCTAGCTGACTTGCGGAACATGGGTGGCGCTGTGGGTTAAACCACAGAGCCTAGGGCTTGCTGATCAGAAGGTCAGCGGTTCAAATCCCCGCGACGGGGTGAGCTTCCGTTGCTCGGTCCCTGCTCCTGCCAACCTAGCAGTTTGAAAGCACGTCAAAGTGCAAGTAGATAAATAGGTACTGCTCCGGTGGGAAGGTAAACGGCGTTTCCGTGCGCTGCTCTGGTTTGCCAGAAGCGGCTTAGTCATACTGGCCACATGACCCGGAAGCTGTACCCCGGCTCCCTCGGCCAGTAAAGCAAGATGAGCGCCGCAACCCTAGAGTCAGACACGACTGGACCTAATGGTCAGGGGTCCCTTTACCTATTTAGCTGACTTGCACATTCCCACTCTGAGGATTGGGGTGTATGGGGTCTTACAGGAGAGTGTAATAAACGGAACCTGCCCTTCTTCCCTTATGGGGGACACAAGAGCCCTTATAGAGTCCTTTGCAGGTTCTCCATCGGTCGGAGAAAATAACAGAGGCCAACCAGAGAATATTGAGAGGCAAAGCAGCTCGTAAGCCTGATATTTATTGAGCTGTTGCAACAGGGTGCTCCCCTCACACGCAGGAGAGGAGGAGGACCCAGAACCAAGGTGTGCCCGCCCTTATATAGACATTTTAATTGCCCGTCCTGGAGTCCAAGACCACTCCTAGAAACATCATACCTACATCACAGAAAAGGCAGTCTACAACAGAAATCTGAGTGCGTTGTTTACCTCCTGTCTGGCAGGTTACCTGTTACTGGTCACTTGATTGGATACCCTGGGGAGCCTGGCCAGTCTTTTGTAATGATAAATACTTAGTTCCTGAGCCAGGTCACAGGCTCACCCTATTCATACACAGACATACCCTTATGACAGGATTTGTGAAGGAAAAGACAGTGGGGAGGCTTTTCCATTTTCCTTGACCTTGCAGAGAAATCATTTGGTCAGTTTGGGAGTCAAAATGGTTCCAGGGCTGTTTTCCTGTGCTGCTTCAGACATGTGGTTTATATATTTATGTACGTGTTTGCTTGGTACATTTATGAACATTTATTATATATATAAGACCTTAATTTTTTTCCCCAAGGGGGAGCACCCTTGGGGGGGAACACATGGTGCTATTTGGAATCAAAGAATCACAATTCCACATATTTCAAATTCCTTGTTTTAGCTGGGCTTTCCAATGTTTCTGAGTACTCCCAATTGTGCCCATTTTCCAGGTTTACAGAACCCCAGATTTACCGAAGCTGTCCCGGTTTCTGATTTGATCCCTGAATGTCCTGCTTTTCCTTAGGACGTCCCTGTTTTCACCCAAGAAATGTTGGAGGGTATGTCCATTCCTTTGTTGTGATTTCTTGTGTTTTCCATTTTTGTGAGTACAAAAACCATTTTACCAACTTTTTTGGAGACCTCTTTTTCAATCTCTACAAGAACACAATGCAGCCAAATTTCAAACGTGTTTTGACTTATGAGCAACGGGGGGCGGGGGGACAGAAGAGATTGCAATATAGGTTTTAGGTAAATAGATAAGGTTAAGGGATTGGACAGGCCGCAGGGAAGAGAGAGAATTAGACCATCACGGATGTAACGATGGGAAGTAGCCAAGATAAATAAATAGATTTTGGTGAAAATTGCACGTTATGTGATCTTAATGTAAATACCAATGTAAAATAATGAACGTATTTTCAGAAAGACTCTATACAATGCTTTGAGAGAGAAATGTATGGGACAGGATTATAGGGAGAGAGCTGGGGTGAGGCTGCTATTTACTCGCTGAGTAGACATGGAATCATAGAATTGGAGAGTTAGAGGGGACCCCAGGGGTCATCTACTCCAACCCGCTGCAAGGCAGGAGTCAAGATGGGAGCTGTCCCAGGTGGGAACTGGGAAGACGTGGATCTCTGTTTGTGAATTGAAGATTACGATAGAAGGTTGATAAAACCACGTCATAGTTGTGGTGCCCTTGGCGCCCAGTGTGGGAGAAGTTGTCTCACTGTCCTGATCCCACCTCTGTTCTAGGAAACCCTGGAACACAGAAGGGAAGTTCTCCCTCTGCCAACATCATGACCCAGACAGCAGCAGATCACCTGTGTTGCAAAACAGCAGACTTCACAATGCTGTTGTCCGAATCACGTTTGCCTGCCAGTTCGCTTGCAGGCCGGCAGCCTGTGCTGCTCTTATTACATCAGGGCCTTCTTCGGACTCATGAGGACTAGGAACCTAGGAGGACCATACTACTGTCGCCGGGCACCTGCTCTGCATGCAGAAGGTGCCAGCTTCGACCCCTAATCATCTCTAGGTAGCCCTGGGGGTGTCCCCTGTCTGGAAACCCACTGCCAGTTGGCGCCGCCAAACTTCAGTCTCCAGCTGCTGTTGGACTACAACTCCCATGATCCATAGCTAGCAGGACCAGGGATGATGGGAATTGTAGTCCATAAGCAGTGGGAGATATAAGTTTGGAAAACCCCAGTGCAGATCGTTTCTGAGCTGGCTGGGCCATCTGACTCCCTTTAAAGCTGTTTTTCATGCTCCTGTTTAAACCAGACTTCTAATCAGAAACATGAGGACTGGATCCTTAAGTTTATTTTGAAGGAAACATAGCTCAGCTACAGGACACCTGCTCTACAAGCAGAAGGTTGTAAGTTCAATGTCTGGCAGCTCCATGAAGGCCAGGAAAGACTCCTTGCCTAAATAATAATAATGATGATGATGATGATGATGTCATTATTTGTACCCTGTCCATCTGACTGGCTTGGCCCAGCTACTCTGGGAGGCCTCCAGTATATTCAAAAACATAAAACAGGAAGCTCAGTCAGTAGAGCATGGGACTCCGGGACGCGGGTTTGAGCCCCACAAGTTTCCTGCATTGCGGGGGTTGGACTAGATCACCCTTGGGTTGGTCCCTTCCAACCCTATAATTCTATGATTCTATTATTCCATGTACAGGGCTGCCTGCAGATGTCTTCTAAGTGTCAGGTAGTTATTTATCTCCTTGACATCTGCTGGGAGGGCATTCCACAAGGCAGGTGCCACCACCAAGAAGGCCCTCTGCCTGGTTCTCTTTAACCTCAGTTCTCACAATGAGGGAACCACCAGAAGGCCCTTGGCGCTGGATCTCAGTGTCCCAGCTGGACGATGGGGGTGGAAACACTCCTTCAAGTATAATAATAATAATAATAATAATAATAATAATAATAATAATAATTTTTTATTTGTACCCCGCCCATCTGGCTGGGTTTCCCCAGCCACTCTGGGCGGCTTCCACAGAGACCAAAAATACACTAAAATGTCACACATTAAAAACTTCCCTGAACAGGGCTGCCTTAAGATGTCTTCTGAATGTCAGGTAGTTGTTTATCGCTTTGATATCTGATGGGAGGGCGTTCCACAGGGCGGGCGCCACCACCGAGAAGGCCCTCTGCCTGGTTCCCTGTAACCTCACTTCTCGCTGGGAGGGAACCACCAGGAGGCCCTCAGAGGAGGACCTCAGTGTCTGGGCTGGAAGATGCAGGTGGAGATGTTCCTTCAAGTATACAGGGCTGAGGCCATTTAGGGCTTTAAAGGTCAGCACCAACACTTTGAATGGTGCCCAGAAATGTACTGGGAGCCAACGTAGGTCTTTCAGAACCGGTGTTATACGGTCCTGGCGGCCGCTCCCAGTCACCAGTCTAACTGCTTCATCCTGGGTTAGTTGTAGTTTCTGAGTAATCTTCAAAGGTAGCCCCACATAGAGCACATTGCAGAAGTCCATGTGGCAGATAACCAGAGCATAGGCCACTCTGGCGAGACAGGGCACAGGCAGGCAGGGTCTCAGATGGAGCTGGTAGGCAGCTTCTCGCAGAATTGACCTGCACCTCCATGGACAGCGGTGAGCCTCAAATGAACCCTGGAGAGCCGCTGCCAGCCAGTGAGAATAATACAGAGCCAGGAAGACCCGTGGCCTGGCTCACTGGCAGGTTGCTTTCTCCTTAAGCCACCTCTTTGGACCCCATGAGGACTAGCGCCATGCAGAGCCATCACCTGGACAGCCCAGTGTTCCGACTCAGGATAAGACAGCTTCATGTGCAGGAGAGTCTCTAGCAATGCGCAAGAGCACTTTAGGCGGAGATGACCCTGGATACGAGCATAGGGGCAGCGTTACGAGCCCTCCTGTTTTTACCTGCGATGTGCCGCGTCTTCCCCACTCTCACAGTGAACATCTGCCATGGAGATGACTCACCCCGTCTCCCTTTCGCCTTCCTTGTTGATGTGCCCCGTACAACATCCTTGTCTCCTGTCCAAACCCGAGCCATGTCCGACAGCTGTCTCTTGGTCACCGGACACCAGGAACAGTGTGTGGCCGGTCAGGATTTGGCCGGAGGCTGAGCCGGGGGGAGAGGAGAGGCCAGGGAGTGCAGGAGTCCCCATTTCACAACCCTTTCCTGGTTCTTAGAATTGTAGGGTTGGAAGGGACACCCGAGGGTCATCAAGTCCAACCCTGTGCAAGACCTGCCAAGGAAAATAAAGAATATTTATTTATGTACGTGACAACGGCAACAAGAGTCTTGATAGCACAAGGATGGAAGAACGAGGAAATCCCGACAAAAGAACAGTGGCAAGAGAAACTGATGGACTATGCAGAATTGGCGAAATTGACGTACGAACTGCGAGACAACTGTGGCTTTAAAGAAGAATGGGAACTTTTTGCAAACTGCTTAAAAAAACAGCAAAATGAATTGGACTCCTTGGCAGGTTTTGAATGAACATACACAAATTTATTGATTGTTAACATAATAGACAGATAATTTAAGGATCTTTACAAGTTTACAATATGCAGAGAACAACATGTGTTGAAAAAAATAGAGAGGGTTGCTGAGGGAAGTCTTGGAGGGGAGGGAGGGGGGTTTCTTATGGGGAGGGGGAGGGGGAAAATGGGGGGGTGAAGACAATATGTTTTGATAATTTGTTATGTTGCAATTCTTAATAAAAACTATTTAAAAAAAGAAGTCCAATGCTGTGCAATTCAGGAATCCCAACTGAACCATCCCTGACAGGTGGCAATTAGGTTTATAACTTTTTTACAGCCTCACGTTCCTGTAGCTTAGTTAGATGAACTTTTGCCTAAAAGCAAAATCTTTTGCAAAAAAAAAGTCACCCCGAAAACAATAAATCAAATTTTGTCTATGTAACTGTATAACATATTGCGTCATATGCATAACATGTATTGTGCATGTATATATGCATACATGTATTATGACGCAGGAAAAATTGAGCTTGCAAACTTTCCAGTGCTTGTACATCGCACATCTCTTCTTATTGCTTAGAATAAATTGAGGTTGTGGTTGGTCTTGGGTTTCTGCTGCAAGCACCGAAATGTTCCCGCATCACTTTGGTTGCATGTTCTGCGCATGGATTGCATCCTGGGATCTGGCGTACAGAGGGCTCCTGCTCAGTGCTGGATTTACGTATAAGCTAAACAAGCTATAGTTTAGGGCCCCACTCTCTTGGGGGCCCCAAAAAAATTAAAGGGGGAAAAACTGGATGTCCATTTCCAAAATATAAGATAAACAACAAATTAAATAAAACCTACATACAACAACAGTGGCAAATGGCTTGAGATACCCATTATGTCAATAAATTACCATATAGCAAGCTATGGTTTTCCCAGTAGTGATGTATGGAAGTGAGAGCTGGACCATAAAGAAGGCAGATCGCCGAAGAATGGATGCTTTTGAATTCTGGTGCTGGAGGAGACTCTGGAGAGTCCCATGGACTGCAAGAAGATCCAACCTCTCCATTCTGAAGGAAATCATCCCTGAGTGGTCACTGGAAGGACAGATCCTGACGCTGAGGCTCCAAGACTTGGGCCACCTCATGAGAAGAGAAGACTCCCTGGAAAAGACCCTAATGTTGGGAAAGATGGAGTTTTATGTTACATAATCTAGAGAGTATGGGGATAGGTCAGGATTTCTTAAATGGTATTAAAGCGATCTATCTAGAACAAAAAGCAAATGTGGTTTCAGAGGAAATTAGAATTGAGAAGGGAACCAGGCAAGGGTGTCCATTGTCCCCTCTGCTGTTTATCTCGGTTCTGGAGGTCTTGCAAAGTATGATTAGAAAAGATGAACAAGTGAAAGGTATTACAGTAGGCTCGAAACAATATAAATTAAAAGCCTTTGCGGATATAAATTACAAGCCAGCGCTATTCTTTCTCCTGCAGGCAAACCAGTTCCGGGAGCTGGAGGAGCTGATGGCTGGTGAGCGAGAGAAGTTCCAGAAGGTGCTGGACACCAAGGAGAGGGAGATGACAGAGATGCGGGACCAGATGCTGCAGCAGCAGGGAGCAGACAATCTACTTATTAACAACTATAGGCCTATCATACTCCTCAATAATCGTTATAAACGATTATATAGTTATAAACGATTGCATATAGTTTATAACAATTATAAACTATATGCAAATATTTTAGCTGAAAGATCAAAAAAAGTCTTCCAGATGATGATACACAATGACCAAGAGCAAGGACGAGATGGTGGGATGGTTCTCGAAGCTACCAGCATGAGTTTGGCCAAACTGCGGGAGGCAGTGGAAGACAGGAGGGCCTGGCGTGCTCTGGTCCAGGGGGTCACGAAGAGGCGGACACGACTAAACGACTAAACAACGACAAATATATTCAACACAAAAAACAGCGACAATTTGTTGCTGACAAAGGACAGCTGGACATATAAAGGGCCCCATTACCTTCAGGAGCGGAGGGCCTCATCAAACCTTAATCCGGCCCTGCTCCTGCTTCCAGGGGTTAAGAGAGATTCTCCAATGCTTTTGAAAGTTCTCCTACAGCTGTAAAAGTTCTAAACAGTTCCATCAAGTTTTCAAAAATGCTCTTACTTTATGAGTAGTAATGGTGATTCCAATTTTTCATTTCAGGGTGACCTCGTTTCACAACTGAGAAGAATCAGTCCCTGTTTGAGTGCATCTCAGCGAAAGTTTATCCCCTTAGGATACAGGAAATCAATTTTTGGGGAAAAGAAAACAAAGTTCTAACCCTAATCCCTACTTGTTCAACGTGGCTGTTTTATAGTTTTGTTTCTCTTTAATTTTTCTCCTGCTGTTAGGTCTTCTCTGTTTTATACAACAAAATGAGTTTAAAAATCTTCAACCCCCCCAAAAAAGCCCCCAAGCAAAAACAACGTGATAATTATTCTGTTGACAAATATGCTTAACTCTGACCCTGAAGAGGAAGAAGGGAACGTCTTCCTATTGGTGCAAAGCGGTGGGACGAGATGACAAATCGCTTCCCATAATTGGTGCCTGTTTGCTCCCGCCCACAATGCTTGAAAAACAAAATAATGCACAACTTTGGAGCACTGCCTTGTCTCTGGGCGTCTTTTCTCCCTGCTCCACCCCCCAACCCACCCCCTTTGGCAGGCCTGCCAGGGGTGTGGGGTGGGGCATGCGCCTCGCGCATACCAGCAAGCAAACGCCAGCAATTTCTGCTCCTCTAATCCGAGTGACTTTCCCCCTGCTGAAATTCCCACAAAGGTCACCGTGAAGTCAGGGGACGCTTTTTGCTCTCGCATGGCGCATGGGTGCGCATGTCTGCGCATGGTGCGCGTGTGCAAAAAACACAGAGGAGGCCTGGGGAGCGGCCTAGGGAGCTTAGTGTCTCTCTCCTCCTCCCCCCGCAAGCTGTGGTGTTTCCCTCCAGGACGTTCTGTTTTCCTCCTCGGATCATGTGCTCAGAGCTGCCAGGTTCCTCACGATTGATGGCTTGTTTGGCCTGGTTCTGGGAGCCGGGCCAAGTCTTGAGGACAGGATCCCTCCCGCGTCTTCGAAAGCTCTGGCTCTCCAACAGTGTGACCTTGGCATGGGAGCCTGGGGGCCTGGCCAACGACGCAGAAGGCCCCCGCCTCACCCACCTGCGCACCTGGCCAGCGGTTGTCACAAGTCCCCCCAAACTTCCTCTGTCCTCTCCTCTCTCTTTTTTACTTATGGGGTAGGTCAGCCCCTTCCCCAGAGCGCTTCTCTTCCACCGCCAAGCAGCACCCTCAGGCAGGCAGCTGCCCCTTTCGGTTCTGCTCAGTTTCTCATTCCCTCAGCCCCCCAATCTCAAAATTTCAGTTTGCCACATTTCTGCACCAGATTGCAATGCTTTTTAATTGCAAGGAGCATCTCCCTCCACATTTCTGCCATTATTATCTCTCCTATAGAAACACAAACGTAATGCTGTCGTCACGCAGCTCCCATGGAAGGATTTGTAGGGCCTCATCACGGTCCTGGATGGAAGGGCAAGTCCTGGGGTTGGTGAGAAGAGGTGCAGACTCTAGGATGTGTACATGTGTCTATGAGCTGTGTGTGTTTGCTTATAGAGAGTCAGAGGTTCTTTTCTTGTGATTCCTGCATTGCGGGGGGTTAGAGTAGATGACCCTTGGAGTTCCCTCCAACTTTACACTTTCATGACTCATCTCTCTCTCTCTCTCTCTCTCTCTCTCTCTCTCTCTCTCTCCTGCACTTAAATATTGCATTTTAAAATGTGTATACAACATATACATCTGTATAGCTAATGTAATATATAATCACATTACATACACATTTTTAAAAGGGCAGTTCCTATGTAAAACACACACATATTTTAGAAGACACTTTCCCAAAATAGGATGCTTTTTTTTAAACAAGCAAAGGATGCAGTCTTGTATGTTCCGTTCATTATCTATGCATTTCTGATCACTTTTCGGGGGGGTTGGAGACCTCCTTTGCAAAATTCAGAAGCGGCACAAATTTCGAAGGCTAGCCTGTGTGTTTCAGTTCTCTATTTGGGGAAATTGGGAACGAGGTCGGTCTGTTTCTAAATGCAAACTGCGCCCAAATTTCGCCCCCTTCAGTGGAACCCCACACAGCTGATCCAAAGGGGAATTCTGCGTCTCCATGGTGGAAAAGCTAGTGTCAAAATTGCCTGGCAACGGCAGAAAACCTTAGAAACAAAACTTGGGGTATTCTTTGTGGCTAGTAGTCGTCAAAAGCCTTTTGCTCCTCCGTGTGTGTGTCCGATCTGTTTTTGAAGCTGTCCAAGTTGATGGCCCTAACTGCCTGCAGTGGGAGGGAGTTCCGCAGTTTAACTCTGTTGAGAAGAAGTGAATCTCTCAGTGTTCAGAGTCACTGCATGCCCACGGGCTAGCGTTATGAGAGAGGGTGGGTGGGAATCTTTTAGGAATGCTGTAAGAATTATTGGGGGACGTGGGTGGCGCTGTGGGTTAAACCACAGAGCCTAGGACTTGCTGATCAGAAGGTCAGCGGTTCGAATCCCCGCGATGGGGTGAGCTCCCGTTGCTTGGTCCCTGCTCCTGGCAACCTAGCAGTTCAAAAGCACGCCAAAGTGCAAGTAGATAAATAGGTACCGCTCCGGCGGGAAGGTAAACGGCGTTTCCGTGCGCTGCTCTAGTTTGCCAGAAGCGGCTTAGTCATGCTGGCCACATGACCCAGATGAGCACCGCAACCCCAGAGTTGGCCACGACTGGACCTAATGGTCAGAGGTCCCTTTACCTTTAAGAATTATTGGGTTAACTCCAGGGGAATAGGCGCGCATGCACACAAACAGAGAGAGAGAAACGTGGTCTGCAACACATATTTGTTTACCCTGAGAGGCCAGTACAGCTGCAGATAAGCAGGGTGGAGCCAGTGTGGATATATGCAGATAATCCAGCCTTGCAATTTGCCTGCTCGCCTCGGGTGAACCGAGGAGGCTGCAGGCGAGGGCTGGAGTCCCAAAAACTTCCCTCCAGGGTTTTCCTGCTTGGAGACGCTGGGACCTTGCTGCATGCAAAAACGGACACACTCCAGCGGGGACCAGCGGCTGCCCTCCCCTTAAAGCCAGATTCTAGTCCTCAACGGCTCAAAATCAAAAGCGGTTTAATAAGAGCAAAGGATGGGTTGCGGGTTCGAGCCCCACGTGGGGCAAAAGTGTGCTCCCTTGCAGGGGGTGGACGAGATGACCTCAGGGTTCCTTCCATCTCTACAATTCTAGGATCCTACAGAGACACAGAAGGCAGATTTCTTTGGCATTCTCTTGAAGGCCAGCCTGCTTAGTCAGCTAGCAAGCAAGGGTCTCATTTTTTCAGGCGATCTTCCAGCGGTTTTTCAGAAGGTCAGGCCCATTCCAGGCCTCCAGAGTTTTCTCGGAAACCTGGGACGGTCTCCCGGCCTGCGTAGCAGACAGATTCCGGAGGAAAACATGTTTTGCTGGGCTGGAAGGGGATCGTCTGGTGGGCTGGGAGGGGAGGAAACCAATGAGGGAGAGAGGGAGGGAGGCGTCAGCAATTTCCTTGGGCTCATAAGCGCTTGGGGTCCCTCCCCTGGCAACTCTCCCCTAGGAGAGGACTTTTGGAGGAGAAACACTGGCGGGGGGGGCAGATCTCCTCTCCAGTTTTGCATCCTGCTCCATTTCTGGATATTGCACAACCGGCGTCTTGTGCAACCAGCCTGCAAGTGTGCGTAGTTGCCAACTGCTTCTCCCTGGCAGGGCTCTTCTGCCTTTAAGAGGGCCAGACGAGACTTTCTGCCAGCTGCCGTTTCCTTGCCTCTGATCTATTCCACGACGGACTAGATCCCGAAGTTGTTATGGGTGCAGGAACCATAATATTGGGTGGGCGCAGAATTTGTGCATTCTGTTTGAAGGCCCTGCCAGTATCCCTATTTTCCTGGGACGGCCCTGGGTTGGCAGAAGCCCGGTCCCGGTTTCTGATTTGAAACCAGAATGTTGCACTTTTTGTTAAGGTAAAGGGTAAAGGGACCCCTGACCATTAGGTCCAGTCGTGGCCGACTCTGGGGTTGCAGCGCTCATCTCGCTTTATTGGCCGAGGGAGCCGGCGTACAGCTTCCGGGTCATGTGGCCAGCATGACGAAGCCGCTTCTGGCGAACCAGAGCAGCGCACGGAAATGCCGTTTACCTTCCCGTCGGAGCGGTACCTATTTATCTACTTGCACTTTTGCCACGCTTTTGAACTGCTAGGTGGGCAGGAGCTGGGACTGAGCAACGGGAGCTCACCCCGTCGCGGGGATTCGAACCGCCGACCTTCTGATTGGCAAGTCCTAGGCTCTGTGGTTTAACCCACAGCCCCACCCGCGTCCCTATTTCCAGCAGAGAAATGTTGGAGGGCATGTGTTTGGAGGCTGGAGGCACTCTGCACCTGCCTCGTGATGCGCTTTTGAGCTGGTTCTTTTTTTAAAAAGAATGGATAGGGTCTCACAAGAAGCAGAAAATTTGCAAGTGACGCTGCCTCTCCCCTCTTTGCAGGAACGAAGGAGGTTTGCAAGGCAGACCTGGAATACAAGAAAATAACACTGCCTGCCCCTTGGGGAACGACAGAGCCCATTGCAACCAAGAGTGCATCTGCCCATGTGCAGAAAGCCGAGGGCTACACGTAGGGGTCTCTCTTGGCCCTAACTGGGGATGCTGGGGATTGGCCCCAGAGCTTCCTGCCTCCAAAGCAACTGTTGAGTTATATTATCATTTCCCTAAAGGCGACGCAAGGTTGTAGTCCTCATGATTGTGAACAAAGCTCCAATTTCCATAGGAACCTATGAAGCGGAGACCTTTTGTGGCCCGGGATTATCTGCACCGTCGAGGGCATTTTGGGAGATGATATATGAGGAGATAAAAAAGGCGTTTAAGATTACTATTGCAAAACAACGACAACCCCTGGAGCTTTTCTTTTAGGGACAGGAGTTCCCCCAAAAAGACAATTAAGATGATTAAGTTGTTTACAAGTGCAGCTAAGATTCTCTACACACACAAAAATGGGAAGAAGCAGAAATTCTCACCAAAGAAGAATGAATAAGGAAGGCGATGGATTATGCCAGATGGGCAAAGTTAGCAGCTAAAATAAGGTTTTTGTGGAAGAGAGGAAACCCTTTTTAGAATTATTTAAATAAATATTATTACATGACAAACACGGGATCAGGATTCGAACCATGAGCAACAGGGGGGTTTAAAGATTACAGTCGTTTTGTCAAGGTTTGAGGGACAGAAAATAGGGAGCAGCAGAAGGGGAGGAACGTCGTGGGAAAGGAGGTGGGAAGTCGGAGAAAAAGAGTTTTTATTGTGTATTGAAATGTATGTGTGATTTTTATCACATGTAGTGGGAATGTAAGAAAATAAAGAACTTCTGGGAAATGATATATAATGAGATGAAAAAGATGTTGAAATATACATTTAAAAAAAAAAACCAGAAGCATTTCTACTTGGTATTATAGGTCAGGATATTAATAGACAAGATGTTAAATTGTTTTTATACGCAACAACAGCGGCAAGAGTATTGTTAGCCCAGAAATGGAAGAAACAAGAAATTCTGACAAAAGAAGAATGGCAGACGGAAATAATGGATTATGCAGAATTGGACAAAATGACAGGAAGGATTCGAAACCTGCGGGAACAGAGATTCACAGAAGATTGGAAGAAATATACGAACTATTTGAAGAGCAACTGTAATCAACAAATTACGCTAGTAGGACTACAATAAGTTTTGTAAGGAGAAATATATGAAGAGCTACAAAGTAGATAAAGAATAGAGTTTTAAATGTAACAGGGAAAATAAGAAATATATACTAAGAGATTTGATTGGAAAATTTTCAGACTGGACTCATGGAAGTCAAAATATTGAATCAGATATAAAAATGTGTTTAATTACTGTTGGAAATGGCATGTTTAAAAAAAACTAATAAAAATTTATATATATATATAAGAAATGTACGTGTGAAATTTTGGAAAACTTAATAGAAGAAACTTGGGGTGGGGGGAGGGGGAGGGTTGCCTGCATTTATTGACAAGAGGCTCTTGTCAATCAATCAAGGAGCCAGCTCCTTCTGCAAGCCAAGCAGCCGCTCTGCTTATCGGGGTTATTAAGGAGTCAGGCGCACCTCGTCTCGTGGTAACCTTGCGGTTATGTAATCCTTGGCAAGAGCTCTGCAACTGTTTTTCTGTGCTGATAACACCCTTCCCCTTCGCTCCGCAGAGTCCAGGGACCTCCAGGAGGAGGAGTGACCTGCCCAGGCGGCAGCAAAGGGGGACTCCTGTTTCCAGTCCTCTCTGTTTCTTGCTTTCTCGCCCGGCTGTCTCTTTAAACTGCAGCTAAATGCAGGAAAATAGGGTCCGTAATGCACTAGGGACGGGTTGTGGGGTTAGGGTCCAGGGTTCGGCACCCGGGGAAAGACTCGCTGTCCGAAACCCCACAACGCTGCTACCGGCCTGTGCAGGCAAAACTAATTATTATTATTATTATTATTATTATTATTATTATTATTATTATTTATTGTTTATACCCTGCCCATCTGGCTGGGCTTCCCCAGCCACTCTGGGCAGCTTCCAACAAAATGTTAAAATACAGGAATGCATCAAACATTAAAAGCTTCGCTAAACAGGGCTGCCTTCAGATGTCGTCCAAAAGTTTGGTACAGCGGTACCTCTGGATGCGAACCGGATCCGTTCCGGAGACCCGTTCGCATCCTGAGTAGAACGTAACACGCGACTGCACGTCTGCACATGCGCATGCCGCGTTTCACCGCTTCCACGCATGCACATTGACATCATTTTGAGCATCTGCGCATGTGCGAGCGGCGAAACCCGGAAGTAATGCATTCCGTTACTTCCGGGTCGCCGCGGAGCGTAACCTGAAAATGCTCAACCTGAAGCATAATTAACCCAAGGTATGACTGTAGTTGTTCTTCTTTTTGACATCTGACAGGACGGCGTTCCACAGGGCGGGTGCCACCACTGAGAAGGCCCTCTGCCTGGTTCCCTGTAACTTGGCTTTTCTCAGTGAGGGAACTGCCAGAAGGCCCTCGGCGCTGGACCTCAGTGTCCGGGCAGAAAGATGGGGGTGGAGATGCTCCTTCAGAGATACTGGGCTGAGGCCGTTGAGGGCTTTCAAGGTCAGCACCAACACTTTGAATTGTGCTCGGAAACGTACTGGGAGCCAGTGAAGGTCTTTCAAGATCAGTGTTATGTGGTCTTGGTGGCCACTCCCAGTAGAAGTATGAATGGTCTCCCTTGGGAGGCAGCGGACTCTCCTCCTTGGAGGTTTTGAAGCAGAGGTTGGATGGCATTATCTGTACCAGATGATTTAGTTGAAATTCCTGCATTGCAAGGGGTTGGGCTAGATGACCCTTGAGGGTCCCTTCCAATGCTACGATTCTGTTATTGTATGAAAAATTATATCTATCTATATATAATAAAGATAAGGCCTGCAAAAACACCTGGGAATGTTATTTAGTCACTCTACCAAGCAGAGGGCAATTTAGGCAGCAATAAAACTCAAGAGAGCTACGGGGAGTCAAGCTGCTCTGCCACACCTCAGCCTGGGTGCTGCTGCCAAGGTGGCCCCGTTCACCTCCAATCTGCAACCGCCCTCCACATTAACAATCCCCGAACCTTGGAGCATGAGAAGGAGGGAGGGAGCAGGGCAGCCAATTAGAGAGGAGCTGGGGCTGGGGCGGCGAAAGAAGAGGCCTCCCGTTGATTCCCTGCACGATGCCCCGTTCTGGGCACTCAGCGAGATGATGCTGAGAGAGAGAGAGACAGCCTACTCAGCCCTTTGCAGGCTCATCTTTTTACTTAGGTTTCATCCCCATCACGGAATGATGTCTAACTATTTTTATAATTTAAAAGTATGCCATTATTTGGAACGAGTTTCTACAAAATTTAGTAGGTTATTCATATTTACCTATGTATTAGGATAATAATAGGCACGCAGGTGGGGCTGTGGTCTAAACCACTGAGCCTCTTGGGCTTGCCGATCAGAAGGTTGGCGGTTTGAATCCCCACGACGGGGTGAGCTCCCGTTGCTCGGTCCCTGCTCCTGCCAACCTAGCAGTTCGAAAGCACAAAGTGCAAGTAGATAATTAGGTACCACTCCGGCGGGAAGGTAAGCGGCGTTTCTGTGCGCTGCTCTGGTTCGCCAGAAGCGGCTTAGTCCTGCTGTACGCCGGCTCCCTCGGCCAATAAAGCGAGATGAGCGCTGCAATCCCAGAGTCAGCCACGACTGGACCTAATGGTCAGGGGTCCCTTTACCTTTAACTTTTAGGATAATAATATCAAACTTATAACAAGAATGTAGAGGTTAGGGTTAATGGTGTCTACTGAGTCTTCTATATGTCTTATGTGTTTGATACATCTCAAGTACCAATGTATTATGGATTATTATTTTTTCCATTTATGATTTCTGTTGTCTAAATGATGCCAGTACTGTAAAGACTGAATGAATGAGAGAGAGAGAAGGGAGAGAACGAGGGTGTCGGGAGTGAATCACACTGTGCAAGTTAGAGATAATGTGTGTGTTTTTGTGCGTGTGTGATTTTCTTTGGTTACAACAGTCCTTGTTTTGTCTCTTGTCGTGTTTCTTGTCTTGTCTACAAATCAGTCACGTCTGATGTGATGCATGTTGGGGTGAACTATTTATTAGCGAGAACGTGACCGGAATAGATTTGGTGGAGCGTCAGGTCTAGTGAGCAGAGCAGCTGGCCTCCAGTAGGTCTTGCCCCATGGATCAGTTGCCGAAACACGTAGGCCAGGTGAGAAGGTCAGAAGCACCCCCTGCGTGGGACAGGCCTCCCTCCTCTCCTCCTGCCTCCGTGTTGGGGTTTCTAGCAGGGGCCCAAAATAGTACAGGGAAGGCTTGGCGTCAAGAGGCGGGGAGTTCCGAAGTGCAGATGCTAAAAAGATCTGGTTCTTAGCTGTGCAGAAGGGGCGTTGAGCGGGACCTGCAACAGGTCACAGCGGCCCAGAAGGCCTAGTGGCGTAAGGCAGCCTCGCAGGTAAACAACTTCTTCTTCTTCTTCTTTTTTCCAAAACCGAAAAAAGAAAAATTACAAAAATTCAAAATCCATATTCGTTTTCTAATATAAGTTACATAGTTAACTAAATTAAAATATATCTAATTGCTCTAGACTTCTCTTTGCTGTATATAAATACAACGCAATTAGAAATTTTATATTAAAATTTTTATATTATATGTTATAAATTCCCTTTTACTCCCCACTCCCCTTCACCCATGTGTGATCTCAGTTTTTTGTTTTTGTTTTACTTCTTCCGTCTTGTTGTGTTTTTCTCGCAGGTAAACTTCTTAAGGGCTTCATCTACTACAGTAATAGGAACACCTCAAACTTGACCCAGGGCGTCAGGAACCACCACCACGGTGAATTTCCTTACCAAAACCCCACTTTTAACAAAGCTCCCTATCTGCAGAATTAAACAACGATGGTGCCATTCAGAGTCCGTGCTTCTGAACGTTGTGTTGAATCCTAGAATTGCAGAGTTGGGACCCCAGGAGTCATCTAGTCCAACCCCCTGCAAGGCAGGAATTTCAACTAAAGCACCTGTGACAGATGTCCGTCCAACTTCTGCTTAGAAACCTTCCAGGAAGGAGAGTCCACCATCCCACGGTCAAACAGCTCTCACTGCCAGCAAGTTTTTCTTGACGTTGAGTCGGAATCTCCTTTCTCGTCGCTTGAAGCCATGGGTTCGAGTCCTCCCCTCCAGAGCAGGAGAAAACAAGCTTCTCTCTTTACTTGCTTTTTCTTTCTCTATCCCCCCCTTTTTTGTTCTTTTAAAGTCTTTGTTTGGTTAAAAACGGGGGAGAAAGATATAAAGCTTTGTATTTTCTTCTATAAACCTCAATGAAATTTGTTTATTTTTAAACCAAGCACGTCTCTTTAAGAATCTCTTTGGGGTGAGGGGGTGGCCTTTAAAAACAGAAACCTGGTCTTACAAAGCCAAGCCCTGCTCTCCCCAGGAAACGATTTGGAGAGTCACCTGATGGCAGAAGGGACAGACAATGCTTTGGCACACGAGACACGGACAGGAATGAGTCTGTACGTGATTGAAGAAGCGAACAGGGAGGGAAATTTCACCGGAGGGGAGACAAATTGCTTGCACAATCTTACCAGGCCTTGCAGCAGGTCGGAGCTGCTTGGAACTGCTTCGGGTGTCCATGACGAGCTTTTTTTCCGCTTCCCAAGCTTTTGCTTGTGTGTTGGAACTGGAAGGAGTTGCACGAAGAACAGGGACTCGGGCAGGGGGGCAACAGGGAGGCATCTCCCTGGGGATACGGCTTAGCTCCACCTCCCTGCTGGGACTGGCTGACTCAATCCAAATATGTAGTCTGGTGGGCAAACTATTGTGTGTGCATGTGCGCTGAATCATATAATGGCAGACTTGGAAGGAACCCTCAGGGTCATCCAGTCCAACCCTCTGCAATAATAATAATAATTTATTATTTGTACCCCGCCCATCTGGCTGGGCTTCCCCAGCCACTCTGGGCGGCTTCCAAAAAAATATTAAAATCCTCTAATACATCAAACATTAAAAGCTTCCCTAAATAGGGCTGCCTTCAGATGTCTTCTAAAAGTCTGATAGTTGTTGTTCTCTTTGACATCTGGTGGGAGGGTGTTCCACAGGGAGGGCGCCACTACCGAGAAGGCCCCCTGCCTGGTTCCCTGTAACTTGGCTTCTCACAGTGAGGGAACCGCCAGAAGGCCCTCGGCGCTGGATCTCAGTGTCCGGGCAGAATGTTGGGGGTGGAGACGCTCCTTTAGGTATACTGGGCCGAGGCCATTTAGGGCTTTAAAGGTCAGCACCAACACTTTGAATTGTGCTCGGAAACGTATTGGGAGCCAATGTAGGTCTTTTAAGACCAGTGTTATGTGGTCTTGGCGGCCGCTCCCAGTCACCAGTCTAGCTGCCGCGTTCTGGATTAGTTGTAGTTTCCGGGTCACCTTCAAAGGTAGCCCCACGTAGAGTCCATTGCAGTAGTCCAAGCGGGAGATAACCAGAGCATGCACCACTCTGGCAAGACAGTCCGCAGGCAGATAGGGTCTCAGTCTGCGTACCAGATGGAGCTGGTAAACAGCTGCCCTGGACACAGATTTAACCTGTGCCTCCATGGACAGCTGCGAGTCCAAAATGACTCCCAGGCTGCGCACCTGGTCCTTCAGGGGCACAGTTACCCCATTCAGGACCAGGGAATCCTCCACACCTGCCCGCCTCCTGTTCCCCAAGAACAGTACTTCTGTCTTGTCAGGATTCAACCTCAATCTGTTAGCCGCCATCCAACCTCCAACCGCCTCCAGGCACTCACACAGGACCTTCACCGCCTTCACTGGTTCTGATTTGAAAGAGAGGTAGAGCTGGGTATCATCCGCATACTGATGAACCCCCAGCCCAAACCCCCTGATGATCTCTCCCAGCGGCTGCTTATAGATGTTGAAAAGCATGGGGGAGAGGACAGAACCCTGAGGCACCCCACAAGTGAGAGCCCAGGGGTCTGAACACTCATCCCCCAGCACCACTTTCTGAACACGGCCCAGGAGGAAGGAGCGGAACCACTGTATGACAGTGCCCCCAGCTCCCAGCCCCTCAAGACGGTCCAGAAGGATGTTAATGCCGCTGAGAGATCCAGCAGAACTAGGAAACAGCTCTCACCTTTGTCCCTAGCCCGCCGGAGATCATCAACCAGTGCGACCAAGGCAGTTTCAGTCCCATGATGAGGCCTGAATACCGACTGGAAGGGATCCAAATGGTCCGCTTCTTCCAGGCGTGCCTGGAGTTGTTCAGCAACCACACGCTCAATCACCTTGCCCAAGAATGGAAGATTTGAGACTGGGCGATAGTTGGCCATCGTGGCCGCATCTAAAGATGGTTTTTTAAGAAGCGGTTTAATAACCGCCTCTTTCAGCGGGTCTGGGAAGGCTCCCTCACGGAGGGAAGCATTCACCACTCCACAAAGCCCATCGCCCAGCCCTTCCTGGCTAGCTTTTATGAGCCAGGATGGGCAAGGATCAAGGAGACAGGTGGTTGGTTTCACTCGTCCAAGCAGCCTGTCCACATCCTCGGAGGTAACAGATTGGAATTGATTCCACTCAACTTGACTAGACAGAACTCTAGCACTCTCCCGCCCCGGTCCTGCTCCCACGGTGGAGTCTACCTCTTCCCGAATCTGAGCGACTTTATCTGCAAAAAACTTTGCAAAATCATTGCAGGAGATCATGTGGCCCATACTGGGCCCCGATGTAGCAGGTGGTTCCGCTAGGTTGCGAACCACCTGAAAAAGTCTCCTGCTGCTGTTTTCTGCAGATGCAATAGAGGCGGTGAAGAAAGTCTTCTTCGCCGTCGCTACCGCCACTTGGTAGGCTTGACATTGAGCTCTAACCCGTGTCCGGTCAGCTTCAGAATGGGTCATCCGCCACCGGCGCTCTAGCCGTCTCAACGATTGTTTCATTGCCCTCAGATCCGTGGAAAACCACGGGGCTGTTCGGACTCCATGCAATCGGAGAGGGCGCTTCGGAGCCAAACAGTCAATAGCCCTGGTTAACTCCACATTCCAGCGGGACACCAGGGAATCAGCTGAAAGGCCATCAACATGGGATAAAACATCCCCTACCACTCTCTGGAAACCATTTGGATCCATTGGCGGGGGCGGACCATCTGAATTGGTCCCACCTCCCTGCAGAGGGGAAGGGTCACGGAGAAGTCCAGTTGCACCAGGAAGTGATCTGACCATGGCACTTCTTTCGTTTCGCTTTTACTTAGTGTCAGATCACCAACATCCATAGAGGTAAACAGCAGGTCCAAGGCATGTCCGCGGCTATGGGTTGGGCCAGACTTATTCAGGGACAGCCCCATGGAGGCCATGCTTTCCACGAAGTCCCGAGCGGCCCCTTGTAAGGTCGTGTCGGCATGGATGTTAAAATCCCCTAGGACAACCAAACTAGGTGTCTCCAGGAGAACATCCGCCACGACCTGAAGCAGCTCAGACAGGGAATCCTTGGTGCAGCGGGGAGGCCGGTACACCAATAGGAATCCTGTACTGCCCCTATTGCCCAACTTCCAGAACATGCACTCAGAAAACTGGGTTTTCCCAATAGGACGCCTAGTGCAGACTAAAGACTCCCTAAAAATCACTGCAACCCCCCCCCTCCCCGCCCACAAGGCCTGGGTTGCTGTGCGTAAGAGAAACCTGGTGGACAAGCAGCGGCAAGGACAGGCCCATCTGCTTCATCCAACCAAGTCTCCGTTACACATGCCAGGTCAAATCCTCCATCCACGATCAAGTCATGCAATGCAGGAAGTGTGTGTGGGGGGGGGGGAGTTTAATGAATTTATAAGCCCCACCTCCCAATCTCCCTGCCCAGTTACCCCACTCCACCTAGCCTGCTAAAGATGCTTGCTAAGAGAGTTACCCCCAAAATAAGCAAGAGAGTTACCCCAAAAATAAGCAAGAGGGTTACCCCAAAAATAAGCAAGAGTGTTACCCCAAAAATAAGCAAGCCAGGCTCCCTGCAGTTTAGGCAAGACCAGAGCAGTGACTCACGCAGAGAGAGAACGGGCTGCCTCATCTGTCCTGCACATCTCTGCATTTAGAGCAGTTTGGAACATGCAATTGTGCCCAGTGCAAAAGCGTGGCAAAACCGGTTCTCCCACTCTGATGAATGATTCTAAGGATGCACACGAGCGCATCGTGCAGGGATGCAACAGGCAAACTCACTTTCCAGAGACAGATAGGTGCTTTGCATACCGATAGGGAGAAAAATCAGGCTATGGATGCACAAGCAGCTTTTGAGCCCAGCCCCTCATAATTATCGACCCTTGGACAGCTAACTTTCATTTTGTTGCCAGCAGTGGGGTTAACCTCTGAGAATACACAGAGCGCAATACCCTCCAACATTTCTCTGGTGATAATAGGGACGTCCTGTTTAATAATAATAATAATAATGATGATGATGATGATGGTCCAGTCACTCTGACAAGAAAAACATAACATTATAAAACTTCCCTATGCAGGGCTGCGTTTAGAGAACATCTTCTAAAAGGGTGTATATTCCTCCAATGAAAATAGGGACGTCCTAAGGAAAATCAGAAACTGGGACGGCTTCTGAAAACCCGGGACTGTCCCTGGAAAATAGGGACGCTTGGAGGGTCTGTCAACCCCTTCTTGATAGGCGTGGGCCTTTTAAAATGACAACAATGTGAAGTTTAAGGGGAAATAATAGTCTCTGAGCATGCACAGAGTGATGCCCCTTTGCAAAAAGACACTGGTTTTTAGAAACTGTATTAACTGATAATGGTGGGGCTTGACAGAGCCTTTTCTGTGGTGGCTCCCATATTGCGGATTCCCTCTCCGGAGAGGTTAAACTGGCTCCCTCTTCGCTCTCCTTCCAGCGACAGGCCAAGACCTTGCTAGGAGAGGCCTTTGGACAATGGCGATTACTGGGCTGCTGGGCAAACGGGATTTTAATTTCTGGTTCCAAATGCGCTGCGATGCGCTTTAATTATTGTTTTTCATTAACCTGCCCTTGTCACTTTGCATTTCCGAACGATGCTTTTCAAACGCTGCAAGCCTCCTCGAATCCCAAGGTGTGTGTGAGAGACGGAGGCGTTACAGATCCCGGGAAGGGACCCCAGGGGTCATCTAGACCAACCCGCCGCAATCCAGGAATGCCGTGGGATAAGGATTGGGGTCGCATCTGTCTTTGGCGAACGTGGTGGACGAATCGTGGCGTATTTCGCACCCTCTACACTCCTGGGTTGTTCTGGAGGCTGGATTGGGTGATCTGGTCATGCAATAAATTATTATTATTATTATTATTATTATTATTATTATTAACAATGGGCATGTGAAATTGCACATACGCATTTGACTGCTTGCACACCCTGTCACAACTGGCAGTGGGGAAAAGTGAAGCCAGGATGGGTCCGGGCAGGGGGACGGATCCTGCAATGTGGCCTCTGGTCTCCAGGAGGAAAAAAAGGGGTTAGGCTTTGCAGATGACACCCCTAAAAGAAAGAGGTTTGCAGGTTGTGGATTTGTGCATGTTTAGAAATACCACTGAAAAGATGGTCAAAGTTGGGGGTGGGGAACGCAGAAGGGAGTCAGTCGCAGGAGGTGAGGAAGTAATCAAGGCACCCCTTTCCAGGAGCAGAAAACTCTCTGCACATGTTTAGAGGCACGCACTGTCTTCTCTCTCCTGCCGCAGAGGCACTCTGCACATGCCCAGAGGCACTCCCTTCCTAGAGGAGACGGCAGGAGCAGAAAACTCTCTGTACATGTTTTCAGGTACTCTTTACCCTCTCTCCTGCCGCAGAGGAGCTCTGCATATGCCCAGAGGCACCACTTTCCTAGAGGAGACAGCAGGAGCAGAAAACTCTCTGCACATGTTTAGATGCGCACTCTGCCTTCTCTCTCCTGCCGCAGAGGCACTCTGCCCATGCCCAGAGGCACTCCCTTCCTAGAGGAGACGGCAGGAGCAGAAAACACTTTGCACATGTTTAGAGGTCTCTTTACCCTCTCTCTCCTGCCGCAGATGCACTCTGCCCATGCAACAGCAGAAACCCCTCTGCCCATGTTGAGAGGCACGCACTGTCTTCTCTCTCCTGCCGCAGAGGCACTCTGCACATGCCTAGAGGCACCCCTTTCCTAGAGGAGACGTCAGGAGCAGAAAACTCTCTGCACATGTTTAGAGGCATGCACTGCCTTCTCTCTCCTGCCGCAGAGGCACTCTGCACATGCCTAGAGGCACCCCTTTCCTAGAGGAGACGTCAGGAGCAGAAAACTCTCTGCACATGTTTGGAGGCACGCACTGCCTTCTCTCTCCTGCCGCAGAGGCACTCTGCACATGCCCAGAGGCACCCCTTTCCTAGAGGAGACGGCAGGAACAGAAAACACTCTCCACATGCTTTCAGGTACTCTCTTGCCGCAGAGGCACTCTGCCCATGCCCAGAGGCAAGAGGAGCAGAAAACTCTCTGCCTCTCGCCGCTCCCCGCTGGCCTCTGCCGGCTGCTGCCCTTCCCTTCCCGGCCCGGCCGGCGGAGGCGGAGGCAGGGGCGGGCCGGTGGGGCTCAGCTGATGCAAGCGGGGGCCGCCGCCTATATAAGGCTCCGCGCGGCGCCTGCTCGGCACCTCCCTTCCCGAGCCCGGCTGTGCCTTTTCCATCTACAGTGGCGCCAGCACTGCGGAGCCCGAGCCTCGGTAAGGGGGACCGCGGGCCGGGGGGAGGGCTGCCGAGGGCCGGGTCAGACTCTTGTTTCCCCCCCCCCCCCCCGATCCCCGGGCGCTTTTGCAAAGCCGCGTCCCTTGCCTTCGCTATTGCGCTTTGCAAAAAGCGCTTTGCAAAAACCAGAGACGACTGGATCTCCGTAGTTCTGCAATGGAAATGGGGGGGGGGGAGAGAGAGAATGGTTGGGAAGAAGACTTAAGATGGGGGTGTGTGTGAATGCCCCCCCAGCAAATAAATAAAGCAGGCCGGGGGTATTGCATTCCCCCACCCCTTGTTTGCAAACTCATTGCATGGCGCGCGCAGCTGAATCTGTCTTGTGTGTGTGTGTTTTTTTAAGGGGGGGAGGGGTTTTGCAGGGGGAAAGGAAGGGGGAGGGGCTGGGGAGGCAGCCCTTCACCCCCCCCCAATATTCCCCTTTATCTCTTTTTTACCCTGTTTTGGTGCCCCCACTTATTTTTGCAAAGGGGGGGTTTAAAAATCTGTTTTTCCTTTTGCAAACCTGGTAGCATTGAAAAGGGCCGGATTGTGGTGTTGTTGTTGTGTTGCAATCCTGGGGAGGTGTGTTTGCGTGGGGGGGGGGAGGAAGCTTTGCGGGGGCGTATCCGTTTCACGCCCCCCCCCAACAGTGAGCGATTCTTTTTCTCCTCCCCCATTTTACCTTCTTCCTCGATGCAATAATAGAAAATGAACTCACGCGAATGATCACGCCCCCCTCCCTTGCTGTGCAGGATGTAGGGTTTTTTTCCGGGGGGGGGGTGGCTTAGGAAATAGTCCACCCCTCCTGGAAAAAAGGGGTGTGTATTTTTGCTGTGTTATTTCCACCCCCCCCCCAATTGCAGATTTTCAGAATAAAGTCCAGAGAGCGTTGGGTTTATGATTTTACTGCAAATCTGCGAGTTTCCTAGATCAGCTGCAAAATAATATATATGGTTTTTGTGGGTGGACGCGGGGGGGGGGAGGGAGGAAATATTAAAATTTTGTGTGGCTGCGGGGGGGGGGGAATATAACATTCCTCTCCTGCCACTTCTTAGCTGCATCTAACTGCAACCACTGTTGAAATCTATGGGCTTGACCATTGATTTCAGTGGGTCTACTTGTGAGTAGAGCTTGAGTTGGCTGCATAATCCCTTCTTTGCAAAAGGCGTGTGTGTGTGTGTGTGTGTGTGTGTGTGTGGTGCCCACCCCCTTTGTACACACCCCCTTTTCCCTTCCTTCCCCGGGGCCTGTACTTCCAACATCTGCCTTTGCTCCAAGAATTTTGTTCCCCCCCTTCCTTTGAAAAATAAAATAAAACAAAGCAAAACCTCTTTCAAATCATAAACAAGGGGTGTTCTTTCTAAGCTTTGAATTGCATCACAAAGGAACGAAAATCTGGTGCAACACAGAGAGGGAGATTGAGATATTTTTGTAATAAAGGCCTTGGTGTCGGAGAGGTTGGGAGCTGAATCTTAAATGCACAAACTATTATTACTGTGATTACGACAATGATTATGATTATTAAATACGAGCATTTCTGTGCAAAAGGGCCTCTGTTGTCAGAGGAAAATACTTGCTCCCCCCCCCGAAGCCCCCACTTCTTTGTGTGTTTGCAAAATCTTTGCTTGCCATTTTCTATATTTCGGGACGCACTCTGTTCCTCTGTTGTGTTGTGTTGTGTGTCATTTGCAAACCGTCCGTTCTCATTTCTCTCTCCTTTTCCCAGGAGTCTGGTGCTTTGCTTTTAAATTTCCTTTGTCAGAAATGAGATCCCCCCCCCCAAAAAAAACCCCAACAGCTATTTTATTGTTATGCACCCAGTGGTTGAATCTTGAACTTTTTAAAAAATAAAAATAAAACCTTTCTCTTCTTTTCTCTCCTTTTACAGGGTCTCCATCGGCAGACCCGGACTAGCTTCACCCCAATTTTTTTTCCTTCTCTGCCCCCCTTTTCTTTTCTTTACTCCCCCCTCTTCATTTGCATCTTCAAAACCTCCAAAATGGTGCAGAAAAAAACAGAACTCAAAGGTTTTCACCGTTCCTTCAAGGTAAGATAGATTAAAACTATTATTATTTAACGGAAGTCGTGTTGCGGAGTTAATGTGTCTGGGTTTTATTAATGCCTTCTGAAAGTTGCTTCCGTTTTCTGTTTTTCCCTTAAAAAAAAAAGTTGTGTTTTTGCAATGCAGTCCCAAGCATATGTACGTATAAAGAAGCCCCATTGAATTTAATAGGGCTTACTCCCAGGTAAGTGGGCCTAGGCTTGCAGTGCCTTTGTTGCTCATTGGTAAAAAAATTTGTGGAGAGACTTATGTTTGGGAATCAAAATATGTGCTGTGAAACCGTTTGCACTGAAACTTTTGCAGCACGTATATCCATTATAAAAAGGCTTAATTTTTTTTTAAGGTGTATGCAAGCTTCTGAGCTACACAGAACTCCTGGTCGGTCAGGCGAGCTGACTCGGGATCCTGTGGTCTTCCTCAGAGTAGTGGAAAACACTTCCTTAGTAGGTCAAACCCTGAAACTTTCGCTGCTGCAGATATAATAGTAGCATATAATATAATATATTAATAATCCTACTCTCCCCTACTTAGAGATGCTAAGGGTTGGACCACATTCTCCCTGCCCTCCGCCCCACCAAAAAGCGAGTTTTTGACCTTGTCCATCAAATTATAGAGGACCACCAGGACTTGAGGGTCTCTGCCCCGAGGAGATTACAATCAAAGGGAGGAAATCAGCCCGGGGACGTAGCAGGTGGTTGGGGCCCGAGAGGAATAATAATACCTTTATTGTCAACGTACAACCTGAAACCAACCGACATAATAATGATTAAAAGGAACCCGACATAATAACAATTAAAAATAATAATTAATAATGATTTACGGCACCTTGTCGTAGGTTGTGCATTGTCTTGGTGGTTGTGCATTGTCAGAAGCAATGCTTTAGCGACAAGTTGTGTTGCAGTTTTGGGCGTCTGCATGGAGCGCCGTACATTTTTACTTTTCTGAGTTGTGTGCGAGATTAATTTCTGCTTCCTAAGAGGAATTAATTTGCTGCTGGGTCGGCCTCCTAGAGAGAAGCCTTTGGCAAGCTCTTTTGAAAGAGAGAGCCGGGTGCTTGCATTTAATGAAGGCTTGCTTGCCGTTTCGCTGGTGCCCTGACATGCAATGGTGCTGGGGTTTTTGTGTCTGTTTTGCTGAATGAGCAAAAAGAGGGTTGTGTCAGTTCCTTTGGCCGGAACATGTGTTTAGGGAGACGGCCAGGGCCCGACTTCTGTGTTGTGCAAGTGTGTCAGGGAACCCTGTCCTTCCAAACTGGTTGCCTGAAATGTTTGGGAAGTGATGCAAGTCGTGTGTAGGTGCCGCCTCAATTTCCGTGATTTATGAGCCGATGGCAGTTCCCCAAAACCCTTTGGCAGGCTGGCTTGGTGGCAACGTGACCTCTCTGCGTCTCTCTGCTCTCCATAGGCAGGTTTCTAGTCCCCATGGAGGCAGCGATATCGCCTGCACGCTTTCTGCAATTCCTGTTGATCCTCAGATGCTCTCTGCTAGTTGCAGCCAGGTTTCTAGCCCTCATGGAGGCCAAGATGTTGTTGCTACAGGTGTGTGCGTTTGTGTAGCATTGGTTACTTGTGCCGTGTCTTCTCTGAGTAGAACCTGGTTGGACGCCTCCCAGGTTGAATAAATGAGGCCAAATTGGATAATGCCGTACAAGTGTTTTGTTTCTATAATTTGCACGAAACAGGATCATGGCTGGTGTGAGTCAGGATCCCGCAATGTGGCTCCGATTGTCTGAACTGCTGAGCGGCAGGTGACCTTTAGTTTGTGAGATGACGGGTTCCTGCCACTCCAAAGGTTCAACACGGGACCCTGCATTGGTTAGAGCCTGGCGCTGATATTGCGAAGGTTGTGGGTTCAGTCGCCGTCAGGGACAGCTGCTGGGCTGCACTCAATTTCAAGCAAAACACCCGGAAAACGCTCCCAATATTTTTGCCTTTCTTGAACAGACAAAAGGAGGGAGGAGTCCTGGAGCCAGACAGGCTTCCACGCCTGTCTCTACTGTCTTGTACCCATTTCACAGGCGGGATAGCTGAGTCCCGGTTGGTTGGTTGGCCCTGCAGATTAATTCCTCCCTGCAGGGCTGCCAACCCTGCGCTCAGAGTCATGGGGTTTGTCCCGTGATGCGCCGCCTCCCTCCCTCCCTCCCTGGTTGCCGAGGGCTCTCCCTAATTATGGGATGCCGGCGTCCTGGTTGGCAGAGGCTGGGAGCCACGCGGGAGGGCTGGTCCTCTGCGGCTCGGAGCCAGACCAGTTGGGCCAGTCGGAAGAGAAGCTGGGAACAGAATTATAAGAGTTGGAAGGGGTCCCCAAGGGTCATCCAGTCCAACCCTCTGCAATGCAGGAATCTTTTGCCCAGCGTGGATCTCGAACCCGCAACCCTGGGGTCTCATTGCAGTTCAGGCCTGGGCTGAATTTGCCAGGAGAACATTGGAAAGACTGCAGGATGAGATCTGGCCCAGCAGCATCCTGTTCTCCCAGTGGCCAAATTACCCCCAAGAACCTAGGGATCCAGATAGACTGCCGCTGGACAGGGAGGTTCCATAGGAACATAAGAAGAGCTTTGTTGCAGGATCAGGCCCGTGACCCACCTAGCCCAGCTTCTATTCTCACTGCAACTCACCGGTTGCCCCCATGGATCTGAGCAAAAGAGCCACTCTCCTGCACAACAGTCTCCTTTTGGAGGTTGTCGACTCTCCTTCCTTGGAGGTCTTCAAGCCCAAGGTCGGGTGGCCATCTGTCCTGGGTGCTTGAGCAGAGATCCCTGCATTGCAGCAGGTTGGGCTGGATGACCTTGAGGGTTCCCTTCCAACTCTACGATTCCATGCTTTCCAGCAACTGGTCTTCAGAAGCCTTTCTAGCCTTCCTGGCTAGTAGCCTTGTCTGCCGTGATGCTGCCTCATCCTGTTTTTTTAACCCTTCTGGGTTGGTGGGCATGACTGTCTCCTGCAGCAAGGAGTTCCATAGATCTAACGGTGCACAAGAAGGGCTTTCCTCTGTCCGCCCCAGATCTCCCAACTGTCCAGCTTTGTTGGGACGTCCGTAAGCGTCTGTGAGAGAGGGGGGGAAAGCTTTTCACTCTTTTCCCATGGCGGACGTAATCCTGCAAACGTGTGCTTGCTTCCCTCTTCTCCAAATTAAAAGGCCCAAAGGTTGCACGATTTTTTGCCGCTGGAATAATCCTGCAAACATTGCAGACGAGTAGCCGTGTGGGTCAAGACAACCCAGCCATGGGGGGGCCTCTGGTTCTCCATCATTGCTGGGCTCCCGCTCCCAGTTGCCACCATAGCCCGATGGTCAGGGATGATGGGATTTGTAGTTCTGCAAAACCCCGCAGTTCCCTTGGCCTAGAGCTGTTTCTGTACTGGGGTGGCGAGGCTCCCTATTATTAACTGTGTTTGTAGCCCGCCTTCTTTGTCCACTGAGCTCAAGGTGTCGTCGTTCCTGGTTCTGTTCAATTAATCACCCCAGCAACCCTGCAAGACTGGCCAGCCTAGCCAGAGTGGCGATTCTGACGAGAAAAGTGACCTTCCCAAAGGTTTTTGCTCTGTCCTTTCTCCTGCAAAAGGCCTGCCTTCTTCAGTCCTTTGCAGGTTTCAGAGTCGGGAGAGTTGAGTTTGTGGCTCGATGGGGATTCGAACTCGGGTCTCGCCTGCTCCAGCTGCAAGATACCGGTTTTGAAACTGTGCTCAGACTTCCAAAGTGAATCTGTGTGGCGCCGGGCACCGAGGAGTCTGCGACTCCAAACCCTCACTGAACTTGCCGGCTGATCTCTGGAATATCTCTCGCTCAGCTTCAGCCTGCCTCGCAAGGTTGTTGTGAAGCTTCCTTGCTTAGTATTAACGGCAACCAACTGGCAGTGCCTATCTGGGGTTTCCTAGTCAGAGATGCTGAGGATCAGATCTAGGCTTTCTGCATGCAAATCTTCCCTGCATCGTAGCGGGTTGGAATAGATGACCTCCTGGTGTCCCTCAAAAATCCACGGTTCTAGGATAACTATGGGGTGAGAGGGGGAACCTTTTTGTGGGGTCCACCGGCCGCCTCCATCCATGCCTCCAAATCTCCTATGTTCTTAACCCCATTCCCTGCCCTACAGCCAACCTCGTGGGGTTTTCCGCCTGCAGATAACAGCTGCTCTTAGAAATCTTATTTTCGTTTCCCTCTCCAGCGCATGCTGAGATCGCGTACTCCATTCCTCCTTATGTAATGCAAAATCTTTTCTTCTTTTTTTTTTTGCAACTTAGAATGCGGGTGTGTGCCTCAAACGCCCAATTTTGCACGGGGCTTGACATGTCCCCCCCTGTTGCGTCTCCTGCCAGTATTTTTCCAAGAGAGTATTTTTCTTTCAAGATGCCTTTCGGGTTGGCGATGGCCAAAGCCTCCCGGCCACCCTGTGACTTTGCTGCCTAATCTCAAATTAATGCCCTTGCGCTTATTTTTAAACATGCCGACACACACACACACACACAGCCTGCACAATAGATTCCCTTGCATTTATTGCTTGTCGTGAAAAGCCTGGGTCCTTCAGTCGATTGCTGCGCAACTCTCCAGTTTTAAAAGAGAGCAATGCAGGGACTGTGCAGCCGCAGACCTGGGTTTGTGTGTGCGCACAAGTGTGTTTCACGGGGTGTAAGAAGGCGGCTGCGCGACGGGAGGGTTGCCTGCAGTCCCCCCCTTTTTTGCACCCTGTGTTTTGCAAAACTCGCTTGCGGCCGGGTGATGTAACTTCTCCGCGGCTGGGAGGCCCCATGGAGGGATATTTGGCGCAGCGCGGGATGCGTTATGTAAGCGCATCTTGGGCTCCGCAGTCTGTGCGTTTGGTGCGCAGAGGCACAAGGGAGTCTCGTACGGGGAATTCGCAGACCCGGGTTTTGCAAAATCCAAAGTGGCAGGAGCCAGAGAGTTTGGAGGAGAAACCCGGAAATGGGTCTGTGGGTTTTCCTGTTGTTGGTTTTTTGCATTTTTTGAGGGATGGGTGGAAATTAAGCAGGCGCAAAGGGGATCGGGGGTTGGCGCAAGCAGAGTGGAAAATAATAAGTGATAATAATAATAATTTATACCCCCCACTCCAGTCTGGCTGGGTTTCCCCAGCCACACTGGGCGGCTCCCAACACATAGAAAAACACAGTAAAATGTCAAACATTAATAGCCGCAATCTTTTTTTAAAAAAAGTTTTTATTAACAATTTCAACATATCATATTCATTATTTTCTCCCCCTTTCCCCCACCCCCCCTCAAACTCTCCCTCCCCTCCCCCAGAGATTTCTCAGCAAATATTATTCTCTACATCTTGCAAAATTATACAATCCTTACATTATCTGTCTGCCATGTTATCAATCAATAAATTTGTGAATGTTTATTCAACCTGCCAAGGAGTCCGTCCAACTCATTTTGTTTGTTTTTAAGTAATTTGTAAAAAGTTCCCATTCTTATCTTGCAGTTTGTATGTCAGTTTCACCAATTCTGCGTAGTTCATCGATTTCTCTTGCCGCTGTTCTTTATTAATAGCTGCAATCTAATACTAAAAAGTCACAATGTGCCCAGCCTCGTGCATTGAGAATGGGTTAAAGGGGTGTGGGGAGAAGGCTGGCTTTCAAAAGAGGGTCTGGAGGTGAAGGCTGCAGATAGAATCATAGAATCGTGAGCTGGAAGGGAACCCCAGAGGTCATCCAGCCCAACCCGGTGCGATGCAGGAATCTCAGGCCGAGCAGCCATGACAGGTGGCCACCCAACCTTTGCTTCAAAAACCTGCAAGGAAGGAGAATCTGCAACCTGTCGAACGGCGCTTACTGTCAGAAAGTTCTTCCCGAGGTTGAGTTGGAATCTCGTTTCTGGTCACGGGTTCGAGTCTTACCGTCTGGAGCAGGAGGAAACTAGCTTGTTCTCTGCTAAGGACCAATGCAACAGAGGGGTGTGTTTGTGTTCAGAGAGCTTGAACAAAATATTTCTCTCTACTGTGGGAAGCGCCTGCCTCCTTCACCTGAGTAGATTTCATAACAGCCTGTCTATCCAGGCTGCGGGTTCAAAAGGCGCCGCTTGTGGCAAGGCTGCTGCTCCCTCCCTTTTTTTGGCCTGGAATGAGATGGGGGTGGATTTGGTTTGCGGTCAGGGGGTGCTAATAATGGGGTTTACGATGGGAGTGGGGGGCTTAACCCTCGGGGGCTAGTTCCCCCCAGGGGGAAGAGTTGCTTGAGCGCGTGCAGAGAGCACTCAAGGAGCAGGCTTGGAAACTCGGGTATAAAAGCCAGGCGCCAAATCTTAAACTAGGGTTTCCTTTTGGGTGAAAGGAGTTCCAGGTCGCCTTTTTGGGGCCAGAGGACTCGGAAAATTGCGCCTGACTCGGAATTTCAAACGCTGTTTTTGCTGCTGGCGCTGGTCCGGCTGCGACAACGTGGTGATATCTGGGCGCCATTTGAAAACCTCTGCTTTAAGAAGAGGTTCTTAGAAGACTTGAGTAAATGCTTGAAAAGCAATTGTAATAAACGGATTACGCTACTGGGACTGCAAGAAGTTCTGTACGGAGGATTATGTGAAATATTGCAAGTTAATGATAATTAAAAGTAATAGAGAAATTAAGAAATGCAGAATAATAATAATAATAATAAATTTATTATTTATACCTCGCCCATCTGGCTGAGTTTCCCCAAGTGATAAAGAACGGAAAATCTTCAGAGGTTGTTGGCGGGAGTCTAAAATATTGTATAAGATAAGAATTTGTGTTCAATGACTGTTGGAAATGATATGTTAAAAAATTAATAAAAATGTATATAAAAGAAAAGAAAACCTCTTTTTTAGTCCACGCTCAATGCCGTTTCCATTTCCGCTGTGCGTGTTTCTCCGCCTTACGAGTGAATTGTCGTAAGAGGAAGCCGCGGTCAAGCAATGTAGCTGAGATCGTTGAATTGTCGCGTCGGAAGAGACCCCAGCGGTCATCTAGTCCAACCCCCCCGGCGAATAGACATTCTGCTGCGGTGACTACAACCTAGGTTTAAGGTGCCCAGCTTAGATAGCTGAGTTTCTAACGTGGGGGGGGGCTCCTACAAAGAGATGCTAAGGATTGAGGGGGGGTGGACTAGATGACTCTTGGGGTCCCTTCCAGCCGTTCCCCGATTCTGCGACAGGCACTGTTACCTGAGCTGCTCCTCTTCTACATTCAAGGTACTGAATATAGAATGTGGACTTGAGGAGCCTGGGTGAGATCTCTGTTGGTTAGAGCGTGGTGCTTGATAATAATGCCAAGGTTGCGGGTTCGAACGCCGTATGGGACAGCATTGCAGCGGGTCAGACTAGATGATCCTCAGGGTGGCTTCCGACTCTTAATATTCTACGATTCTGTTCCTTAATATAAATGCTGGGGGTGTATTCAAAGTCCATTTGCCACCCCCACCCCTGTGGGGCAGCCCAGAAAGGAATCTGCCACATACTTTTTAATAATAATAATAATAATAATAATTAATAATATATTTATTATTTATACCCCGCCCATCTGGCTGGGCTTCCCCAGCCACTCTGGGCGGCGTCCCAACAAAATAATAAAATACAGTAATACATCAAACATTAAAAGCTTCCCTAAACAAGACTGCCTTCAGATGTCTTCTAAAAGTCTGGTAGTTGTTGTTCTCTTTGAAATCTGGTGGGAGGGAGTTCCGCAGGGCGGGCGCCACCACCGAGAAGGCCCTCTGCCTGGTTCCCTGTAGCTTTGCTTCTTGCAGTGAGGGAACCGCCAGAAGGCCCTTGGAGCTGGACCTCAGTGTCCGGGCAGAAGGATGGGGGTGGATATGCTCCTTCTGATATATAAATGTGCAGCTCAGGTCTAGGAGAGGCTTAGTGCGCTGCTCAGGTCTAGCAGGCACCTCCTGTGTTTTCTTCTTCGGAGTACCTGGTGTCTCTGCAAGCTCCTCGCCACGCCCTGCCCTGCCGTTCCCAAACAAGCAGTCTCCTCCCAGCTCATTATGGGCTGGATCCCCAGCCCCAGCCGGTGGGGCAGCGTTCCGGCCAGGTCTGGTTAGGCTACCCTGCGGTTCTCCTCCCTGTTGGCCTCCTTTTGCGGCCTCCATCAGTCACACCTGTCCACGGAGACTGTGTACTGGGGAATAGTCAGTTTTCTGGTTTTGTTCTCCTTCGCCAGGCTGTCGCACAACAGGGAAGGAACTGGTTTGAGCACTTTCAAGGGAGTTGGCTCCTGCAAAGCTGCAATTGCAGGTTGCTAAGTTTCTAGTCCACAAGAAAAGATCAAATTACTTTTTATTTTTTGAATCAACCAGTTGCGTCTGGGTTGAACGACACACAGAGCTGCCTCTGGAAAAGCAAAACCAGCCCCTAAGTGGCAAAGGGTTTTTTCTAAATGTACAAAATTTGGGCTGGCTGGCTGCGCCCATTAAATATTGTTGACCTAAAGGGAGCAGGCAGGAGAACATCTCTGAAGGTTTTCTGCGCTTGGGTGGCTGGCCAGAAAAAGTTGGCAGCGATGGCGGCTGCCGTTTAAGAAGCTGGCAGCTCAGGTCTAGCAGAGGCCAAATGTGCCACTCAGGTCTAGCAAATGCTTTTTACTGAATATGCACCTCAGGTTTAGGAGAAATTGAATGTGCAGCTCAGGTCTAGGAGAAATAGAATATGCAGCTCAGGTCTAGGAGAAATAGAATATGCAGCTCAGGTCTAGCAAATGCTTTTTACTGAATATACACCTCAGGTTTAGGAGAAATTGAATATGCAGCTCAGGTCTAGCAAATGCTTTTTACTGAATATGCACCTCAGGTTTAGGAGAAATTGAATGTGCAGCTCAGGTCTAGCAAATGCTTTTTACTGAATATGCACCTCAGGTCTAGGAGAAATAGAATGTGCAGCTCGGGTCTAGCAAATGCTTTTTACTGAATATGCAGCTCAGGTCTAGGAGAGGCTAAGTGTGTAGCTCAGGTCTAGCAGACCCCTAGTATCCTCCCGGAAACTTCTTACCACCATTCCCCCCTTTAATTCTGGCTTGGATGTGACTTTTTCTCTCCCTTCCCCTTTCCTTCTCTACTCCCAGGGCCAGAACCCGTTCGACATCGAATTCTCCCAGTCCACTCACCTGGATTCTGTCTTCAACTTCGAATGCCCCTCTCGGCCCGGTGAGCGCCGCCGTTTTAATTCTGTTTTGGGATCAGGAGGAAGAAAATCAGTTCCTGAACTGGGAATTGTCCTAGGTTTACGCCTCTTGAAATTCAGACAATTTGATGGAGGGTACCTCTATTCTGGGTGGCACTGTGGGTTAAACCACAGAGCCTAGGGCTTGCCGATCAGAAGGTCGGCGGTTCGAATCCCCGTGACGGGGTGAGCTCCCGTTGCTCGGTCCCTGCTCCTGCCAACCTAGCAGTTCGAAAGCACAAAGTGCAAGTAGATAACTAGGTACCACTCTGGCAGGAAGGTAAACGGCGTTTCCGTGCGCTGCTCTGGTTCGCCAGAAGCGGCTCAGTCATCCTGGCCACATGACCTGGAAGCTGTACGCCGGCCAATCTAGCAGTTAAGCGAGATGAGCGGCACAACCCCAGAGTCGGCCACGACTGGACCTAATGGTCAGGGGTCCCTTTACCTTTTTACCTCTATTCCAGGGATTGTGAACTGCAGGGGAGAGGAGAGCGGCCCCCGAAACCACTCCTTCTGGCCCTCATAACTCTCCCATTTATTGGGTTCAGAATGCCACCTTTTTCCTCTAATCTGGCGTTCATGGTTTCCTCCCCATCCTGTGAGGTGGGTTCAGTTAAGAAGTGGTGGCTGGCTTTGTGAACATGTGTCGGGATTTGAACCCTGGTCTTGACCCAGGGTTTCCCAAACTTGGGTCTCTAGCTGTTTTTGGACTACAGCTCCCATCATGCCCAGCTAGCAGGACCAGTGGTCAGGGGAACTGTAGTCTCAAAACAGCTGGAGACCCAAGTTTGGGGAACTGCTCTAACCACTGCGCAGCACTGCCCTACTGCACAAAGGGGAAGCTTCTATTAATAGCCCCGCCCACATTTGCCCATCGCCCCGCCCACAGCTGTCATGTGGAACAGCTTCCCTGGTCTTAACTCCTGTAATGGAGCCTCCATTTTCAAAGAGAGTCTACCTTGAAATATAAGCCGCTGGCTGTTTCATGCAAAATGCAAAGTTTAAGGGCGACTTCAGAACCCAGCACGCCTCTGGCTTTAGGGATTGTTGTTGCGCGCCTGGTCCTGGGTTCAAATGCTGCTTTTAACTGTGATTCTCCTCCCCGCCCTCATATCTTGTGGAACAGACATGCCTTCGAGTCAGCCCATCGACATCCCCAACGCGAAGAAACGGAACAAAAAGAAAAAACGCTGTCGGGCCACAGATAGCTTTTCCGGAAGGTTTGAAGGTGAGCCGCTCAAGTTGCTAGTCCCCAGCGTTTATTCTCGAAATCGTCACCTCCCGCCTTCCCCTTTGCAGCAAAACGTTTTCCGCTCAGTCCTTGTGGCCTCGTGAGAGGGGCTGTGTCCGCAAGAAGCCTGCAGGAAGAGGGTTGCAGGAGAGATGTGTGTTTATTTATCCAAATTTGCAAACTTTGAAAAAGAAAATAAAGCCCACCCTGCAATCTGAACAGACCAGGAAACGCTACAAATGCACAAAATCTGCTCCAAAGGCTGGGAAAGGAAGTGGTGCTTTTTCAAAGGAGTTGGATTAGACTAGGAGAACTTGTTTCTCAAGCAGTTGTTGGACTACAACTCCCATCCTCTCAAACTAGCAGGACTGGCAGTCAGGGATGATGGGGATTGTAGTCAAAAAGCAGCTGGAGTCCCAAGTTTGGGAAACCCTGGATTAGACTCTTACATTTAGGGAAAGGTTGCTGTAGACTGCACTGGGCTGGATGAGACCCAAAGGTGTGACGCTGTTTGAAGGAGAACTTCCTTTTTAAACCAGCCTGTTGGTTCAGACTCATGAGGACTAGCCCCTTGTTTTATTTTTGCAGGAACGGTTAGAGGCAAGGAGGACTAGAACTTTAAACCGGCAGGGACTGCAGCTACTGGTTATTTTACTATTAGGCGGTCTGTCAGTATGCTTTGGTTTTGTTGTCGTTGATGTTCTGTAATGTGTTTTGAATGATAAAGGGTGGCATGTAAATTGAAATAATAATTACAGCAGCAGCAATAATGATGATGATCTGTAATTTGAGGGGCAGCCAGGGAGAGGCGTCTGCAAAATTCAGGCAAAGATGGACTATGTCAAATCAACAAAGCCATCAGTTAAAATAAGATGATCTGGTGCTTGGGTTTTTTTTTTTTTTTTTGAAGAATGCTAAGCCTTTTCCGGATCGTTTGGAGAAATACGGCAGCACGAAGAATCCATGATCAGGATTCGAACTATGAGCAGCAGAAAGAACGAAAGATTATTGCGCTACGACTGTGTTAAAAAAGGGGAGACAGGCAAAGGGAGCGGGGAGCTAAGAAAAACATCATGGAAAACGAGATGGGAAGTTGGCGATATAAAAAGAACATTTTTAAAATATATATTGGACTTTTATGTGGAATTTTTGGAATATAAACACAGTTTTTGGAATAAAAAAAGTTCAGGCAGCGACGCAGGGAATTGCACTTTGATTCCCCCCCCCCCCCATAATTCTCTTGTTTCCTTGTCTTTCTCTCTTTCCCCGCTACTGTCTCCCTCAAACCTTCAGACGTTTACCAACTCCAGGAAGAGGTCCTAGGGGAAGGGGCTCATGCAAAAGTCCAGGCCTGTGTTAACCTCATTACCAACAAAGAGTATGCAGTGAAGGTAAGAGAGCTTGGGGACTTTGGAGTTTGAGATTTCGGTCAAGAGATTTCTGCATGGCAGCGGGTTGGGATGGATGACCCTCGGGGGTCCCCGCCAGCTCCACAAATCTGTGATTCTCACAGAGGCCAGCCGGATGCCCCAAGCAGGATTCTCTCCCCTCCCACAGCTGCATTGCGTTTTGGGTGTGAGATGGTTGTGTTCTGCTTTTATTGTTGCCTATTATGGCTGCCTCTGACCGCAGAGGCAGAGCGTAGCCATTGTGGCTGCTGGCCATTGATGACCAAACCCTCTTTCGAAGCCGTCCACGATGGTGGCCCTGGCCACCTCCTGTGGCAGGGGATTCCACAGGTCCTGGGCCAAAATTGGGGTGTGTGTGTGTCAGGAATTTCCAGCATAAAACGTCTTCAGTAGTGTTTTTCCGGTTGGTGTGGTTAGCTGGGATTTGGAGGGGGGAGAGAGAGAAATTCTTCACAGGTAGGTCTTTGTGCTGTTGGAGTAGGAGCAGGGACAATTGGGGCTTAGGTGCTTTCCTCCACATGTGGTGGGAGTGTCCCAAAATCCGACTATTCTGGACAACAACCATACGAGAAATATGTAAAATAACCAAGAAAGTATTGGAAATCACCCCAGAATTGGCCTTACTAAACATCTTCCAAGACAATTATGCCCATTTACACCACAAAGAACTCATAACCCACCTACTTTCAGCAGCCAGAAACGCCATAACCAGACACTGGAGAGACCTGTCAGGTGTAAGCATGGACCAGTGGTACCAAATAGTATGGGAAACAGCCCTACTAGAAAAATTAACCAATAAACTGAAACTGATACAGGGACAAACAGAAGAAGACACCTTCACCCCAGTATGGCTCCCCTTCATCACATACACAGCCCAACAAGACAATGACAAAAATCCACCAACAGCATACAGATCATTACAGTGGTGCCCCGCAAGACGAATGCCTCGCAAGACGCAAAACTCGCTAGACGAAAGGGTTTTCCGTTTTTTGAGCTGCTTCGCAAGACGAATTTCCCTATGGGCTTCCTTCGCAAGACGAAAACGTCTTGCAAGTTCGTTTCCTTTTTCTTAACACCGTTAATACAGTTGCGACTTGACTTCGAGGAGCAACTCATAGAACGCAGTGTACATAGTAGCCTTTTTTGAGGTTTTTAAAGACTTTGGTGATTTTTGAAGCTTTTCCAAAAGTACTTTTGCAGCTATTTGGTAAGTTAAGCTTTTAAAACTTAACTTTTTTGGGGGGGGGTTGGATTTTGGGTTGGGGTGTTTGGAATTCAAGGACGGTGTTGGGGAGGGGTTTGCAAGAATCTGGAAACTTGTTTTTTCCCCCTGCATTTTTATGATTTTCTGTGACCATTGGGCCACTCTGCTGTTTTTTTAAAAAAATTCTGGGTTTGAATTTTGAAATGCTCTTTACAGTATGTGTGACTTTAAAGAGCACTTAATAAACTCTTGTTGTACCAAATTTGGCTTTGTTTGGACTTTTTTTGACCATAGGAACGCATTAATTGATTTTCAATGCATTCCTATGGGATTTCGTGCTTCGCAAGACGAAAAATTCGCTAGACGAAAAAATTCACGGAACGAATTAATTTCGTCTTGCGAGGCACCACTGTATGGCTAACCTGATCCAAAACACCCTCCCACCCCACTCACACACAAAAACAAAGACCACCACAGCCAACCACAAATGAACAACCACACCCTGGGCCAGGCACCCCCAAACTCGGCCCTCCAGATGTTTTGGGACTACAACTCCCATCATCCCTGACCACTGGTCCTGTTAGCTAGGGATGATGGGAGTTGTAGTCCCAAAACATCTGGAGGGCAGAGTTTGGGGGTGCCTGCCTTTAGGCCAACCCCAACCTCTCTCGCCACCAAAGGAGCACAAGCGAACAGCAGAGAACCTGCACAAGCGACGCTGACACCAAACCTTACGTATATTAAGTAAAATAGAAACATCGCCATCCGACCCCCCCGCCCCCCGTCTTCCACACCCACCTCTTTCCCTAATGTCTCAACAAATGAAACTGATTCGTAAAAATGTTACATGGAGAAAGGAAAGTACGAGAGAGAGGCATGGCACACACTTTTGTAAATCAAGAAAATCTTTAATAAAAATACATTTTTTTAAAAAAAAACCCAACTCAGGCGCCTTCCCAGCTCTTAGCATTCGGCTTTAAGGAACGCTCACGGATTTGAGTCTTGTGAGACAGGAAGGAAAGCTTTTTTTTTTTTTAGGGAAGCTTTTAATGTTTGATGTATTACAGTATTTTAATATTTTTTTGGAAGCCGCCCAGAGTGGCTGGGGAATAAATAATAAAATATTATTATTATTATTATTATTATTTTTCTCCATCAGCTGGCGCCGTGTCTGGCACCCTGTGCAATCACTTCCTTGTTTTCCCCTGCGGACCCTGCCTCTTTTTTCACCACCCACCCCAAAGAAGAAATTCCTCTCTGCAGTCTTGCCACGAGGCTGTTTTTTTCCAGCGCATGGGAGATGCGGAGGGAGGGAGGGCGGGCGGTGGTGGCAAAACTGGCGTTGTTTTGTGCTGGCAGAAGTTGGGGAGGGCCGAGGTGGTGACCTGCCTGGGCCGGAGGGGGGGGAGAACAGCTGCTGGTCTGGCGCTGGCATCCCCCCCCCTCGCCCCCTTCCCTTTCATGCGCAGGAGGGAGAGGAACAAGCAAGCCTTTTCATCAGGTTTGGCTGCAAAGCGGCATCTCGGGGCGAGGAGAAAAGTTTAGAGCTCCGTAAATAATCTGATTCTCACTCCTTATGACTGGGGTTTGGGCTGTGGCAGCGATGGCAGCTCTCAAAAGGAACCCCCTCGCCCCTTTCTGGAGCCGGATTTTGGGTGCAGATGGGGATATAATAATAATACTTATTATTATTATTTGATTACCTCCCCCTCTTTATTTTTTTCCTTTCTCCACCTGTGATGAGGCTGTATTTTAATGTTTTAATGTTGTATTTTAATCTTGTTTTTAAGTTGTATTCATTCAATTTGTTTTTATTATTGGTTGTTAGCCGCCCTGAGCCCGGCCTTGGCTGGGGAGGGAATAATAATAATAATAATAATAATAATAATAATGTATTACAGTAGTACCTCGTTGTGAGTCTGCCCTGTTTAGTGTCCATTTCGTGGAACGTCCACGGCAAACCCAGAAGTACCGGAACGGGTTACATCCGGGTTTGCCGCTCGCACACGCCCGCTAAATCATGCTTCATGCATGTGCAGAAGCGCAAAACCGCTCACGCGCATGCGCAAAGCAGCGCTTTGTCGAGCGCCCGGGGCTCCGGAACGGATCCTGAATCAAAACAAGGTACCACTGTATTTATACCCCGCCCATCTGGCTGGGTTTCCCCAGCCACTCTGGGCGGCTTCCAACAAAATATTAAAATACAGTAATGCATCAAATATTAAAACCTTCCCTAAAGAGGGCTGCCTTCAGATGTCTTCTAAAAGTCTGGTAGTTGTTTTTCTCTTTGACATCTGTTTTTTTTTAATTTAAAAGATATTTATTGAAGTTTTACAAAAACATAAATTTAAAAAATCATATAAAAAGAAAGAAATACAAAAAAAACATAGAAAAATACATAAAATAAGAAAAAGAAGAGTAGAAACAAATCCATTTTTGTAACCCTAACTCATTATCTTATTTCCTTGGCCTCCTCACACTTCCCCTTTTTGTATCCCCATTTAAATAATCAAATCAGCAAATCCTTACCCTCTTTCGTTTATCTTAACTCTGTATCTTAACATATTATAACTCTATATTTTCATCCATTATCAGTTCAATTTTGCATACTCTTGTTAACTTTGTTGCTAATGCCACTTATTTTCAATCCAACATCATTTTAACATTCATTAATTTTACAGTGTTTCTGCAGATAGTCTTTAAATTTCTTCCAGTCTTCTTCCACCAACTCTTCTCCCAGGTCTCGGATTCTGCCAGTCATTTCCGCCAATTCCATATAGTCCATCACCTTCATCTGCTATAAAGATGAATGTATTGCCAAAAATGTTATTTTTGTTTCAGTCATTGCAAATTTTGGACAAGATGGACTGTTTCAAGAAGTGGCAGAAAGGTTTTTCTCTTTGACATCTGGAGGGAGGGAGTTCCACAGGGCGGGTGCCACCACTGAGAAGGCCCTCTGCCTGGTTCCCTGTAACTTGGCTTCTCGCAGGGAGGGAACCGCCAGAAGGCCCTCGGTGCTGGACCTCAGCGTCTGGGCAGAAGGATGGGGGTGGAGACGCTCCTTCAGGTATACTGGACCGAGGCCGTTTAGGGCTTTCAAGGTCAGCACCAACACCAATATAAAATGCACGTATTCCCTCTCTCGTCTTAAGAACTTTGGGTTGAGTGAAAACGAACACGGGTGTTTTTCATTTTACAATTTTTATTATTTTGCGTTGTGGACAGTTGGCCAGCATTTCCAAAACTTGGCCCTCCAGCTCTTTTGGGACTGCTGTTCCCATCATCCCTGACCGCTGGTCCTGCTAGCTAGGGAGGGTGGGAGTTGTAGTCCAAAAACAGCTGCAGACATGATCTTCTGAAACATTGTGCTGGGTTACTTTCTGCGTCTCTTCGAACTCTGATTTTAGAAGGGGAGAGAGAAGCAATTGGGGGGGGGGTATGTGAATGGGGGGGGGAATGCTCTCACAAAAGCAGCCACATACACACCCCTAAGCACATTCATAGAATTGTAGAGTTGGGACCCCTGAGGGTCATCCAGTCCAACCCCCTACAATGCAGGGATCTCGGTTCAAGAACTCCTGACAGATGGCCACCCAATCTCTGCTTAAAAACTTCCAAGGATGGAGAGTCCGCCACCTCCCAAACAGCTCTTACTGTCAGAAAGTTTTCCTGATGTTTAGTCGGAATCTCCTTTCTTGTAGCTTGAAGCCATGGGTTCGAGTCCCGCCCTCCGGAGCAGGAGAAAACAAATTGCGTATGTGTGTACGCGCACAGATATAGCAATAGACGATGCATTTATTTTCTCGCCTTAGGAACATTAACTTTTGTAACGACAGCTGAAAATTAAAAGACTGGAAACTAAATGCCTCGCCCCCCAAAAAAGGCACGTAGATCAAGTACCTACAGGTGAAATAACAAAGCCCAGTTCATGAAAGAAAGAAAGAAAAAAAAACGAGAATAAAAGTCTTTGCATTAAGAGAGAATATTGGTGTTGCTGGATTTTCAAGCTTCGTTTCCTGTTTGCCAGGCTTGTCTCAAAAATGATAGCTTCACTGTCCATATGTAATAAAGGAATTTCAAATTATATGTAAAGTGTCTGGAAGTTCTAGTCCTCGTTAAAATCTCAAAAGATGCTCAATTTTCTCCATTATCACTGTATTCCAGAGTGGTGGGACCGAGTGCCCGGTGTAAGATTTTGGGCTGTTTCCCATTGAGTTGCAATTCCTATTTGAGCTGCTTAGATTTTAAGGACATTTTCTTGATCTGCGATTGTAGGCGTGAAAAGCAAAATAGTTTTGTTTGTGTTTTTTTTTGAGGCTGGAGCAAAACAAGGAAGTCCCTGGATGAGCCCAAGAATGTCTTTGTAAATTTTTTTTTTTTTGAAAAGGAAACAGCTGCAAAGGGAACAGCTGTGTTTTGCAAAAAATAAAAAAATTAAGGAAGTGTTGATTGGGGGCTGGTGTGTTTATGGTGCCTAACTGGGAGCAATTCCTTTGCTGTGGAAAATTTTCTGTTGCTTCGTGGTATGACCTTAGCTTGAGAGAGGCTGAACTTGCACAGAAATCCCTGCACGTAGAAACAAAGCCTCTCAGGGTCAACATTTCTTCTTGATATTCTTGCTTTCTAGTTGCGGAGAAGCTTGCTTTTTTGGGTGTTTGGGGGAGCATTTGTGTGCAAGCAGATGAATCGTGACGCCGTTTTTAAAAACCTGTTCTCCAGCAAGGTGCTTGGGGGAACTTGCGCACGAGAACGGTCTTCTGTGCAAAACGGCACCCTTGCAGCTAGAGAGCTAGCCTTTCAAGGTGGGCGGGGAGTTGCGACAGGACATGGGTGGCCATGAATGGTGCCTGTTATGCACACAGACTCCCGCAGAGACAAGGGAACATGAGTTCATGTTAAAAGGGTGCAAAACTCTTGATTGCGCCCAACTGGCCGCTTTCAAATCCCTGACGCGACTGTGCGCTGATGTTCACTGCTTTGTGTGTGTTTCTCTTTAAAGATTATCGAAAAGCGTCTCGGACACATCCGGAGCAGGGTCTTCCGGGAAGTCGAGATGCTGTATCAGTGCCAAGGACACAGGTATTTTTAATTTTATCTTTTGGTGGCTTAAGCTGTAGGGTTTTTTAAGGGGTAACTTGGACTGACGGTGCCCATAATAGTGGCTCAGATAAACCTGATGTTCCACCAGCACCTGGTTCGCCCCCATGAAACCTCCATGCTCAAGAGCAGTCTATCTGCAGCCTTGCTTTTGCAGGCTTCCTGGAGACGCATCCCGTTTGGGGGAAGAAAATGTGGGGAGGGGGTGTGTGGACCTTTCTTGGACTGACCTGGCAAGGCTGTGCAGTGGGGGAGAAAGAGAGACGTCCTCGTTCTAGGAGAAAACCATGCAAAGTGGAGATTCCCCCCCCCCCATTTTTAAATGTCCTCCCTGTCTTGCTCGCGGCAGGAACATCTTGGAGCTGATTGAGTTCTTTGAGGAGGAAGACCGGTTCTATCTTGTATTCGAGAAGATGAGAGGAGGCAAGTAGCGACGCTCGTGTCTGGCATGTTGCTGGTCGGGAACGTTTGGCCCGCAGGCCTAACCTGGCCAGCTTGATTTGGCCCTTCTGGTAGTTTTGGCTGAGCCGGGCCCGCCTGTCCTGGGTGTTGGTCCCCCAGGGGACGGGCTCCACCTGCCTGTCCAACTTTGCCTGCAGGTGGGTGAGGAAAGGGATCCCAACTCGCAGGCCGGATTAAATTATTGAACTGGAACCTGTGAAAAGATTTTATTCTCCGGTGAAGGATGGATGCTTGTCCTCTGAAAAAGCCTGGTGCCTGCGTTGTTGTTGCTATCATCATTTATTAAATACGTATACTTCCCTTCATCCGGAAAATTATGAGATGAAAAACACAAAATGCATAATAAAAACAATGGCAAACCGATAATCTACCCCTGCAAAGGGCATCAGGTTGAGCCAGGCGCTTAAAGGTGTAGAATGAAGGCACCAGATGGGCCTCTCTGGGGAGAGCGTTCCACAAACGGGGAGCCACCACAGAGAAGGCCCTGCACTTGTGTTGCCACTCTCCAGATCTCTTGAGGAGGAGGCACACAGAGAAGGGCGTTGGAGGATGATCTCAGGGTCTGGGCAGGTTCATACGGGGAGAGGCCAGTCCTTAAGGGATTGCGGTCCTGAGCCGTTTAAGGCTTTATAGGTGAAAACCAGCAATATCTGCCTCTCCTGGAGTTGGCAGCCCTGCGTGGGGAGCGAATTCCCTGCAGATTTACCTGCCGTAGTTGCAAAGAATGGAGCTGCTTCTCAGACACTACTCAGCTAAATTAACGGATGGTTAATGCAGCCATTCTACTGCAGAGCAACAACCTTCCTCCTAAAAAGTTATGTTACTAGCCCTCTTGGTTCGAAATTGAGAACTGATTCGAGTCAGACCATGAAGTTTGGCATTGCCTGCTGTCCTGATTTTTCCCCAGGCCTGCAAACTTGTATTTTTTGCTGCCTGAGATTGCTAACATTGCTGTGCCCTCTTTTCTCTCTCTGCCCCGATCTTTTCCAGGTTCCATCCTGACTCACATCCATCGCCGCCGCCATTTCAATGAGCTAGAGGCCAGTATGGTTGTGAACGACATCGCCAGCGCCCTCAATTTCTTGCACAACAAAGGTCAGCAAATCCTTTGCGAGTCTGCAAATACCACGGGGCTGTTGGGTCTTATCACTGTTATTTTGTCTGGCAACCCGGAGGGAAAGTTTGGAAGAGGGGAGTCTGAACTCTCAAAGGGACTCCCCCTAGGAGGAAAGTTTGCAGCGTTTGGAACCTTTCAGTTTAGAGAAAAGGCGACAGAGCAAAGAGTCGACACGGGAGAAGTTTATGAAATCATGGAGGAAGCAGAAAGAGGAGTTTTTCCTTCCTCCTAACAACTGGAAATTGTGGAAGTGTGATTCTGGGAAAATAGCTATAACAAACTGAAAAAGATGTTTAGATTTTCATTTGGAAAAAAACAGAATCCTTTCTCCTAGGTATCATGTTAGAGGAAATAAAAAGAACGGTCAAACCAATATTTTATGAATGCAACTACTGCGGCAAGGTTATTGATTGCCAAAAATTGGAAAAGCAGCAGCGTCCCAACTAAAACAGACTGGTTATCTAAAATGATGGAATACTTTCATATTGCCGAACTAACAGGGAGGGTAAGAGGAGATATGGTACAAAAATTGAATAAGGAGTGGCCTATCTTTAAGGAATACATCAAAATTTATGTGGAAAAAGTAGAATTTCTGACAGATACTGAGTGAATCCAGAAAATGATTAGAGTGAAAGGAGAGTAAAGTTAAGATAAAAGAAGAGATTAAAGAAATAATGAAATGCGTTTAAGCTAGTTGGAAAAATAAAGTAGCGTAACAAGAACGGCTGGAAGACAAGTCACTTGGTGGGTGTCCATGTGGGGTAGGTGTGTAGGTATGTTGATATGTGCAGTATAGGTAGGTATTATATAGAGTAATGTAGGTATGTTTTATGCTATGAAAATTAGGTAGTGTGTTGTGTAAATGTATATGTATGTGTTTTATATGTCAATAAAATAAAAAGGAAATTGTGGAAGTGTGGTGAAGGTAGGTAGATAGATAGATAGATAGATAGATAGATAGATAGATAGATAATACTTTATTCGGCTATAAGCCCACAAGGTAAAACCAATCAATAAATAAAATAGCATTTTACATTCTAAGATATCAACTAAAATATTTCATATTTCAACGCATAATCTCCTTCACGTTACATACAATCTCTAAATGTACCATATTGTGGCCTTGAATATAAAGATGGTGGATAGAGTTTACTAGATTTTTAGTAGTCATGCAGCATTCCATGAAGTCTTTTATATGAAAGAACTGAATTCAGGAATCTGGCAACCTGTAATGTTCTATAAGAGTCAATGTCTTGGAGTAGGTAGGCTAGATGTAATTCAGGTGGTTTAGCAACAGTTTCCAAAATGATTGAACTCAGAATCCTTGATCGAGGAACAATATATAAAGGACAATTAAACAAGATATGATAAAGGGATTCTATTGATTTGTTGTCACATGCGCATAAAACAGAGGTTTTACCGTTAGAAAATCTATTGCTCAGCACATTTGAGGGGAACACATTAAATCTGGCTCTAACAAAAGCGAATCTATGCGACGCAACCGATAAGGTAGACAGATATCGAGGTATCTGGGACATAAATGTAATGCCCTGATTTATCGGGGAACATGTACCTCCACCTGTAGTAAGATTTTGTTGCAAATCAACCTCCTCCAATCTTTGTTTGATGTGGTGAAGGTAGAAAGGCGGGGCTCTTCAGTGTTGAAAACCGTGGAGCTCCCTCCTGGAGGAGAAAGGGATGTTAGAATGGTAGAGTTGGAAGGGACCCCGAGGGTCATCTAGTCCAACCCTCCCCTGCCATGCAACCCGGTGTTAGAAGCGGAGAGATATAGGGCAGGAACCAGGGTTGCAGCTGCCCAAACAGAATGCCTCGTGGCCATTTTTCAAGACTGTAAGACTTCGCTTCTTGAAATTCCTCTGATTGTGCAGATAAAATATAACGAGTAGGATTTTGCAGGATGGGGGATTGGTGTGTGAAAAGGTCCAGATCCGAGGATCCCCAGGCATGCCCCTCCAGGTGGTGGGGACGTCAGATGCCATCCCGGCTCCCAGGAATCTTCACTTCTGGCATCTTTTGAACTCTGCATCTGATGGGAGGGTGTTCCACAGGGTGGGAGCTAGTTTTCTTAGGGACTAGTGCCTTTGCTTTCTTATTCCGTAACCTATATTTATACTGCGGTCCAGTTGCTGTTTTCATTTCCTCGCTTTGCGAAAAAGGTTTCTTTGATCTTGCAAGAAGTTTAGCCTCTGTGCTTTCGTTTGCTGACGCAATCTCTCTCTTTCCTTTTCAGGAATAGCACATAGAGATTTAAAACCAGAAAATATCCTTTGTGAAAGCTCCAATCAGGTAAGGAGTGGCTTCAAACACATTAACAGGATGCTCCCTCTTGTCTAAAGAGAAAGTTGTCATTTGGTGTGCGATCTGTGGAACTGCCGTCTGCAGGATGTTGGAATAAAGGGGTTGCAGACGAACATGCAGCTGCCCTTTGCAATTTGCTCTTCTCCAGATTTTGCGATGTGTTTCTCCAACGAAACAAGAGACTCTTAATCTCAGGGTTCTGGGTTCGAGATACACATTGGGCAAAAGATTCCTGCGTTGCAGGGGGTTGGACTAGATGACCCCCGTGGTCCCTTCCAACTTTACCATTCTAGGATATTAGATGCAAAAATGGCTCTGTGAATAATGTCCAATAATAATGCCCAACAACAACAACAACTTATTATTTGTATCCTGCCCATCTGGCTGGGTTTCCCCAGCCACTCTGGGCAGCTTCCAACAAAAATTAAAAATACATTAAAATAATGCTTTGAATCGGAGAAAACCCCTTGAGGATTGTGCATATTAGTTAAAAGGGTGAGTTAAGATAAATGCATGTGAAAACATGCAGGAATTTTTAATGTGGACTTCGAAATTTTTCACGGTGATGTGGAAAGCAAAAGGGGGGGGGATGAACTGAATTTGAGCTGCTTGGGGAGGGAGAAATGAGAAACTGAAATTCACAGGTTTGTCTGATTAATTCTTTCTGGAGCTATGGATTTTTTTAAAAAAAACAACAACTGGCAACTTCTTTGTCTTTCTTTCCTGCAATGCAGGTTTCGCCCGTGAAAATCTGCGATTTCGATCTAGGAAGCGGGATCAAGCTGAACGGCGATTGCTCACCCATCTCCACTCCAGAGTTGCTCACCCCGGTAAGTTCCCCCAAGCGTGGAAAAACCCAATTTATATAAAATGCTTTAAAATGCTTTAAACCAACAAAAGTGGCAGCCAGCAGGTTTTGAACGAGGAGGAAGGCTTTTTTATGTATATAATCGATGGAATTCAAAGGCGTGAGATGTGCTGAATGGTGCTGAGGTTTAGCAGGCTTTAAAAATGGAAAATCCTCCAGGAATTGCAGCGTCCGTTCACTGTGATGGCTCAGATGGAAGCCTGCATGCTTGGGTGCAGTCTACCTGTCTGCGGACACACGCCGGCTCCCTCGGCCTGAAAGCGAGATGAGCGCCGCAACCCCATAGTCTGATTCCCAGAGGTGTCTGGCTGTCCACTGTTAGAATCAGAATACTGGGGATGGATGGATTCCACCCCCACACCCCGATCCATATAGCCGCCTCTGTGTGTTTTGCTGATGTTTTGGCATTGGTGGAAAGAGGTGTTCGGCTTTGTATGGCTTGTCCGTGTGTACGTTCGGTCATCATTTGCTGCAAGCCAGCCTTCCAAAATCCCTTATGTGGGACACAAGAGCCCTTATAGAGTCCTTTGCAGGTTCTCCATCGGTCGGAGATAAGAGCAGAGGCCAATCAGAGAATATTGAGAAGCAAAGATTGTAAGCCTGATCTTTATTGAACTGTTGCAGCAGGGTGCCCCCTTCACACGGAGGAGAAGGAGGAGGACCCCGAACCAAGGTGTGCCCGCCCTTATATAGACATTTTAAATTGCCCACCCTGGAGTCCAAGACCACCCCCAGAAACAACATACCTACATCACAGAAAAGGCAGTCTACAACAGAAATCTGAGTGCGTTGTTTACCTCCTGTCTGGCAGGTTATCTGTTAATGCTCACTTGATTGGATACCCTGGGGAGCCTGGACAGTCTTTTGTAATGATAAATACTTAGTTCCTGAGCCAGGTCACAGGCTCACCCTATTCCCACACAGACATACCCTTAAGACAGGATTTGTGAAGGAAAAGACAATGGGGAGGCTTTTCCATTTTCCTTGACCTTGCAGAGAAATTGGTTTCAGGGCTGTTTTCCTGTGCTGCTTCAGATATGTGGTTTATATATTTATGTACGTGTTTGCTTGGTACGTTTATGAACATTTATTATATATATAAGACCTTAAATTTTTTATTTTATTTAATCCCCCCTTTGCATTTGTAATCTGTTTATTACATCCTTTAACTGGCGTTAACTAATGTGGTGGCTTATGGCGAGTCAAGGATCCCCCTAGGAGACCAGGAAGGGAGATATTTGCAAAATGGGAGGACGTTGGTTCTTTCCTAACAGTCCCTGACCAATGCAGACTGGTCTTGTGTGGTCGTGTTTCTCCAAGCTTAATGGCGTGCCTTTTTTATCTAGAGTGTTGCCATAGTCAGATTTGATTTCTGGCTCCATCTGGCTTGCTTATTAATGTTTTTATTTATTGTGTTCGTTTTTCCCAGGGATGGCCAACGTGCTTCTCCTGTGACGTAGATTAGGCTGGCCCCCAAAATCACCCCCAGTGAGTTTCATGGTCGGGTGGGGCGATTTGAATCCTGGATAGCTTAGTCCAGGGGTCAGCAAACTTAGCCCCAGTGTCTCCAGCGCCGATTGCGCAGAGGGCCGGGGGAGCGCGTGCCCATATGTGTGCACACACAATATTTCCGGCACACTTCCGGGTTGGAGGAGCACCGGAAATAGCTTGTGCGCATGTGCACAGGCCTCCTCTGACCCGGATGTGCGCCGGAAATAACGTTTGCGCATGCTCAAATAACGCTTGCACATGCGCACAAGGTATTTCTGGTGCTTCTCCGACCTGGAAGTGGGCAGCTGCGCAGTGCCAGTAAGAGCGGGCAGCGGGGGTCACCGCGGGCTGGATAAACGAGTACCTCCGGCCTTATCCGGCCCGCGGACCTTAGTTTGGGGACCCCTGGCTTAGTCGGTAGAGCATGAAACTCTTAATCCCAGAGCTATGGGTTCAAGCAAAAGATTCCTTCATTGAGGAATGACCTGCATGGTCAACTTCCAAATTTGATGGTCCGTTCCTGGGGCGCCAATGAGATTAGTAACTTGTGGCGTAGAATTGTGTCATGAATGTGAACACCACATCTTGTTCTGTATCTCGGCTATGCGGCTGGTTTGCGTTTCCTGAGAGGCTGTGCAGAATTGAGAAAGGTCGCATCGCGTTGGCTGTGGCTCAGTCTTTTGAATGAAAGAAACAGGCTTGGGGTGTGTTTTTTGGGGGGGAGGCACAGACCTGCGAAATGCAAATCTGCATATTCCAGTAGAAGCGAAGCAGCCAAGGGGCTCCCATTTGCAATCTGCAAACAAAGTTTTGAAAAAATTAAGTATTGCGGGGGGAGGAAGTGCACGAAACTGGGGCACCTTGCAAAGACACAGCCCCCCCCCCATCCCAGGTTTCGGGTTCCATAGTGCTCTTAATTTATTCCCCTTCCTTTCGAAAGCTTTTTAAAACTGTTGTTTTCCCACCCTAAGCAGAGAGAGGAGCCACCTGCCTCTGGTCTCTCTTGCCCCCCCCCCTCCAAACCGCTGCTGAGATGCTGTAAAATTTGCCCCTAGCAACAGCTTGGCTGATTGGCTGTCAGGCCTGAGGTTTGGGGATTTCCTCTCTCTCCCCCCCCTTCCATCTGTTTCTCTCTCCCTTCCCCTCGCCTTGCTTTGTAGAGGCTGCTCTGACCCATTTCTGCAGTGGGGGGTGGGAGACGGCCGGCTATGGACAGATTTTTTTTTAAAAAAACCAAAACTCCTGGAGTTTTAGGTAAGATCAAATCACAGCCATGTGTGTCAAAAGGGTTATAAATATCGCTATGATTAAAACGTAAACGAAACGCTCTTTGCTTTTTTTTTTTTTTGCAAAAAACCTTTGCCTTTTTGCAATCTTTTAAAAAAACGCCAAAAAAACCACCCCCACACCCTTTGCTATTTTTGCAGCAGCAGCAACAACAAAAACAATCTTTGCTGTGCAGCCCAGGGTTGTATTCAGCGTTACTCAAGAGTTGACTCATTGGAATTGATGCAAATGATTCGCGTTAATGGGTTCTGTTGATTATTATTATTATTCATTGAATTTGTACGCTGGCCTTCATCTGTAGATATCGGGGCGCATCTGCTCTCAGGTCGTATTAACACCCTAGATTTAAAGCTCTGTGACGCCGCTTTGAATGGTCACGGCTTCATCCCTCACAAAGGACCCCCCCCCCCCAGGGAAGTGCAAGTTGTTCAGGGTGCTGGGCGCTGTTTGACGAATACCTGCGCTACAGTTCCCAGACTGGTTTATCGCTCCATCCCTCTTCCCAGGGAATTGTAGCTCTGGGAAAAGGGGGGACAAAACTCTCGGCACCCTTATTTTTTTAAAAAAATATTTTTTATTAGGAAGTTAAACAGAACATATCTTACAACATATCATCCTTAATTCCCCCCCATTCCCCCCCCCGACTTCCCTCAGTTCCCATCTCTGGTTTCCCTGTAAATGCTATTCTCCGCATGTTACAAAATCGTATAGATCCTTAATTTATCTAACTGAATATTACCAATAAAAAGTTTGTGAGTGTTTATTCAAAACCTGCCAAGGAGTCCAATTCACTTTATTGCATCTTCAAATACTTTGTAAAGGGTTCCCATTCATCTTTAAAGTCACAGTTATCCTTGTCCCATCGTTTATGTGTCAGTTTTGCCAATTCTGCATAGTCCATAGTTTCTCTTGCCATAATTCTTTAGTCGGGGTTTCTTCGAACTCTCAGTACCTTTAACGCTCCCTGAATTATCTGGAGGGAGCGCCGACTGTTTTAAAGTGTTTTTTCCTAGTGCTTCGAACTCAGAACCGGTTCTCCATGCTTTCAGACAGGCTGTCTTTTCCCCACCCTTACCTGGAGACGCACCTGAGGCCTTCTGCATGCCAGGCAGGTGCCTTGCCAGTGAACTCTCCCAAAAGCCATTGAAACGTTTCCTGCATTAGCTGGGGTTCCTGCGTCTCAGCGGGTTGGACTGGATGACCCCATGGGTTCCCTCTGTGAACCCTAAGCGTGCATCCTTCCCCCGCCCTCTTTAAGTGCCCCCGAGGCAGATCGGCTCCAGAGAAGCTCTTCCCTCCTCCCTTTTCGTAAGCCGGCCGGTTGGGCGAGTTACCCGGACTCTGCGCCCTGCCCCTGTTCTGAAGGATTTGCCCGAGGCCAGATAATGTGGATTTGCGTATGTATTAATTCGAGGAAGGGCAGAGTTAGGCAGCTGACGCGGCGCCGGGCGGCTTGCGCCTCGGCTGGTTAGATCCGGTCTCGTTTGGGGAAGGGAGGATGCGGTGAAAAAGAAGAGTGAACTCTGTTTGCCTCGGTTGGTTGGCGACAGCGAAGGGTTTTTGGCGCTGTGTGGTTTTTTGCTGGTCTCGTTTTTGCAGCTGCAGTCAAGGGTTCCTCTGAGCATGTGCAGAGTGCCCTTTCCAGCACAGAACCCTTTCCTCCTCCTCCTCCTTCCTTTGCTGCGTATCTGGGATTAAAGGACAGGGTTTAGCAGGCGGTGAGCTGGGGTTCGCTGCTCCCCTCACTGATTTTTAAAGATTTCTGTATGTATACAGAAGAGTTCAGGTAGGTGCGTTCTATTTAAACCAGTTTCACTTTCCACTTCTCAGATGAACCAAGTACACTGTTCCCCCCCCCTTTTAAATCTGCAAACGACAGATTGATAATCCCGAAGCGTATAAACTGATCATCATTTTGGAATTAAAATTTAGCATGGAATTAACTTCAAGCTCCAGTTTTTCCCTCTCTCCATAACGCACCTGTGGGTTTTTTTTTAAGCTAGCCAGGAAGGGTGTCTTAAGTTTGCTGAGGATACTAAAATAGAAACACAAAAAGCTGGTATAGTCAATGTCGCCAACTGGCTCCTATCAGGGCCACCAGCATTTTAAATCTTCCTCCCCATGTGTTTTATTGTATTTCGACTATTTCTTTTAGCTGATTTGTTTCAAATAATTGGTATTTTAAAATGGATGGGTTTTTTTAAAACGCTGTAAGCTGCCAACTTGGGAGAAGTGGCAACGCAGTCAGGTGGGTGGGGTACAAATAATAAAATTTGACTATTACTATAAATGCATCAAATGAATGTCAGCCTGGATAGCTCTATTGGCCCTCCAGATGTTTGAGACTACAATTCCCATCATCCCTGACCACTGGCCCTGTTAGCTAGGGATGATGGGAGTTGTAGTTCCAAAACATCTGGAGGGCCAAGTTTGGCCATGCCTGGGTTAGATTGTGGTGCTGATAATGCCAGGGTTGCAAGTTCAGAACAGCTGCATATTCCTGCATTGCCAGGGGGTTGGGCTGGATAACCCTCAGGGTCCCTTCGAACTCTACAATTCTGGAATATTTTTTTTTTTTAATGAATGAACTCCGAGGCTCCGATCTCCAAATCTGCCCCCGCCATTTTTGTTTTCTCCAGGCACTACTAACTAGATGGATTTATTTTCTTCTTCCACGCAAGAACTGTCCCAGCGGATTGTTTCAAAGGTCTGGTGGGGGGGGGTTGCCCCCAAATTACAGCTCTCTTCCCAAGTCCTTAACTGAACCCCCCAATCTTATTGCAGAAAAAACACAAACCCCTGCTCATCTCTCGTGGGGGATAAATTCTGGGGATACAGCATGAAGCCAAAATTGTGTAGAGTCAAAACATGTTGGTTGAGATTCCCACTGGAAGTTTTGCCCCATTTTGGCCCGCTTCTTAATTATTATTATTTATTTGCCAGGCGTATATTAAGCAGAAATGTGCACAAGGTAAATGTACTCTTTAACCAGGCCTTGGGCTGATTGACACCCACCGCCCTTTTAAAATCTGGGGAGGGGTGTTGTTTGTTTGTTTTATATTTATTATGTGTTTTGAGGGGTTTTTAATTGTGATTTTATCCTGTGAAGCGCCCTGAGACCTGTGGGCATAGGTCAGTATACAAATTTAATAAATAAAAATAATAATGATATCTGTGCCGATATCCAAAGTCTGGGAAACACCAGCTTTGGGGCAGTGTGTTCTCCCCAAAAACCTGAGGTCTAGCAGCTTGGTTTGCACTTTTCAAAACAACGGACTTCCACATTTTCAAACCCTTGAGCCTTTTTGTTGTGAGATATTTCTGTGCCCCAGAACAGGTTTTTTTGCTTTATTTTTTAGCTAGTGTGAGAAAAATGCATTTGCTCACAAAGGACTTTGGGTCAAATATCTGCACATATATTTGCACCAAGTTCCTTTGCAAGTGCAATTGGAATTTTTTTTTTAAGGGGTGGGGAGAAGAACATAATTCCTGCCGTTTGTGTATTTGGGGAGATCCCAGCCCTTGCATGCACAATCCCTTCCCCTTCTTCATCGGACAGAACTATTCTGGCAGGTTTATAGCGGCGCCCTGAACATTGCAAACCCTTTTTCCAGGAAACGCTGCCTGGCTTTTTATAGACCTTGGATGGTCTCCCTCTTCTTGGCCCTGAGGGCTTCTGGGAAAGAATGTCCCGGGTTTTTTTGGGGGGGGCTTTATTTATGAGGGGTAAAATGTGGGGCAGAGGCATGTTGATCACGTGCCCCCCAGCTGAAGCAAAACTCAGCTGGTGCTGTCCAGAGAGCATGGCTACTTGGCGAAAGAGAAAATGCTTCCTGGTCTGATGGGACCCCCAGAGGCCATCTAGATCAACCCGCTGCAATGCAGACATCTCAACTGTAGCATCCAGGACAGATCACCTTCCAACCTCTGCTTAAAAACCTCCAAGGAAAGACAGCCCCCCAAGCAGGGTTAGAAACTCAAAATATACAAGTTGATCGCCAAATGGTACCTTAAACCTCGGCTGCGGTCACCATGATGGAATGTCTAGGTGCCATTTTTTCCTTGGTGAATTTTATTATTATTATTCATTTCATGTCCACGATATTTTAAAGAGGAAAATTTCAGAGCGGTGGCCCACAGATTAAAACTGGCTTCCTGGTGGCGAAGTATTGGAAAGGGAATCAGTTACCCACTAGGGGAGAATGGTTAGGTAAGCTTTCAGAATATTTAGAATTAGCCAAATTGACAGATAAGACAAAAACCAAAAAGGGAAGTGAAAAAGGAATGGGAGTGCCTAAACGAATACCTTAAAAGCCAAGGTTTGAGGACAGAAATCTGGCTAGGTCTGGAATAACCTTGTGAAGTGAAAGGATAAGAAAGAGGGATTTATATCTAGATACTAGGATAAAGATGATAAGGAAAACTGGAAGACACAATGAGAGGTAAAGGAGGTGCTGTGGGACTGGTGGAAGTCAATGTTTGTTTTTCTTTTTAGTGTTTATATTTGTGGTTTTTTTGTATGTTGGTTTTTGTGTTTTGTGTATTGTTACTTTCCGATATTTTTCGTGTTGCTGTGTGGAAAATACTAATAAATTTTATAAAATAAAATAAAACAGGCTTCCTCCACCTCAGCCCTCCAGATGTTTTTGGCCTACAACTCCCATGATCCCTAGCTAGCAGGACCAGTGGTCAAGGATGATGGGAATTGTAGTCTCAAAACATCTGGAGAGCTGAGGCGGAGGAAGCCTGCATTAAAACATCTGATCAAACTATCCAGAATAAAACAAACTCTTTAGCTTCTAGGAAAATATTTCAGATCCTTCTCTTGGGTACATTTGGCTTCTCCCCCCCCCCAAATTTTTTGATTTACCTACTTAATTTATAGAGCCTGCCCCCTAGCAGAAGAGCTATGGGAGGGCAGGTGGTGTGGTGGTTCGAATGTCAGAGATCAGGGTTCGAATTCCCACTCAGTCATGAAGCAAGACTAGGGCCTGGGAGAGACTAGGGTTCAAATCCTACCGCCACCCCGCCCAAGAAACTGCCTTGTTGTGGGGATTAGATGAAGCAGGAAAAACCACGTACGCCGCCTTACAGAAAGATGTGGGATACAAATGAACAATTTTTAACTGTGTATGTGTAATTCCCAACAATATTTTCAATCTGATTTTCTGCTTTTTAGTGAGCAGTTTGGGTGCTATTTTATGGTGCTGGAGTTGCCCTGCTCCCTCCAAACCCAATCTTATTTCTGGAGAAATTCTTGGTGGATAAATCTCGTCCTCTTTCTTTTTAAATCAACAATCATGCGGTATTGAGATCTGCACATTGTGTGAATCCTTGCCACTATACAGTATCTATCTATCTATCATCTACAGTATCATCTATCTATCTATCTATCTATCTATCTATCTATCTATCTATCATCTATCTAATAGTCTATCTAATAACATTTTATCTTTTACTCCACATAGAATGTTACATTTGTTACTCAACAGCTATATTCCAATTTGATCAAACTACGAATGCGTTTTAAGGTTCCAGTCCTCAGTGTCTTATCCAATTACATCCTTTCTAACATGTTTCGTAATACGTTCTGCTGCCTTCTTACACTCCAAACCCCACTGGGGTATGGGGAAAATACTTTTTTTATAAATAGACTACGAATGGGTCCCAGCCTCCTTTAAAAGACTCTAAATTTGTGTCTCTTATCAGTGCGGTCAGTTTTGCCATCTCTGCATATTCAAGGTTTTTCATCTGCCATTCTTCCTTTTTGGCTTTTCTCTCCTCCTTCCATTTCTGAGCATAGGGAAACCATAAAGACGGTTGAGGCTTTTCTCCCCGCCTTGCCAATCCAGATCTGTTGCTAAATAATTTCATTGTGGGAGCCAGAGATCTTAGACAGTAAAACAACTTTCCATTTGTGTAAAATGTGTGTGTTTCTGAAAGGGCAAACTGGAGCTTCTTTCCTGCAAAGTTAGTGGTTTCAAATCACATGCATTTCTTCTGCATGTGAAATCCGGAACCTTTTTGTTTGCGGTGGGGGAATTTTGAAAAGCAAAAGTGTGACCCTGTGGCTTTTAACTCTTTCTCTGCCCGATTCCTCTTTTTTTTTAAAAAAATAAATTCGACTTTATTGATTTAAAATATCATCTTACATATATATTACAAATAGTTACATCAAAATTAAACACAAAAATATAATAGAAGATAAAGAAAATAAAAAAGCAAAAAAGAGTTAACAATAAGAAATGAATATTGGTTATAACATCCTGTCTTTTCTAATAAAGTCTTCTGAAAGAAACTTCCAATCTTTTTCTATTGTCTTAATTTTATCGCACAGTTTGTTTTATAACTTTTCCTGTATATTTTTCTAGTATATTTGTTCCATTTGTTTATTATATACAAGTATCATTCAGTTCTGCTAGGATAACATCATTATTACAATATAATCTTATATATTCTCTGAATAGTCTCCATTCTCTGAAAATTTTTTGATTTGGGGCTCCTCTGACTTTTCCGGTCAGCTTTGCTAACTGAAAGTACTCTAGCGTGAGTGATTGCCAATCTATTATTGTAGGGGTTGTTTCACGTTTCCAACTTCTGTTCTCCTCCCGATTCCAGTGCGGCTCGGCTGAATACATGGCCCCGGAGGTTGTCGAAGCCTTCAACGAGGAAGCCTCGATCTACGACAAGCGCTGCGACTTGTGGAGTTTGGGGGTCATCCTCTACATTATGCTGAGCGGCTACCCGCCTTTTGTGGGCCACTGCGGGACAGACTGCGGCTGGGACCGCGGTGAAGCGTGTCCCGCTTGCCAGGTGAGCAGGCCTTGGGCTCCTTCCTCTTCTTTTGTTCCTTGCACAAATGTCAGGGTCTGCACTTGGGCAAGAAGAACCAGCTGCACCAATACATAGCTGTCAAGCGTCCCTTATTTGGCGGGACAGTCCTTTATCCCAGCGCCAGGTCCCGCTGCTGTCCCTTATTGATGATGTCCCTTAAATTTCCCGGGTTTCAAAGAAAGCAGCTCCTCTCCCTCCCTCCCTGCCGGCCAGGGAGGCGGGAGGCTCCAACTGTGTTGCTTGGCTGCGTTGCTCACCCAATAAGGAGTCTAAGAACGACTGGGGGGGTGGAGCTTGCATGCCTTGTGCTGATCAAATCAGCTGCGTTGCCTGGGGACTCGCCTTTGCTCAGCGCTTCCCAGTGGAGAGGTGACGGTGGTTTTCCTTGAGGCTTGCGGCTTCGTTTGGCTGCTGGCTGGGCTTTCTGCCTTTGGCTCGGAGGGGCTCAGAAGTTGAACATACCTGTGCTTGGAAAATCCCTTATTTTGGCTTATTTTCGAGGCTTCTAGTCCCTTATTTTCAAATCTGTAAGTTGACAGGTATGCACCAATATAAGATTTTTTTTTGGTGGTGGGGGGCACAAATAATACAGTAGATCCTCTGGATGCGAACGGGATCCGTTCCGGAGCCCTGTTCGCATCCTGAAGCGAATGCAACCCGCATCTGCACAGGTCGCGATTCGCCGCTTCCGCACATGACGTCGTTTTGAGCATCTGCGCGTGCGCAAGCAGCGAAACCCGGAAGTAACGCGCTCCGTTACTTCCGGGTCGCCACGGTGCGCAACCCGAAAAGGCTTAACCTGAAGCGACTTCAAACCGAGGTATGACTGTACATGTGGAAAAGATCTAGGGGTCCTAGCAGAGCACATGAGTGAACAGTGTAAAAGGTAAAGGGACCCCTGACCATTAGGTCCAGTCGTGGCCGACTCTGGGGTTGCGGTGCTCATCTCGCTTTATTGGCCGAGGGAGCCGGCGTACAGCTTCCGGGTCATGTGGCCAGCATGACTAAGCCGCTTCTGGCGAACCAGAGCAGCGCACGGAAACGCCATTTACCTTCCTGCCAGAGTGGTACCTATTTATCTACTTGCACTGGTGTGCTTTCGAACTGCTAGGTTGGCAGGAGCAGGGACTGAGCAACTGGAGCTCACCCTGTTGCAGGGATTCGAACCGCCGACCTTCTGATCGGCAAGTCCTAGGCTCTGTGGTTTAACCCACAGCGCCACCCGTGTCCCTTTTGTGAACAGTGTAATGCAGCAGTAAAACAGAAAAGGTGGTTTTGTATGGTTCCGTGACCCTTCCTTCCTTCCTTCCAGAACATGTTATTTGAAAGCATCCAGGAGGGGAAGTATGAATTCCCTGACAAGGACTGGGCTCACATCTCTTTCGGAGCCAAAGACCTCATTTCCAAGCTGCTGGTCAGAGATGCCAAGAAGCGCCTCAGCGCAGCCGAAGTTCTCAAGCACTCGTGGGTGCAAGGGGTGAGTGCAGGGGGGGGGAGGCGGGAGGGGTTCGTTGGTTTGGGGTTAGGGTGTTCTTCTGTTTTTTTGCAGCCTCCAATAAACCTGTCCCGTTTTTTTCTCTGCATGAAATGAGACAAGCCTTTGGTTCATCTAGGTCAGTATTGTGTACACTGGCTGGCAGCATCTCTACAGAGATTCAGGCAGGCCCCTTCTGGAGAGGGACTTTGTAGTAAAGTCAGGGTAGGTTTAATTCCACCACGCTGACATCATGTAGTAATGCTCTACCCCTTCCTCTCCTGTCCAGCTGGATCAGGTTTAGAGGAATGGCGGTCGGAGGCATATACTTTTTTCAGGACAAAACGCATCAAGAAAGGTAGTTGCTGCCACCTCTCCCTTGTACCAGGGGCACCAGAAGGCTTCACCCAGGGGAGAAGGTTATCCTCTCAGTTACCGGCTGCCCCACCCTGCAAGTTGCTTCCACAACTTGGAATTCAGGCAGAAATTCAACAGATACACATTCCCAGAGTGATTAGGGTTGATAACTCCTTCACACCCAGGCAGCCTTTTTTGGTACCAGGTGCCACTAATCAACTTGGAGAGTTTCCTTCCTTCAGATGCCTGAGATAAGCAAATCACACTTTCAGAGACTGTTAGTCTGCATCTTTAAAATAACAAAACACATGCCCCATAAATCCTATGGCCTTTGGTCTTCCCATAATACTTTGCTCCTTACTTGACCAAAGTTTTGTCTATTGAAATTTCCTAACTTTCTCTACAGACTTAACCTGGGACTTTCCCCTGTAAAGATTCCCTTGGCTCCTAAGCAAGCCTGCACTTAACCAAGATTGCAGAGGTCCTTTGCCGTCTCTGTGGGCAATTGGGAACTATACTTAAAGAGTCTAGTTCTTAACAGTTCTGCGTTTAACAAGTTAGCCTCTAGGAGAAAGCCATCACAATGAGGATGCATAATAATAATAATAAAAATAAAATTTATTATTTATACCCCGCCCATCTGGCTGGGCTTCCCCAGCCACTCTGGGCGGCTTCCAACAAAATATTAAAATACCGTAATACATCAAACATTAAAAGCTTCCCTAAACAGGGCTGCTAATCAGAAGCAAAACAGAGGATATCTGTCTGATCAGGATTCACAGTGTGGGTTTGAAACCCCTGGTGCTCTAGGTGGCGCTGTGGAGCTATCCTCTGAAGGTTCCTCAAACCCTGCCTTTCATTTTTTGAATTTTTTTTATTATTATTAATTTTCCATTTAAACATATATAATCACATCATTATTATCCAATTTCCCTCTTTGGCTCTTCAGAGCCTGCCAACTTCCTTCCCTCCCACCTCTCGGCTTTCAAAGTTAACCTTTATATCATAGTATTTTATATATTTTCCAAGTCTAATAAGACTCATTACAAAATCCTCAAAATTAAATATAGAAAGGTAAAAAAAATTCTCATTACAGATCTTCAGATAAGCCTACTAGTCGTGTTAATTGCATACAATGAGCTTTCAGATGTTGTATAAATTGACTCCAGTCTTTTTGGAATACTTGATTGTGCTGGTTTCTGATTTTCCCCATTAGCTTTGCCAGTTCCGCAAAGTCCATCATTTTCATCTGCCATTCTTCTTTTGTTGCTGTTTCCATTTTGGGGCTAAAAGGGTTCTTGCCGCTGTTGTTGCATACATGAACAGTCTTTTATCTTTTTTTGGTATCTCTTCACCTACTATACCCAGTAAAAAGGCTTCTGCAAAAGACTACAAAAGACATTGGATGTAATATTCAGTTAGAATCTTGGGAAAGTCTGTGGAATGAAGGTATTAAATTTACTGCACATAGTGCGCTTCAAGAAAATGTGATGAAAATGATGTATAGATGGTATTTAACACCATCAAAACTTGCTAAAATGTATAGGACAAGATCTAACGAGTGTTGGAAAGGTAAAGAGAAGGAAGGTATCTTTCACCATATGTGGTGCACTTGTATAAGAGGTGAAGGATTTCTGGGAAATGATATATAATGAGTTAAAGAAAATGTTTAAATACACTTTTGATAAAAACCCTGCCTTTCAGATAAAATATAGCAGTATGAGAAAGTTGTACCTTCGTAAATTTGTGTCGTGTCCCCCCCGCCCCCACTTTTGGTTGTGGGAAGTCGTAGAGCAGAGTTCCCCAAACTTGGGTGTCCAGGTGTTTTTGCACTACAATTCCCATGATCCCTAGCTAGCAGGACCCCCACGGTCAGGAATGGTGGGAGTTATAGTCCGAAAACAGCTGGAGGCACAAGTTTGGGAAACCCTGTTGCAGACAGAAAATCTTGCCTTGGTATGATATTAGCTCTCACGCTCTCTCTCGTTTTTTTCTTTTCAGTGTGCTCCGGATAACACTCTCCCAACCCCAATCATTCTTCAAAGGTAAGAGGAAACCCTTGAACCTCCAACCCATAATTTTGTTCTGCCTCCACAGTAGGGATGGGCAATACCTGGTTTTCAATATCGCCAGCTAAATGGCATGATGCAGGTGGCGCTGTGGGTTAAACCACAGAGCCTAGGACTTGCCGATCAGAAGGTTGGCGGTTCGAATCCCCGCAATGACGGGGTGAGCTCCCGTTGTTCGCTCCCTGCTCCTGCCAACCTAGCAGTTCGAAAGCACGTTAGAGTGAAGCGAGATGAGCGCCGCAACCCCAGAGTCGTTTGTGACTGGACCTAACGGTCAGGGGTCCCTTTACCTTTAAATGTCACGATATACCAATATATCACAATGTCTGAAATAAGGATGGAGCTATGTAGAGGCCTTGGCTGGCTTCACAGTTTACCCCGTGTTGTGATTTTTGTATAGCACACACAGAGGTAAAGGTAAAGGGACCTCTGTCCGTTAGGTGCAGTCGTGGACGGCTCTGGGGTTGCGGCGATTGCTTTGCATCTGGTTGGGCCCATGAGAATAGAATAGAGTAGAGTTTATTATTTATACCCCGCCCATCTGGCTGGGTTTTCTCAGCCACTCTGGGCGGCTTCCAACAAAGTATTAAAATACAGTGGTCTGTTAAACATTAAAAGCTTCCCTAAAGAGGGCTGCCTTCAGATGTCTTCTAAAAGTCTGGTAGTTGTTTATCTCTTTGACATCTGGTGGGAGGGCGTTCCACAGGGCGGGTGCCACCACTGAGAAGGCCCTCTGCCTGGTTCCCTGTAACCTCGCAAGGAAGGAACTGCCAGAAAGCCCTCGGCGCTGGACCTCAGTGTCTGGGCAGAATGATGGAACGTGGAGACGCTCCTTCAGGTATACAGGACCGAGGCCGTTTAGGGCTTTCAAGGTCAGCACCAACGCTTTGAATTGTGCTCCGAAATGTCCTGGGAGAAGAAGATGCTAGGCTTTGCAGGGGCTGCTGGTCCGATCCGGCAGGTCTCTTCTCCTTTCCTAAACACGCCACCCCCTGCTCTCCGCAGGAACAGCTGTGCCAAAGAGCTGACGTCCTTTGCGGCCGAAGCCATCGCCGTCAACCGCCAGCTGATGCGGGACGAGGAGGAGGATGAGGCTGCCGTGGAGTCGCACTCCCCCATCATCATCAAAGCTACCTCACGCTCCATGCAGCTCTCGCCGCCGTCCGAGTCCAAGCTGGCCAAGCGGCGGCAGAAGACCAGCATGGCAAAATTGGACGCCAACCAGCATCTGGTTACCCCCTTGGTCCTGGTGGGGGATCACATGTGAACGCCCCTTCCTCCGGCTGCGTGTACATCCCCGTTCCCCCCCTCCCCAATTTTGGACAATATATCTATATATGTATACTGTTTTTGATAGCTGGGGGGGAAAGAAAAACAAGATCAGACCCCTCTCTTTCAAGTTGGCTGGATTCCAAGGATCTATTCTTTCTTTTCTTTTCGTTTTGTATTGTTTCCTGGTCTTGTTTTGAACACTGGCTCCTCTCGACTCCCCCCCCCCACTCTTCTCCCCTCTTTTTTTCCTTTATAAATCTCTCTTAAAGGAAAAAAAGAAAAACCAACTTCCATATTAACTCACCTATAGTTTTTTTTAATTAAACTCCCCCCCCCCCAAAGGTTGCATTTTGACACACGTGTAATATATTTTCGCTTTTTTAAAACAAAAAATAAATGGATTTCCCTGCCCCCACTTCCCTCCTGCTTCTTTGGAAATACCAGGTTGACATGCGCCCCCCCCCCCCCCCCCGGAAAAGCTTAAAAAAACACCAGGCTACTGTTACTCTGTTTTCTGTTGCCTCTTTTTATACTGTGAAAATATTGGGGATGGGGGAGAGGCGTACCCTTAAAAGTTCTCAACTTTTTAAAGGTAGCATTTTAAGTATTTGGGTGTATTATTCCTTTTTTTCTCCCCATTTCCTTTTTTTTTTATGTGGCGTTGCTGTTTCTCTTCCTCCCTCCCTTATTTCTAAAAAAATGTTTTGTTTCATTTTCAACCTAACGGAATTCTAGAACTGAAAACAGCAGCTGCGGTTTGAGGGGTGTGGCGTGTGGATTTAGGTTTTGCCCCAGAAGGCATCATGGGCGCTTATGGGGGGGTCGGGTTTGTAAAGATCCATTTGATTGGGGTGGCGATCGTGGGCAGAGTCCCTCCCCGCCATACACCCCCCCCCCCGAGAGCTGCCGATTCTGTAAGGTTTGGGGTGGGAGTGTTTTGGGCTCTCCGGCAGTTGTCCCGAGAGAGCCGGCCCAGAGTATCAAGGGGCCCGTTCTTGTCCACCCCCCACCCCTGCCCCCCAAAATAACACAGCCCATTTTGTTTCAAACCCAGGTTCCCCCTATTTCTGCGGGGAGGAAAGAGATTGGCATTGATCAAGATGGGTTTGTCGCTGCCACCCCCATCCCAAAATGGGTTTGTTTTGTTTAGCGGAAAAGTCACTGCGCAAAAAAAAAAAAAAAAAACAGCCCCGAAATTTGCACAAGTGTGTGCTCCCACCCCCGGCGCCGCTGGGCTCCAGCTCCTGTCCGTGCTAAGCTAGCTCAGCTGATGGTCAGGAGGAAGGTGGGCGTTGTGTATCTGGGGCAACAACTTCTAGAGCCACGTTTCCCAAACTCCAGCTGTTCTTGGACAACAACTCCCATGATCCCTGTCTAGCAGGACCATTGGCCAGGGATGATGGGAACTGTAGTCCCAAAAACAGCCAGAGACCCAAGTTTGGGACACATTGTTTTAGAGGGTCTCTTTTGGGAGGTTCTGGGTGGGGGCTGTCTCTTGCTGCAGCTGTTTCCCGTCCGTTTTGCGGCTGTCCCTCTCCGAGCGAAAAGTTTGGTCTGGTTCAGAGGGGGGTCTTTGCTTGGGGTGGGTGGTCTTGCCTCTCGTTCCTCCATCCGAGGCTGTCTGCGGGGAGACCCTCTTACCAGCTTGCCAAGATCATGGCATAGCTGTGCCCAAACCGCAGGCCCTTTAAATGGGGCTGGGGCGGGTTCCACCCTCTTCCCTCCTTGCTGGGTGGGTGATGGGACTCTCTGTGTTGCCCTCTTTGCATTGTGCAAAGCCCTCTGTCCTGCGATGGGACGAGGCAAAGCTCCATCTTGAGCACTCGCTTCATTGGTTTCTAAAAGCCTTTGGAGGTTGTAGCCACAGACGAGCGGTTTCAAATAAAATTTAAAGAATTGTCCAGTGGGCCCAGGAATGACAAACCAGCACTGGCGGATTCTCCCTGGTTTGTTGTTGTTTTGAGTTTGCTTTATTTCATTGTGGCAGCTTCCCCCCCGGCTGTTAAACTTGCTTAAAACTCCTGTCCGGATGTGCATATCTGGAATTTTGATAGGATTGTGTTATCAGAGTGATAATTTCTTCTCTTATTCTCTCCCCCCCACCGACTTAAGAAATACTATGCAATAGTTGTCTAGGTAGAGATAGATGATAGCAAAAAAACTTTTTTCTTTTTTAAGTCTTCAGGTAACCCTAACTTCCATCTGTGGGTGAAAGGCGTAATTGGGTTGTGAAATAGTTTGGCCCTCCCACTTTGGGACCCCGCCCCCAAAGAAAACCACAAACATGGCATCTGGGGTTGTGTCCAAAGTCATTCATACTTACAGTTAGACCGATTGGCATTGATTGACCTATGTAAGTGCGGTCCATCAATTTCAGTGGTTCTGCTCAGAGTATGATTCCACTCCCACCCCCTCTGGCTGTGAAATTTATTGTCGCTTTCTTTTCACAAACATTCAGCATCTAGCAAATGTCTTTTCAAGGGGGATGGGGGGGTCAGATTGGGATGTGAGGTTCACTGTGTAAAGTTGGTGAGAGGTTTTCTTTTTTTTTAAGGGGTGGGGAACCCCTTTATCTTTCTTTTTAAACTTTGTTTTACATCACATTTTGTTATTTGGTTGTAGAGCTTCATCTTAGGGTAAGAAATACTTGAACATCGGACGGCTGTGCACCAATGCCGCCGCCTTTTTGGTCAGGAAAGCTGTCTCAAGGCTGCGGGTGATGGCTGTGACCTTTTTTGGGGATGGTGTTTTTCACCCTTCCAGGGCAAGAAGCGAAGGCAACTCTTTGCATCTGGGACTGAGAGTGGCGGTTTCTGCGCTGCTTTTGCTTGCAAGAGCATTCGCAAGAGATGTTGCAAGGTTAGCTTCAGTTCCTTGGGTGGAAAGAGGGGAGATTTTCTCCCCCTTTCTCGGCTGTTATCTAAGCAGCAGATTTTCTGATCTGTTTAGGAACCGCTTCCCTCTTTGGGTTTATTTTACCTTTCCTAAAAAATTCTGGGAATTGCCGACTTCTGAGGGCATAGTCTTCTTGAAGGTCCCCGAGATCCTGCACAGTTGAACAGTTCCCAGCAATTGGGAGCCAAAGCAGATGTGCAGTTCCCAGGATGCCCAGGATTGGGACCCACAGTAGATGCACAGCTCCCAGTGTCCGCAGTACTGGGAGCTACAATGGTTCAGAAACGGGTTTTAACGTTTGCAGTGGTGATGTTAAAATGATAGCTGATTTCTCCCTGGGGTGGGTTGTTGTTTTTTTTGCGGCAGGGTGCCGGGCGTACCTTTGAAAAACAGCATACCCTTGTTTTTAAAAGCAGATTTTTTGAGCATAGGAACACTTCCTGTGACGTTTTTTGGGTTTTGTCTAAGCCCACTTATTCAGTACTACACCAGTACTACGCATGTAATATCTCAGAAACACATAGTGGTTTCTGCAGTAGAAGTTGCAGATAGGTAAGTTGGTCTGCAGCTATGTCTGTTCCTCCAGAAACAACGTGGTCCTCGTATTCTGCTGACCCTGTCCAGGCGGTGGCGACCGTAAGGTCCGCGAGTGATCCTCGTTGCCTCTGAGAGGGCCAGATAATTTGTATGGGATCATGTTCTTCTTCTGTGTTAGTGATCCTGTTTTGGGGAAGGTGGGTGGGTGAGTGCCCCCCACCCCACCCAGTTCATTACTGAAGGGCCAAAATTCAGGAGTGCTGGAAACTCCCTCAGCAACAAGCCCATGTTGAGTTGTCGACTCGCAGGGTTGTGGTTAAGCTTGTGTGGTTTGGCTTTCGAACCAAAGTTCTTTGGCGAAAACCACTCCCTTCTCTTTCTCTCTTCCTCTCTTCAAATAAAGGGGACTTCTCAGGATAATTTCAGCGTGTGAAGGACTGCTCAAAGGTTTCCTTTTCCCAACTTGAGTCTTTTTGACTTTTGCCCGGCGTTTTATGAAAACAAAACGCCAGAGAGTGTGCTTCATTGAGCACTGTTGCAGAATAAAATGATTTGAAGCGCTTTAATGTGGCTGTTGCGGTTCTTCGCTCCCCCTTTGGGCTTATATACCTTCATATGCATACCCTCTCTGGCCAAGGGTGTGCATTATTTTGTGTGTGCAAGCGGGCAATGTGCTAGGATCGCGCCACCACAAAGTACCTGGATTTGGTAGCAAACCAGCATTGGAAATCATTCAGCGTAATGGAATCAAATCCCATAATGGAAGTTTAATCAAGTCCACCTCTTCTTTCCTGAGTGGTGAATGACTCGCATCCTTGTGCATGGAATTGGGTTTGAGCGTCGCTGAAAGTCAACTCTTCCCGCTCCCCCAATTTCTGATCGGATGATTGTTTTGTGGCTTGAAAACGCCAGGCGATTGTGATGGTTTGGCACGTGGTCATTTTTGTTTCTTTAAAGAACTGCTGTTGTGAAGACACAATCATGCCTTCCCATTCTTGTGTGGCCAAGTCAGATCAGGAACCCAGCCTTGCTTGGTTGGGGTTGGCTTTTGCCAACATAGTGATGAGCTCCCCCGCCCCACTCCCCATCTTGCTTAAACTGGGGAGGTAAGAAGTCCGATTCAGTCCTAGCGGGGAGACACAATAAATTGCATTGAAAGCAACAGTTACGGCTAACGTCTAGTTCCCATTTCAATGGGGTGAGTCATGATTAGCAAGTGAGCTGGATTTTCTCCCCATGCCCCCCCTAAAATATATTTAGGCTTTTCATATGTGTGTGTTGAAATTTTGTTTCTGTTTAATGGTTATTCTCAGGACGTGAGCAAAATCCTGATCCTTCTCCTTACTCCCGCGATTGTGCACCTTTTCGTTTGTGTGACCAAAACTGGTGGTGCTTTTCTTTTTTTCCACCGCTCAATTCAGATAAAATGTGTGTTTTCTTCCTCTTCCTTTTAAGGCTCCCTCCCTCCCTTCTTTACTGGGAAATAAGTCTTCCTATCATACAGTCTCACACTACAATACACACCAAAGCTCAGATCTTCTAACATGCAAGGAATTCTGGGCTTTGGAAACGGCGAACCTGTGTCCTTCCACTTGCTTGACCACAGGTTCCCCTCATCCTTGCCTTTAAGAATACCCTTTATTGGATCGCCTTGAAGTAGTCGCCCACAATCCCCCTGGTTTGGAAGCTGGAAGAGTTTAAACTGAGTTCAAAGTTACTTGTCTCCCATAGAGATATGAGGGACCTCTTGTCTCTATGATGGGGACTTAATCCAGTGTACCCTTTTGACATCCTCTTAACCAGCCTTCTCAAGGTTGCTTTCCAGGTATACTATCTTTGGTTTGTGTTATCCCACCCCCCCCCAAGTCTTTAAACTGTGCATGGATTTTTAACCCTTATATTGCCAAAGTTCTTAGTTTAAACTTCTCTTTCTTCCACCAGTCCGCCCCACCAAAATGTTTTTCTTTGTGAAATTATTTTATTGGAAATTCTTTTTTTCTGTACCTCCTTATTATGAGTTGTATTAACTGCAAATTTGAGGTGGTGGTGGGAATGTAATCGCTTTAAACGACGTCTCCTTCCTTTAAATTTTACGTTTCCTTAGATGTTGGTTAGCAACATTTTACTGTGAAAATCTGTTTCTTTTCACGTCCCTCCTTTTTTTTTTTTTTTGCGGGGGTGGGATTCAGTCCAGGAGAAATGTTTTCCTCTGGTTATCAGAAAGACTGCCAAAGGTTTTGTGGAGCTTTTAAATTTAAGTTTATTTTATTTTTTTTGGACATGCAGTCACCTTAACGTACCGTTGGGGACTCTTATGAGCAGGAAGTCCTTCAGAAAGGGACTGGTTTAAAAAAAAAAAAGAAATTTAAAAAAGAAAAAAAAAGAGAAAAAAACCATAAAAATATATAAAAAATAAAAACTTATAAGACAACAGCAACCAAGCACTTTATTAACTGATACAGCTTGATGGAATTTTTTCCTTCGTAACACCTTGTTGATGCCAGAATTTTTTGTATTCTGTTTTGTAAGAATTTAATAAATGCATTGAAACACATAAATGAATTGAATGTTTTTGGAGTTGGAGTCTGTCTGTTTTTCAAAATATAAATTTTAAAAATGCTGCTTAAGGTCCCCCCACACTTCCCAAGATCCTCTTAGAAATGGCGGAACTACAAGTGGCGTATCACAATGTCTGAAATAAGGATGGAGCTATACAAGGGCAATGACTGGCTTCACGGTCTTCCCCACATCGTGATTTTTGCAAAGCACACACAGACACATCACAATTAGCGATACATAGCCAGGTGAAAAAATTATGAAACCGATATCATAATATAGACTTCAAACAGGTTTTGGACGATATATCACCCAGCCCTACGGGCAACCAGCGTAGCTTTTTTAAAAAATTGGGGCTGATATATAAATGGAACCCCAGCCAGTAATCTGGCTGCTGCATTTTGGACCAAAGTGAAGGTTCTGAGTTTCCTCCAAGGGCAGCCCCACGGACAGTGTGTTGCAGTAGTCCAGTCTGGAAGTTGCCATGGAGTCCATTCACCTAGTCATCTCTCTAGCAACCAGTTCACCATCATTAAAGAGAAGGGTCAGCAAGCATCCGGGACTGGAAGCCCTGCTCATAATAATAATAATAATAATAAATATTTTATTATTTATACCCCACCCATCTGGCTGGGCTCCCCAGCCACTCTGAGCGGCTTCCAAAAAAATACTAAAATACTGTAATACATCAAACATTAAAAGCTTCCCTAAACAGGGCTGCCTTCAGATGTCTTCTAAAAGTCTGGTAGTTGTTGTTCTCTTTGACATCTGGTGGCAGGGTGTTCCACAGGGCGGGCGCCACCACCAAGAAGGCCCTCTGCCTGGTTCCCTGTAACTTGGCTTCTCGCAATGAGGGAACCGCCAGAAGGCCCTTGGCGCTGGACCTCAGTGTCCGGGCAGAAGGATGGGGGTGGAGACGCTCCTTTAAGTATACTGGGCCGAGGCCGTTTAGGGCTTTCAAGGTCAGCACCTTTGAATTGTGCTCGGAAAGTTCAGGGAAGTTTTTTATGTCTGACCTGACGCTTTATTATTTTTAATATTTTGCTGGAAGCCACCCAGAGTGGGTGGGGAAACCCTGCCAGACGGGCGGGGTATAAACAATAAAATGATGATGGTGATGATGATGATGATGATGACGACCATAGGAGTCGAGTGGATGCAGCTGCGCACCACTGGTGTGGTGGTGTGGTTGTTACACAGATCCTCCCCATGTGATGATCATTGCTTAGCCTCGGGTAGCGTGGCAAAAGCAAGACCAGAGACAGGAGCAGTGTGGCTGCAGTCTTTTCCCCAAGGGCATATCTGTTGTTCACGCAAAGCCCGGCGGGTGGGGAACTTCAAGCCTTGGGGGTGGGTTGCGGTTCTGGGGGTGAAAAACCACTGCGTTAGCCATCACTGAATTTTATACGCTGCCCATCTTGACTGGGTTGCCCCTGCCACTCTGGGTGGCTTCATTCCCGGGATTGTGGCCACTGTCACCTGCTGGCAGCTTCTAGGAGCCACAGGTGAGAGCTGAGTGCTGGTGGGGACCAAAGGTGGACAAACTGCCCCAGAAGGAAGAGGACGTGTTTCCCGCCACCAGAGGTACATTACATGTTTAGTCGTGTCCGACTCTTCGTGACCCCCTGGACCAGAGCACGCCAGGCACTCCTGTCTTCCACTGCCTCCCGCAGTTTGGTCAAACTCAGGTTAGTAGCTTTGAGAACACTGTCCCACCATCTCGTCCTCCGTCGTCCCCTTCTCCTTGTGCCCTCCATCTTTCCCAACATCAGGGTCTTTTCCAGGGAGTCTTCTCTTCTCATGAGGTGGCCAAAGTAGTGGAGCCTCAGCTTCAGGATCTGTCCTTCCAGTGAGCACTCAGGGCTGATTTCCTTCAGAATGGAGTGGTTTGATCTTCTTGCAGTCCATGGGACTCTCAAGAGTCTCCTCCAGCACCAGAATTCAAAAGCATCCATTCTTCGGCGATCAGCCTTCTTTATGCTCCAGCTCTCACTTCCATACATCACTCCATACACCCGGGTGAAATCATCTCAGGGCCATGAATGAATGTCAAGGTAACCTTGGGACAGTTGCTACCTCTTGGTGCAACCTACCCCACAGGGTTGTTGTAGGGGGTAAAATGAATGTGTTGGTGGTGGCAGGTACACAGCTTTGTACAGCTTGCTGGATAAAGGGTGGTGCATGTAAAAATGTCAGACAAGCCCTGTAGCAGGATCAGACCAGAGACTCATCTGCTCTAACATCATCTTGGATACAGCAGTTGTCTATATGCCTCTGGGAAACTCACCAGTGGGGCATGATCACCTTGGCAACCTCCCTGTTCCTCCTCCCCAGCAACCGTGATTCTCAAGTGTATCCCGCCATCATAACTAGAAGCCTTGGATAGTCAAAGCTTCCATACAGGTGAGCAAGAGGCCCGGGTTATAAATAAGGCGAATGCAGCTATTTCAGGCACATTTTGAAAAGAGTTTTTGCTTTCTGTTTTTTTCTCTGTGACTCACCTCTTTAAGTCTGACCTTTTGATGCTTGAGCTATCTTTTAGGACCCACCCTATTCTTGCGACTAATATTTTTTAATATTGAATTGTTGAATATATGCAGGCTACCCTGGGACGTTAGAGTGACGGGTGGGTAAGAAACCAAATAAAACAATTCCGTGCAATATTAATTCCCCCCCCCAATGTTTTCACAATGACCTTCGAATCAGGTAATTGCATTGTTTCACGAGTTGACTTTCCACCCTCATCTGCAGTGTTTTTCTCAAACCTTTTCTACTGCATTATGTCTTTATTGCAAAAAAAATTCCTATATTACAATTATTTTGCCATTTTTCTTCCATTGCTTTTCTTGAATCCTGCCCACAATTTCATTTGTCTGTAATGCTTTTCCAAAGTCCATGAAAGGCCTCTATTCTTCTATGAAAAGTTCATCGTTTTGATATCGTAATTTCGCAGTCAGCTTTCTGCTTAGTAATAAAACCATTTACCTTATTTTTCTCTCTGCCTTCAAGAGAGATGGGTGGGTGGGTGTCTTTAGTACATTTGGAGGGGTTTTGTTTGTTTTGTTCGTTACCAGCAAATTGTGCTTACCAGAGGGTTCACCCGTGAATCACAAAGTTTAAAAAGGAACAGTCCAAAGGGTTGGGCAGAAAGATTAGATGTCACGATGGGTGTCTTTCACCTCTCCAAATGGCAAGGAGAGCCTCTGGGACAGGGAAGAACCGTTGACAAATCCGCTGAAAATAACCCTCCGTAATCACGTAGAAATCTGCATCTTTGTAGGGTTGGCTGCCTTCCTTAACCCTTAAGTCCGATCTATTCATTCGGGTGCTGGCTTGTTTGATCCCTGGGCTCAGGAGAGGAACACTGCAGAACTGGGAGAAGATTCCCAGCGTTATATTGGAATGGTTCACTGTTCCTAAGTCTTGCCCCTTCTTCCACTGTGCCTCCGATGGAAGGGGGCACTTCCTTAAAACGCCCCTTTGCTCCTAGGGTGGCAACAACTCTGGAGGTGGTAGTTGCAGAGCCGACACAGAAGGACAGGTAATCTTATTTATTTCATACTGCTTGGAAAGCGCTCTCGGCGATGCACACAAACAAAACTGGGGACAAAGCACCTCCCTTTGGGAGGAGGAAAAACGATGGATGTCAAAATAAGGGGGAGCGGCTACACAAAACCACTGCACGCTGTCTAAAATGCCATGAGAAGCTTTGCTGAATCGTGGCTGTGAGATTTTGTACATCAAGTAATAGGGAAGTTAACAAGGCTTGCTTCCAAGTGAAATGTATGCATAGGGATTGCAACGTAATAGTCCCTCTGTGTGTGTGTGGGGGGGCACTCGGCAGGTCCAGATTTCTTTTTACTTATGTTTTTAATCTGCAGGCAGAAGCTAGCTCTCCTTTACCACGTCTGTTCATCCTGCGGTCTGCAGCAACCTCTAGTGTTCATTTGGTGTGTTTCTTTAATGACGCTCCCATTACATTTCCTTTCCACTGTGGAAATTTCAATGCACTATGCGCTGAAAGCTGTATCAAACTATTTAAAGTGGTTATGGCTTTAAAGAATTCTGGTAACTGTAGTTTTGATGGTGGAACAGCATGGTGGACTCTCCTTCAATGGAAGTTATTAAGCAGAGGTTGGACAGCCACTTGTCAGCATAGGAGTCAACTCCTAGGGATTGAGGTCCCTTTGGTCCCCCCAATAAAATATTTGAGGGATCTGCCCCCCCAAAAAAAGTTGAGGTGAGTTTCCATTCAAAGTGTATGTGTGTGTGATCTTATGTGATTATGTGGGGTGGAGCTCATCTCATCCCCACCCCCCAAGGACAATATTTTATTCAAGTTGGCACCCCTGCCTATCAGAGACTCTCTAGCTGAGATCCCTGCTTCGCAGGGGGTTGGACTAGATGATGCTTGGGTGTCCCTTCCAACTCAGGAAGAACTTTCTGACAGTCCAAGCCATGGATCGTTCTCTCTTGGGAGGTGGTGGATTCTCCTTCCTTTAAATCGGAACCAGTGAAGGTCCTAAGTGTCTGGAGGCAGTTGGAGGATGGATGGCGGCTAACGGATTGAGGTTGAATCCTGACAAGACAAATGATGTTTTGGGGGAACAAGGGGTGGATGGGACTTTCTGGTCCTGAACAGGTAACTGTGACCCTAAAGGACCAGTTACGCAGCCTGGGGGTCATTTTGGACTCACAGCTGTCCATGGAGGCGCAGTTCAATTCTGCATCCACGGTGGGCATCTGCCAGATCCATCTGAAACCCTCCCGGCCTGCTCTGTGTCTCACCAGAATGGTCCATGCTCTGGTTTTCTCCCGCTTGGACTACTGCCATGCGCTCTCTGTGGGGCTACCCTTGAAGGTAACTCAGAAATGACAACTAATCCAGAATGCAGCAGCTAGACTGGTGACTGCCAGAGGCATACATATATATATATGAATATAAGTCTCACTTTCCCCCCAAATTCTGTGAAAAGTTAAAGTGTGGCTTATAATCACGACCTTACGGTATGCAGCCAGGAGCGCAAGGCAAACAGCGCCAGGAGCTCCGCAAAGTGGCACCTGCCCTGTGCGTAGTCCCCTGCCCTCTCCCTCAAAGCCGGAAGGGGAGAGCAAGGAAGGGGAAAGGCCCTCAGCGCAGACCCCCCCCCCAAGTATGCAGCCAGGAGCAGCGAGGAATGGAGCAGCTTATATTCAGGGTTTTTTCTTTTTTTCTCCCCCCCCCCATCAATTTTAAAAGTGCGGCTTATATTCGGGCCAATACGGGTCCTAAAGGATCTTCACTGGCTCCTAGTATGTTCCATACGTGACCTTTAGAGCCCTAAATAGCCTCGGCCCTCTATGCCCAAAGGAGCATCTCCACCCCCATCGTCCATCCCGGACACTGAGATTCAGATCCGAGGGCCTTCTGGCGGTTCCCTCGCTGCGAGAAGTGAGGTTACAGGGAACCAGGCAGAGGGCCTTCTCGGTGGTGGCGCCCGCCTTGTGGAACACCCTCCCATCAGAAGCCAAGGAGACAAATAACTATATTTCAGAAGACATCTGAAGACAGTCCAGTATCGGGAAGCTTTTTAATGTTTGACGTTTTATTGTTTTAATATTCTGTTGGAAGCAACCCAGAATGGCTGTGACAACCTAGCCCATGGGTAGGCAACCTAAGGCCCAGGGGCCAGATTTGGCCCAATCACCTTCTAAATCTGGTCCACGGCCTGCCTGGTGTTTTTACAAGAGTAGAGTGTGTGCTTTTACCGTATTTTTCGGCCCATAGGGCGCACCTAGTTTTTTGGGGGGGAAGTAAAGATTTTTTTATTTATTTCCCCCCCCCCAGGCGCGGGGCTGGGGCGGGGGAATCCCGAGCTTCCCCTGACCCCAGATCAGGCAGCTCTCCACAAGCCGTGGGAGAGCTGCGCAACTTTGCGCAGCCCTCCCACAGCTTGCAGAGAGCTGCGCGAAGCCCGAAGCCTGGGGGGCGCTGAGCTCGGGTGCAGGCACCTCTCACCAAGCCGTGGGAGAGCTGCACGAAGTCGCGCAGCTCTCCCACGGCTTGCGGAGAGCTTCCTGATGCCTGGAGAGCGAGAGGGGTCAGTGCGCATCGCCCCCTCTTGCTCTCCAGGCTTCAGCGAAAGCCTGCATTCGCCCCATAGGACGCACACGCATTTCCCCTTCATTTTTGGAGGGGGAAAAAGTGCGTCCTATAGGGCGAAAAATACGGTATTTAAAATGCATCTCTGGGTGAGTACATAGCTGTCAACCTTCCCCTTTTTTGCGGGAAATTCCCTTATTCCAGCGCTGTTTCCCACTGCCTCCTGCTGCTACCCCGGATTGTTAGATATCCCATAGACTGATCCCTTATTTTCAAATCTGAAAGTTGACAGCTATGCATGTGTGCTTTTATTTAAAATGCATCTCTGGGTTATTTGTGGGGCATAGGAATTTGTTTATCCCCCCCCAACAAAAAAAATATGGTCCGGCCCCCCACGAGGTCTGAGGGACAGTGGACCGGCCCCCTGCGGAAAAAGTTTGCTGACCTGGCCAGACAGGCGAGTCGTCCTCGTTATCAGCACCATCACCCTTCCCTGGCGGTTTCTAAGCAGAGCTCAGGGCTGCTTCGGGGGGGGGGGTCAGACTGGATGACCCCGGGGGTCCCCTTCCAACTCATTCGACGCCTCATGGGGCCTCCGTCGCTGAGCCCGCCCCGCCCCGCCCCCTTGCGCATCTATCCGGGGGGGTCAGACTGGATGACCTTGCGGGCGCCCCTCCCTCCCTCCCGGCGTCGCGCCTGAACGTTCCCCGCCTCCTCTTCGCCCTTCTTCCCTCCTCTTCCGCCGGCCGCCGCCCCTCGCAAAATGGCGGCCGGCGCCGGGCCCGTGGCGGGCGGAGGCCTCCCGCCGTCTTTTACCTCAGCCGCGGCGTCGCCTCAGCAGCAGCACCAACCGCCGCCGCCTCCTCCTCCTCCTCCTCCGCCTCAGGCGGCGGCCTCCTCTTCTCCCCTCACGCACAACCACCGCGCCGGGAACCCTCTGCCGGCCTCGTCGTCGTCGTGTCCGGCGGCCCCGGCGGCGGCGGCCGCTTCTCCCGCCCCGCCGGCCTCTCCGCCTTCCCCGTCCCCCGCTCCCGCTCCTCCTCCGCCTCCGCCGCCGGCCTCGTCGTCGTCCTCGCTGGGCCCCCGCGAGCCGGCCTACAACTGGCAGGCCACGAAGCCGACGGTGCAGGAGCGCTTCGCCTTCCTCTTCAACAACGAGGTGCTCAGCGACGTCCACTTCTTGGTGGGGAAAGGCCGAGCGGGGGCCCAGCGCCTCCCCGCCCACAGGTAGGAAGAAGGCCGGGCCCCCCCACCTCAAAAACGGCCCCCTGGATTTTAGCCACGTCGGTCATGCAGAAGCAACACCCCCCCCGTTTTATTCACGTCGGAGCCCCCCTGGTTGGGGGCAGAGGAGCGTGGGCGTAGCCAAGCCCCCCCCCCACTGAATCAATAGAAATCAATAGAAATGCATAACTGCACAAGAACCTACCTAAGGACTCTCTATGGGCTCTAAAGGAAAAAGGGCAGATGGGTTTTGTTTACAACGCCCCCCCCCCCCAATAACAAATCCTGCCCCCAATATCCCATGCCTTTTTGAAATGGGGATCAGGGGGGTTGTTGTTTATGTACTTGGGGGCGACCCTGTTGGGTGGGTGGGGCGCAAATAAAGGACCACAGCATTCGCGTGTTTATGTTGTGGTTTTGTGTTGCAGCCACCCCCCAGAGCTGCGGGAGTAGGCGATGTGCAAATTTAATGAATGAATGAATGAATGAATGGATAATATATTTTTTGGGGGGGGTCGTGCACCCACCCACACCCAAGTCAATGGGCATTGCCATTCAGATAGTGTGAGCGCACTACGTCTTGTGGCCAGTTATACAGGGCAGGGCTTATCTGCCTTCCCCCCCCCCCCATATTTTATTCAAGTTAGCACCCCTGGTTGGGGGGCAAGTAGGGAGGGACAACCCCCCCCACCGCTGACCTACTTAAAGGGGCGTGGAAAGAGGGGAATGGCCATGGGGAGTAGGGGCCTGTTACAGAGCCACGGGCCTTTTTCAAGGGGGAGGCTGAGAACAGTTAAATTTGGAGGGCTCTTAAGGGCAAGTTATTATGGGGGGGCAGGTTACAGTGGGGTTTTGAGTATGATTGGGGGGTGGAGAGAACTGTGCTGTACACATACCCCCCCCATAGGCTGTCATTCTTTGGATGTGATGGACTTGGCTGTTCTTTATACCGGTAGTTGTTGTTTGTTATGAAAATATGGGTAAAGTTATGGGACAGGAAGCTGGGGAGAGGGGGGCAGTTGTGGGTCCGAGAGAGGGGTGTGTGTGTGTGTGTTTGTGACGGGTGGGGCAGCTGCTGGAGGCTTTTGCTGCTGAGAAGGGTTGTGGGGTGGAAGGGGGCTTCATAGGGACAAATGGCTGGGCAACCCTCAAGGGAGCATCTGTGGGATGGGGTTTAAAGAGGATGCCGAAGGTCCCTCGCATCTCCAGGTAGGGCTGTGAATATTCCCTACCTGGAATCCTAAAGAGCTGCTGCAAGCCAGTGTAGGCCCTACTAAGCTATAAGGCTGATTCTTAGGTTCCCATGAGGTCGCAAATTCATCCATCCTGGACTGTGTTGTTGTCTTATGCTATTGATTTTGTTTTTATGAATTATGGATCTCACTAGGATTTATCAGATTGCATTATGCTGTGGGATTATATTTAATGGGAAGCAGACTAGAAACAAAATGAGTTTGCTTATTTGCAACTGGCTTTCCTGATGCACCTGCAGGCAGAGCTGTAAGCTAGCAAGGAGTGAGCTCCAATTCTGGCATGTTAGAGGTTCCAAGTTGTGGCTGGTTTCCCACTTATTACACAAAACTAGGGGGAAACCTGCCCTGGAAATATGCCACCATAATTCTAAGTTACCTAGGTCCACTGATAGCTTTATAGGAGGGCACCATAGCCTTCGCTTCGCATGCAGAAAGGCCCAGGAAAGATGCAGCCAGTCTGCGTTCGGCTTGCTTGCTTTTGTTACAGAACTATTTGTTATTGGGCAGATAAATTGGTTGATTTCGAACCACAAGGATGTTCATTCTGAGCGTCTGGTTGTTCCTGGCTTTGGGCAAGAAAAATGATCCAGGCTTCAGGTGGAATGGATTGATTTCTACAAGCGATTTACGTCATGCGTTTTCTGAGCAAGCATGTCTCCTAATTGGTTGCTGTAGCAGTTAAAAGCATATCTGTTTGCAAATAGAGCTTTTGTAGTACCCAGGAGCGTAATAAAAAAAAAAAACCCCATCTGATCTTGCAAGTTCCTGTGCCCTTTTACACTAGGGAACTGATACCTGCTTAGTGTCAGGGCAGCAATTGTGTTCTGAAAGGTTTCTGCCTGGTTCTCTCTCCCTCTCCCTCCGCGTGTTAAGGACACTAAGCAAGACCATTGCCTTGAAGGTGGAGGGTCCAGAACTTTGCAGAAGCAAAGGCTGGTAGCTGCACATGGCAGATGGATGTTGCTCCCGTGTTTAGATGAAGTAAAAGCCTGTTGGGTTTTACTTAAGTTCTTAATGCAGTCTAAATATTCACAACTTGCACTGTAAAACAAACAAACAATTTATTCTGCCATGAATTACAATGCTTGAATTTGGAAGTCATGTTTTTATTCGTGCTTCGTTCTTTTATGTTGAAAAAACATAAATCCCCGCGGCAGGGTGCGCTCCCGTCGTTCAGTCCCAGCGCCTGCCAACCTAGCAGTTCGAAAGCACCCCTAAGTGCAAGTAGATAAATAGGGACCGCTTACCAGCGGGAAGGTAAACGGCGTTCCGTGTGCTGCGCTGGCTCGCCAGATGCAGCTTGTCACGCTGACCACGTGACCCGGAAGTGTCTGCGGACAGCGCTGGCTCCCGGCCTATAGAGTGAGATGAGCGCACAACCCTAGAGTCTGGCAAGACTGGCCCGTACGGGCAGGGGTACCTTTACCTTTACCTTTACTTTTGAAGGACTAAAGAGCGTAGTTTTCAATACATTTGTGTAACATCCAGGTATCACATGGTTGTTAGGGTGCCTGATAAGTTGATAACAACCACAATGTAAATAAACCTGATCTAAGTCTGTTCCTTTTTTTTAAGCATCGTTTTTATTGCTCTGTTGTGTGAGCTGTGCACCAGAGGTTCTGAAGAGGAAGAGTAACTTCAGGGCAGCGCACTGTGCAATACGATTATAGCAAAATCTTAATTTGTGGTTCTTGTTGTGGGGAATGGACGAGATTCAGAGTGCAATCCAGTCAACGCCGGAACCTTCTTGTTTCTTCTTTCCAAATGTCAGGTTTGTGCTGGCTGTGGGCAGTGCGGTCTTTGATGCCATGTTCAATGGCGGGATGGCTACAACGTCCTCCGAGATAGAACTACCCGACGTGGAACCGGCTGCTTTCCTTGCTTTGCTGAAGTAAGCCCCCGCTTCCTCGGGAGGAACACAGTTCTCCAAAGAAACACCAGGCAATCGCTCTCCAGGGGCTGGATTCTAACAGCGGAGCGCTTGCTTCCCTTCTGCTTTTTTAAAATTTATTTTTTAAAGGCACTAGCTCTCATGGTTATATAGAAATTTTAGGGGAGGATTCTCAAGACGCCAAGCCTTCAGATTTTGTGCAACACCTTAAAGTGGCCTCTTGCCCCACAGCCGGCCTTTGCTTTTCTGTTGAAGTTCTCTTTCCCATCTCCCTCCTTCCTGTAAGTCCTTGAGCAGATTAAACCCTTTTCTCTTACGAGGCAGCAAGGCTGTGCTTCTGAGACCTGGGCAGCCTTAAGAGACCGGGAGATTTGTCTTTAAGTTTGTCCCTTTACCACTGGGCCTGCCTTCCCCAACATGGTGCCCTCCAGGCATTGATTGGGGCTGAGTTGTAGGGACCCCCCAGGGTCTTCCAGTCTGACCCCCTGCAGTGCAGGAATCTCAACTAAAGCATCCAGGACACATGGCCAGCCAACCTCTGCTTAAAAATCTCCAAGGAAGGTGAGTCCATCACCTCCCTAGGGAGACCGTTCCACTGTGGAGCAGCTCTTAAAATCATAAAGTTTCTCCTGATGTTGAGTCGGAATCTCCTTTCTTGGTTCTTTGGTTTGGGTCCTCCCCTCCAGAGCAGGAGAAAACAAGCTTGCTCCCTCCTCTATATGACAGCCCTGAGATATTGGAAGATGGCTCTCATATCTCTTCTCAGTCTCCTCCTTTCCAGACTAAACATGCCCAGCTCTCTCAACCGTTCCTGATAAGAGAAGCTCCCTGATTCATCCCATGGCATCTTCAGCCAGGGGGTGAGGAAAAGACCCTGAGTCTGAAATCCTGGAGAGCTTCCAGTCAGTGTAGACAATACTAAGTTAGACAGAACCAGCCTCCTGACTCGGTATGAGGTAGCTCCCTGCTTTAGTAGAACGGAGATTTTTGTGTGAGAGAGAGTTTCAATGAACATTTCAGCTCCAATGTTTTTGGCTGCAGTCCACAAGGAGTTTGTTTTATTTCATTTATTGTTTATTTCTGCAGTTTGTCGGTCCTCCTTTGTCATGTCGACCTGACCCCCTAGGGCAGTTTCCAACAGTTCACTAAGTACAATAAACACCTAAAAATGTAATGGTTGTTAAAAGCAATCCAACTAATAAAACAAGCATAGACATACAGCATAAAAGCAAATAAGAGTAAGTTAATCCCCGGGGGTGGATTATGTGTGTGTGTGTTTGTGTAGCTCGTGGAAACCGAGCTTTTAAATAACCCGTGGAAAGCCAGACTGAATCAAGTGAATATACTTTTTAAAAACAAACAAAAATTGAAGGTCCAGGTTTGTTTGAGAGGCAGTATGGTGTAGTGGTTAGAGTGCCAAACTCTGTCTGAGGATAGCCAGGTACAAATTGCATCGCACCCTTGGTCACAAAGCTTGCCAGGTGCAGTTTGAGCAAGCCGCTACCTCTCAGGCTAACATTATCCTCACACCCAACCTTGAGAGTTGAAATGGAGGAGGAGTACAGTATTATGCTCTTTGGAAGCAGATATTATTATTATTATTATTATTATTATTATTATTATTATTATTATTATTTACCCTGCCCCTATGGCTGGGACTTCCCAGCCACTCTAGGCAGCTTCCAGCACATACAAAAACATAACAAAACAAGCTATAAATGTTTTTTAGCAAGTACGCATACCTGCCCTGCCCAGCCTACCATGCTCTCCACTGAGAGAGGTCCATATTTAATTTTTAAAAAGAGGTTTCTAGTCCTCCTTGTGCCTGAAAATTGCAAGAAGGAGGAGGCAGACACCTCCAGGTGGTGTGCTATGACTGGGCTGCTGCTGAGTCAGGTGCAAAATGGAGACCCTCCCAACCTCCCATTTATGGGCACGGAGAACCCTTCCTACCTAACAGCTAACTTATTCCATGCTAGTGCTGTATCTTAAGTCAAAATCCTTGTTTTTAATTGCAGCAGTGCTTTCTTCCTGCCCTCCCTGCTCTCGCTCCCAGGTTTCTCTATTCGGATGAGGTTCAGATAGGGCCGGAGACCGTGATGACGACCCTTTACACCGCTAAGAAGTACGCCGTCCCCGCGCTCGAAGCCCACTGTGTGGAGTTCCTCAAGAAGAACCTCAGGGCAGACAACGCCTTCATGCTCTTAACGCAGGTATGCTTGCACAGGAGGTTCTGTGCTGGCAGAGGCTGTCGCGAGTGGTGGTCCCAACTGATCTGGAGGGCGTTGGAAAAGGTAGTGTAGGCCGTGCCGGCCAACCTCAGCTGCCCCCCAGTTCTTTGCTGAGACAATGCCTTTCAAACTCTATGTGGAAAGGTTGCATCATTGGGAACTTCTTAGTTCAGAGAAGATAATGTCAATTATTATTATTATTTATACCCTGCTCATCCGGCTGGGTTGCCCCAGCCACTCTGGGCGGCTTCAAACACCTATGAAAACATAGTAAAACGTCAAACATTAAAAACCTCCCAATACAGGGCTGCCTTCAAGTGTCTTTTAAAAATTGTGTAGTTCTTTATCTCCTTGACATCTGATGGGAGGGGCTGTTCCACAGGGTGGGTGCCACCACTGAGAAGGCCCTCTGCCTGGGCTTCCTGTAACTTCACTTCTCACAGTGAGAGAACCCCCAGAAGACCCTCAGAGGAGGACCTCAGTGTCCGGGCTGAACGATGGGGGTGGAGACTCTCCTTCAGGTATACCGGGCCGAGGCTATTTAGGGCTTTAAAGGTCAGCACCAACACTTTGAATTGTGCTTGGAAACGGACTAGGAGGCATTGAAGATCCTTTAGGACCAGAGTTATATGGTCCCAGCGGCCGCTCCCAGTCACCAATCTATCTTCCGCATTCTGGCAGCTGCCCTCCATAGAGTTAACCCCCCCACACACATTTTAATTAACCTTATATATTTTTATTTCACTTGCTGGCTGATGGCTGTCTTTCAGGCCAGACTCTTCGATGAGCCCCAGCTGGCAAGCCTTTGCCTGGAAAACATAGATAAGAACACATCTGACGCCATCAACGCAGAAGGCTTCACAGATATTGACCTTGGTGAGTCGTCTACTTTGCAGGCACAGTGGGGATCATAGCGTTGGTCGGTTGCTTGGATAATTCTCTGTACTGCTTGGGTTCTGGCTTCCTGAAGGGCCGGAATTGAGCCTGTGTGAATAAAGGAAACGGCAGGGGTCGCTGTACTATTCACAGAATGCTCCTTGGGCATTTTCAAATTCATAATATGCATTTTTTTATTAAAAAAAAAACACACACGCACACCAACCCCCAAGTTGCTAGTCCCCATGGCTGCAAAGTATGCTGCCAAACAGTTCATGCAACACCCAGCGGGGGAGAAGTAGCAGAATAAGACTTCCAGCAAAGGGGAGGGAGTTCTTGCTGTGCCCCTGCAGATTGGCACAGCAGTTCATGGTTGTTGTGTTGTGTGCTTGTGTGTGTGCATTTGCTGTTTTGGATACAAGCCTTTGAGGGTCCCAAGTTGACCCCAGAAACAACCGATTGAGGCTGTGCCAATTTGCGTCTGAGCTGAAGCGCCCCTTTGGGCTGCCGGTGGGGAAACCCAGCATGATTGAATGCTCCAGCGTACAATATGTTGTTTTAAGATATTCCTGCACATAGAAAGCTTGTGCATCAAGGGTTTTGGCCTTGCCATATCCCTACACCCTACTTTTCTATGTGCATTGTGTATTTTTTGTTTATTATTTATTTTAAATGCATGCAGGAGCATTTAAGCATGCAAGTTTGAAGCATAACGACAAGCCTCATTGGTCAGTATTTTGTGTCCCAGCTCAGTCGGTCTGTGCGTCAGGCGGCAGAGAGGACATTCTGTCCTTCCGTCTTCTACCAGCCGAATGCCACAATGCCCATTGTCTGGCACACACAGGATGCTTGCCAACAGAGGTCTCGCTTGTGCTGCTACATTCCTCCCAAGCCTCACAGGATGAAAAGGGCGAGTGGGAACAGGGCAGGGCAGCCAACAGTAGCAGCGGTGGCTGGCTTGCCCCACGTGCGGCCTTCCTCCTTCTGTCATGGCGTACCTCTGCATACGTGCAGAGACTAATCAGTGCAGATTTGAGCCCTGGTTCTTCATCTGTGGCAGCAATTGTCAGGCTGCTTTGGGAAAAAGTTCTGGTCTTCTTGGCAAGGAGATCAGATTGAGAGAGCCAAGCTCCCCGCTGGAACAGCCAGCCTTTGCTGTGTCGGGAGTGTTGCTGTTGCAACTCTCTGAGCTTCCTGTCACACTGACCTGGTGATACTTCAGCTTCACCCAACGAGGTGCTTAACGTGTTAGCTCGGGTGTCCCTGGGTGTTGCTGAACTACAACTCCCACCATCCATTGCCAGCTCAGGGAGGGCAGGAATTTTACCCCCAGTGGGATTTTGGGACTGGTCTGGAGAGTACGCGCTCAGGTCTGAGCCCTGAGGTTGACAGGACCTGGCCTTTGCCCTCACGTGAGAGCTGCATCTGCCCCAGAATTCTCTGCTACTCAGAGCAGTTGTTTCAGTTTGTGAAACTTTTCTCAAAGCTGTCTTTCAAAAACCAGTGAACCTCCCAGGTTCCTTCCTTTCCTGGATGAAATGGCAATAAAAACAGCTCCACGCCGTCCCTGCTTGCCCTAATGTGTGTATAGGGGAGCCTGTGACCCTTCAGGGGGCAGGGGGCGCCAGCTCCCAGAAGCCCCAGCGTTGTCAGTGGTCGGGATGATGGGAGTTGGAGTCCCATCGGCATCTTAGATGCTGCAAGAAAGAGATAGCATTCCTTGCTGTGTGCAAGAAATGGGAGCTACCCTCTTCTCAGATCAGGGATGAGGAACAACCGTGATCTGGCAGCTGGTGTGGCTGGTGGAAATGGCTGCCCAGCAACATTGTGGAGAGCTGTGGCTGCACCTCTTCCCTGCCCTCAAGCCCTATATCGCCGGGGCCTGCAGCTGACGCCCCACTCTCCTTGCCCGACAGATACACTGGTGGCTGTCCTGGAGAGGGACACCCTTGGCATCCGCGAGGTGCGCCTCTTCAACGCGGTGGTCCGGTGGTCAGAGGCCGAGTGCCAGCGGCAGCAGCTGCAGGTGGTCCCAGAAAACAAGCGGAAAACTCTAGGCAAAGCCCTCTCCCTCATCCGCTTCCCCTTGATGACCATCGAGGAGTTTGCAGCAGGTAAGCGGGGAGCCCTTCTTGAAATCCAGGGGGTCTGGAGACTTAGCAACTGAACGTCACAGGACCCTAAGCGGCCGTGTATCCCAAGTCCAGGGTGTCCGCCCTGGAGCCCCTTCAAGCCCTGCCCAGGATTGAACCCAGGACTTTCTGTTACTGAAGAGCGGAGTCCCCTTTTGGACCACTCGAGGGAGTATCATAGCTGAATGAAGTCGCAAGCAGGATTCAAAATGTAAGCAGCAGAAGGGAAAGACGCCGATTGCAACAGAGGAAATAACTGTGGGATGTAAATGTGTCACGTAATGCAGCAGAAAAAAAGGGGTGGGAACAAAAACATCACGGAGTTAAGGGTTAAGGAAAATAAGTACATTAAAGCTGAAGGTTTTTTTTTGAAATTTAATAAAAAATTAATATTAAAAAGAGCCTAGGACCTTCTGGGAAGCAGGTGCTCTACTGCCAAATTCTAGGGTCCTTCCCCTAAATTTAAATTAAGATTCTAGTCCTCATGGTCATCCATAAAAGGCCAGCTTAAACAGGAACAGAGGTAGCTGCCTTACGCCAAATCAGACCTTTGGCCCATCTAGCTCAATATTGTCCACACTGACTGACAGTGGCTCTCCAGGGATTTGGGCAGGAAGCCCTTCTCAGGCCTGCCTGAGGGTGCCATTGGGGATTGAACCGTCTGCACACAAACAGGGTGCTTGCTCTCTTTCACAGAGCACTGGCTAGTCCTGAGTCACCCTGTGGATTATTTCACTGGACGCTGTTTTGGCCTGTTCCCCTTCTCCCCAAGGCTGCTTGCGGAGAAATAAAAGCCATTAAAATAAATGTGCAGAGTTACGTGTGCTGCCAGCTCGCGCAGCCCCACAAATGCCTCCTGGGAACAAAGAGGCACTTTTGCCGCTTGCTGTGGATGGCAAATATCGAGGGGGAAGCCAGGCAGTGATGCAGAGCAGAAAATATTCCTCTGCTGCCGCCGTTTTTTTCCCATGGGAAAATTCAGTTTCTGAAAAAACGGATCAGTAACACAATGGGAACTACAGTAGTCAAACTGGTTAGTTTCCATGTTCTAATGAATGGCATCTTTTAAAGATCTCTTGCAGGCTTCTCATGAACACCTGGTTGGCCCAGCGTGAGGGCAGGATGCTGAATCAGGTCCCAGCTGATTTTGAGGCAGCATCGGGAAGTTTTCCAATTTATTCCCGCCCCACCCCTTGAAAACCCACATCAGTGGGGCTGGCTCTGGAGGGCAACTTGAGATGCTGTGACAGAAGGGTTCGGGATGCTTACAAGAACCAGAAGGTTCAGCGGATTGGGCGTAGCGCCCCCTTCTCTCTCTCTCTCTCTCTCTCTCTCTCCCCCACCCCCAAATCCCTGGTTGTTGATAGAAGGTCATTGACTGGTTCATCAGCAAAAGTGAAGGGGTTTGTGGCTGGAACATGTAGGAATGTGTAGGACAGTTGGTGTTGATAACTCCCAACGTTGCAGTTTTGATCCCCTCATGGTCCCTTCTAGATCTGCGATTCTGTTGTTCTATTTATTGCATCTACATCCCACATTTTCTCCCAAGAAGCACGTGCTTCTCCCTCCTCCTCATTTAATCCCCACAGGGGATTAGCTGCAAGGGAAATTAGGCTGAGAAGCAGTTATTGGCCACAAGGTCGCTCTGTGAGCTTCATGGCCAAGCGGGAATTCGAACCCTGGTCTCCCAGATCTTATGCCACAAGACCACAGTGGCTGCTGCGAGGAAACTGTTAGCAAACCACAGTTCCCGGGATTACCTGGGGAAAATTGTGATGGTTCAAAGTGGTATAGGTAAAAAGTAAAGGGACCCCTGACCATTAGGTCCAGTCGTGGCCGACTCTGGGGTTGCGGCACTCATCTCGCTTTATTGGCCGAGGGAGCCGGCGTACAGCTTCCGGGTCATGTGGCCAGCAGGACTAAGCCGCTTCTGGTGAACCAGAGCAGCGCACGGAAACGCCGTTTACCTTCCCACCGGAGCGGTACCTATTTATCTACTTGCACTTTGACGTGCTTTCAAACTGCTAGGTTGGCAGGAGCTGGGACTGAGCAACAGGAGCTCACCCCGTCGCAGGGATTCAAACCGCCGACCTTCTGATCGGCAAGTCCTAGGCTCTGTGGTTTAACCCACAGCCCCACCCGCGTCCCCAAAGTGGTATAAGAGTGCTGTAAACGTATATTGTGGATGCAGCACCTGCTGGCTTGGCTCTGACCGGGTATTTTGCCAGCACGCGATGAGGCGTCCTTGGCAGCCATTCTCCAGCCAAACATTCACACACACTACTTGGGGGCAGAGAATCCGGCCTCTGCAGTCCCGATCTTTCTGAACAGACCAGCAGCTGTGCTGCCGCCACACCTTTCCCTCCAGAGCAAATATTTGCTGAAGGGCTTTGCGGCCAGGAACTGTTGGCAGCAGCAAAAGCTGTGAAGCAACTGCCCCCCCCCCCCGCGGTGGATTTTGGATAAAGTGTGAGAGTGTATGATGTGGGCAGGAGGACGCTGTCCATCATAGAATCACAGAATGGTAGAGCTGGAAGGGAGCCCCAAAGGTCATCCAGCCCAGCCCCCTGCAATGCAGGAATCTCAGCTAAAGCTTCCGGGGCAGAGGACCATCCCACCTCTGCGTTGAGGGGAAGGGCCATTGCTCAGCAGCGGAGCATCTCCAGGTGGGATGGGAATGCCCTCTGTCTGAAGCAAAGTTGGAAGGACATCTAATTCAGGGATTGATAAGGCCAAGGGCCACATGACCTTCTGAGGCACATGACAGTGGTGGGCGGGGCCAGAGGCTAGTGCCTGTGCATCATCATCATCATCATCATCATCATCAGTTTATATGCCACCCATCTGACTGGGTTCCCCCAGCCATTCTGGGCAGTTTCCAGCAAATTAAAACACAGTGAACCATCACACATTAAAAAAAATTCCTATACAGAGCTGCCTTCAGATGTCTTCTAAAAGTCAGGTAGTTATTTATTTCTTTGACATCTGCTGGGAGGGCATTCCACAGGAGGTGCCACCACCGGGAAGGCCCTCTGCCTGGTTCCCTGTAAGCTCATTTCTCACAGTGAGGGAACCGCCAGAAGACATCCAGGGTGGACTTCAGTGTCTGGGCTGGACGATGGGGGTGGAGACACTCCTTCAGGGATACATGGCTGTTTAGGGCTTTAAAGCTCAACACTTTCAGTTTCATTAGATGACCCTGATTTCTAGCATTGCGGGAAAAGGAGGGGGTCATTTCTCCTGTCCTTATTTTCTTCATCTCGTGTGTCAGCTTTGTAAGCTCTTTCCTAGAAACATGGTAATAATAATAATAATTTTTTATTTGTACCCCGCCCATCTGGCTGGGTTTCCCCAGCCACTCTGGGTGGCTTCCACAGAGACCAAAAATACACTAAAATGTCACACATTAAAAACTTCCCTGAACAGGGCTGCCTTCAGATGTCTTCTAAATGTCCGGTAGTTGTTTATCTCTTTGACATCTGATGAGAGGACGTTCCACAGGGCGGGTGCCACTACCGAGAAGGCCCTCTGCCTGGTTCCCTGTAGCTTTGCTTCTCGCAATGAGGGAACCGCCAGAAGGCCTTCGGCGCTGGACCTCAGCGTCCGGGCAGAATGATGGGGGTGGAGACGCTCCTTCAGGTAGCAGTGAATTGTAGTTTTGGAGTGGAGAGATATTTATTACTATTATTTGTATATTGCCGTATGCCTGCAGGTCTCAGGGCAGTTACAACTATACTTGGATTTAGTTCCCCATAGCAATCTGCTCCGTGACCCTGAACAGTTGCCCAGACATGTTCTCCCTCTTCCTCTCTCGGGTAAGAACATCCTAAAGAGTCCTGCAGCTGGATGAGGACAACAAGGGGCCCACCTCGTCCAGCCTCCTGTTCCCACATTGGCCAACCAGATGCCTCAAGGGGAGCCCTCAAGCAGGACCCGGGCGCAAGAGCAACTCTCCTCTTTTGTGATTCTCAAACCCTGGTATTTGGAGGCATTTACTTCCTCCGACAGTTGGGAGAGAGTATAGATGCAGGAGCTTGTAGCCATGAATCGCCTTCTCTTCTGTGAATATGTCTATTCCTTGTTTGAAGTCACCCGGGTTGGTGACCATCCCTGCGCCTGGCAGGAGCAAATCCCATAGTTTAAACTGCACAATTAAACTACAAAATTCCCTTCCGGAGTAACCTTGACCGGATGTGACTTGGTTGTGACAATTCAATATTTTTACAGGGTTTTTTTAAAAAAATGTAGTGCTTGATGTCTTGCGACTTGCTATCATCTTAATCCATTATAGTCTAGTGATAATTTGTTGTAATCATTGAAGGTGATTATTTGGTGAGAGTTTGAGAGTTAATTTTGCTGCGTAATGTTATATTCCAAATGGATTATCGAACATTACGTTATTCAGTAGAAGCTGTTTGTTTTTCATTACGACCTGCTTGCATCGGACGGGGTTGCTATAAGCCGTGTGAGCTTCGTTGTGCATTTTGTTGTTTCTTCAGCTTGTAAATGGCCTCGTGCAATATGGAAAGGCAGCGTACAAATTAAAAGCGAAATGAAATTAAAAGAACAAGGGTAGGCGGCCAGGGAGGGACCAAGTAAAAAAATCAGTAAATGTGGTATTGAAGCTCATGCTGTCCTTGTTGACGTTTCCTGCTGCCTTTCCCCAGGGCCAGCTCAGTCAGGCATCTTGACCGACCGCGAAGTGGTCAGCCTGTTCCTGCACTTCACCGTCAACCCCAAGCCGCGGGTGGAGTTCATCGACCGCCCCCGCTGCTGCCTGCGGGGGAAGGAGTGCAGCATCAACCGCTTCCAGCAGGTGGAGAGCCGCTGGGGGTACAGTGGGACCAGCGACCGGATCAGGTGGGACCTTGGGCCCTGACGCCACTCGCCTGCTTGTCCAGCTGGGTTGGGAGGGAGGGAGGCTTCTGCAACACCTGGAGTTCCCCAGGGTTCCCCAGATCCTGGCGCCTTCCAGGCATTGTCAGACTACGACTCCCAGCAGTCAAGGGTGATGGGAGGCAGGAGTCCAACGTCTGGAGCGTCTGAGGTTCTCCATCCCGGATTTAAAAAAGCAGCATTTCCCTTAAGGTTCATAAATAGCAACACCCTAGAGGTCCTGGGCCCTAAGAAAGTCAGATTAGCCTCAACCAGAGCCAGGGCCTTTTCAACACTGGCCCCGGCGTGGTGGAACGCTCTGCCTCATGAGACCAGGGCCCTGCAGGATCTGATTTCTTTCCGCAGGGCCTGTAAGACAGAGTTGTTCAACCTGGCCTTTGGCTTGGAATCAACTTGATCCCCTTCCCCTCTTTCCTTTTTCCTTTCTCCTTCTGTGATGAAACTCCTATTTGGGGACTTCACTGGCTTTTTTCTGGCCCACGTAGGACCAGTCTGGATCATTGGCCTTGGTGAAGACTTGACATTTTCATCCCCCCAAAAGTTTTTGATTTGAATTCCTACTGTAAGGAGGCTGCATTTTAATGTTGTATTTTAATCCTGTTTTTAAGTTGTATTTCAGTCAATTGGTTTTATACCGGTGTTAGCCGCCCTGAGCCCAGTCTTGGCTAGGGAGGGTGGGGTATAAATAAAATTTAATAATAATTATACTGCAGGCGAGAGATGAAAGAGTGCCTCTCCTGAGAACAGGGAATGCATCTTCTTAGACCAGGGGAGGGGAAACCTGTCGTCCTCAAGGCAGTGTTCGAAATTCGTCAGGTGCCCGGCACACTTTGCACCTGGGTATCGGCCGTTTGCAACCAAGTGAAGATGCCTGGGCACTAGGATGGCTCCTGACCTCTCCTCCATCCGGGGATCCTCAGATCTGGACTGTTTTCACACACTAAGGCTCCACCCTGTAGAATTCTATTAGTTATATTTTATCTGCACAATTGGAATGAATTTCAACAACCAAAATTCTTTTTTCTGTGCATCCTGAGCAGGAGCGGTGAACGTTATAGCAAATGGTTGTCGCTTGTCTTTGCTTCCCCCACTGCCCTGCTCACAGTTGTGAATAATATCCCCACGTTATGAATGCTCCATGTCACCATTAGGAAAAAGAGGTCGGAATAGGCCAATATATAGGTGGGCTGTCCGTGGGTCAAGGGACTTTTCTTCTTTCAGTTCTCAAAGTTTCTAAGATAGCTCCGAACCAGCCAGATGTTTAACTGAGAATCCACAGTCAGTCCCTCATTTTAAAAACAAGACTTTATAGCTGTCTTGCTCAAAAATGGCAACTAGACATTCCATTTTGGCAACTGTAACCTTAATTGGGGGACGCGGGTGGCGCTGTGGGTAAAACCTCAGCGCCTAGGACTTGCTGATCGCATGGTCGGCGGTTCGAATCCCCGCGGCGGGGTGAGCTCCCGTCGTTCGGTCCCAGCTCCTGCCCACCTAGCAGTTCGAAAGCACTCCTAAGTGCAAGTAGATAAATAGGTACCGCTTTATAGCGGGAAGGTAAACGGCGTTTCCGTGTGCTGCTCTGGTGCCGGCTCGCCAGAGCAGCTTCGTCACGCTGGCCACGTGACCCGGAAGTGTCTGCGGACAGCGCTGGCTCCCGGCCTCTAGAGTGAGATGAGCGCACAACCCTAGAGTCTGTCAAGACTGGCCCGTACGGGCAGGGGTACCTTTACCTTTACCTAACCTTGATTTAAGGAGCCTTTTGGCACCCAGCTTATATATCTGAGTTTCTAACACTGCCTCCATGAGTTGCTGGTTCCTCCTTGCGTTGGCCCCCGGCCACCTTGGCTGCCGTGTCAGGGATGCTGCAAGCAGGAGTCTGGTGTCATCTGCGAGACCCCCAAGCCCACCCACCCCAGCAACCTTCGCTTGCCTGTATCCAGCAGGATTCTTCTCTGCTTGATCTTCTGTACTTTCCCTCTCCAACCCTCCAGGTTCTCTGTCAACAAAAGGATATTTATCGTCGGATTCGGGTTGTATGGATCCATCCACGGCCCAACAGATTATCAAGTAAATATACAGGTAGAGAACTCTCCAGGTTTTGACTAGGGGCAGGGGCGGGCGAGGTGGGCAGAGACGAAGATCCGCAAAAGGGGCCAGGCAGTTGAACAGATAAAAGGGGGATCTGCTGAGAAAGAGAGGAAGGGAGAGGGGCGTAACTGACTTCCATCTGCTTTTCCGTCCGTCCACCAACCGATGGTTGTTGAGGAAATGTGGTACCCAGGGATGGAAGGCAGTGGAGGGAAGTTTTCCCACAAATACTTTTTAGATGCTTGTTTTTGAAGAAAAGTGGGGCATCCAGTGGCTGAGTGGAAGATCCCATAGCAAAGGAAAACCCCCGGTGGGTTGACTTTTATATTAAAAAGTATTTCGTGTTGTTAAAAACAACTGTGTGTGTCTGAGCGCAATACTGCAGAGCAGGACAGCATCGGCGAGATCAGAGTTTCCAAAAGCTGTGGGTCTCCAGCTGCTTTTGGACTAAAACTCCCATCCTCCCTAGCTACCAGGATCCATGGTCAGGGATGATGGGAATCGTAGTCCCAAAACAGCTGGAGGGCCAAGTTTGGGAAGCCCTGGGCTAGGTGGACTTGGAGTTCTGGTTCGGTAAGCCAGGGAGAGGAGTTTACATCTTCATTTGCAGAGATGTTGTGAGTTTAAAAGGTTTCCCTTTCTTTCTCTTTTTCCCTTTCTCTTCCTCTTCCTCCACTGCCTGCCCCCCAGATTATTCACACCGACAGCAACACAATCCTGGGCCAGAATGACACCGGCTTCAGCTGCGATGGGTCTTCAAACACCTTCCGGGTCATGTTTAAAGAGCCCGTTGAGATCTTGCCCACTGTCAGCTACACAGCCTGTGCCACGTTGAAGGTAACTCTGCACGCTGCGCTGGGGGGGGGGGTTCTGCCCTTCAGGGAGAGTGTGCAAACATTCCCGGTCCTTTTATATTTGTTTTTGAAGACGTGCTTTGTCCTGGCTTGGGAAGGTGAGGAGGAGGGGGACCGCCACAGTCCACCAAGGTTGGCCTTGTGGCTCACTAGCTGCCTGTTCCTTTATTTTATTTTAAAATTCCATTTATTATTCCATTTATATCCACATCTTTTGTACAAGCTTCTTGCTGCTCCTCTCCATTTTATCCTCACAACAAACCCGCAAGGTAGGTTTGGCTGAGAGACGGCGACTAGCCCCAAATCACCCATTTCTGTGGTTTTGTTCTTGTTTTCGTAGTCTTGGGCGAGTAGAATGGCAAGTGGGCTCCTAACGGTGTTAGAAACTCGAATATATAAGCCAATCGCCAAAGGGTACCTTAAACTGAGGTATGTCTAGGTGCCTACCCCCCTCCCCCCGATGGTGTTTGTATAGTGGTAATAGTTGTTTTCATTTCATATCTATACCGCTTTATATTGTAAAGTAAAAATCCCAAAGTGGTTGACAACACATTAAAGCATCAAATTTTATTCCAGAATAAAACAAATTCAAATTTCAAGGAAAATATTTCAGATCCTTCTCTCAGGGACATTTGGCTGTCCCCCTATTTATTTACCTACTTAATTTATAGAGCTTCCCCCTAGCAGAAGGGCTCTAGGAAGGCAGGGTGGCGAAGCGGTTAGAGTGTCAGACCTGGGAGATCAGGGTTCAAATCCCCACTCAGTCATGAAGCTCACCCTGGAGTCAGTCCCAGCCTCTTAGTCCACCTCACAGGGTCGTTGTAGGGATTAACATGGGGTGTGTGTGTTTGAAGCATGCAATCCTTCGAGAAAAAGGTGGGAGTTAAATGTAAAAAAACCAGCTCTTCTGCTGACCTGCTTAAGGAAGCTGGAGGGGCAGCCAGGTGGAGATGTCAGTAGCCCACTGGTGCGCAGAGATCTCCAAAGGGTCACAATTGGACGTGCGCCAGTCGCAAAAAGGGCCTGGTGCTTGGGCAATTTCTAACACTGGTTCCTAAATGCCCCCCCCCCAACATGGGCCACGCTTTACGGCTAGTGGACTGTTCAGCCCCAACATCAGACGCAGGTCTCTCTTGTGTGTGGGGTCGCCAGCCTTGTAATTGCTCAGGTCAAAATCGCAGCTGTGGAGCTCACTAACCTAAACGGCCTTGGTCCAGTATACCTGAAGGAGCGTCTCCACCTCCATCGTTCAGCCTGGACACTGAGGTCCAGCTCTGAGGGCCTTCTGGCGGTTCCCTTGCTGCAAGAAGCCAAGTTACAGGGAACCAGGCAGAGGGCCTTCTCGGTGGTGGCGCCCGCCCGGTGGAACGCCCTCCCACCAGATGTAAAAGAGAAAAATAACTACCAAACTTTTAGAAGACATCTAAAGGCAGCCCTGTTTAGGGAAGCTTTTAATGTTTAATAGATTATTGTATTTTAGTGTTTTGTTGGAAGCCGCCCAGAGTGGCTGGGGAAACCCAGCCAGATGGGGGGGTATAAATAATATATTATTATTATTATTATAACCTCAGCTTTGGGGGGCTTTAAAGAGAGGATTGGACAGATTTGTGGAAAAGAAATCTATTGATGGCCTCGGAAAATGCCTCCGAAAACCCCAGCAGGGCAGAATTGCTCTTGTGCTTTGAGTCCTGTGTGAGGGTTTACCCCAGGGGCTTCTGGTCGGCCGCTGAGAGTAAGATGCTGGCCTGGGGCTTGACTACAAGACTGCTTACATGCTCTCTCCCTTCTCTCTCCCAGGGCCCCGATTCCCACTACGGCACCAAAGGGCTCCGCAAAGTGATCCACGAGTCGCCGACGACGGGCGCCAAGACCTGCTTCACCTTCTGCTACGCCGCCGGCAACAACAACGGCACGTCCGTGGAGGACGGACAGATCCCCGAGATCATCTTCTACACATAGGGGCCGCCGCGGGGGGATAGCTCGCTGCCGGGCGGACGGCCATGTGCTGCCCCCCCTCCTCCCGCCTCATCTCTCCCCCTCCATGCGCACCCCTTGCGTGTCCTTCCCAGCTGAAACCGCAGGCCGCCCTCTGCCGTTCTGGCAGGAGGGCTGCTAGCCGGGGCTGGGGGCCCAGCGGGGCCGACACCGGGAGCCCACTGACGGGACGATTCGCTGGCCTGAGTCGGGCCGGGACGGCGGCTAGCAGTTCCTTCTGCCCAGGCCGGCAGCACGGCTCTACCATTGCATTGTGAACGTAGCCGCTTCTACATCCAGCTGTTGCAGTGGGGAGGCGGGGGCAGACTTGCTCTTGCGGATGGACAATCCCTGCCAAAGGAAGCCCCCCTCTGGGCCAGGATCAGGCCGGACAGGGATTTGCGGCAGGGCAAGGAGGAACTGTGTTTCTGACGGCTAGTCACCTGGCAAGGCTTGACCGAGAACGCCCTTTCTGCAGGACCCTGGCCAGCCCAGGCTGCTCCTGCCCTCGCCGGACAACTACCTTATCGTGTCACGGGACAGATTTTTGGGGGAGGGACTCGTCCCTGAACGCGAGGCAGTGAGGGTGATTCGCAGCCACAAAAAAACTTGCCTTGTTTGAAGAGTAACGGGAGTGGCAGAAGTCCCTGGACTCTGATCGTCAATATGTTGCTTGCTGCTAATAATAATAATATAGTGCAACTCAACAATGCATTTTACTCTTCTACGGTCTCCTTTTGAGTCTGGTTCCCATTCACAAGCTGATTGCCGATTTGCTCGTTTGGGGGTTGGTTTTCGAGCTGGGAGACGTCTCGCTAGGGCTTCGATGAGCTGCGTTTCCCGAAAACCCAGCAGCCAAACAGAGGTTTAAGAATCCCCACCCCTAGAAAACCCTGGGCGTCTTGGTGACCTGGCAGAAATGCATCAAACTTAGAAGGCTTTTGTGCTAAAGGTGGGATCCCCACCAGCACTGATTGGACAGTTCGTTTGCCCATTCCACACCCCCCCCCCCCGTGAAATCTCCTGCCTGTGGAAACCTGTAAGCAACTTGCCTTGGGTACGCAGCTGTCATCACCTGAATCCTAGCTGTGCTCGAAAAAAAATAAATGCAAAAAGTTTCTTTGTGGTAGAGCACCCAGTGCAAGTCCCTATGTTTGTTACCTGCACTTGTGAGCCTCAATATGGCCAGTATGGATAATGGAAGCCATTCCTCAGCTACAAGCTTCTCATCAGTGCAAAAGCCTTTGTAGGTCTTTGGCTTCTTCCGAAGAGTGCGCTAGTGCATGTTGCTGCAGCAGTGGCGCATCAGTTTTGGAGGGGCTTTCGACTGCCTCTCCATTTGCTCTCCACCCCCACCCCCCTTCTTGAGCTCTGTATATAGAGATCACTGAATAGGTTCCAAACACAGCTACTGACTTTTTGGGTGGCTGAGTAGCTTAAATTTGAATCTCACTAATGCGCCCTTCTTGGTTATAGGATGTTTTTGGGATGGTGGTGGTTTGTTCACACCAGTCGAAGGCAGAATCCTGTCCAGTCTATAGTTCTTGGGCCCTGGTGCGAATCCTGCCCTTCACAAACTCGCTTGCCCACCATGCCTAGCCCCCAACCTCTTGGAAGGTCCGACGCGCCTGGAAATTTGCTCATGTTAATTATGACAGAAATATAATGAATGTATCAGATGTGCTATATATACATATTATATATATATATAATTTTCAGTGTTCACCCTGGTTTCTCTCTTTCTGATTTGTAAATAGGAAATCCAATAAAAGGCAGGTTGTCTTTCAGCAAGGGATTCTTTGTGATTCGAAAGGAGAAAGGGGGCGGTATGCACACACACTGCAAAAGCGGGGAATTTAAAACGGCAGAGGGAGATTCTTTTGCAGACCAGGTCCTTTGCGTTTCAATAGGGAGAGGGAAACTTCATTCTGAATAGTTTGCCTTCGTCGTCTGCCACATATTTTGGACTACCAATGTCTGCACCCAGCTCAGCGACTTAATAACTTCCTCTCCAGTACTTGGGTTTCCCCAGTGTGGCTCTGAAGGTAGGTCGGTTGCATTTCCTGGCAAGTGACGGAAGACGTGTCCATTTCTTTTTTTAAGAAAGGAAACCTCAGCCTCAAAAACTCCTAAGCCAGGTGGGCAGGGTATAAATAATGAAATGATTGTTTTAAAAAGGTATTTTTTTGCTGCATGTTTTTGCTTTGTCCTGTGAGCTGGGAAGCGTGATCCAGGATTGCGCTCACATGAGCACATGCACTCTTGCCACCCTGGAAGCAAAATAATGGTGTCTGCACATCTTGGTTGGCGGGGGCTCAAGGTACACTGCTCCCTGTCTTGATAGCCCTTAAAAACATGAGGAATCGACTGTAAAACGAAGAGATGAAATTGGGGTTTACAGAAAAATTGGAGACCTTTTTTGGACTATCTCAAAAGTAGTATAGCAACATGAAACCATGAGGATTCGAGGGAGCAGCGGGGGAAAAATGACAAGACGTGGGTTAGTAACAAAAATGTAAGTGAATATATATTGTACGTAAATTTGCTACCTTTGAAAAACCTTAATAAAAATTAATATATTTTAAGAAGCCGTGGGACTGCTCCCAGTTGAGTAGATCAACTGGGGCCTAGGTGGGAGAGGATAAATGTTCCTTTTGGCAATAAATAGGGGTGAGGGGGAAAGGAGTTTCACAGCAGCACCTCACTTTCAGCATCGATTGCAAAGGAAATCCACTTTTGCTGGGTGTAAATGTCCAAAGTGGGCAAGCTTCAAGCTTGCAGAAACTAATCGTTGGCTTTCTAAAAAATCAAAACACAGGTTTGCCAACCAGCTTTTATGAACGTACAAGGCGCACCAGGATCAATGGCCTCTCAGATACTTTAACAGCCAAGGAGCATTTCAGCCTTCACCAAAGTACCCAGATTTTTGCCCTGTCTGAAAGCGTGTGTTGGAAAACCTGGTGGAATAATCCCCCCTTTTTCTGCAATTGGAGTTCTCTTGGATGTTACTGGACCCCCAACTTCCTGGCCAATGGGAAGCAGCAATGGCAGCATGAGCCCTGCCATTCTTGCAAGCAGCTCAGACGTTGTGTGCTTTTCTGGCGCACCTCCATGCGCAAGCACAGTCTACCTTAGATTGCCACCCAGCGCAAGACTGTTTCATGCACAGTGCTTGTGGGGTTCCTACTTGTGAGGAGGGTTATGGTTCAGTGCTTAGGAGCAAACGCAAGATCCCAGCTTCAGTTTCCAGGCAAGGCTCGGAGAGACCTGAAACCTTTGCTGCTGCCGATCAGTGTCGACAATACTGAACTAGCTGGACCAATGCTGCAACTCTTTGTTCCTGCTAAATCAGCCCTTTATTTAGAATCATTGAGGACCAGCATGGCTAGGAATGTCTGCTGCCTGAAACCCCAAATAGTGTGGTCTTCTAGGTCCTGGTATGACACTGTAAACCAGGGTTTTCCCAAACTTGGGTCTTTCACGGCTTTTGGACTACAATTCCCATTATCCATGACTTGCTAGCTATGGATGATGGGAGTTGTAGTCTTAACAGCAGCTGGAGACCCAAGTTTGGGAAAGTGCTCTAACCTACACTACACCCTGGACTATAGGAACTTCCGGAAACAAAACATTAGAGTACCACACCATCCAAAACCCAAAGAAACATCTTTGCAGAATTTATTTTTCAAGTTTTTTTTAATTTTTTTGTTTTTCATGGTTTTTTTTCTCCTTGTTTTTTGAATTTTTTAATTAAAAAAAAAAAGCCCCTAAACCTCTATGGCTTTCAAAGAAGCTTCAGAGAAACTTTTATATGCCATTTACCTGTGTACATTTTTGTTTTGCTTAAAGCAGTTAACTAAAAACTGACAACGGAAAAGTGTCTCTCGCTGCCTCGAGTTTTTGGAATCGCATCGGCAACAGATCACGTCTCTGTGCAGACTCAAATCGATCACCCCCCCCATTTTGTTAAGCAAAAAAAAGGAATTTTATTTTCTAAAACAAAACCAAACAAACCACCATTGCTGGGTCTGCAAGATTCATTTTGATGCAAGCATCTGACAATCTGGGCCCAAACGGCAAAAACCACACCTTGATGTCGACCTCTGCCAAGGTAAATCTTTTCAAAGTCTGCCCTTTTTCAAAACCAGAATAATCCACATTGCAACTGGTAATCCAACCACACTCACATGCACTCTTTTTACATAAACGTTTTAATTTTAATTTCTCTTTTACACCCTTCCTGGGACTGGAACTACATTACCACCCCACCCCAGCATATCATTTAAGGCTGAATTTTTTAATTCCCTCCCCTCCTCTTCTGCACTGTTTGGGGAACAAGCTCAAACATTGCACGTATCTAAGGAACCCTATTTTTAGTGAAAGTCGTCAGAATCGAGGATTATAATTTTTTCCTGCCCTTTACCTTAACGCCTCCTCCCATCTTTCCATTCCAATGCCCCCTTCCCCCCCAAAAAACCCCCACACACCCCTCTTTTGAGGCACTTATAAACCTAAGACCAGGTAGAGCAAGACAATAATCTGAATTATTTTTTTTAGTTCTTTCTCCTCCCCACACCTTGCCTCTTCTCCAAGTAGCCGTAAAAGAAATCAGCCATAAAAGAAAAAAAGGGGGTACCCCCCCAAAACCCCCCCATCTTTATAAGCACACACAACTGAAAACTTAATTTCGGCTTTTTGCAAGGGGTCCGATGTAGAGAGAGGCATGGAGGGTGGTCAGGGTGGGCCTTGCATTCTGGCTCCCTCCAACGCAACTTGGGGTTGGCTTGGGGGGGCGGGTCCTGCTGTCCAGGAACGAGGAGGACTAGAAACTTGGATCCCACTGTTAACCAATTTGACTCTAGCACAATCAAGTGAACAAGACGAGGGCAAGCATACACAGCTTTGGTGGGTATTTTTTTTCCGTGGGGGGGAGACACAGGTAGTGGGAATTGAAGCAACGGGGGGGGGGGAGTCTTACTAGTGAGGAGGTGCGGCAGTTTTAAGACACATAGAATTTGGGCGACGTGGGTGCCATTTAGTGCAAGAGACCAAGGACCTCCCCCCAAAAAAACTTCCCTGCCCGTCTAATCACAGCCCACCCCCCATAGCCTGACATTAACAAGTGTCGTGATTACAACATTTGTAAGTGGGGGGGGGGGGACAACGACAGGCTTTTTATTTTAAAGGAAACAGAACATGCTACTCTGGAATAGGTGCAAGAGAAGGCCGTGCCCTCCCCTTCTTCTCTGTATAAAAATATATTTGTCTATAAAGAAGCAGCAAGGCTTCTCAGTCCTTGTTTGGAAGCTACGGACCCCCCCCCCCAAAAGTGTGCCCGGAAACTTTGCAGGACCTAGAAGGGTGGTTGTGGGGGGGGGGGTCCGGTTGGCTGGAAGAGAGGGGGGCACAAACACAAGGTGTGGTCCTAACTGGCGGTCCATCCTTGGTGGGATTTAAAGATGGCCAAGAAGCCCAGAAGGAAAGGGGGGCGCACCCTACTGCCCCAAAACAACCCCCGAGGAAGAAATCTGCTTCTACCCATTTCCTGGCTCCCTGCAGCAAAATGCACAAGATTTAAAACTGCAGCGGAGAGCCGGACTTCTCCAGACAACATCCCGTAGCTGAGCAGTTTAGCAAAAACGGGAATTCGTCACTGTGTCTGAGCTGTATTGGAGGGGGGGGACACAAAAACAGGGTGGATTGTCCTCACATGAATTTGTTCAGCCAAATTTTCCTTTTCATCCCCTCCCAAGGAGCTTTCGCCACAGATCTGTTCTGGTTGGAAGTTACAGGGGGCTAGGCTTGACCGCCGCAGATCAGATTTCGATTTTTGGCTTTGGCCACCCCAAACCCTCTCCATTCTGAACTCCCCCCCACCCAAAGAAAATTTCTCATAGCAACGGAAGTCGTTTTGGGGGTTCATCTTGGCCGGCAGCTGTTCCTGAGATCCAAGGCCCCCCACCCACCCCCAGCGAGTCAGTGGGTCTATTTTTTAATTAAAGGAGAATCTAGCTTTCTGCAAAACGAACCCCAAAGAATTCTCTAAAGCCCGGTTAATTCCAAGACGCAGGTGCTCCTTGTATTGCTACCCAAAAAAAGTGCATTGAGAAATGAAGAGTCGGAAGTGTAAACGAGCCGCTTTCCTCCCCAGGCGCGAAACCCCACTTTGCCCCCCCCCAGCCGTGCTCCAGACGGGGAGGTCACCCCAGGGACTTCCCTCTGTCTCCCCTAAAGGACCTTGGCCACAACTAAATCGGCAGGGGTTGGGGGCAGAAACTAAAGAGAGTTGGGAACGGGTGGGGGGCACAAATCTAAAACAAAGATACTTTATGAAATAAAAAAAAATATGATGCAAAAAACGTTTGCATCACTACAAAAACAGGGGGGGGGGAGAAAGAAAATAAGGAGACTGTCCCACAAACGCAACGACTAAGATGCAATTTTTAAATTAAGTTAAAGAGACAAAGAAACAGCAAAAGGGGGGGGAGAGGAGGGATGGGGAGGGAATATTAGCTGCAGCTGACATTCCCAGCATCTTCCCAGCAAATCTTCTGCAAAGAACTGATTCCCGGGGTTCTTTTTTTGCTTCCAAAAAAATAATTCCGTGAAACCAAGGTGAGGAAGGGGGGAGAGAAGAGCCCAGACAAGTGTGGGTTTTTTCCCCCTTGGAGGGGGGCAGCTGCATAAATAGTTAATGCTTTTTTCTCTTTGCAAAACCAAGGAGGGCGCGGGCACTTCCAAAGAAAGTTCAGCGACGTGCTTCTTCTTCCTCCTCCTGCCGGTTCCGCTTCCCTCTGTTGCTGTGTCTCTTGGAGGAAGGGAAAAGAAAATAAAAGAAATATATATATATATTCAGGCTGAGAGTGGGGGAGAGGCTTCCCCTCCTCTCCCCGGGTGAGCCTGCGAGTGGAGTCAAAGGCGGCTTGTACGCCACACGGACCCCTTGCGACTCTGGAGCAGGCGGAGGGGATCAGGCCCGTCCTCTTCCATCCGACCAAAGGATCAAGATCCGTTATCCACAGACAGGAAGTGAAAAGGAAGAGGGGCGGAGGGTGAAAACGTAGTCCCGAGGGGACGCCGGCCTCGGCCAAAGCGGGGAAGGGCAGCACGTCACTTGTGGCGCTGGATGGTTTTCCTCTTCCGCCTCTTGAAGAAACAGCAGCACCTGAGAATCGAGGAGAGGAGGGCGTTAGGAGCCTTGCAGGTGGATCAGGCCCGAGCCGGCACCTCGGACAGGGCCTGAGCACAAGAGCAAAACTCTCCTCCTACCGCTTCCAAGGAGGCAAAAGCACTTGTGGAATCAGAGAACGGCAGAATTCGAAGGGTCTCTCCCCCCACCAGGGTCATCTAGTCCAACCTGCTATTCAGAGGGTCTTGGGGGCTGGATTTGGGCACCGGATCTGAGCTTCCTCTCCCAGGCCAAGCGAGACTCTGGTTTCCCCCCGCGCAAGAAGACTTGGTTTACTCACTTAGTGTCATCAGCCACCTCGACCTCGGCGGGGGCGGTGATGGGGGCATTTGAGTGGCCGGCAGTGGGGTCATCTGTGTTCAGCTCCCCGTTGGTCGAACTCATGACCTGAGGAGGAAGGAAGAGGAGGCAGGTGAGATGGGGGAGAAAGTGCTTGCACCCCTCTGCCTCTGGGGTTTTGCACAGAAATGCAGAGGTCAGGGTGCACTGGCCCCAAGACAGGACTCCCCCAAACGCAGTGCGTGACATTGAGCCTGGCATTTGGAGCCGAATCCTTTCCGGTGAAAAGCAGCAGCAGCAATAATAATAATAATAATAATAATAATAATAATAATAATAATAATAATTATTATTATTATTATTATTATTATTATTATTTATACCCTGCCCATCTGGCTGGGTTTCTCCAGCCACTTTGGGCGGCCTCCAATGGAATATTAAAATACAATAACCTATTAAAAATTAAAAGCTTCCCTAAACAGGGCTGCCTTCAGATGTCTTCTAAAAGTCTGGTAGTTGTTTTTCTCTTTGACATCTGGTGGGAGGGCGTTCCACAGGGCGGGTGCCACCACCAGATAAGGCCCTCTCCCTGGTTCCCTGTAACTTCACTTCTCGCAGTGAGGGAACCGCCAGAAGGCCCTTGGAGCTGGACCTCAGTGTCCGGGCAGAACGATGGGGGTGGAGATGCTCCTTCAGGTATACTGGACCGAGGCCGTTTAGGGCTTTCAAGGTCAGCACCAACACTTTGAATTGTGCTCGGAAACGTCCTGGGAGCCAATGTAGGTCTTTCAAGACCGGTGTTATGTGGTCTCGGCGGCCGCTCCGTCACCAGTCTAGTTGCTGCATTCTGGATTAATTGCAGTTTCCGGGTCACCTTCAAAAGTAGCCCCACGTAGAGTGCGTTGCAGTAGTCCAAGCAGGAGATAACTAGAGCATGGACCACTCTGGCAAGACAGTCTGCGGGCAGGGAGGGTCTCAGCCTGTGTACCAGGTGGAGCTGGTAGACACCTGTCCTGGACACAGAAATAACCTGCGCCTCCATGGACAGCTGTGAGTCCAAAATGACCCCCAGGCTGCGCACCTGGTCCTTCAGGGGCACAGTTACCCCATTCAGGACCAGGGAGTCCTCCACACCCGCCTGGCCCCTGTCCCTCAAAAACAGTACTTCTGTCTTGTCAGGATTCAAAGCAAAGAATTCAAGGGCAGGTGCTGAGCCCTTTTTGGTTCGGAGATGAGCAGCGACCCGATTTGGGTAGAAACGTGGGGTGCAGAGTCAAAAGGTCCAAAGACATTTTCCACCAAAGCAATCGCACAAGGTTTCGAAACCGCTTGCACTGCGAGCCACAGGGTTTGGCTACTCCCTGCAAACCGTGGATCGGGGGAAGAAATCAGGAGTCGCTTTGATGCCTGGTGCGAGGAGAGCAACCTTGCTGCCCTAGAATCTATCGTTTGCAAGCCAAGCCAGGGTTTCTGATTGCTGGGGGGGCAGGAGAGCGGCCGCTGTGCACAGACCCTGGTTCGTGTTGAGCCAGGCTGGGCAGATTTGAGGGTAAACCATACGTGGAACGAATCTGCCCCTGCGGCTTGATGGAGGTGGAAACAGTCTCTCACGTCTTGTTACACTGCCGTTTCGACGGGGATATACGCTCGGTATTTATCACTCCTGTTATACAAAAATCTCCAAATGGGTCCGAAACTTCAATGTCTAAAACTCCTGGTTGAGGACAAGGATCTAGAGATCACGCTCAGGGTAGCCAAATTCTGTGCGACTGCCATAAAACTTAGGGAACAAGCTGTGCTACCAAAATGATTAAGGTTTTAAATGACAAGTGATCAAGATTTAATATATATTTTTAACTGCCGCTATATCTGTATTGGAGGGACGCGGGTGGCGCTGTGGGTAAAAGCCTCAGCGCCTAGGGCTTGCCGATCGAAAGGTCAGCGGTTCGAATCCCCGCGGCGGGGTGCGCTCCCGTTGCTCGGTCCCAGCGCCTGCCAACTTAGCAGTTCGAAAGCACCCCCGGGTGCAAGTAGATAAATAGGGACCGCTTACTGGCGGGAAAGTAAACGGCGTTTCCGTGTGCTGCGCTGGTGCCGGTTCGCCAGAGCAGCTTTGTCACACTGGCCACGTGACCCGGAAGTGTCTCCGGACAGCGCTGGCCCCCGGCCTCTTGTGTGAGATGGGCGCACAACCCTAGAGTCTGTCAAGACTGGCCCATACGGGCAGGGGTACCTTTACCTTTACCTTTATATCTGTATTAGGGACACGGGTGGCAACGTGGGTTAAACCACAGAGCCTAGGACTTGCTGATTAGAAGGTTGGCGGTTCGAATCCCCACGACGGGGTGAGCTCCCATTGCTCAGTCTCTGCTCCTGCCCACCTAGCAGTTCAAAGCAGTTCAAAAGCACGTCAAAGTGCAAGTAGATAAATAAGGAGTGGCTTAGTCATGCTGGCCACATGACCCGGAAGCTGTACGCCGGCTCCCTCGGCCAATAAAGCGAGATGAGTGCTGCAACCCCAGAGTCGGCCACAACTGGACCTAATGGTCAGGGGTCCCTTTACCTTTATATCTGTTTTGTCTCTGTTATACCCAATTGCAATTCAATGTATTCCCGTTGTGTTTTATGATTTTCCTGATATTGTTAGTGAGCCGGAACTGGTCTGTGACCGTAATAATAAAATTCAACTCAGTTGAGCCAGGCTGCGCTGGACAAAATGCGCAAGCAGCCCAGATCTGAACCTGAGGGATGAGAGGGTACATTACTGTAAAAGGCCGGCTCATTTTCAAATAATTATTCTTAGTACCACACAGGGGTTCGTCAAAGAACATACTCAATCACAGGACAGCTGCAACCAACCAGGTTTATAGTCCACTTTTTAGAGAGAACTGTGGGTGGTTCAAATCCCTCTCAAGGCTGGGCGTTGAACCAGCAACACCACCTTGCTATTAGCGTTATCCGGAAAACATTTTTGTGGCTCTCGCTGTACTGCATTACATGGTTCTGGCTTTTAAGAACGTCGGAAGATGAACTGAAAACCAAACGGAACCCCAAGTTTTCAGTCTTAACATTGGAAATTCTGAATTTCATGTGCAAACCTGTAAGGATTAAGAAACCACTGTCAGAAACGAAGTTTAGCTCTTTCTGGGTGTTCACGGTGTTTCCTGCGGCCATCCTATCACCGGGTGCCCCCCCCAAATATCCCATTACATGCCCCAACTTCTCTTCTCTAGCCCCTCGTCTGAGAACAGCTTCCTTCAGTCTCTAAAATTCCTTTGCAGAAACAAACAATTAATGTCCCAAAACATTGCAATGGGAAAAAGCTTGTACAATTTTAGTTTGCCGTTTACAGAATTCCAGAGCTCTCGCCTCTTACATAAAAGGTTGTGCCGACAGTGGGATTCTGCAGGGGACCAGGATATTATTATTGTGGCTGTTAAATATTATTATTATTAACACTGTTATTGTTAATACTATTATCAAATAATGTCATGTATTATTATTATTATTGTTGTTGTTGTTGTTGTTGTTAATGGTGTGATAAGAAAATGAAATCTTCTTCGTATGTATTCGGTAATAAACAGCAAAAGCTGGAAGGATATCTCGCTGAACTCATGAAACCATGATCCTGGAAGAAAATCAACCCTGTTGATAGTGAAATGTTATCCCTCATTCTGGGTTTGCTGATAGAAAATAGTGGCTTTTTTCTGAATCTTGCCTCTCAGGGAACCAGTTGCTGTCACAACAGGAAACCCACCTTCAAAAAACTCTGCTGCGGATTTGCAATGACAGAGAGAGAATCCCTGAATTCTTGGGGGGTGGGGGTGTGTAAATATATACCGTATTTTTCACTCTATAAGATGCACCTGACCACAAGACACACCTGGTTTTTGGAGGAGGAAAACAAGGAAAAAAATATTCTGAATCTCAGAAGCCAGAACAGCAAGAGGGATCGCTGCGCAGTGAAAGCAGCAATCCCTTTTGCTGTTCTGGCTTCTGGGGTAGCTGCGCAGCCTGCATTCGCTCCATGAGACGCACACACATTTCCCCTTACTTTTTAGGAGGGGAAAAGGGAGTCTTATAGAACAAAAAATACAGTATATATAATTTTATTCTGTTTCTAAACAGTTTTGTGAGGTTTTTTTTTTTTTAAATTATCAAATGGTATGTACCGTATTTTTCCCTCTATTACACGCAGATTTTTTCTCCTAAAAAGTAAGGGGAAATGTCTGTGCGTGTTATAGAGCGAATGTGTGGTCCCTGGAGCTGACAAGCGTGAGTGAAGGCAAAAATCAGGCAAATATCAAATCGTCCGGAGAAGGGAGGAAAGAGGAAGCTGCGGCTTTCCTGCATTCTGCCTCAGGGTCTTACTGCCCACCTGCTTCTGTTTCCTTACTGTGTTTGCTCAGACGGAACAAAGAGCAGAGAAAACCCCTCCCCTCCAGGCAAGCAGAGTGGAAAACAGATTCCTCTCCGTGCGTCTGGGACTCGAAGGCAACATGCAGGTTGGGGGGGGGGGAGAGAGAGAGCGGGCTGGCTTGTGGGGGGGGGAACTTTTGCCTTCCTTTCCTCCCTCCGGTAAAACCCCTCTCCTGCATTCTTAGCCAGCTGCTTCTCTGCACACCCCTCTCCTTGTCGCTTCTATGTTTTTCCTTCCCTCCCTACTTAAAACGTGGTTCCAATCACGGATCCACATGGATCCTCAGGATCTTTGCATTGAGTCACCCCAAATTCACCATCAGATCACATAGCAATGATCTGATGCAAAAACAGGGCTGCAATGCTGCAAAAACATGGTTACAAAGCACGGATCCACATGGATCCTCAGGATTTTTGCATTGGGTCACCCCAAATTCACCATCAGATCACATAGCATGTCCATGGCTACAGCCTGCACCAAAAAAATCACGCACCCACTGTTTCCTGGGGCTGCAATGGTGCAAAAACATGGTTACAAAGCACGGATCCACATGGATCCTCAGGATCTTTGCATTGGGTCACCCCAAATTCACCATCAGATCACATAGCATGTCCATGGCTACAGCCTGCACCAAAAAAATCACGCACCCACTGTTTCCTGGGGCTGCAATGGTGCAAAAACATGGTTACAAAGCACGGATCCACATGGATCCTCAGGATCTTTGCATTGGGTCACCCCAAATTCACCATCAGATCACATAGCATGTCCATGGCTACAGCCTGCACCAAAAAAATCATGCACCCACTGTTTCCTGGGGCTGCAATGGTGCAAAAACGTGGTTACAAAGCATGGATCCACATGGATCCTCAGGATCTTTGCATTGGGTCACCCCAAATTCACCATCAGATCACATAGCATGTCCATGGCTACAGCCTGCACCAAAAAAATCACGCACCCACTGTTGCCTGGGGCTGCAATGGTGCAAAAACGTGGTTACAAAGCATGGATCCACATGGATCCTCAGGATCTTTGCATTGGGCTACCCCAAACTCACCGTCAAATCACATGTCTGTGGCCGCAGCATGAAGCACAAAAATGATACATCCACTGTTTCATTCAGAATTTTTTTTTCTTGTTTTCCTCCTCTAAAAACTATGTGCGTGTTATGGTCAGGTGCGTGTTATCGAGCGAAAAATACGGTAGGTTTTATGAAATAAGTAAAACAGGAGGTTTTCTTTAAAAATAAAAAATACCCACACCCACGCTCCCCATCTTCACCAAAGAAGTTTGCCATGGGAGGGGCGGGGAGGAGAACAGACGCCGGGCTGCATCCAACCTTAGTCCTACTCAAGAGTAGACACACTGGAGTCAACAGGCACGAGTCCTAGTAATTTCTGCGGGTGTACTCCAAGTAGGATTTATCGGTGTAATGCGCCCCCCCCCCCCGGGTAGGCTTGCAATATTTCCACTAGAGCTCCGGAAACGTTTCACACTAGCCCCCTTCCCAGAAAAATGGGGGGGGCACATCATGCGTGGACACAGGCAGAGACAGGGGCGAACACATAGGCGGACCCGATTCACCATCAAGGGAAGAGCTGTGCACTCATTTTCACACTGGGGGTGGGGGGCACATGCGAGAGAAAGCAGCAGGGCCTAAAGAGAGGGTGGTAGCCCACGCAAGTCCTACTCCAGAGTAGACCCACCGCCATGGATGAACCGGTGAAAGCCGAGTCCAGAGAGCAGAGCCATTGAAGTGAATGGGGCCAAGTCAGCTGCATCTGGGACGGTGGCAATGTTTGCAGGCGCCAATGGGGCTTGGACAGCGGTTTGCAGGTCATGCCCCCCCTGCCAGACCCACACCCCACCCCATATGCCCCTCTAATGTACCTGTACAGACCCCCCAAGCCTGCTGGCCGCAAGGTGGGTCCCTAGGGCTTCCTCGGCAGGCTGCTGGCCAGCCTGAGGGTCCCACACCTCCGTCCCCTCGGGGGACTGCTAGCGACGGGGGGAGGAGACGAAAGGGGGGGGGACAAAGGTGAGAGGGGGGTCAGAAAAAGATGGGGGGGTTGTGGGGAGAGGTGACAAAGGGGGGAGAGGGAAAGAGAGAAAGGAAGAAAAAACAAAACGAAAAAGCATGCAAAACGAAAGAATATAAAACAGGCCTGGACGCAAATTCCCCCAGAAGAGGGGCAGGGGGCGTGGGGGGCACCGGGTGCGGCTGAACTACGACTCCCAACCTCCACCGCCCACTGGGCTCAAGGGCACCTGGGGGTCTTCCACCCTCCTCCATCCCTGAATTGAAAAGAGAAGTCCCCCACTTTCTCGGAAAGGAAAGAACCTCTGGGCGGATAATGGTTCTGCCCCCCTGCTGCCCAAACTGCCCCTTCTTGCCTTGCAGGGGGCGTTTCCTAGTCTGGCTGGGCTCCAGCTCCCAGTGTCCCTGATGGCTGCCAGTTGCTGGCACCCCGACTCCTGCCACGCCACAGGTACCCCAACCCTGAGAGTGACCGGCGCCGTCCGGAAGGGAAAGGGGACGGCGATCGGAGCCCCCGTGACCGAACCCCGTTGGATTCACAGCCGCTGCCGAGTTTCACTAAGCGCACGCAGGGCAGGTGTGCCTCCAAATCCAGGGTTTACCAAACGTGGGTCTCTGGCTGTTTTTTTTTTTGGGGGGGGGGACTACAAATCCCAGAATGCTTTGCTAGCAGGGTCAGGGATGATGGGAATCGTAGTCCCAGAAGAGCCAGAGACCCAAGTTTGGGAAACTCTTGACAAATGGCATGGCCTTCGAGAGATGCCAGGGGCACACATGCGCGCGCACACACACACACACACCATGTCACACTCAAAACACACATTGTGAATTCCTGCACTGCAGGGGGTTGGGCTAGATGACCCCTCAGTGTCCCTTCCAACTCTACGGTTCTATGATTCAATGAAATGGCACAAAGATCCCCAAAGGACTGTGGATTTAGAGCACCATTTCCCAAACTTGGGTCCCCAGCTGTTTTTGGACTACATTTCCCATCATCCCATGGCTAGGGATGTTGGGAGTTGTAGTCCAAAAACAGCTGGAAACCCAAGTTTGGGAAACCTTGTTCTAGACCAGGCATGGCCAAACTTGGCCCTCCAGGTGTGTTTTTGGACTACAATTCCTATCATCCCTGACCACTGGTCCTGTTAGCTTGGGTGATGAAAGGGTTGAGAATTCCATTCCACCTTAAGGAACAGACATTGGGATTGTTACATGTCACATGTCCATTTACATTCCAGGACAGTATGCTGGGAACTTCCGTTGGGTGTATAGCTTTTGCTTCTCTCTCTGAGACGACATGAGAGAGAGACAACATGTTTCTTTGTCCTGCTTTATGATTAATAAATCTGTAGTTGTATTATGCTTCCCCAAGCCTCACGCCTATTCTGCGTCGCAGTTTGATCTGCTGATAGTGTGCCCTGGCTTTGAAGCCCAGGTCGCTGACCTTTACGTCGGAGCAGAAGTGATGGTCTTTGCACCGGGTCGCTGGAAGGAGACGGCCCAGCCTCCCGGCCCTCTGCTTGCCGCCTAGCTAGGGATGTTGGGAGTTGTAGTCCAAAAACAGCTGGAAACCCAAGTTTGGGAAACCTTGTTCTAGACCAGGCATGGCCAAACTTGTTTTTGGACTACAATTCCCATCATACCTGACCACTGGTTCTGTTCGCTAGGGATGATGGGAGTTGTAGTCCCAAAACAGCTGGAGGGCCGAGTTTAGCCATGCCTGATCTAGACAGACCCAAGGGCTGACACAGAATAAGGCTATGTCCCTAGCAAATCGACTCAGGGGTCAGAACACTTGCTTGGCATGCAGAAGGTTGCAGGTTCAAAACCCCGGCATCCCAGGTTAAGTCTGTCCCTGTCCCGAAGCCCCCAAAACTTTGCTAGAAGGCAGCTCCGCACCTCCCCGTTAAATCAGCCCATCGTTCAACACCATGAGGACTAGAATCTGCCTTTGTTTTTATGGAAGGAGCCACCAGCTCACCTGCTATGTGTGCAGAAGGACGCAGGATCAATCCTTTGCATACCCGTTGAAAGCAAGCCATTAATTCCGGTTGTTGAAAGGGAAACAGCCCTCTCTGCAGATCTGCTGCCAGTCAGTGTAGGCAGAACTAAGATCTATGGACCAACGCTTTTCCGCCACACCCAGGCAACCATCACGCTCACTCCTATTCAGGAAGGACTTTTCCTCGGACGCCGAGGCACCTCCGTCTCTTCCCACCAGGTGGCGCCAAGCCTCTGCTCCCGCCTCCGCAAGGAGCCGGCCCTCATTGTTCACCTAAGCCCCAGGCAGGCCAAATTTGGCAGCCTTACCTCTCTGTGATCCCCATTCACTCCCTGTTTTGGCAGAAGTGGAGGAACTTTGCAGGCTCGCCCACAACTCACTCAGGCTCTGGCTGGCCTCCTCTCCCACCCCATCACCACCCCTCTAACTGCCCCACACCCCAATATGGACCCCTGGGGCATGGGGGAGGGGGAGAACCCCACTTACCTGCTGTTTCATGTACTGTTGAGTTTTTTCCCTGTTTGGAGCCTGGACTTGTAAATCACTCTGAATTGTGCCAATAGGGGTCGGCTGCAAAGAGGGGAGGAAAAGGAGACGGGAGCGTGAGATCGGGAACGTCGACGGTACCGCGCTCCTTTGTAAATCGCAGGCTTGGAAGGGATCCCGAGGGTCATCCAGCCCAACCCCTTGCAACGCAGAAATCTTCTGGCCAAGATTCGAACCCACGACCCCAATATTAAGAGTCTGGTGGTCTAATTGATGGTAAAAGGTAAAGGGCTCACCCTGTCGCAGGGATTCGAACCACCGACCTTCTGATCGGCAAGTCCTAGGCTCTGTGGTTTAACCCACAGCACCACCCGTGTCCCTCTAATTGATGGAGCTACGTCCAAAATGTTTTCTTCTGTATCAGAGTGGGAGGGGGGCATTCCCAGCCGGACTTGGAGAAATCAATGGTTGGGGCCTTCTACATTCCAAGCAGCTGATGTGTCACAGAGCCACGACCCCTCCCAAACGGGTGGAGAAGTTTGGGGGAAAGGTGAATAAAGGGGGGAGAGGATAGAAATTTGAGAGCGGTGATAGACTCTCTTTCCTTGGACATCTTGAAGCAAAGGTCCATTCGGAATTCGATAATTGCTATATTTGGGGGGTTGGGCTAGATGACCCTTGCGGGTCCCTTCCAACTCAACAATGATCTAAAAAGAGAGAAATTTCTTTTCCCTCTCTCCACCCACCCGCTTGAGATTTCTAAGAAATCAAACAACCTGAGCAGCTTCAAATCACCACCGGTTCAAAAAGTTCCAACACAGGAAAACTCCTGCTCTCTGATCTCAGGAACCACCGTGCAAAATCTGGTGGATATAATTGCCATTTTGAAAGGCCCGCAAAGGGAGCCTTGATTCAACATGGCGTCCACCTGTGTCCAGAAAAATTTGGCGGCGATATATCCAGAGGTGTTCAAACGCAGAATGAACAACCAACTTTACAAAATTAATAATAATAATAATAAATTTTATTTATATCCCGCCCTCCCCAGCCAAGGCCGGGCTCAGGGCGGCTAACAACCAATAATAAAAACAAGCTGAATGAATACAACTTAAAAACAAGATTAAAATACAACGTTAAAACATTAAAACGCAGCCTCATCACAGGAGGAGAAAGGGAAAAAATATAGCTGATTTTTAAAAATCCCCCTGTGGTTTTTAAGGGTCAAGATCTGCATCTGCCTGCATTTGCTCCGGCCCTCAAAAGGGCTGCCTATGAGCAAATGCGGCCCCTCAGTTCTCCAACCCAACGCCCCCCCCCAAAACCCTAACTTACTAAAGGCTTCCCTGCCCAGTCGTATTCGTAGTCAAAAACGTAGCCGTTCCGGTCAAAGAGGTCCGTGAAGAGTTTCCTCAAGTAGTCGTAGTCCGGCTTCTCAAAGAAGTCCAGGCGGCGGACGTAGCGGAGGTACGTGGCCATCTCCTCTGCGGAAGGGGAGGGGAGGAAGGCGGAAGAGGCAGCGGTTGCCCAATGGTCAGAGCACAGGCAATCTCACCAAGGGAAGCTAATCCAAAGGGTTAAACTGGATGGGCAGGGCAAACTTAGGGTTCCCAAACCTGGTTCTCCAGCTGCTTTGGTGCTACGATTCACATCATTCCTGACCTGCAAAAACAGCTGGAGACCCAAGTTTGGGGGAATTCTGTTGCAGGGAGAGGGGAAGCGGGAGGTCTGTGTGCTAGGTAAAGGTAAAGGGACCCCTGACCATTAGGTCCAGTCGTGGCCGACTCTGGGGTTGCGGCGCTCATCTCGCTTTACTGGCCAAGGGAGCCGGCGTACAGCTTCCAGGTCATGTGGCCAGCATGACTAAGCCGCTTCTGGCGAACTAGAGCAGCGCACGGAAACGCTGTTTACCTTCCCGCCGGAGTGGTACCTATTTATCTACTTGCACTTTGACATGCTTTTGAACTGCTAGGTTGGCAGGAGCAGGGACTGAGCAACGGGAGCTCACCCCGTCACGGGGATTCGAACCGCCGACCTTCTGATCAGCAAGTCCTAGGCTCAGTGGTTTAACCCACAGCGCCACCCGGGTCTGTGTGCTGGGTGGCACTTAAATCAGACTTTTGCCAACGGGATATTCCAAGCAGACTTTTACGGGGTTGCTGGGTGGCCTCCCCCCCCCCCCGGATATTCAGAGGGTCTCTGCCAACATCCCTTGCCGTCAGCCATGCAGGGGCTGCTGAGAGCCTGGCGTCCGGCAACACACCTGGAAGGGCATCATGGCACCTTGTGGCCACCTGGATGCACCTGAAGAAACCTTACAGAGGAACCCAAAGGCAACACCTGCCACCCTGAAGAAGTAGGGATTTAATAATAATAATAATAATAATATATATATACGCCACCCTCCCCAGCCAAGGCCGGACTCAGGGTGGTTAACAACCAATAATAAAAACAAGTTGAATGAATACAACTTAAAAACAAGGTTAAAATACAACATTAAAATATTAAAATGCAGCCTCATCACAGGAGGAGAAAGGGAAAAGGAAAGAAGGGAAAGGGATCAAGTTGATTCCAAGCCAAAGGCCAGGCGGAACAACTCTGTCTTACAGGCCCTGCGGAAAGAAATCAGATCCCGCAGGGCCCTGGTCTCATGAGGCAGAGCGTTCCACCAGGCCGGGGCCAGTGCTGAAAAGGCCCTGCCTCTGGTTGAGGCTAATCTGAGTTCCTTAGGGCCCAGGACCTCCAGAGTGTTGTCATTTGTGGACCTTGAGGCTCTCCGTGGGGCATACTGGGAGAGGAAGCCCCGTAGGTACGAGGGTCCTAGGCCGTGAAGGGCTTTAAAGGTCAAAAGCAGCACCTTGAACCTGACCCTGTACTCCACCAGGCGCCAGTGCAACTGGTAAAGCACTGGGTGAATATGCTCCCATGGCAGGGACCCCGTGAGGAGCCTCGCTGCAGCATTCTGCACCCGCTGGAGTTTCTGGGACAGCTTCAAGGGCAGCCCCGCGTCGAGCGAGTTACAGTAGTCAAGCCTGGAGGTGACCGTCGCATGGATCACTGTGGCCAGGTCGGGGCGGGAAAGGTAAGGGACCAACTGCTTGAATGGTGGTAGAGTGTTCCTGAACATGGAGGTTCTATTCAGAGGCCGGTTTTTGTGGCACACTTGCCTCCTCCCACTCCCTCCACGACGTTACTCTAAGAAAGGTTGCAGAATCGTAGGGCTAAGAAAGGGACACACATACCCCAGGGGGTCATCCAATCTGACCCCCTTCTACGCAGGAATCACACCCAAGCCCGCGGTCATTCCTCCCCCTCGCCCAGTCCTTACCAGGGAAGTTTTCGCACAGCACTTCGACGGGGGTGGCTCTTTTGGTATCGCCAATCTTCTGGTATCGCTCTTTCAGCGTGTCCGCCTGCAGTGAGAATTTGGGGTGGGGAATGAGAATTTGGCAAATGCTTGTTGGAGATGTGGAGGAAATAACGGTGACATGATCCACATGTGGTGGACATGTGAAAAGATCAAGATTTTTTGGGGGGGGAATATACGACGAATTAAAAAAGATGATGGGGATAACCTTTACTAAAAAACCGGAGGCATTTCTATTAAGTATTTTAGACAGAGATACCCAAAAATTTAAGAGAGTTATTTTTGTATGCAACTGCAGCAGCTCGAATACTCGTGGCCAAGGGATGGAAAGATCACATGGCTCCAAAAATAAGAGATTGGCAAATCAAATTACAGGAATTTGTGGAGATGGCTCAATTGACTAGCAAAATCACGAGGAAACTCAAAGCGGGAAAATGGGGTGGTTATAGAAGATATGTTCAAAAATACAATAATAGTTTTGACTCCGTGCTAGCATTTGAGCGACAAAGGAAGTAAAAGGAGGTGGATAACAGTTAAGGATTTATTATGTTTTCTGACTGTATTGGAAAATTTATATAGAAAGGTTTATTGTTTTGTGTACATTCAATTGTAAGATAAAACATATGTGAAGGGACTTGACAGGAAGTCAAAATTGAAGAAAATATTTTGTAAGATAAAAGGGGGAAAATATTTATTTTCATTATCATCATTATTTGTGTGTGTGTGTTTTGTATAGGATGTTTGGGAGGAAATAAGACGGTAAATAACAAACAAAATGTATGATGTATGTAATTTTTATTTCTCAATTGTATTTTGTGGTAGTATGGTTGTAATTTTTTTGTAATATAAAATCATTCAATAAAAAATATTGGGGTGGGAGAATGGGAGGAAGGAATACGTCTATAAGGTCCCCCAAATCACGTCCCATGGGAATGTGACAGCCGAGCTACAAAGATCTACCTGCCTTCAAGGCCGTTCCCCCCTCTTCAGGCATTGGCTGAGTTGCTGTGACCTCACAGAACGTTCAGCCAATTGCTCTGCTTGCTGAAGGGATGGAACCGGCAGTCCTCTAATTGGTAGGCACCTTGAAGGCTTTGGGCACGTCACCTTCGGAACTCCCTGCCCCTTGATGTCACTGTACACTTTTCAGCTCCTTGTCTTGCTCAGGGAGGCCTACCTGGAAAGCTGCAGGCTAGTTTTTATCTGTTTTCAGTCTATCTATCGTTATTTTAACTTTCTGAAGGGTTTAAATTATTGTTGTTAATTTTTCTTGTTTTATCTTTTTCTGTAAACTGTTTGTGTAGGGTTTAAAAAACAAAACAAAACACCAATCGGGTATATGTTGAAACACTTTGAATAATTGTTGTTACAGATAATGGTCAAATAGGAAGGTTTCTCATCTTCCTTTTATCTGTTTTTCTATTCTTTCGGTTATTTTTTCCTCTTTCTCTTTCTTTATATAACTGTTTTGGAAGGATCTGTTTTATATTTTCTTTCTCTTTATTCTTCTCCTCTTTTTTTTTGGATGTAACACTTTTTATTACCGTTTTATATAAATGTGTTCGGATTTTAATGCTCAGTATGTTACAAACCCCCAATAATTTATTTTTTTAAGTGGGTGAGCTGCAAAGGGATAAGTGAAGGCAGAACTGGCCAGGTGTGTGTGGGTAAAAAAGGTAAAGGACCTCTGGACGGTTATGTCTAGCCGAAGGCGACTCTGGGATTGCGGTGCTCATCTTGCTTTCAGGCCGAGGGAGCCGGCCTTTGTCCGCAGACAGCTTCCTGGGTCATGTGGCCAGCAGGACTAAACCGCTTCTGGCGCAATGGGACACCATGATGGAAATCAGGGCGCATGGAAACTCCGTTTACCTTCCCGCTGGGGAATCTACTGTATTTTTCGTCCCATAGGACGCACCTACTTTTTTGGGGGGGAAATAAAGGGAAAAAAATTCCTTTATTTCCCCCCCAAAACCAGGTCGGGGAACAGTGGGATGGCGGCGCTGCGCCTCCCCGCTGTGCCCCGAGCTTGTGGGGCTGGCCGATGTCTGCCCGGCGCGAGGGGCGCTCTGCTTCAGGGCGCCCCACGCGCCGGGCGGGCTTGCTGACACCTGCGCGAAGCACGGGGCGTCCTCCGAAGGGCGTCCCGTGCTCCGCGCTGCCGGCTGCCGCCCGCAAGCCTTGCACACCTGGGGGAACTCCCCCCGGGCGTGCAAGGCTTGCAGATAGCTTCCTGGAGCCTGGAGAGCGAGAGGTGTCGGTGTGCACCAACGCCTCTCGCTCTCCAGGCTTCAGCGAAAGCCTGCATTCGCCCCATAGGACGCACACACATTTCCCCTTCATTTTTGGAGGGGGAAAAGTGCGTCCTATAGGGCGAAAAATACGGTATTTATCTACTTGTACTGGCATGCTTTCGAATTGCTAGGTTGGCAGGAGCAGGGGAGCAACGGGAGCTCACCCCGTCACGGGGATTCGAACTGCCGACCTTCCGATTGGCAAGCCCAAGAGGCTCAGCGGCGGTTGAGAAAAAGCTTTTCCATTTCCACAGCGAAACTCACCTTCAGGCCCTGCCAGGGCAGGCTCCCCCGGAGGAAGTACATGAACATATGACCTAACGCCTCCAGGTCGTCCCTGCGACTTTGTTCTGTGCAAGAAACAACAGGAGACATTTTCAGTTGCGGCTTTGTCATCATTTCAGCAACTTTTTTTTCTTTTTAAAACCCAAAGAACAAAAGAAGATTGGGGGATGAAATTGATGGACTATGCAGAATTAGATAAATTAACAGGAAGAATGCAAAATCTGCGGGATCAGAGATTCACAGAAGACTGGTATAAATTTACGGATTATTTGGAAAGCAATTGTGATGATCAGATTACGCTTGTCGGTTTGCAAGAAGTTTTGTAAGGTGGGCTATTTGAAATATTGCAAGAAAAAAGGTAACGAGTGGGACTGTTAGTTAAGATAATTAAAGGCAATAGGAATTTAAGAAATGCAGAATAAGTGATAACAACGGAGGACCATCAGAGGGGCTGATGGAAGTCCAAAAAGATTGTATAAGAAATGAAGTTTTGCTGTATGAATGATAATTAATATGTAAAAATTAATAAAAAAATATTTTAAAACAATTAAATAAAACCCAAAGAACAACACGGAACACAGTGGTACCTCGCGTTAAGAACTTAATTCGTTCCGGAGATCCGTTCTTAACCTGAAACTGTTCTTAACCTGAAGCACCACTTTAGCTAATGGGGCCTCCTGCTGCCACCAGAGCACGATTTCTGTTCTCATCCTGAAGCAAAGTTCTTAACCTGAGGAACTATTTCTGGGTTAGCGGAGTCTGTAACCTGAAGCGTATGTAACCTGAGGTACCACTGTATCTTTACACTAGCTGCCTGGGCTTCCCTCCACACACACCCCTTTTAAAATAACAGTTTCTGTGTCCAGCACGGATGCAGCGACTCAGAGATGGCTGCACCATTCATAGATCTCTCTGCAACATTCTCTCTCTCTCTTTCTGTCTCTGCCACACATACCCAATCTGCTTTTCCTTGCCCCCCTTGCCCCCCACAGCTCCCCCTCCCCATTCCAAGGGCCTGCCTCCCCCTGCTCACCTTTCCCCAGGTGCGTGTTGATGCTCATGTACCGCGCGGTGCCGGTCAAGCTCTTGTGCTCTCGGTACGGGATGTGCTTTTTGGTCTCGGGGTCAATGAACTCTTTGGCCAGGCCGAAGTCAATGATGTGGATGACGTGTTGGCGCTTGCTCCCGGGCCGCCCCACCAGGAAGTTCTCCGGCTTGACGTCTCTGTAGATCAGGCTTTTGGTGTGGACGTACTCCATGCGGGTGATCTGCGGAAGGAAAAACCGCCAGAGCCTCTGTGCCATGCGCAAAGGAGCACTTGAGGTTCTGTGTCCAGGAAAACTGGGGCTTCTTGTAGGTTTATGAGTTTCCCCCCAGTTATATTTTATTAAATGTTCAAAAGTTTCACATATACACAAAAGTTTTTCTTTTCTTTTTGTCGACCTCCCCTCCAGTTTTCCTTGGTGTACTTTACGGGTCAACAACCTTTTTCAGCCATGGGCCGGTCCATCGTCCCTCAGACCATGTGGTGGGCTGGACTATATATATATTTTTTGGGGGGGGTGAACGAAATCCTATGCCCCACAAATAACCCAGAGATGCATTTTAAATAAAAGCACACATTCTACTCATGTAAAAACATGCTGATTCCTGGACTGTCCGCGGGCCGGATTGAGAAGGCTATTGGGCCGGATCCGGCCCCTGGGCCTTAGTTTGCCTACCCCTGGTGTACTTCATTTCTCCCATCTTCTAACTCCCATATCATAAAAACAATTCAATAACCTCCAATTTCTTTTGTGGCTTATATCTCATGTGAGAAAAAGAATTCCATTCTTCCACCTGTATGCATTTTCATGAGGAGGGGAATCTGTTGTTTTTTAGACTGGGCAACACCCCATGTCTGCAATGGCTCCCCGTTTGCAGAATCCTCTGCATGAGAGCCAAAGAGCGGCAACAGGAAAACGGGGCCTTATCTGCAGTGGCTCCCTGTTTGTGGAATCCGGGAGGCTCACCTGGCACCTGACACCTAAAGTGGATTTTTCAAAGGCTGAACTCAGTCTTTTGTTTTCTTTATCTTTTTAGGTAAGTTCATGAAGATACCAACAAAGGGTAAGATCAGTGTTGTTCACAATACAGTGATACCTCGGGTTACGGATGCTTCAGGTTACAGAGTCCGCTAACCCAGAAACAGTACCTCGGATTAAGAACTTTGCTTTGGGATGAGAACAGAAATTGTGCTCCAGCAGCGAGAGGCCCCTTTAGCTAAAGTGGTGCTTCAGGTTAAGAACAGTTTCAGGCTAAGAACGGACCTCCGGAACGAATTAAGTTCTTAACCCGAGGTACCACTGTACTGAGAGATGCTAGTGAGGTTGTAGATGGGTGCAAAACGCCGGCACCCTGTCTACAACTTCATTAACATCCACCTACAACTTCACTCTCTCAGTATTGTGAACAACACCGAACTTACCCTTTGTTGGTATCTTCATGAACTTACCTAAAAAGATAAAGAAAACAAAAGACTGAGTTCAGCCTTTGAAAAATCCACTGAAACCAGACACGGTAAGTTCATCTTAAGTCTATGTGGCTTTACACAAGGTTTTGTATTTTTCTCAGAAGATTGATAAAGAATGTATAATTATTTCGGTAATTATTGTATGTCTATTTGTCGCCAACGTGTTGCATGAGTCGTGCTACTTCCTCTACGCAGTTGGCAAGGGCATTGGGGTGTGTTGCACAGGTCATTCCAAAAAAGGGGGAGTGTTGTCTGCTCACCAGTTGGATGGCGATCATAAGGACTGTCTTGAGGGTGAAGGTCCGGTCGCAGAGGTCAAAGAGGTCCTCCAGGCTGGGCCCCAACAGCTCCAAGACCATTGCGTTGTATTTCCCGCAGGGCCCAAAGTAATAGACCTGAGGTATCCCTTCTGTGGAGAAAAGGGGGAGGCAGTTCAGAGGAGAGCTTGAGAGCTCCTCAAATGAATATCGCAAAGTGGAGTCAGGGACAATTTTGGTTCAGTGCAAGATCAGTTGACTTTCCAGGATGCTCCTTGTGGCTGAGAACTTTCTGGTTTTTTGAGCAATCACAATGATCCACGCTTCCTCGTGAGCAGCGTTTGAGATTCACATTTTGCACCTGGCTATCGGCCACTTTGCTGACAAAGGTCCGTATAGTTAAAGCTATGGTTTTCCCAGTAGTGATGTATGGAAGTGAGAGCTGGACCGTAAAGAGGGCTGATCGCCGAAGAATGGATGCTTTTGAATTCTGGTGCTGGAGGAGACTCTGGAGAGTCCCATGGACTGCAAGAAGATCAAACCTCTCCATTCTTAAGGAAATCAGCCCTGAGTGCTCACTGAAAGGACAGATCCTGAAGATGAGGCTCCAAGACTTTGGCCACCTGATGAGAAGAGAAGACTCCCTGGAAAAGATCCTGATGCTGGGAAAGATGGAGGGCACAAGGAGAAGGGGACGACAGAGGACGAGATGGTGGGACAGTGTTCTCGAAGCTACTAAAGTGAGTTTGATCAAACGACTAAACAACAATTGGCCACCAAGTGAAGATGCCTGGGCGCCAGGATGGGGATCCTTGGATCTGCACCGTTCTCAAACACCAATAGCCCCTCCTGTAGAATTCTCTCCAATATATTTTACCTGCACAATCGGAATGAATTTCAGCAACCAAAATGCATTTTCTGTGCAGTCTGAGCAGGAGCAGTGAAGAGCGTTATAGTGAATTGTTGTCGCTTGTCTTGGCTTCCCCCACTGCCCTGCTCAGAGTTGGGAAGGATATGTTATGAACGGTCTGAGTCACCATTACGAAAAAGAGGTCGGAATAGGCCAATAGATAGGTGGACTGTCTTTGGATCAAGTGACTTTTCTTCTTTTAAGTTCTCAAAGTTATTAACCTGGCTCAAGGTTGTCCTCTGAACTAGCCAGATGTTGAACTGAAAATCCATCACAGTCAGTCCATCATTTGGAAAATAAGACTTTAGAGCTGCCTTGACCAAAAGAGGCAACAAGACATTCTCTTTTGGCGACTGTAACCTGGTTCAAGGAGACGTTTGGCACCTAGCTTATTATATATCTGAGTTTATAACGCTGCCTAGATTCAGCCCCCAAGACCATGATGTAAAAAGAATGGGCTTTTAAGTCCAATTTTAAAAGTTAAATAGTAATCTCACTAACAATTGAGTCCCGTTATCTCAGTGTGTTCCCCAAGCGCTGTTGTGAAAAGGTTAAGGGCTATCAACACACAGTTTCATTTTTATTGACTTCTTTTATTTGTATTGACTTCTTTCATTTTTACTTACATCTTCTACCTAACAGAATTCCCCCACCGCTGGCTGTAACAAAACCTGAGCAGTTTCGTAAGGAGTAATAAAATTATCGACAGAAAGAGAGTTAAAAGTAGGCTTTGAGCTTTAAGAGGTCATTATAATCAGCAGCAGAATTAACGAGAGATTGAAACATGTCAACGTCTGACATGGGTCTGGGTTGACTTGCCTAAGTAAATGTATTTTCAGGAGGCACTGAATTCAGGGAACGTCCCTGCCTGGCGTCAACAAGAAAGAGAAGAGCAGAAGAGACTGTCAATATTATTAATGCTTAATAATATGCTTAACGGAAGGTAGGCCAGCATGACTGTCGCCCGTCCTGCGGACAGGGAAGGCAAAGGCTGAGAAAAAGAGCAAAGTGGCAGCACAGCTTACGTCGAAAAATCAACACGGGGGGGGGGGCAGGGAAGTAGCCCCATCGTCTTTTAGTTTCCGTTTTCTCCAGGGGCACCCTGAAAACACCTGTCTCAAATCTTTGCAGCTGTTCCGGAGGCTGTGTTGCAAAACATCCCTTCAAAGCCACTCCTTGCACCATCATAAGGACTAGCGCCCATTTTTTGGGGGGGGGGATTAAGGTCACACACACACACACACACACACACACATATATATATATTAAAAAAAACAAGGGATGCGGTGGTGCTTTGGGTTAAACCACAGAGCCTAGGACTTTCCAATCAGAAGGCTGGCGGTTCGAATCCCCGCGACAGGGTGAGCTCCCGTTACTCAGTCTCTGCTCCTGCCAACCTAGCAGTTCAAAAGCACATCAAAGTGCAAGTAGATAAATAGGTACCACTCCAGCGGGAAGGTAAATGGCGTTTCCGTGCGCTGCTCTGGTTCACCAGAAGCGGCTTAGTCCTGCTGGCCACATGACCTGGAAGCTGTACGCCGGCTCCCTCGGCCAGTAAAGCGAGATGAGCGCCACAACCCCAGAGTCGGCCACGACTGGACCTAATGGTCAGGGGTCCCTTTACCTTTATATATATATATAACAAATGTTCATAAATGTACCAAGCAAACATGTACATAAATATATAAACCACATGTCTGAAGCCGCACAGGAAAACAGCCCTGGAACCGTTTTGACTCCCAAACTGACCAAATGACTTCTCTGCAAGGTCAAGGCAAATGGAAAAGCCTCCCCGTTGTCTTTTCCTTCACAAATCCTGTCTTAAGGGTATGTCTGTGGATGAATAGGGTGAGCCTGTGACCTGGCTCAGGAACTAAGTATTTATCATTGCAAAAGACTGGCCAGGCTCCCCAGGGTATCCAATCAAGTGACCATTAACAGGTAACCTGCCAGACAGGAGATATACAACACACTCAGATTTCTGTTGTAGACTGCCCTTTCTGTGATGTATGTATGATGTTTCTGGGGGTGGTCTTGACTCCAGGGAGGGCAATTTAAAATGTCTATATAAGAGCAGGCACACCTTGGCTCGGGGTCCTCCTCCTTTCCTGTGTGTGAAGGGGGCACCCTGTTGCAACAGTTCAATAAATATCAGGCTTACTAGCTGCTTTGCTTCTCAATATTCTCTGGTTGGCCTCTGTTATTTTCTCCGACCGATGGAGAACCTGCAAAGGACTCTATAAGGGCTCTTGTGTCCCCCATAAGGGAACCAGGGCAGATTTTCGTTTATTACAGTTTCTTCCGAAGCCCCTCTGGGGCGTGTGTGCTGCACGCAAGACCGGCCAGCCCGCTACCCACCTGCATTTCCCAGCTGTTTGTAGAACCTGTATTCCAGGTGGAGCTGAGGAGCTCTGGACTTGATGGGTTCCTGGAGAGAGGAAGAGGAAGAGAGAATGGAGAGCTGCAAAAATCCCTTTATTTTCCGGTGCAAATGGGACAACATCAGAGTCTGCCTGCTCAATCAGGCCAGTGGCTCATTTAGTTCAGTTTCCCGTTCTCACATTGGCCAACCAGATAATAATAATAATAATAAAAAATAATAATATATTTTGAAAAACAATGGTCCCTACCTAAAGATGAGGATGGGGAGAAAGAAGAGACAGACCCATTTAAAAACAGACAAACCCAGAGAATCAACATATTATCGGAAGATCACTTACCAACTTGATCGCTACATATTCATTCGTATAGAGGTTCTTCCCTATAAGAAAGGTTTTTTTAAAAAAGAAGAAGAAAAGAATTTAGTCAAAAAAAGAGACAATTACACACACACACACGCAAATCCTAATTTAGGATCTCCACACTAGAAAATTCCATGACAGTTAATCCCAGAAATTTTTGGGTGAAAAAATTCCTGCCTTGCAGAGGGTTGGACTAGATGACTTTGGAGGACCCTCTTCCGACTCCATTATTCTTTGTGAGAGACCTATGTCTGCAAAAGATGGTATAAGCCCACTTACGAATGCTTTTTTAAAAAGGGGATTTACAACTTAGGTATCACTGTCGTGATTACAGTGGTACCTCTGGTTGCGAACGGGATCCGTTCCAGAGGCCCGTTCGCAACATGAAAAGAGCGCAACTCACAGCAGCGCGTCTGCGCACACATGGGTTGCGATTCGCCGCTTCTGCACATGCGCGTGTCGTCATTTTGCGCTTCTGTGCATGCGCGAGTGGCGAAACCCAGAATTAACCCTTTCCGGTACTTCTGGGTCACCGTGGGACGCAACCTGAAAGAACGTAACATGAAGTATGACTGTTTAATATTCTGTCCACAAATACAGTCATACCTCGGGTTACAGCCGCTTCAGGTTGCGTTTTTTTGGGTTACGGACCGCCGAAATCAGGAAGTACTCGAATGGGTTACTTCCAGGTTTCGGCGGTCGCGCATGTGCAGAAGCGCTGAATCACACTTTGCGCATGCGCAGAAGCACCGAATCGCAACCCGCGCATGCGCAGATGTGGGTTGCGAATTCTGCGGGTTGCGAACGTGCATCCCGCACAGATCACGTTCGCAACCCGAGCATCCACTGTACCGCGCTCCTCCCCCACTTTTTTCGCATCCAATAAATAAAAAGTGTTCTCTTCCAAACCATGGTTATCAGGTAATAATGGTAGAACCATTGCATCTCTCTCTCTCTCTTTTAAAGGAATGAAAAGCCTATTGTACGATAAGGGTGTTGCCGTGCATGTACAGAGTGCCTCTCCCCTTCCGGTTCTGAGGAAGTTTTATTATTATTATTACCATATTTTTTCCATGTATAAGACACCCACTATTTTTGGAGCCCAAAATTAAGCAATAATTAATTGCAACATTCCGTGTATAAGACGACCCACAATTTTAAACTTAAAAAATGGGTGGGGGGAAGAAATATAGTCTTATATACGGAAAAATACAGTATTTCACAAACAAGCAGCTTACGAAAGAAGACAAAACAATAAAACCATCGATAAAACACAACGAACAAAAATAATTCGAAACGTTCAAGAAATTAAAATGGGCAACAGACAAAAAAAACAAAACAAAACAGATTAAAATTCAAAGCAGCATTCTAAAGTATCTGGTGGGCTGGAATTTGTTCTGTTTGTTGTGTTATGTTTCTTGCCCAAGCGAACAGCTCTGTTGCTTAGAGCATGGTGCTGATAAATGCCAAAGTCGCAGGTTCGATCCCTGTCAGGGACAGCTGCGTATTCCTGTACTGCACCTCTTGCTAATTACACACAAATTAACTGATAAATAATGATTAACTTTTAATAATTTAGTACAACTTTTAACCAAGTTGGGTACGCAGTCTATCAAGTGTGAACGATTCGTGAAACGGGCCTTTTTCTTTTTCTTTTTGCTGGCTTTGAATAACCAGGAATGCCAGGATTATCTTACAGTTAATAATTTGTTTGTCACTGAATCACAGAATGGTAGAACTGGAAAGGGAACCCCAGCGCCATCTAGTCCAACCCCCTGAAATACAGCAGTCACATCTAATCACAGAAGGTGGTGGCTATTCTCAAATGCATTTGAAAATAAGCTAAGAAGGAAGATTTTCAAAGGCAGATCCTAAAGGCAGGTGAAAAATTAGCCCATCATCTGCACAGAGGCATCCTATAAAACAGGCATCCTATAAAAAAATGTACAAATTTAATTGAATCAATACTTAAATATACGACTTATCAACAGGTAAAACATACCATGCTAGGATTGTGCCCAACTAAATCCTGCTCAGGGCAAATCCATTGAAACTGGGTGGGTGTGACTCAACTCTGGTCCAATGGGTCTACTTAGAGCAGGACAACCCATAATTTGGAGAATCACAAAAAAAAATCCTTATGGAAAGATCTTTCATCGCAACGTTTATCGACACTTAACAACCATTCCAAAAATAAGATAGGTGGTTGAAAATTAAAGCTTTTCAGGACTCAGCTGAAGCATCGTAGCCCAAGCTTGGAGCGTCGCTGGATCATTCCCAGGGAGGGTTGTTGAGGTTTGTTTGACAACAAGGAACCCGAGCCTTTAGTGTTATCAGCCCAGCCCTGCGGAACTCTCTGCCACTTGAGATTCAACTTTTAAACACTTGCTGAAAACCTGTCTATTCTGTAGGCAGAATAGACATCTTTTCCACAATGGTTAAATGGTGTTCTAGGTGGAACTGATGCATATTTTAACTGTTGTGTTTGATTTTCTTTTTGTATGCTTCTACTGTATTTTTGTTGTAAACTGCTTTATTATGAAAAAGAAAGTATTTTCATATAAATAATCTTTTCAAGATCCTAAAAAGTGCAACACGTTCTCCTGATATTCCTAATTCTTTTTTTAAAAAAAGGTTTCCAGTTACTAAATCCAGTTGACATATTTATTCACATTCTGCACCAGGAATACATTAGCGTCATCATATTCAATTGCCTTCAAAATTTCCTGATTATATCCAGGTTTTTCTTTTCTTGTTCTTCTTCCGCACCTCAGATTACATAATCCTTGCAAGAGGTAAAGGGTGTGATTGATACCTCTGTTTCATTTGACCTGTGGCGTAATTGCCTCAAAAGTAACTCGTCAGACGCACTGAGTGTTCTGCCTGAAAAAACTCTTTTCATAGAATCCTAGAGTTGGAAGAGACCACAAGGGCCATCGAGTCCAACCCCCTGCCAAGCAGGAAACACCATCAGAGCACTCCTGACATATGGTTGTCAAGCCTCTGCTTAAAGACCTCCAAAGAAGGAGACTCCACCACACTCCTTGGCAGCAAATTCCACTGTCAAACAGCTCTTACTGTCAGGAAGTTCTTCCTAATGTTTAGGTGGAATCTTCTTTCTTGTAGTTTGGATCCATTGCTCCGTGTCCGCTTCTCTGGAGCAGCAGAAAACAACCTTTCTCCCTCCTCTATGTGACATCCTTTTATATATTTGAACATGGCTATCATATCACCCCTTAACCTCCTCTTCTCCAGGCTAAACATGCCCAGCTCCCTTAGCCGTTCCTCATAAGGCATCGTTTCCAGGCCTTTGACCATTTTGGTTGCCCTCCTCTGGCCACGTTCCAGTTTGTCAGTGTCCTTCTTGAACTGTGGTGCCCAGAACTGGACACAGTACTCCAGGTGAGGTCTGACCAGAGCAGAATACAGTGGCACTATTACTTCCCTTGATCTAGATGCTATACTCCTATTGATGCAGCCCAGAATTGCATTGGCTTTTTTAGCTGCCGCGTCACACTGTTGGCTCATGTCAAGTTTGTGGTCAACCAAGACTCCTAGATCCTTTTCACATGTACTGCTCTCAAGCCAGGTGTCACCCATCTTGTATTTGTGCCTCTCGTTTTTTTTGCCCAAGTGCAATACTTTACATTTCTCCCTGTTAAAATTCATCTTGTTTGTTTTGGCCCAGTTCTCTAATCTGTCAAGGTTGTTTTGAAGTGTGATCCTGTCCTCTGGGGTGTTAACCACCCCTCCCAGTTTGGTGTCATCTGCAAATTTGATCAGAATGCCCTTGAGTTCATCATCCAAGTCGTTGATAAAGATGTTGAATAAGACCGGGCCCAAGACAGAACCCTGTGGCACCCCACTAGTCACATCATGGAATATTTTACAATATTTGGTTGTCATCAAACAAAATGGGCATCTAAGGAACTGGTACTCCAGCCCTGCAACCCATAATTGCTTTTCCCCAAACCAAAATTCTTCTCCTTCGTCCAATGTGCACCCAGTTCAGTTATTTAAATAGTTTCCTTCCACCAAAGAAAGCTCCCAAAGTAGATTACAGACCACTTAAAAGAGGAGAGAGAGAAACAGATCCTGCCTTTGGGGCTTACAATCTAAAAGTACACAGCATGAAAGGAAAATGGATTTGGCAGGAGGAGGAAAGAAGCAAACGCGGGATTAAGTTATTTGGCAATTTTACACAAGCCGTGAGCAGCAGTGAGCAACTATTTTGCAGCATCTATTTTGCGGGGGGCAGGCGTCCGTGAAATCCCTTAAACAGAGCTGAGCCCAGCACAGCAGAGCAGAACAACCTCAGACTTAGGAAAAAGAAGTGTGGGAATTTGAAAACATTCCGGTTTAACCCAGGCATTTGGTGGCGGAAGAAAGCCTGTTCCTGGAACCCTCCGAGGGGAAAATGCTTTTAACTGCAACCTGATTTTGGAGTGTTTGCAGATGGCAAACGGCTTTTGCAATGTTTTGAGCGTTTTTCGCTTTTATACGGCGTGTCCGCTTGCCCCAGTTGGGCTCCCTGGGGAGGAAGGGCACAATCTAAATCCCATGAACAATAATAACTTGTTGTGCTGGGCCCGGGGGTAACCCGTGAAAATGCGGTCCAGGTCCGGTCCAGAATCCGAAGGTTCTGCTAGGTGTCAGTCCGACCGGGCCAAGGCAGGAAACCAGGCAATGACAGGTACAGGATCTAGAATACAGCAATGTTGCTCCCGCAACCTCGGGCAGGGTCCGTCGGCCTTTTATCTTTGTCGGGGTAGGGGCTGGTCCTGATCCCCCAGCGACTCCCCTCCCTGTTTCGCCCGAAGGTGAGCACTCCTCCTGCGAGTACTCAGGTCTCTCCTTCTCTCAGATCTCAGTCTCTGCAGCTTGGGAGACGTCGGTGGGTTACTAGACCCAGAGGCTACCTCAGCCTCCCCTGACCCAACCGGTAGTGGAGCAGCTGTAAGTGATGGCCCAGCTGAAGGCAACAAGGTCATCCCCGCATCTGGAGCCAGCGCAGGCTGAGGCCCCTGACTCGGCCCAGCTGGTGTTTGTTGCAGGGGAACCTGGGCAGACTGGGGCTCTTCAGAATCAGGCCCCAGACTTGGTTCAGATGATGCCTGAGGCAAAGGATCCAGAGCAGACTGAGACTCCTCTGGTTCCGAGTCCCAGGCCATCACACATGTCCTCCTTCCCCAAGAGGGTCAGAGGGTGGCAACACGAAAGCGGGGCCTTTTTGGTGGTGGCTCCCTGTCTGTGGGATGCTCTCCCCAGAGAGGCTTGCCTCATTACATGTCTTTAGGTACCAAGCAAAAGCAGTCCTTTTTGGCCTTTACTTAATCTATGGCCTGTTAAAGCTGGGGGGGGGGGTAGTGGTAGGGCTGGGCGATATCTGGTTTTCAACGTTGTGATATATCACCAGCTAAACATCGCGATAGGCCGATATACTGATATATCACAATGTCTGAAATAAAGATGGAGTTACATAGAGGCACTGGCAGTTTCACAGTTTTTCCCGCATTGTGATTTTCACATAGCACACACATAATGATTCCATCATATGTGTTTTTAATGTACACTGTCCTGGGAATTAAAAGGGGGATATATAAATCAAATAGATTATAATAATTTATTCAAGGAGATTTATGTCAAGGACATAAGTTACTATACAACCTTTAGACATCTGAAAGCAGCCCTGTATAGGGAAGTTTTGCAGTGTTTTATTATGTTTTTATATATGTTAGAAGCTGCCCAGAGTGCCTGGGGCAACACAGTCAGATGGGTGGGGTATAAAAAAATATCACCATCCAATATTATTATTATTATTACTATACCACTCTTCATCAAAAGATCTCAGGGTGGTGTACAACATCAAAACCACATTTTACTGAGCACAGTAATCAAAATATGAAACGAAGCATAGGAGCATGGCATATTTTTTAAAATTAAAAGAGATAATGTATGCACAGTGCAACAAAAAGGAGTCTCCAAGCAGTTTACACCGCTTAAAAAATAAAGTGAAATTAAGAAAATACTTATTAGGCAACTGAAGCTTTTAGGGAAAGCTTTTAATGTTCAATAGATTATTGTATTTTAATATTCTGTTGGGAGCCACCCAGAGTAGGTGGGGTATACCGTATTTTTCGCCCTATAGGACGCACTTTTTCCCCTCCAAAAATGAAGCGGAAATGTGTGTGCGTCCTATGGGGCGAATGCAGGCTTTCGCTGAAGCCTGGAGAGCGAGAGGGGGCAGTGCGCACCAACCCCTCTCGCTCTCCAGGCTTCAGGAAGCTCTCCACAAGCCTTGGGAGCCCGGCGGGAGGTCCCGCCTGCAGCCTGCAGCCCAAAAGCTCGGGGGACAGCAGGGAGGCACAGCGCCGCCACCCCGCTATTCCTCGACCTGGTCTGGAGGCTGGCAGGGGGGCGGGAGAAGCAAGCTTGCTTCTCCCCCCTGCCAGCACCACAAGCTCGGGGGATAGCAGGGAGGCGGAGCAGCGCCACCCCGCTATTCCCCGACCTGATCTGGAGGCTGGCGGGGGGGAGAAGCAAGCTTGCTTCTCCCCCCCCCCCGCCAGCCCCACAACCTCGGGGGACAGCGGGGCAAGCCGCTGCCCCACAGAGGCTAGAGAGGCTGTCCCTGAAGGCAGAAGAGGGAGACGGAGCGCTCCGTCTCCCTCTTCTAGCTTGGGGATGGCTGCGCAAACCTGGGGGGGGGGGGAATAAATTTTTTTCCTTGATTTCCCCCCCCCCCCAGAAAACTAGGTGCGTCCTATCGGCCGGTGCATCCTATAGGGCAAAAAATACAGCAATTTTATTATTATTATTATTATTATTATTATTATTATTATTATTATTATTAATATAAAGGTAAAGGGACCCCTGACCATTAGGTCCAGTCGCGGATGACTCTGGGGTTGCGGCGTTCATCTCGCTTTGTTGGCCGAGGGAGCCTGCGTACAGCTTCCGGGTCATGTGGCCAGCATGACTAAGCCGCTTCTGGCGAACCAGAGCAGCGCATGGAAACACCGTTTACCTTCCCACTAGAGCAGTACCTATTTATTTACTTGCACTTGACGTGCTTTCGAACTGCTAGGTTCGCAGGAGCAGGGACTGAGCAACGGGAGCTGACCCCGTCGCGGGGATTCGAACCGCCGACCTTCTGATTGGCAAGTCCTAGGCTCTGTGGTTTAACCCACAGCGCCACCTGTGTCCCATTATTGATATACCATGCAATAAATATTATTGATATACCATGCAATGAATATGTACCCAAGTCGTTTTTCAGGGTTACAAAAATAACTGCAAAATAAAATAATTAAAACTACAAAAATAAAATAATAACAGGGTTATTAAAAAATAGCAATTTTTTAATAAAAAAATCCACATTTTAAAGCAGCGAAACTGATTAATTAATTAGAGGAGCAACAGCTCAGGAACAGCAACTCACACAGAGACGGAAGGCTAGAGAGCGGAAGGCTTGGCACCGTCAACAGATGCTTCTCAATGTGTCAAGGGGTGGGGAACAAATTTCCAATTCTCTGATGGCCCCATGGAAAGCTGGCAGCCTGTCCCTTCCCGAGCGGAGGGCAAGGAATGCTATGAGGTCACGGTGAAACAGCCAAACGTTCCTTCGCTGTCCCCCTCAAAACAATTTGTCCTTGTGGCTCTCGTACGTGCAAATCTCCCCCCCTCCTCTCTCGCACCTGCTCCCGGGCATCAGGGCTTTGCATCCCTCCTGACCTTTCCTGTTCCAGAGGCGTTCCAAGCATTTAATTTAAAAAATAAAAATAAAGGAAATGAAAGAATACGGACCTCGAGGGTCCGATTTCAAGGGCGTCCGGCAGAGGGAAGCTTTTGCGCCGGGGCTAGCCGCCGCCAAGCGGAAATATGACGTGTGCCCCCCGCCTTCTCCGGAAAGAAATTCCCACGCGGCAAAATACCGTATTTTTTGCTCTATAAGACTCACTTTTTCCCTCCTAAAAAGTAAGGGGAAATGTGTGTGCATCTTATGGAGCGAATGCAGGCTGCGCAGCTATCCCAGAAGCCAGAACAGCAAGAGGGATTGCTGTTTTCGCTGCGCAGCGATCCCTCTTGTTGTTCTGGCTTCTGGGATTCAAAATATTTTTTTTCTTGTTTTCCTCCTCCAAAAACTAGGTGCGTCTTGTGGTCTGGTGCATCTTATAGAGCGAAAAATACGGTGCCTTTGCCGCATTCGCTTGCCTGCTTGCCCATCCCAATCCGCCCCATAAAACAGCCACAGAACCTCTCTGTGTTGCAAAGGATTCTGGGGCACCCGCCAGTTCTGCCCCTTCCTGGGGGAAAAACGGATTTCGGGTACTCAGCATGGAGGTTTTGGTGGTGGTGGTGGTGGTGGACTACAACTCCCACTGTCCTTTGCTATTTCCCCCCACACTGCAGAGTGGGAGCTGTAGTCCAGCAACGCTGGGAGGGGGCCACCTTGTTTGCCGCCCAGCCGCTTCCAAGCTGGACTGCTGCAATGCTCTGCCCGTGGGACCGCCCTTGGAGACAGACTGGAAACGCCCACCGGAGGAGGAGAAAGCAGGTTTTTGCAACAAAAATGGGTGTGGGTGTGGGTTTATAAATAAATAGGACAAAAATATGATGCCTACACTGTTAGAAACTCAAATCTATAGGCCGGGCGATATAGAAAGGAGGTATGCAAATTAAAAGGGAAATGGAATTAAAAGTACAGGGGTCATAACCTGTATTTGCAACATGGATGACACCGTCCGTTTGCATAAAGTTTGTTTTGCACAGAGAAAGCAACTATGCGAGAAGGTTACAGGGAACAAGGCAGAGGGACTTCTTGGTGGTGGCGCCCGCCCTGTGCAACGCCCTCCCAGCAGATGTCAAGGCAATAAACGACTATTTTACTTTTAAAGGACAACTGAAGGCAGCCCTGTTTAGGGAAGTTTTAAAAGTCTGATGCTGTATTGTTTTTAATATTCGGCTGGAAGCCGCCCAGAGTGGCTGGGGAAACCCAGCCAGATGGGCAGGGTATTATTATTATTATAATATTATTATTATTATTATTATTATTATTATTATTATTATTATTATTATTATTAGCGACTACAACTCCTCTGCTCAGTCCTGTGGCTATTTTGCTGGGTCTCGTGCACTTAGTCTTAAAATCTAAAAACTTTTGTAGTAATTTAATTTACGCAGAGACAGCTGTGTTCCTTGCAAACACAGACACCCTTCTGAAAAATCCTACACAATTCCACAGCGGCTGCTACTTCACTGTGTGGAATGCCTTCAGTCTAAAATCTCCAGAAACTTTTGATTCTGTATAAATTTAATTTGCATATGTTCACTGACACCGACACACACAGATAGAACTCATTTTCTGTAAAATTCAGCTCAATTCGCAGTGGGCTGCCTTATTTTAAGGTCTACAAACTTTTCGCGTTTGCAGAAATTTAATTTGCGCAGAGAATAATGCAGCTCTCTGCCCAGGCACACCAGATTTTTGGAAAATCCTGCTCAATCCCATGGCCACAGATATCTCAGTGACCCTCTGTCACAGATGCCTGAGCTGTTTCTTCCTGCTTTGCAGGGGGCTGGACTGGATGACCCTCAGAGATCCCTTCAACCTCTGTGATTCTTTGATTCTATGATTGCTTTCAAGTCTAGAAGCTGGGGTTTTTGCAGGGTTGGGGAACTGATGAGTGCGACATTCAAAATACGACGTCTCTGAGGAACACGACCCGGAAAAGGAAACCTGATGTGGGCATAGCTGTCAACTTTTCCCTTTTCTTGCGAGGAATCCTATTTGGAATAAGGGAATTTCCCTGAAAAAAAGGGAAACGTTGACAGCTATGGATCTGGGCTTGGGTGGAGTGAATGCAAGAGCAAAAAATAAATAAACCAGAGGGTGGGAGCTCCGGCTGAGCAGAGATCTGTCTGTCTGTCTGCCAGGGGGTGGCCGGAACGAGAGGCTTGGCCTGCGGGCGGCGGAGGATAAAGGAGGAGAGATAATCCCTGGCATTTGGGAGGATGTAGCGGAAAATATAGCCTTAGCAGCAGAGCAATGGAGAGGGGCTACTCTCCAGCTGGCACCCGGGACGAATCCTCCCAGGGAAACAGACTGGCGCTGCCAGGGTCTGCAAACATTGCTGGTGCTCAGCTAGGCGGCAGGATCACACGTGTTAGAAACTCACGATACGTAAGCTAATTGCCAAATGCCACCTGAAACCTCGGCTGGGGTGGCTGCAACAGAATGAACTGGGCAGTTTGACTGGCAATTGCAACTCAACGGGGAAACAGCCCCAAATCTTGCAACAGATGCCCACTCTGGGATGTGTGAATGTCTGGAGGCGGTTGGAGGATGGATGGCGGCTAATGGATTGAAGTGTGGTTTCTGGGGGGCGGGTAGGTGTGGGGGATTCCCTGGTCCTGAAAGTGGTAACTGTGCCCCGGAAGGACCAGGTGAGCAGCCTGGGAGTCATTTTGGACTCACCGCTGTCCATGGAGGCACAGATTAATCCTGCGTCCAGGGCGGCTGTATGCCAGCTCCATCTGAGACCCTCCCTGCCTGCGCCCTGTCTTGCCAGAGTGGTGCATGCTCTGGTTATCTCCCGCTTGGACTACTGCAATGCGCTCTATGTGGGACTGCCTTTGAAGGTGACTCGGAAACTACAACTAATCCAGAATGCAGCAGCTGGACTGGGGACTGGAACCATACAACTCCGGTCCTAAAGGATCTACACTGGCTCCCAGTACGTTTCAGAGCACAATTCAAAGTGTTGGTGCTGACCTTTAAAGTCCTAAACGGCCTCGGCCCAGTATACCTGAAGGAGTGTCTCCACCCCAATCAAGAAGCAAGGTTTCAGGGAACCAGGCAGAGGGCCTTCTCGGTGGTGGCGCCCACCAAGTGGAACACCCTCCCGTCAAATGTCAAGGAGATAAAAGAACTGACTTTTAGAAGACACCAGAAGGCATCCCTGTATAGGGAAGTTGTTGATGCTTGATGTTTTATTGTGTTTTTAATACTTAGTTGGGAGCCCCCCAGAGTGGTTGGAGCAACACAATAGATGGGCAGCATTTAAATAAAAATATTATTATTATTGATGTAGTCGTCATGGAGAAAATCATGCGCAATTTGAGATTTCAACACAGACTAGAACCTGCGGGCACTTTTTATATGATTTGACATTCACTGTGGAACCATAATTTCCAAGACAACCTTCATCGTAAGCTTGACCATCACATTACGCTGAGATTCTATTTCAACCCATGTGCAACTGCACTCATTCTGCGTACCTGCTTCAGAGTTTTGCCTCTCACCTTTTCATTTTCACCTGTCGTTCTAATCATCCTCCCCATTTTATACACGCACAGCTCCCACTCGCAGGAAAGGCCCGCTATCCAAAATCTCAGTTAAGTAATTATACCCAAACCTTGATACACGAGTGGCTGATTCAGATATCCGAACCGCCAGAGTGCGCCCACTTCCACACCTGCTTGTGTTTCGCTGGTCAGCGGAAGCCATTTTCGGGCAAAAGCCACAGAGGGAGGGAGAGAGATGGAACAAACCAGGGAGCAGGAGAAACGAGACGTACCAGGTTCCTCCCCTGTTTGTTTGACTTTTGCTGAGGGGTCTGCAACAGTTTGGGACAGAAAGCACGCATCAAATGAATTATGGATCAGAAATGTCCCCATAAATAATGGGAATCCTCTGCCAGCTCGTTCAGCAAACCATTTCCTGGGAATGCATTGCGTTCAGAAAGCAGGGCGGAATTTGAAAATAGTTGGGAGTTCTTGTTATTAAATATACCAAGAAAAAAGCACATCAAGAACTCAGGCCAATGTAAGTTTCAATAGTGGGAGTGGTCCCTGCTCACAAGTCAATAGTCAATAGTAACAAAAACTAATCCATTCAAAAGTATGTATTCTGACAAGAAGAGTTTATGAGTAGAGATAAATTCATGTTAGTCCATAGTCAGATTCGTCGTGGAGGTCTTAGTTTCAATCACTGAGCAGAAGTCAGAAGTCAATTATGGATCAGAAACCAGGACAGGGCCCTGTCTCGATGTATTCACCTTCAACAGCTGGAAGTATCAAATATTACATGAAAATACATTTAAATTCTAAATTATCCTAAATTATAATCTGTAAAACAGTATTATATAACATTTGGGTCCTTACCTAATTTTTAAAGGGTTATACATATTTTTACCAGTTTGAGTTTGTAATCTCTATTTGAGTTTGTAATCCTTTTCAGAATACATACTTTTGAATGGATTAGTTTTTATTACTATTGACTAGCGATGGTGCTGGAGGAGACTCTGGAGAGTCCCATGGACTGCAAGAAGATCAAACCTCTCCATTCTGAAGGAAATCAGCCCTGAGTGCTCACTGGAAGGACAGATCCTGAAGCTGAGGCTCCAGTACTTTGGCCACCTCATGAGAAGACTCCCTGTAAAAGACCCTGATGTTGGGAAAGATGGAGGGCACAAGGAGAAGGGGACGACAGAGGACGAGATGGTGGGACAGTGTTCTCGAAGCTACTAACAGAGTTTGACCAAAGTGCGGGAGGCAGTGGAAGACAGGAGGGCCTGGCGTGCTCTGGTCCAGGGGGTAATGAAGAGGCGGACACAACAACATTGACTTGCGTGTAGGGACCACTCACACTACTGCCTGAATTCTTGGTGTGCTTTTTTCTTGGAATTTGAAAACAGGCCACGGACAGGAAGGTGCAGAGACTCACCTAGTCGAAGCTCCCCAAAGTTCCCGCACCCAATCTTCTTCCCGACACGGAAGTTCGGGCCGACCATTAAGACTCCAGAGTTGGTCCCGGACGTCCGGCTCCCGTGCGTGTTGCGGCTGCTCCCTGTCTTAGACATCCTTCGCCCTTCCTCCGCGTCCCCTTTGCCTCCTCTCTTATCAAAATCCATAAGTTTGTGGTACCCTGGCCTCTCCACGGTTACGCTGCTGCCATGCAAATCCGAGGGCCGAAACGTTGCGGGGGCCGGCTGGGGGGTCAGGGCGGGGAGAGGGCGGGGTAGGGGGGTCGGGGGAAGGAGGGGAAGGGGAGCACGAAAGCGAGAGAAGAGGAAAAGGAGGTTGAAAACGCTGCTTCTCTTTTCTTGGTCAGTAAACCATCCCGGGTGGAGGAGGAGGAGGAGGAGGAGGGGAGGGCGCCAGGGGGCGGACCGTCACCCGCATGTGCTGCGCTAGTGGGCCGGGGGTCCTCTCCTCGAAGGGGGCGTGGGGGTTCCTTCCGGCGCCTGCTGCGGGCTGCTCTCCGAAGACGACGACATGGCGGCAAGGGGGAGATTGAGAGCGGCTGTCTTGCGGCAACGCTTTACGTCCGAGCTGGAGAGGGAACAGAGGGCAGGTTAGCATAGGAAACAAGCATCCGCAGAGTTATATTTCAGGTACAGTGGTACCTCGGGTTAAGTACTTAATTCGTTCCGGAGGTCCGTTCTTAACCTGAAACTGTTCTTAACCTGAAGTACCACTTTAGCTAATGGGGCCTCCTGTTGCCGCTGAGCAATTTCTGTTCTCCTGAAGCAAAGTTCTTAACCTGAAGCACTATTTCTGGGTTAGCAGAGTCTGTAACCTGAAGCGTCTGTAACCTGAAGCATATGTAACCCGAGGTACCACTGTATCATAATTTCTAACCATTTTTTTTATCACACTTACATTAACCATAAAAAACTTCACATTTTATTACGAACAAATAATACTACTTTAAAATAAACTACCTTCTACTTCTAGCCCTACAGCCTTTATCCACTTCCAAAGCTATTCTAAGATTTAAATATTAACATATTTCTTCAAATATTCCTTAAACTTCTTCCAGTCTTCTTCTACCGTCCCTTCTCTCTGGTCTTGGGAGTCTCCTGGTCAGTTCGGCAAGTTCCATATACAGTGGTACCCCGGGTTAATTCGTTCCAGAGGTCCGTTCTTAACCTGAAACTGTTCTTAACCTGAAGCACCACTTTAGCTAATGGGGCCTCCCGCTGCCACCACACAATTTCTGTTCTCATCCTGAAGCAAAGTTCTTAACCTGAGGTAATATTTCTGGGTTAGCGGAGTCTGTAACCTGAAGAGCATGTAACCCGAGGTACCACTGTAGTCCATCATGAGAGCCGTTAATTCTACAGTCATACCTCATGTTACGTCCGCTTCATGTTACGTTCTTTCAGGTTACGTCCTGCGGCAACCTGGAAGTACTGGAAAGGGTTACTTCCGCGTTTCGCTGCTTGCGCATGCGCAGAAGCGCAAAATGACGCCATGCACAGAAGCGGCGAATCGCAACCCGCGCATGCGCAGATGCGCTGCTGCGGGTTGCGAATGGGCCTCCGGAATGGATCCCGTTCACAACCAGAGGTAGCACTGTATTGCAGGCATGTCCAACAGGTAGGTTTTAATCTACTGGTAGATCGCGGGGTGTTTCTGGTTGACCTCTGGCCCCTAAGCGATCTCCTTACGAAAAAGCAGAAAAGGCAAAAAAAAAAAAAAAAAAGAAACCCAACTTTGGCTTACCAAAGAAAGCTCCACAACTTTTGGGTCGATCACTGCCCATTTTTTTATACTGTGAGCAGATTGCAGTCTATTGGGAGTTGGACGTCCCTGTTCTATTGCATTCCTACTGTGGCATGTATGTGGCTCTCCCCTCCATGTTCAGTCTCGCACGACAGCCCTGAGAGGTAGGCTGGGCGGAGAGGCAGCCCACAAGTGAGCTTAGTGGCCGATTCATTATCTGCTGGGTAGAGCATGAGCTAGACAGCATCTTAAAAAGCAGAGACATCACCTTGCCAACAAAGGTCCATATAGTTAAAGCTCTGGTTTTCCCAGTAGTGATGTATGGAAGTGAGAGCTGGACAATAAAGAAGGCTGATCGCCAAAGAATTGATGCTTTTGAATTATGGTGCTGGAGGAGACTCTTGAGAGTCCCATGGACTGCAAGAAGATCAAACCTATCCATTCTGAAGGAAATCAGCCCTGAGTGCTCACTGGAAGGACAGATCCTGAAGCTGAGGCTCCAGTACTTTGGCCACCTCATGAGAAGAGAAGACTCCCTGGAAAAGACCCTGATGTTGGGAAAGATGGAGGGCACAAGGAGAAGGGGACGACAGAGGACGAGATGGTGGGACAGTGTTCTCGAAGCTACCAGCATGAGTTTGACCAAACTGCAGGAGGCAGTGGAAGACAGGAGGGCCTGGCGTGCTCTGGTCCAGGGGGTCACGAAGAGGCGGACACAACTGAACAACTAAACAGCAACAGCAAATAGCATGAGCAGAGCTAGGAACTCAGATATAGAAGCTCGTTGCCAAATGGCCCCTGAAACCTCGGTTACAGGGGCCAAAATGGACCTGGGTGCAAGAGCTCCCTTCCGTCCCACAACAACTGGTGTTCAGAATCATTTATTCCCCCATTGCTGGAGGCAAAGCACAGGCCTTGTGGCTATTATTATTATTATTATTATTATTATTATTAGCCATCGACAGCCCTCTCCTCCTCCACAGATTTGTCCAACCTTCTTGCAAAGCCATCCAAGGTTGGTGTCCACTGCTGACCACTGCGGCAGAGAGTTCCACAGGTTAGCTGTGCGCTAAGCGTCTCACAGCGCCATCGCTTTCTCAAGAAGCCCCTCGGAACGCAACTGCGCTCATGATCCCAGGAAACTATGGTCCAGAATTGCAGTTTTGATTTTCTCCCTTAGGGAATCATTTCACAATCAATAATATTAAGACGAAGAAGAAGAGGAGGAGGAGGAGGAGGAGGGTTGTGGCTGGTGGAAGGGGCAGGGGGGAACTTCCCCCCAAAGAACCAAAACACCCAGTTTTTAAAAAGCTGCCCTGTTAATCTGGATTAGGAGAGGCCTCTCTTGAAGAGGGGAGAAATGGCAGCAAACTCCAAAGCGACTGCCAGCGACGCGGAGGAAGGCGGGATCATCCTAATTAAAGAGGGAGCTAAAGAGGGTTAATTTTGTTATTAAATAAAGATCTGACTTCTTGCCAGTGGAAAGCCGCTGTGTCAAGGAGACAGGGCTGCTGAAGGACTAGCTTTCTACACGCATGGAAACAAAGATGAGGTGAAGCCCAAGAACAAAATAACGTTCTAACTTCTCGCCAGGGGAAAGCTAGCATGACAAAGGGACCGGAACGTGGATGGGCTAGCTTTCTAAGTTCTCGATGCGGAAGGGAAGCTTTTCAGATCCTGTGAACAAACGCTGCTGCCGCCCAATAGCCTTGCACGTCCAAAGTTCTCCCCAAGATTCAAGATACCAGGAAATTGCCAAGTTTCTGAGCACAGACAGAACGGGAAGGGGGGTGCAAATCATATGCACCAAGACGCGGGGAGGAAGCAGAGAACAGGCGAAAGGGCCAGGGGTCCCCCCCTTGAGCATCCCCACGGCACCCAGGTGACCCATGGAAGCAGGACCCTGGGACTCCAAACCAGAAGTCCAACTTGTTCCCACGGTGTGTTTAACACACATTTTCCAGCTTCCTTACCCTCCTGCTTCTCCCTCCTTGTCTCCAGAGAGGCAGCTGCAATTTCCCCAAATATATATCTCTATCTCCCGATTTGCACAAGCGTGGGTTTTCTTAGGGAGGGGGGAAAAGAAAAACCTTTCCGTGGAACAGCCTGGAGAAAAGCTTCCGTGTGTCTCTCTCTGTCTCTCCAACCCAGCAAACGGAGACTCTTTTTCTATTTCCTGGTTTGACTGCTGAAAGCAGGCGGGGAGAGGAGGGAGGAAGCGCCACCAAGCAAGTTCTCAGAGACCTAGCGAGCGCATCAGCCGACTCTTACGTCAAAGAGGAGGAGGAGGAGGAGGCCGGGCTCTGGGGGAAAAGGAAGCCACATCATAAACAGACGTGCGGAACCACGGTGCCGGCAGAACCACGGCAGCGCTGGCGGCGAAGATTTGGCTACGAGTGGGGCTGCCCAGGAGGGAACACTGGCCCCTCCACAAATCCATGCGCACACGGCTAATATGTGCCACGTTCTGTGCTGTGTTACAAACGCAAAATATATCAGCTGTCCCCGAGAGCTTGTAGGGAGCTGCGACTCTTGCAGAAGTCTCCGTCCAGTTTCAGACACACTTTCTCCCCTCCACCAGCAAAAAAAAACCAGCAACCCATTTTCGTTTTTTTTCCTGTTATCAACACAAAAAGTATAGCGGTCATGGAGCCAGGTTTGCGTTTTTTTATGTTGCAAACCACCCCAAGATCTGCCGATGAAAGGCGGTCCACAAATGTTAATAGTACAGTGGTACCTCGGGTTACATACGCTTCAGGTTACATACGCTTCAGGTTACAGACTCCGCTAACCCAGAAATAGTATCTCGGGTTAAGAACTTTGCTTCAGGATGAGAACAGAAATCATGCTCCAGCGGCGCGGCAGCAGCAGGAGGCCCCATTAGTTAAAGTAGTGCTTCAGGTTAAGAACAGTTTCAGGTTCAGAATGGACCTCCGGAACGAATTAACCCAAGGTACCACTGTAATCGTATCAGCCGTCCGGTGTAAGGAACACGGATATAGTGGACGCTCGGGTTGCGAACGTGATCCGTGCAGAAGGCACGTTCACAACCTGCAGCGTTCGCAACCCGCAGCGCCGTGTCTGAGCACGCACGTGTTGCAATTCTGCGTTCCGGTACTTCCGGGTTTCGGCGCATCCATAACCTGAAAACACGCAACCTCACGCATCTGTAACCCGAGGTATGACTGTATAAGTTAATCGTCTGGGAATTGTAGCTCTGTGAGTGTTGTCAGGAGACGCTCTATCCTCCTCCCAGAGCTACAGTTCCCAGAGTGGTTTGATAATCATTCCCTCTTCGCTGGGAACGCTGGGAGTTGTAGTTCATGGAGGGGAATATGGTGTCTCCCAACAACTCTCTGCTTCTTGTCAAACTACAGCTCCCAGAATGCTTTGCAGGAAGCTGCAACTGTTTAACGTGGCGTGATCCCACTTTAAATGCATAGTGCAGATCATAGATTTGTAGCGTAGGAAGGGGCCACGAGGGTCTTCTAGTCCAGCCCCCCGCAATGAAGGAATCTTTTGCCCAATGTGGGACTCAAATCTAGGACCCTGAAATTAAGAGTTTCCTGACTGAGCTGGTGTTCAGCAGCCATTCCAGCTTATTCCAAACCACTACTGAGTTCGCACTGCGCTGCAATGAATTGCTTTGATGCAGGGTTTGAAATTAGCAGGGCGCCAGGCACCTTTTGCGCCTAAATGATTCTCCATTTGCAAGCACCTCAAAAAGCCTGGGTGCCATTTTTTGGGTCTGGCTGACACTCAATGATTACTAAAATGTATGTGCCTCGAAACATATGTTAAAAATAGACAATATGTTAAGGAGTTTGACAATAAAGAGAAGTATGGTACCAATATTTTCATTGTAAACACCAAATTAAACATGTACAGTGGTACCTTGGTTTTAGAATTTAATCTGTTCCGGAAGTCCGTTCTTAAACCAAAACTGTTCTTAAACCGAGGCACACTTTCCCTAATGAGGCCTCCCGCCGCCAGTGTCCTTCCACCGTTCGGATTCCGTTCTTAGACCGAGGTAAAGTTTGCAAACCGGGACACTACTTCTGGTTTTGCGGAGTTAATAAACCGAATCGTTCTTAAACAGGACTGTTCTTAAACCGAGGTACCACTGTATTAACAATGATATTAACAATGTGTCACTCATGTGAATTGTATGTTAAAGGTAAAGGGACCCATGACCATTGGGTCCAGTCGTGTCCGACTCTGGAAGTGCGGCGCTCATCTCGCTTTATTGGCCGAGGGAGCCGGCGTACAACTTCCGGGTCATGTGGCCAGCAGGACTAAGCTGCTTCTGGAGAACCAGAGCAGCGCACAGAAACGCCGTTTACCTTCCCGCCGGAGCGGTACCTATTTATCTACTTGCACTTTGATGTGCTTTCGAACTGCTAGGTTGGCAGGAGCAGGGACCGAGCAACGGGAGCTCACCCCGTCACGGGGATTCGAACCGCCAACCTTCTGATCGGCAAGTCCTAGGCTCTGTGGTTTAACCCACAGTGTCCATGAACTGTGTATTAGTTCATGCTTATCAAAATAATAATTAAAAAGTGTTGTCGACTGGACATTCTGTTTTGGCGCCCACAACCCCATTTGGCTCCTAGCTTTTCTACCCCAGTTTCTAACACTCCTTTGATGGATTTCTGCCTTATTTCTAGGCTACGCATTTTTTATCTGTTTTACTGGGCTTCCAATATCTGGCAATTTCCCACGCCGTCCTTACAGCCAGCTGTTTTGTTTTCAGTGTTGCGGCTGCAAAAGCAGGGGGAAAACAGCACACCAAAACCCAAGGCCGCAGCCCGGGTTCAAATCCCTGCTGAAGACCGCTGGGCGACCTCGGGGGGACGGTCAGCCTCCCTCTTTTCCACCCGGTCCCACCTCGCAAGGTTGTTGTTAAGGATTTAAAAATATACAGGCAGGGGAAATGACCATATATAGTCTTTAAAGAAAGCTTTGGCTAAAAATGTGCTATATATAAAATGAACAGAGGAATAAAAAATGTGCCACGGTTGTGTTTTGTGTGTGTTCATGCACACTTGAAATTGTGCATTTCAGCTGGTGGGGAGGTTCTGGAGCTGCCTTTAGCACAGTTGATCTTTTTCCAGGACTAATTCAAATGTTTGTGTGTTGACTGGAATAATTTCCTGCCCGCAGCCTGTTGTGTCTATAAAGCAAGCATTGCCAGACCCCCCCCCCTCACCACTCAGCCAATAAATATTAAAAGTCCCTTCTCCAAAAGCCAGAATTTTGGCAGCAGGCCAGCAGATAACCCTCCTTCCCTAATTCCCCAGCCACCTAAAAACACAGAAACGTTTATCCAGTGTTTCTGGGTTAAACTGATCATCCACCGCCCAGAGTGGCTGGGGCAACCCTGTCAGATGTGTGGGGTACTATATTATTATTATTATTATTATTATTATGGTACCTCGGGTTACATACGCTTCAGGTTACACATTCTGCTAACCCAGAAATAGTGCTTCAGGTTAAGAACAGAAATCGTGCTCCGGAGGTGCAGCGGGAGGCCCCATTAGCTAAAGTGGTACTTCAGGTTAAGAACAGTTTCAGGTTAAGAATGGATCTCCGGAACGAATTAAGTACTTAACCTGAGGTACCACTGTATTATTATTATTAATATAATAATAATTTTATTTATACCCCGCCCTCCCCGGCCAGAGCTGGGTTCAGGGCGGCTAACACCAGTAAAATTACAGTAAAAACATAATGGGAGGGGGGGAACCAATTTAAAATACAGTGCTACCTCTGGTTGCGAACGGGATCCGTTCCAGAGGCCTGTTTGCAATATCAACAGAACGCAACACGCAGCGGCGAGTCTGCGCACGCACGGGTTGCGATTCATAACTTCTGTGCATAACGTCATTTTGTGCATCTGTGCATGTGTGAGCGGCGAAACCCGGAAGTAACCCTTTCCGGTACTTCCGGGTTGCAACCTGAAAAAACGTATCATGAAGCAAATGTAACATGAGGTATGACTGTAGAGGTTTAAAATGCCATTTACAATGCAGCCTCGTTTTAAAAGTAGCCGATAGATCAAAACCGTAAGGGGAGGGAAACACAAGGGTCAGACTGAGTCCAAACCAAAGGCCAGGCGGAACAGCTCTGTCTTGAAGGCCCTGCGGAGAGACGTCAAGTCCCGCAGGGCCCTGGTCTCTTGTGAAAGAGCGTTCCACCAGATTGGGGCCAGTACTGAAAAGGCCCTGGCCCTAGTTGAGACCAGCCTAACCACCTTGAGACCTGGGACCTCCAAAATAATGTTGTTGTTGTTGTTAATGGAAGACCTTTCTTCAGAGGACACTTGCGCCTTCCACCACCACTGACCCTAACCTCCACTGTCTATGCTCTGGTAACTTCTTGGCTAGATTACTGCAGATCACTCTCCGTGGGGCTGCCCTTGGAGATAACCCAATCGCGCAGAATTTGGCCACCGGGATTAACAAGCAGGATTAGAAGGTCTGAGTGTATTGCACCAGTTCTTGCCTAAACTGCGCTGCTTACCCAGTTAAGTTTCTTGTTTGTTTCAACCTCTAAAAGCCCTAGATGGCTCAGGACCCCTTATCCCTCAGGGGGGTCACCTCTCTGCCCGTGGACCGGCCTGGAATCTGCCTCCAACCTGTTCAGAATTAGCCAGGCGCCAGGCACATTTTGCACCTGGCTATCGGCCATAGGGTGGTGCTGTGGGTTAAACCACAGAGCCTAGGACTTGCTGATCAGAAGGTCGGCAGTTCAAATCCCCGCGACGGGGTGAGCTCCCATTGCTCGGCCCCTGCTCCTGCCAACCTAGCAGTTTGAAAGCACGTCAAAGTGCAAGTAGATAAATAGGTACTGCTCCGGCGGGAAGGTAAACGGCGTTTCCGTGCGCTGCTCTGGTTCGCTAGAAGCGGCTTAGTCATGCCAGCCACATGACCCGGAAGCTGCACGCTGGCTCCCTCGGCCAATAAAGCGAGATGAGCGCTGCAACCCCAAAGTCAGCCACGACTGGACCTAACGATCAAGGGTCCCTTTACCCTTTACCTTTATCGGCCACCTGCAACCAAGTGACGATGCCTGGACACTAGGATGGCTCCTGACATCTCCACAATCTGGGGATCCTTGAATCTGGACTGTTTTCGCACACTAATACCGCATCCTGTAAAATTCTATCCGTTATCTATTATCTGCACGATCGGAACGAATTTCTGGAGCCAAAATGCCTTTTCTGTTCATCCGGTTGGAATAGGCCAATATATACGCGGACTATCACTGGATCAAGTTGACTTTTCCTCTTTTAAGTTCTCAAAGCTATTAAGCGAGCTCAAGGTTGTCCTCTGAACTAGCCAGATGTTTAACTGAGAATCAGTCAGAGTCAGTCCATCACTTGGAAAATAAGACATTAGACCGGCCTTGCCCCAGAATGGAAACTATAGACATTCTGTTTTGGCTGCTGCAACCGTGGCCTTAAGGGGTCCTTTGGCTCCTAGCTTATATATCTGAGTTTCTAACCCTGCACCCACCAGCAAGCATGTGGCTCCCAGAATATTTTTGCAGTCGGGAACATGATCTTCCTGCCAGAACAATATACAGTCATACCTCGGCTCCCAAATGCCTTGGGAGTCGAACAATCCAGCTCCTGAACGATCGGAAACCGGAAGTGATTGCTTCGGTTTTCAAATGTCTTTTCAGAAGCCGAACGTCCAATGGGAGCTTCCTGCGGCCAATCAGAAGCCGCGCTTTGGAAGTCGAACGTTTCAGAAGTCGAACGGACTTCCAGAACGGATTCTGTTCAACCTCCGACATATGACTGACAGAATCATAGAATTCCGAAGCTGAGAGAGAACCCAGAGATCATCTAGTCCAAGGGTCAGCAAACTTTTTCAGCAGGGGACCGGTCCACTGTCCCTCAAACCTTGTGGGGGGCCGGACTATATATATTTTAAAAAATGAATAAATTCCTATGCCCCACAAATAAACCAGAGATGCATCTTAAATAAAAGGATACATTCTACTCATGTAAAAACACGCTGATTCCCGGACCATCCGTGGGCCAGAATTAGAAAGCGATTGGGCCAGATCCGGCCCCTGGGCCTTAGTTTGCCTACCCATGACCTAGTCTAGGCATAGGCAACCTCGGCCCTCCAGTTGTTTTGGGACTACAACTCCCATCATCCCTGGCTAACAGGACCGGTGGTCAGGGATGATGGGAATTGTAGTCCCAAAACATCTAGTCGAACCCACTGCAACACAACTGCTTCCGTATTTTGCGCTGTACTCAAATGTTGTGCTATCTTTCCAAAGTAACATCCCTGACACCCCCAAACCTTGCAAAAGCAGGACGACGCAGAAACTCTCGACGGCCACAAGAGGAGAGGGAGAGACATGAATGCCACCTCTGTCTCTTCCAGATGCTAAAAATCAGGCCAGCTCTAACTCCCCGCCTACCAGGATTCCTGGGCTCCACATTTTCTAGACAAGCCAGCACACACCTGGTTGGAATATACAGATATTGATATATTATGCAGTGCAATACCGAAGGGAGTGACGAGCTGTCACAATGGAAAAAAAGAAAGCACACACAAATCTTTAAGCAGCGCCGTTTGGGAATCACGAAGAAAACAGGAAAGCACTAAAAATAACGAGCGCACACAGATTTTTGCAGCGCTGCATAGGCCAGGGGTCTAAATAAAACATGTCCCCGCCCATGCAGGAAAAATAAAGGAAGAGGACGGTTTTGGGGGAAGGTGTGGTGAGGACAAGATGCCGTGCGCAGGATCCGATCGTCCCAGGAGGGTTTCAGGTTCTCCAACCCCAGGGGAGAAGTCGGCAAGTCTTTTAAACAAGGCTCGGCTAATCTCTGCTCCCCGGATCTCCCGGGACGAACAATCAGAGGTTCTCTCCTCCGTGAGATCAGGAGAAGGAGCAAAACAAGCTGCCCCGGGATCTTGGGTCGCAGGTGGCGCGAGAAACACACTCCCTGCGACTCCCCTGCAAGGAACGGCGGCGGCTTTTAGGTTACCTCCGAACATAAAGGCGTCATGATACACGAGTTCATAAAATTATGCACGGCATGCAGGAAGGTTTTCCTCCATCTCTCCCAACGCTAGAACCCTGGGTGTCCGATGCAGCCGAATGTTCTGGTGCTCAGATCCTTATCAGTGGTTTCCCACAGATCTGGTTGGCTGCAGTGAGAGGACGACGCTGGACTAGATGGGTCAATTGGTCTGGTCTCCAGCAGCCAGGATCTTCTTGCGCTCTTGTGGAACCTCCACAGCCAGAGACAGTCTGGATTCATAGCTTCTTATGGGTAGTTTGCCACTGGAGGACTAGACAGACCACTGGTCCGATTCGACAGTCTCTTATGATGCTCTTATGAGCAACTAGGCATGACGCTGCACAAGGGATGCCCAGTTGCCTTGAAACCAGCAAAACCAGGGTTGCTTCCCCTGTGTCAAATTCCGAAGGACAGTGGACGCTCGGGTTGTGAACGTGATCTGTGCAGGATGCACGTTCACAACCCACAGCAGCGCGTCTGCGCATGCACGGGTTGCGATTCGGCGCTTCTGCACATAGCACAATTTAGTGCTTCTGCGCATGCGCGACTGCCAAAACCCGGAAGTAACCCATTCTGGTACTTCCGGGTTTCGCGGTCGGTAACACAAAAAAAACGCAACCTGAAGCGTCTGTAACCCGAGGTATGACTGTTTCTCCTTTTTCCTGAACAAATCACGTGTCTGTTTTGATTAAGCATTTGAGCAATACTCTGTTAAACCACTGAGCCTAGGACTTGCCGATCAGAAGGTCGGTGGTTCGTATCCCTGCGATGGGGTGAGTTCCCGTTGCTCGGTCCCTGCTCCTGCCAACCTAGCAGTTCGAAAGCACGTCAAAGTGCAAGTAGATAAATAGGTACCGCTCCGGCGGGAAGGTAAACAGCGTTTCCATGCGCTGCTCTGGTTTGCCAGAAGCTGCTTAGTCCTGCTGGCCACATGACCCGGAAGCTGTACACTGGCTCTCACAGCCAGTAAAGCGAGATGAGCGGCGCAACCCCAGAGTCGGCCACGACTGGACCTAATGGTCAGAGGTCCCTTTACCTTTACCTTCAACGAATTATTTCTTCCCTCCATTATTTCCCCCCTGTTCTCTTGTGGCCCTGTTGAATAGTGAACCACTTGTATTCGAGCTCTACACACAGGAAGGTAGAGAACGGAGGAATCACAGAACGGTGGGTTTGGAAGGAACCCCAAGCATCATTGTCTAGTCTAGCCCAACCCTAGGAGAAAAGTTAGTTTTTAAGAAAGGCGTAAAAAATGCAGTGGGTGAGATCTGGTTTCCAGCATTGCAATATACCACCAGCTAAACATTGCAATATACCAATATCTATATATATTACAATGTCTGAAATAAGGATGGAGTTGTGTAGAGGCATTGACTGCATAGCACACAAAAACACACACATTACAATTCGCGATATATTGCCAGGTCAAAAACTACAAAACGAATACAGTCATACCTTGGGTTACAGCCACTTCAGGTTGCGTTTTTTCGGGTTACGGACTGTTGAAACCCGGAAGTACTGGAACGGGTTACTTCCGGGTTTCGGCGGTCGTGCATGCGCAGAAGAACTAAATCGCTCTTTGTGCATATGCCAAATCGCAACCCACGTGTGCGCAGATGCGCCGCTGCAGGTTGCAAACATGCATCCCGCACGGATCATGTTCGCAACCCGAGTGTCCACTGTATCATGATATGGACTTCAAGCTAGTTTTGTGCGTGCAGCCTAGCTCTTGCAAACCCGTCAGTGGAGGTGTTTAAAGGGGGGGCGCATTCTTTTGGGAGAGGCTGGCCATCCCCTCCGCACCACAAAGCTTTCTCTCCACCATCATAAAAGAGGACTAACGGAGAGTCGGAGGGGCAGCTCCACCCTGTTGCCCCTTCGCAGCCCTCATTCCCCAGCTGTTTTTGCAGGAGCGCTTGCAGCCCCCCGCCCCCCCCCCCGCCCCGGAGAAATGCGATGCCTGCAATTTGGCTCAGGGCGGCTGTGAATGAGGCGTTTCATGCATGCTGTCCGTGCAGGAGAGCGGCCGACAGACATGCCTGTGTGCTCACGCTCCTGAAAGAAAAACAACGATTTGCAGGACACGCAGATACGCTACCGGTCTCTCCAAACAGGCTCCTAGCTAGAGCCAATCAGGAAGTCTAAGAAACTGGAGAAAGCGAAAAAGAAACCTAGTGCTATTCTCAAACTGGCAGCGCCGCTTTCGAAGGAGCAAAGTCTGCCATCTTGGTTCAGCCTGGCGCCCAGCACCATCCGAATGTATCTGTGCTAGAAATCCCCCAGGCGCCTGGCGTGTTTCCAGCTGCAAACAGGTGGAGGTCTCCAGGCGCTTCCTGTGAATGCCTTACCTGCCCACCCCCCCCAAAAAAACCCTGCACACATTCCACTTCTCTTTTCTCGCTTTCTGCACTAAGTTTTCCTAGACCAGGTTTATAAATAGCTTTCTGCCTTGCAGCATGTCAGGTCTACCTCCTGGCAAACTTGAATTTGGAAGAAGATTGGCACTCCCTTTTCTAAGCTCTTGACGTGGCAAAAGGAGGTTGCTAGGTTGCTCCCGACCTATCCCTAAAATAATAAAGGTAAAGGGTAAAGGGACCCCGACCATTAGGTCCAGTTGTGACCAACTCTGGGGCTGCGGCACTCATCTCGCTTTACTGGCCGAGGGAGCTGGCGTACAGCTTTCGGGTCCCGTGGCCAGCATGACTAAGCCGCTTCTGGCGAACCAGAGCAGCGCACGGAAACGCCATTTACCTTCCCGCTGGAGTGCTTTGGTGTGCTTTTGAACTGCTAGGTGGGCAGGAGCAGGGACCGAGCAACGGGAGCTCACCCCGTCCCGGGGATTCAAACCGCTGACCTTCTGATCGGCAAGCCCTAGGCTCTGTGGTTTAACCCACAGTGCCACCCGCATCCCCCCTAAAATAACATCTTTTTAAAAAATAAATCGGCCAAAGAAATACTGCCACCATTCTTTCTCAAGCTTGATCACTGCACTGTGTGGGGCAGCCCTTGGAGAGTGTCCGCAAATTCCAGATGGTTCAGTTTAAGAAGGATGTGGACAAGCTGGAAGGTGTGCAGAGGAGGGAGACCAAGATGCTCAAGGGTCTGAAAAGCAAGCCTGATGAGGAACAGTTGAAGGAGCTGGGGATGATTAGCCTGGAAAAGAGGAGACTGAGAAGAGATAGGAGAGCCAGCTTGTTTCCTCCTGCTCTGGAAGGCAGGACCCAAACCAACGGCTTCAATTGACAAGAAAGGAGATTCTGACTAAGTATCAGGAAGAACTTTCTGAGCGTACCAGCTATTTGACAGTGGAACAGGTTCCTTTGGCCAGGTGATGGACTCTCCTTCCTTGGAGGTTTTTAAGCAGAGGTTGGATGGCATTATCTGTCATGGATGCTTGAGTTGAGATTCCTGCACTGCAAGTGTTCAGGGCAGCTGTTTACCAGCTCCATCTGGTATGCAGACTGAGACCCTATCTGCCTGCGGACTGTCTTGCCAGAGTGGTGGATGCTCTGGTTATCTCCCGCTTGGACTACTGCGATGCGCTCTATGTGGGGCTACCTTTGAAGGTGACCCGGAAACTACAACTAATCCAGAATGCAGCAGGTAGACAGGTGACTGGGAGCGGCCGCAGAGACCACATAACTCCGGTCCTGAGAGATCTGCATAGGCTCCCAGTATGTTTCTGAGCACAATTCAAAGTGTTGGTGCTGACCTTGAAAGCCCTAAACGGCCTCGGCCCAGTATCCCTGAAGGAGCGTCTCCACCTCCATCATTCTGCCTGGACACTGAGATCCAGCGCCAAGGGCCTTCTGGCGGTTCCCTCATTGCGAGAAGTGAGGTTACAGGGAACCAGACAGAGGGCCTTCTCAGTAGTGGCACCCACTCTGTGGAACACCCTCCCACCAGATGTCAAAGAGAAGAAGAACTACCAGACTTTTAGAAGACATCTGAAGGCAGCCCTCTTTAGGGAAGCTTTTAATGTTTGGTGCATTACGGTATTTTAATATTTTGTTGGAAGCCGCCCAGAGTGGCTGGGGAAACCCAGCCAGATGGGCGGGTTATAAATATTATTATTATTATTATTATTATTATTATTATTATTATTGAATTAAGATTCTATGATTCTAAGACAAGGCCTCTGGAAACAGGGACTTGGCCATGACGACTGGGTTTTGCCTCCTTTCCTGGCTTGATTTTAGGTACAGTACAAAAGTATTTGAAGGAACAGATTCACCAAGAACCACTAAGCAAGCCATCAATGTAGAGGAGTGGAGAAAGGCTTTTGGAGGCTTTTTGGGAAGGGCCTTTAAGTTGCCATTGTTTGACAAGATAAATTCATCTTCTAGTGTGGTACCTTCCCCACTTTTGGAACTCACTGCCTATTGACGCCTTCGCTCGCTAAAACAGTTTTGTTTAGGCAATGCTGACATGTGCTTTAACCTGGTTATTCAGCTTTTCGGTGATTGTAATTTGAAAAAAACTAATCCGGGTCACTTCATTTATTAAACCTTGCTGAGGCGGCATTACAAAACTCGGGGCGGCTGGCTGGAGGCGTGGCTTTCAAACTTTTGGCCAAGGAGTCTCTGCTGCAAAGCCAGCCGCTCCCAGGGAGCTGCCTTATAATACAGAGTCAGACCCTCTGCACTGACTGGCAGAGTATCAGAAGGCATTGGAGCGCAGCCCTGTATCAGGAAGTTCGGGTTCCAAAGAATGTTCGCAAACTGGAACACTCACTTTTACGGTGTTTGGGAGCCAAAGTGTTCAACTTGCAAGTTGTTTTGGCTCCCAAACACCGCAAACCCGGAAGTGAGTGTTCTGGTTTGTGAATATTATTTGGAACCTGAACGTCTGACGCGGCTTCCGATTGGCTGCAGGACAGCCAATCAGAAGCCGCACTTTGGTTTCCGAACATTTTGGAAGTCAAACGGACTTCCGGAACAGATTCCTTTCGACTTCCAACGTACAACTGTATTATTCTCACCAACTGCACTGTTAAGGTTCCAGACCTGGCAGTTCTAACAAACCGGGAGAAAAGGAACTGCCTTACTGAGTTAGTCCATCTTATTCAATATTGTCAACACTGACCGGCAGCAGCTCTCTCCAGAGCTTTGGGCAGGGAACCTTCCCAGCACTACCTGGGGAGATAAATGGGACCCTCTGGACAGGGTGAGAAACTCAGATATATTAGCTAAGCGCCAAATGGCACCTTAAACCTAGGTTACAGTTGCCACACTGAACTGTCTAGGCATCATTCTCTCCCCAATGAAATACAGTGGTACCTCGGGTTAGGTACTTAATTCCTTCTGGAGGTCCGTTCTTAACCTGAGGTACCACTTTAGCTAATGGGGCCTCCTGCCGCCGCTGTGCCACCAGAGCACGATTTCTGTTCTCATCCGGAAGCAAAGTTTTTAACCCGAGGTACTATTTCTGGGTTAGCGGAGTCTGTAACCTGAAGCGTATGTAACCTGAGGTACCACTGTAATACTAATCAGTGCTTTTTTTTTCCTTAGAAAAATGTTTAGGGGTACTCGCATTTTCCTACTCATATTGAAATACTGTCCCTCAATGAGGCCAAACTTAAGATTCACAAAATGTTTAGGGGTATGCGTACCCCTGTGTCCCCCCCCCCGAAAAAAAGCACTGATACTACTACAGTCATACCTCGGGTTACAGACACTTCAGGTTGCACTTTTTCTGGTTATGGACCCGCCGAAACCCGGAAGTACCAGAACGGGGCTACTTCCCGGTTTCGGGGGTCGTGCATGCACAGAAGTGCTAAATCACGCTTTGCACATGCGCAGAAGCACCAAATTTCAACCTGCGTATGTGCAGACGCACCGCTGTAGGTTGCGAACGTGCATCCTGCACGGATCACATTCGCAACCTGAGCATCCACTGTATTACTACTACTACTACTAATAATAATACAGTTATACCTTGGATCCCAAACGCCTTGCGAGTCGAACGTTTTGGCTCCCAAATGCCGCAAACCCGGAAGTGGGTGTTCCAGTTTGTGAACGTTCCTTAGAACCCGAACGTCCGATGTGGCTTCCGCAGCTTCTGATTGGCTGCAGGGATTTCCTTCAGCCAATCGGAAGCTGCATCTTGGTTTCCGAACGTTTTGGAAGTCGAACGAACTTCCAGAATGGATTCCGTTCAAATTCCAAGGCACCACCGCAATAATACAATTCCTTTTCTATACTGCTTTCATTTAAATTTCATTTCAATTTGGATATCTCCTTTCTATATTACTATATAGAAAGTGGCTTATGAGCTGAAGAAACCACAGAACAGGCAGCAAAGATCACACACCTAATAAGCATCTGATCCAAGACAAAGCCACAATAACTTTACAGAATAAACAACTTACAGAAAGCAAAGCAATGTCAAATAAAGAAATATTCAACAACCCATTAGAATAGTAAACCGTAAAACGCTTCTTATATTAAAGGGAAAAAAGTGCAAAGTGGTTGACAACACATGAAAATGTCAAATTAAACAAAATTCCAAGCTTCCAGGAAAATATTTCAGATCCTTTTCTCAGGGACAATTGGCTTTCCTCCCATTGATTTACCTACAGTGGACACTCGGGTTGTGAACGCGGTCCGTGCGGGATGCACATTCGCAACCTGCAGCATGCGCAACCCGCAACGGCGCGTCTGTGCATGTGCGGGTTGCAATTCAGCACTTCTGCGCATGTGCAAAGCAAGATTTAGTTCTTCTGCGCATGCGCGACCGCCGAAACCCGGAAGTAACCCGTTCCGGTACTTCTGGGTTTCGGCGGTCTGCAACCCCAAAAAACGCAATATGAAGCGTCTGTAACCTGAGGTATGACTGTACTTAATTTACAGAGCTGCCCCATAGCAGGAGGACTATAGGAAGGCAGGGTGGTGCAGTGGTTAGAGTGTCGGACGAGGACCTGGGAGATCAGAGTTCGAGTCCCCACTCAGTCATGAAGCTCACTGGGCGACCTTGGAGTCTCAGTCACAGACTCCTGGCCCACCTCACAGGGTCGTTGTAGGATTAACTGAGGAGGGGGTGGACCATGGACTCCTTGGAGAAAAAGCTGGGAGATAAATGAAATAAACGAGCTCTTCTGCTTATCTGCTTAAGAAAGCTGGAGGGGGCAGCCAGGTGGAGATGTTAGTCGCCAGCCTGGCCCCCAGAAAGACCTCCATGTGGTTTAATGTTTTAATGTGTTGTCAACTACTCAGAAATGAAAGTAATAATAATATGTACCATTGCAAACGTTCTGTTGTGGCGACAAGAAGCTAGGTTTAAGGTGCCGTTCGGAGATAAGCTAATATATCGGCAGGGACGTGGGTGGCGCTGTGGGTTAAACCACTGAGCCTAGGGCTTGCTGATCAGAAGGTCGGCGGTTTGAATCCTCATGACGGCGTGAGCTCGGTCCCTGCTCCTGCCCACCTAGCAGTTTGAAAGCACATCAAAGTGCAAGTAGATAAATAGGTACCGCTCCGACGGGAAGGTGAACGGCGTTTCCGTGCGCTGCTCTGGTTCGCCAGAAGCGGCTTAGTCATGCTGGCCACGTGACCCAGAAGCTGTACGTCGGCTCCATCGGCCAGTAAAGCGAGATGAGCGCCGCAACCCCAGAGTCGGCCACGACTGGACCTAATGGTCAGGGGTCTCTTTACCTTTACCATATCGGCGTTTTCAACCCTGTATCAGCTGATGCCACAGAACTAGAAGCAAGTCACTGTTTCCCATGTGGAAGTGCTTTTAAGCTAACCACTGTGGAGCAGGAGATTCTAATGCACCTCTCAGACTGAGTCTACCTCGCAGGGTTGTCAGGAGATTTAAGAACCACAGCGAAACATAAGGAGTGGGAAGAGGCTTAGCTGATGGGAAAGGCTGTAGGTCTGCGACATGGGGGCGGGTTCAGCCCCCACCTTCCTGTTTAAAACCACAAAAACCCTGAGGACTAGAGTCTTAAGCTGATTTTCAAAGGAAGTGGTGTACCTCAGTGGTAAGAGGACTTTCTTTGCATTTAAAAGGGCATTTCCAGGCTCAGCTGGCAGAGGTCCCTTGCCTAAAACCCCAGAGGGCAGCTGCCAGTCAGTGCAGCAGGTGAATGGTTCGACTCTGTCAAAGGCAGTGTGGTGTAGTGGTTAAGAGCGGTAGACTCGTAATCTGGTGAGCTGGGTTCGAGTCCCCGCTCCTCCACATGCGGTTTTCTATTCTTCTGTGTAATGCAAATGTTGAAGCCAAGGTTGTGGGTTCGAGTCCCACACTGGGCAAAAAGATTCCCGCATTGCAGAGGGTTGGACTAGATGACCCTCGTGGTCCCTTCGAACTTTATGATTCTATAAACAATTTCCCTTAGCCTGCATGGGAACAAAACAAAACTTGTCCAGTGTCTTGTCAAGCTGTTTAGAAAAAATAAATAAAGATTCCTAACTGAACACGACTGGCCTCATAAGCCAACCCCTTCTTTCAGAAGTTCCTAAACACCACATTTTATTTTTGAAGCTGTTTCCCAGCATTTCACTCGCTAGGAGGAGGAGGGAGAGGGGAATCCGATGTATTTCCTGGTCAAATGTTCTACTGCCAGAAGGATTCGCACGCTTTGGTTTATCCGTTCCAGAAAGGCCTCGCCAGAATATAACAAGACCCAAGATAGTGACTTTGCAAACACAGTCCCGGGCAAATAAATCAGGGTTTTTATATATACAGCCTGCCTAACAGATTGCTTTAAAAACCTGCCACGAAGACACTTTGCACGCACACACACACAAAGCAGAAACATAACAGGTTAGTGCTTGGAAAATAAAATTACAGAGAGAGCAAGAATCCAAATGGGTGGTCCCCTTCGCTCGGAGCGCCGCAGGCCTGCCCCCAGAAGAAATTCCTCCCTATTCCCCCGTCTCCAAAACCCACGAGACATTTTGATTTTTGACTGTCTGGGGGCAATTTAGGACGATAAGCAGAGAGAGAGAGAGAAGAGAGAGAAGAGAGAGAAGAGATGTTCTCTGCATAAAAAACCCCAAGGATTCCAAATCCCTTTATATGTTTCACATCAAAACACTTTGGGGGGGGGGCTCTTTTTGGGAAGTTGTTAAGTAGCAGGATGAAGCAAAGATGTGAATAAAGAAGCAGTTCTTTGCTTTAATAACAAAACAAAAGACTTGCTACAGATAACAGAAGGTTCCAAAGGGGGGAGGAAAACAAACCAGTATTGCAACAGTTAGATTTTCACTTTTTCTTTTTGCAATTGGGGGGGGGGGTTTGCTACTAAGGAGGGATGAAAGAGAAAAGACAAGGTCTGAGATGGGTGGAAAAGAAAATGAGGTGGATTTGCCAACCTTGGGGTTAAAAGGCACTCAGCTACAGCTGCACTGACCCTCATTCCCCCCCCCCAAAAAACTCCCTTTTTTGTTAAAGGTTCCTTTCATTTCCTCCTTTTGTCTCCCCTCCCCCTCACCTCTCTTTTTCCCTTCCTTTTCCACGAACACACCCAAGCTATGGATGTTGCTAACCGACTGTTTTGGAAAAAGGGACTTTTGTGGGGGGGGGGGGTGTTGAGAAAGAAGCCCAGTTCCCACAGGGAGGAAAGGGGGGAAATGATAAAAGCAGAATAACAACTGTTTACGAGGAATTATTTCCTTGCAGTTGCAATCATCATCACCATCATCATCATCATCATCATCATCATCTCATTGCTTTCCCAAAAGATAACCCTCCAAGTTAGAAACCACCACAGTTCAGGAGCCACTTTCCTCCGCTCTTCAAATTGGGGAAGAAAATTTAAAAAGTTTTTTTTTGGGGGGGGGGAGGGGGTTTCCAAAAAAAAGCACTGAAAATATAATACAGCTTAAGCACTGCTCTTTGTCTTGCAAAACGAAAGAAAGAAAACAAGGGAAGTTAAGAGCAAAACAAATAAGTAGGCCTAGGTCACGATTACTTCTTTTTCTTTCTTTTTTTGGGTAAAGAAAAAAACGGAGAAGAAGCCTCTCTCCCAATTCACACAAACACATGTCTCTGTCCCACACAACCAAAATCCACTTTTGAAAAAACTGGTCCATCTCCCCCTTTAAAGTTGGAAAGGCTTGTGGAAAGGAGGTGGGAATTTTATGGAATTCCCTCCAGCCTAAATGCAAATCCCCCCCCTGCAAAAAAATTAAAATATAAAGGGGAGGCTGCAATGGTGCTTTATTTATTCCTGGAGAGAAATTGGGGTGTGTGAAGGAGAGAAATGCAATAGGGCCAGCAGGCCTCTCTCCCCGCCCCCCTTTCCAAGTTTAACTCACACCCAGCTAAGCCTCCTTCCTTCTCCCCCTCCCACCAGCAGCCCCCCCCCCAATAAATTCCTAATAAAATGTCTATAAATGTGTTGCAATAGGGCTGGATCAATGTGCAAAAAGATTCAGACCCCCCTGGCCCAAAATGCAGCTTCCTCTTTCCTACCCCCTCCAAAAAAAATTGCATTGCTGGTTCTTTTTCTGTGTCCCCCCCCCCAATTGCACCTATATAAAGCAATGCAAATGGGACCCCCCTCTAAAGCAACAATTAAGCCCTTCCCAAATTAGCCCCCCCCCAAAAAAAGACTCACCTGGCTTTCTCCCCCCTCCCCCTGGCTCCTCAGGGGTGGGGGCCCCCGGGCCTGCCCCCCTCCAGGCGCCCCATTTGGTGCTCCGGTCTCTTCCAAGCTCTTTCGCCTTCTGAGCAAGCCAAGCAGGGAAGGGACGGCCGGGGCGCCAGCGGCGTAAGGCCCGGCGGCGCTCTATGGCGCTGACGTCACGCCGCCGGCGCAAGCCGCCTTGGTGAATCCGGGGCTCCGCTCGCTCGCTGGCTTAGGCGACTCGGGCTGGCTCGCTGGCTGGCCCTCCGGGAGGGGCCCTCCGCGCAGGCGCAGAAAGGGGCGGGCGGGAGGGGAAGAGGAAGGGGCCGGCGGGCAAAGAGGGGAGGGATCTGTGCTTCCTGAGAGACACTTCCGGATTCCAGTTGGGGGGTGGGGGGAATCGTCCATGTGCGGGGCAAAATCCGGACCATTCGGCCTTTGGAATAATTCCATGGCCAGAACTTAACCCATATGTAACTCTGCTTATTTTATGCGCTTTAATCTTATGGGTTATTTTTATTTCATTCTTTAACTTCCATCTCTTGTCATAACAGTTGTCTCTTATTCATTGAATATTTGCAAACAGATAAGAACACGGGCAGGATTACTGTAACAACCTGCAGTTTCATAGGAGCGTATATTTAAAGTAGACGAATAAATGAACAAATTTAAGTGAATTTGGAGGTGCAGGAAATATTAAAAAATAAATTGAAGGAACGGCAGGAAGAGGGGGAAGGAAGTCGAGTTTTGAAATGTTAAAATGACTGTAAAATTATTGAAACGTATAAACCTGGAAATAAATAAATAAATAAATGTCTATTGTTATTTATTGTTATCTCCCTCCCCCGTCTCTCTCTTTATGTGTGTGTGTATATGTGTGTGTGTATACATATATATATATATATATATATATATATATATATAGTTGATTCTTCAAAGCAGCTCTTTATTTGTAAGCTGGAACAGAACTGAACAGCAAACAGCTCAGCCGGCCTGCTTTTATAGGCAGCCGGCTGTCAACATTGTAGAACCACCAATCCAGGGTTTCCCACCTAAATTAACTGACATGGACCTGAGTGAAAACACAGAGAGAGAGAGAGAGAGACAAAAAGTATACTCCTGGTGGCCAGGGGGAGAACTTCAATACATAACATATTTTGCTCTTGTTTAGTTGTTTAGTCGTGGAAGGAGAGTCGACCGCCTTCCGAGGGATTTCCTCCCACTGTCAAACAGCTCTTGCTGCCAGAAAGTTCTTCCGGTTAATAACCCTTCACCCCAGATAGAAACAAGATCGTCACTGTCAGAGCTACCCTAGGTCCCAGCTCACAAAGGACCAACGCTGCTTCGTTGTTAAGTATAAAAGTCTTTATTGAAGTTCAGTTTCACTTCCAGAGCCGCAGCGCGCAGCTCCACGTCTCAAGTGTCAGACCACTGATGCTCCGTCTGAGTCTCCTCCTCCTTGACACCAATTTAAGATTCTAGCCTTGCTCCACCTTCTCCGCTGCTCCTTCCTCCTCTGGGTCCGCCTGCCCACCGGGGTTCCACCCTTTCTAGCCTCTTCTCCCGCTGATTCCCCTGAGCCTTCTCCCTCCCTCCGGCGGGCTTTAGGAGCTGGTTCCCCATCCGGGTCTCCTGCTGTTCCGCGCGCCTGCACATTTGAACTTGGCGCGCGCGCCCAGCCAGCAGCTTTCCTCCTGACCGTTCCACTGCTGCTGTCACTGCTTCCCCCATCGGGGGGGGCTAGCTGCAACTGACCTCCCCTCCGTTGGAGGCGTGGTCAGCCCTGACTCCCTCTCTGGAGGAGACACTGCTTCTGACACATGTGACTCCTCCCCCCCACTACGCTCTGGTGGGGAAACTGGTCCCGATCCTCCACTGCTGCTTTGGGGTTCCCCTCTGGCTCCTTGTTTCTGGTGCGTCCCCCCTGGGACCCCCCTTGCCCTGACCATCGGCGCCCCCTTCTGGGAATCTTCTGATTCGCTGGAGAAGCTTATGGAATCTCTCGGGCCACTGTCATACTCCCCTACGCTGCCCTCGGATTCTTCCCCTTCGCTCTCCCAATCCTCTCTCCCTAGTGCTCCTGCTCCTGATTCCCTGACAGTCGCGTTTCTATGAATCACAGGCAGGATTTTAAGAACTATGTGGGACGGAGCATAACAGGAAAGAAGACTGGAGAACGGTGAGAAAAGAGGAAAATTACTTATGACGCAGTTGAAAAATAAAGGACAGATCGGAGATTAATTTTGTTTATGGAAGCGTTGTACAGAGGCTGTCCCGGATTGATATGATTTTTGGAAGAGTACAAAACCCACATAGAATGCCAGCTTCTAACCTGCTTGTGAAAACCATCAGAGATCGCAAAGAAAGGAATTTATGATAACAACAAGAAGAGAAAGGAAGTAACAAAGGACTGTCCGGATCAAACTGGACAGAACTGTCTAATTAATGCAGTAAGACAAGTGATAGTTTTGGACTCGAGCTGAGCTTGATGTATGGGTATTCCCCCCCCAAAAAAATTTGGCTGTATAATTTGGAATTAATGCGATATGGATAATGTGATGTGATTGGCCTGTTAATAAAAATTATTAAAAAACAGAAAGTTCTTCCGGGAGTCGGGATCTCCTTTCTGGTCGCTTGAAGCCAGGTCTTTTAGACAGATCGGTTGGATGGAGTGTGGTGCGAACGATAACAATAGAACGGTAATGATACCGATCTTATACCCTGCCCATCTGGTCAGGCCTCCCCCAGCCACACTGGGCGGCTTCCAACAGGAGAATAAAAGCACAATAAAACATCAAACGTTAAAAACCTCCCTAAACAGGGCTGCCTTCTTATGTCTTCTAATGCCGCCGGCCCTTGAGATATTGAGGTTGTGGCTCTCATATCCATATCTGGAGGGACAGGGAGCAAAACATCTCTCTCTCCCATTTCCCCACCCCATGCAGAATGGCAAGGGGGCTGGGAAGAAGGTGGTGGGAGTGTGGAGCCCAGCCAGGGGCACTGCCGGGGGTTGGACTAGATGCCCCTTGGCACCCCCTCCAACTCTGCCATGCTCTGATTCTCTCGAGCAGCTGAAGGAATGGGCGGGGGAGCAAGAAGCAGAAGAAGGGGAGGCACAAGCACACACCCCAACAGCCCCCTCTGGCCTGACCCACGGTGGCCTCATCCCAGCACACTTTGACCCCCCTGGTTTTATTTTTCTTCATTCAGCTGCCAGACAACCCAGCAACCTGGCTCCTGTTTGCCAGCTGATGTCACAAAGTGCTGCTTTGCAAGCAAGCCTTATAATGCCCTGCAAGGGGGATGCCTGTCAGATGATGCTGAGAGATTTGTAGATAAAAATGAATGCTGAAGGTAGGAGGCCCAGAGGAGAAGAGGGGCATATTATTATTATTATTATTATTATTATTATTATTATTGGCGTCACCCGTCACTGGTGCACGGGGCTTGGCTCCTTGGCTTGACTTGTTGACAGCTGTTGATAGCTTGCCAGGTCCCTGCCTCTCAGCAATGCAGCTGTGCAGAATTAGCCCCTTTTCACGCTGCAGGAGCCCCAAATGGATGGTGTGTACACAGCCTTTGGTTTTAAGGGAAAGGCTTCTAGCGGGCTACAGCTTTCACGGGGCAGGAGCCTAGTGAAATTTATTTTTAATCATTTATCTGCATCATCGCTGCGTGTGACTCTTGATAAAAAGTAAAGAATTCCTTCCAGTAGCACCTTAGAGACCAACTAAGTTTATTGGTGTGAGCATTTGTGTGCATGCACACTTCTTCAGATTCCTTCAGATGTCTGCATGCACATGAAAGCTCATACCGATAACAAACTTAGTTGGTCTCTAAGGTGCTACTGGAAGGAACTTTTTTTATTATGTTTTGACTATCGCAGACCAACACTGCTACCTACCTGTAACTAGAACCTTGACAAAAAGGTCCCTGCCCCGAGGGGCGTACAATCTTTTGTATGACACAGGGAGGGAAAAGAGAATGGTTGAGGTCCAGGGTGGATCCTGAGTCCTCCTGCGACACATAAGCCAGACTTTGGGATTCCCGGACATTTCCCCATCAGCCCCCTCTTCCCCTTTTCTGCAATAGCGCAATGGAGGTGATGCTATTACAGTTCCAAAGGGAATGTCAAGCAGGGAGGGAGGGGGAAGAGAGAGAGTGGAATTCTGGTGGAGAGGGAAGATGGAAGGAGGCTTGGAAAGGGAGTTTGAAGGGGGGGCAGGTGAGAGTCGGTTGAGAGCGGTGGGTTCTAGAAGGCGGCACGGGGGGGGGGGGCTGAAGCTGAGCTGGACACAGCCGCCATTGCTCCGAGAATGTGGCCGTTTAACGCAGCACGAAGGGGATCTCTCCAAACTTGGAAGCAAGAAGATTCTCTTGATTCAGGTGAGCCACAGAGCCAGGGCTTGGCTTCTACAGAAATGGTACCTCAGGTTAAGAACTTTGCTTCAGGATGAGGACAGAAATTGCGCAACGGTGGCACGGCGACAGCAGGAGGCCCCATTAGCTAAAGTGGCACCTCAGGTTAAGAACAGCTTCAGGTTAAGAACGGACCTCCAGAACGAATTAAGTTCTTAACCTGAGGTACCTCTGTACTGCTAAAGCCCAGATGCCTCGCACCCCACCTCCAAGCTTCACAGAAATGGGCTATGCCTGATTATCGTCTCCCAAAGCAACTTGTTATTGTTGTTTAGTCATTCAGTCGTGTTCGACTCTTCGTGACCCCATGGACCAGAGCACGCCAGGCACTCCTGTCTTCCACTGCCTCCCGCAGTTTGGTCAAACTCATGCTGGTGGCTTCGAGAACACTGTCCCACCATCTCGTCCTCTGCTGTCCCCTTCTCCTTGTGCCCTCCATCTTTCCCAACATCAGGGTCTTTTCCAGGGAGTCTTCTCTTCTCATGAGGTGGCCAAAGTCTTGGAGCCTCAGCTTCAGGATCTGTCCTTCCAGTGAGCACTCAGGGCTGATTTCCTCAAGAATGGATACGTTTGATCTTCTTGCAGTCCATGGGACTCTCAAGAGTCTCCTCCAGCAACATCATTCAAAAGCATCAATTTTTCGGTTTCTTTATGGTCCCGCTCTCTTATGGTCAGCCTTCTTTATGGTCCAGCTCTCACTTCCATACATCAATACTGGAAAAACCATAGCTTTAACTATACAGACCTTTGTCTTCAAGGTGATGTCTGTGCTTTTTAAGATGCTGTTCAGGTTTGTCTTTGCTTTTCTCCCAAGAAGCAGGCGTCTTTTAATTTCGTGACTGCTGTCACCATCTGCAGTGATCATGGAGCCCAAGAAAGTAAAATCTCTCACTGCCTCCATTTCTCCCCCTTTTACAGGATTCTTGCCCACAGTAGTAGATATGATGGTCATCCGAACTGAATTCGCCCATTCCCGTCCATTTTAGTTCACTGATGCCCAGGATGTCAATATTTATTCTTGCCATCTCATTTTTGACCACATCCAGCTTACCAAAGTTCATGGTTCTTACATTCCAGGATCCTATGCAATATTTTTCTTTACAGCATTGGACTTTCCTTTCGCTTCCAGGCATAGCCGCAACTGAGCGTCCTTTCGGCTTTGGCCCAGCCGCTTCATCAGCTCTGAATCCACTTGTACTTGTCCTCCGCTCTTCCTCAGTAGCATGTTGGACGCCTTCCGACCTGAGGGGCTCATCTTCCAGCGTCATAACTTTTATATGCCTGTTGTCTTTGTCCATGGGGTTTTCTTGGCAGGGATACTGGAGTGGCTTGCCGGTTCCTGCTCCAGGTGGATCACGTTTGGTCAAAACTCTCCACTATGACCTGTCCATCTTGGGTGGCCCTGCATGGCATGGCTCATAGCTTCTCTGAGTTATTCAAGCCCCTTCGCCACGGCAAGGCAGTGATCCATAAAGGAGCCCAAAGCAACTACTCTATTCCAAACTTATTCACTTTATTATCATGCGTTGGCAAAAGACTGTTCTGAATTTGTAGGGGACACCTCTAAACCCTAGAAAGAAAGAAATGGTAGGATGTGGACGATTTGGAGTATTCAGGGAAAGGTGCCTAGCAGGCTTCAGCTTGCACGGGGCAGGAGCCTGGTGAAATTACTTTCCTATTATTTCTTTGCGCCATCACTGCGCGTGACCCTTGATCAAAAGGTCCCTGCCCCGAGGGGCTTAGAATTTTTAATAGGACACAGGGAGCGAACAGAGAAAGGTTGAGGTCCAGGCTGGATCCTGAGTCTAGGTCTCTGAATTTAAACTTTGGGATTCCCGGACATTTCCCACCTATAACCTCTTCCTCTTTTTTATTTTCCTTTCTGTCTCCTAGGACAAAAGAGGCTGCTGAGGCGGCAAAGGATGAATGAACCACTGGAGATTGTGGTAAGTTAATTCCATGGGAACCCATTCCCCACATGTGCAGGGAGGTCATGGCGCTGACCTGTGTGAAACAGGGCTGGGTTGGGGGGTTGCAGGCTGGTCTCGCCCCAGCCCCTTGCTCCCCTCCTTCCAAGCCAGGGGTCAGGCACCCAGGCAGGAGCAGCCTGGCAGCCTGTGGTGACGTGGGCATGGGCAGCCTAGCAGGGGGTCTTGCTCTGCCCCCCTAGAGAGTACAATGTCCTCCTTCCTTTGCAGGGCCGTGGTTTGGGGAAACAGCAGCAGCCCAGCGGTGCAGGGAAACACGGCAACATCCGGAGGTATGTTGTGACCTTGTGTGGCAGGAGAAGTGATTCCCAGGGATCCCAGGCCAGATTTAGAGATCCTGTACTTTTATGAAGAGGGTTTCTCTGTAGTCCAGGCAGGGCCCTAGCTAGGGGGTGGTGAGGTGGGCCCCTGCCAGGGGTGGAGGTGAGGGGTGGGGCACAAAATCGACTCCAAAATTTGTCCATCAACATGTCAACTCCTCCAAGCAATCAGACTAACAGAACTTGTTTCTTCCTTAGGCGAGAGGCCCGCCAGTACGAGGGGGGAAAGGCTCCCACTTCAGGTAAGTGGAAATGCCAACAGAGTGCCCCATATTTTAGGAATGTTTCCTTCCTGTGCCCCCCCTCCCTCATGTGCCAGACTGGTGCTATCATCTGGGATCCAGGCGCTTGCTGATTCCTCCGTTTTCTCTGCAGGGAGGGAGCCTTTCCCCAACATCTACTGCGTGCTGGCGAAATCCCTGGAGGGACGTGGCGAACGTGGCGAACATCAGGTACTGGGACAGAAGGAAGGAGTCCTTGTGGGACTTCTTTTGGGGGGGCCATCAAAAATGGGGCAGTAGTTTTTCATCCGCCCCAGCCCCTTCTCATCAGATGCTTTCTGCTTCCTCCACAGGACCACACCTCCAGGGATGAGGCTCCAGCACCTGCTCCCGGGGTCAAGAATGTCAGACCACCGCGGCGGTTCCCAGCGCCTGATCCTGATCCTCGCCTGCCTCACCACCTCCGTACGGGCATGGCTCCTTCCTGGCCGTACTTGGCGCAGAGGCAGCAGCCAAGGTTTCCCCCCATCAAAAACGCCTCAAGGGTGATTCCGGAGCCGGGGGAGACTTTGGCTGCTGCCTCTGTGCCGGGCCGGTCGGGACGGAGCCCAGACGCCCGTACGGAGGAGTTTATGGTGAGGCAGTTAATAAGATCAGGTAGGAGGAAATGCCCCCTTCCCAGGTCCCCACCCTCCTGCCCCAGACTGGGGCTCGCGTGGCTGGGAGCCAGGCGCCGGCTGATGTCTCCCTTTGTTTTGCAGCGAGGAGAAGGCTCAGCCTGGGAGCCGCCGCATCCCGGGAGGGCCTGGAGCCGAGACAACGGCCTCTCGCTTCACAGGTAAGGGGACAGGGGGGTTTAATTGCTTTGCCGCTCTATGCTTTGCCGCTCGCGATTTGCGGGTTTGGGGGGGCGTGGGCAGGTGGCGCGTCGGAATGTCACCCCCCTTCAGGGTGGCACCTGGGGCAGCCCGCCCCCCTGCCCCCCATTGGTACGCCCCTGGCCACAAACAGGATTCGAGCCCAAGAGCCCTCTGCTCACCTGGGACTTCCTGCAACGACTTCTTGAAGCCCGTCCCTGGTCGTTTGGTCAGTGACAGACCATTCACACATTCAGGGATTCCTTCTTTCTTGCAGGATATGTCTTCTGCACCGCTGCGGCTGCTGCCGAAGCCCCCTCCCCGCAAATAATACAGGTAAGAACACCCTGCTCCAGACTTCCAGACCAACTCTCTGACTTAAAATCATGGCGTTCCTATGAGAGTTGGTATCAAAATAACATGGAAGCAGTACAGAAATGGATAAGGCGGAGCTATAGCTGATAAGGAATGCAGTGCTCAAGGTTTGGGCAAGGAGGACAGACCTGGGCTAAAGCAAGTCTTCTTCTCCCACAGGCCAGTCGTGCTGCCCTCAGAGAGCGCCACTCGGAGCGGAGTCCCGTTGAGTGGCCAGAGTCCAGAAGCCGGCCCCCGCACCCCACCCCTTTCCCCAGGCCCGGACCCTTCATCCCTCTTGACGCTTTAAGAGCATTCCTTGTTGGACTTCCGGTTTGGGTCGCGGACAGCGAGGAAGCGCAGAGAGCCCCTGTAAAGGGCTTTCTGAACAACACGGAGGCTTGGGGGAGTCGCAAAGGCACTGCGCCCCCCAAAAATCCCAGGGGGGAGACCCCTGGGCGATAGGCTTCCCGGCAGCGTGGGAGCGGTTTTTTGCCGTCTTCTCGGTTTTTTTCTATGGAAGAAACTCGGGACGGGACCGCGAGCGCAAAATGGGAGAGCACCGACTCCGTGTTGTGATGCCTCTAGCTTCTGCTGAGAAAAGCGACGAACCTCCTCAAGATAAAAATGGATTCTCCTGCATGCTACGATTTAAAACATCTTAAAAAATTGGAACCTAAGCGAGGAGAATCCTGGATGTTATAAGATTCGGCAAGGAATTCATCCGGTTGAGAGCTGAAAATGGCGCGGGCTACAGAATCGCAGATATAGAAAAAAGGGAAGTAGCTGCTTACCGGCCTGACTGAGTACAGAACGCCGCGGCAACTTTGCTAAGGCTAACAAATTACTAAACACAAAGTAGCAAAGAAGATGCCTGTTTGATTTTATATTTTATTCCCCCCCCCCCCCCGCATACCTTGTTTCTTTTGCGGCGGGATACAGTTGCAAATAATCAATTGAACTCAGCGGTTGGGGAGGGCAGATATATATGCATTTAAAGGCTGCAAGAGCTTATTGCAAGTGGCATTGAAAGGCGAAATATAAAGAGACAGAATATAAAGAGACAGAAGGGAGAACTTTGTTACAGACGTCTTGGAAGTTTGAACACAGCGAATTAAAATACAGCGAGGAACGTAAAGCCACTCTAAGGAGACTTATAACCCCCCCACAATTTTTTCTCTTTGGCAACTTTATTTTTCCTTTTTTCTTTTTTTTTTTCTTTTCTTACCCCGCTGAGCGGCACCAGTTCCTTTTTGGCTACCTAATAACTATAGCGACTAGTCCTGTAACCCCTCAGCTGCTGGAATATAGTGTGAAAGTAAATCTGAGCACTAGACCACCTATCTACAATATAGAGGGGCAGGCGTATTTAATCAACTAGAACTGATCTCTTAGCCTCAACGTAACAGACTTCTTAAACCTCTGTTGGATAGATACTTTGTTGGATAGACATGTACCGCCTACTCCTTGGGACTGTGTTAGATACCTTTAGAACAAAACAAAAAACTAAGAACTAAGAAGACCTTTTCTCCTTATTTTTTATGAATTTTTAGTGGATTGGATTATATTACCACTACATTACCATGGTATATGTTACCACGTTGGATTAGGCCGTCAAGTGGCTGAAGAGTTTAGGACCACGTCGATCTGGCTAAAATAACTTTTGTGAAATACTTTGGGTAACATCTTTGATCCTTCTCCTGTGCACTTCAAAAAGACTGCTGATTTGACTTAGCCCAGTTAACCACCTGATATGGAAGAATAAATCTCTACCGCTGGGTCTTTAATTTGACATACTTCATTGTGGTTTAATCTTCTTTGCGGTTGGGTTTATACTCTTACCACCTTTGGAAAATAATCGGAAAATATTTACTTATTCCACTCCCCCCTAGAATAGAAGAATATCATTTATTATGGCCATAGGCCCATACAGGTAAAAACAACACATAAATAACAGCTTGTGCCGTAAGGAGAAAAAAAAGCAATCGCTAAAACACCACTATAACAATAAAATACTATAAAATGGAAAGGCATACTACGCCTTAATTAGCTTGTAGAGCTCCTTGGCGTCGCTTTTGGGAAAGGACAGCAACTAGGAACCTAGCCACCTTCAGGGTCGTGTGGGTATCCTTGTCCTGCAAGATTTGGGCAAGGTGGAATTTTGGTGGGGTACCCTCTAGTTTCTGTATGATTGATCCCAACAAATTTGCCCGTGGCACATTAAACAAGGGGCAAGTGAACATAATGTGCTGGAGCGACTCCGGCGTCGCCTTATCACATTCGCACACGGCGGGGGCTTGGCCCTTTGAGAACCTATGTCTCAGGACATTGGAGGGAAAAGCGTTAAACCTCGCTTTGGTGAAGGCCAGTCTATGTGCAACAGTCGAGAGGGAGGAGAGGTATGATGGAACGCAGTAAGTTAAAGTGATACCAATGTTCTGGGGCGAACAAACACCTCCCCCCAGCGTATAATTTCGCTGTAAGTCGATGTCATCCAGTCTTTGGCGGATCAGTCTCTGAGCAGTGATTTGGTCTAGTTTTAGGGAATCTGAGGGAGAGATTCCATAGCTCAGGAGTTTGGCATGAATTCTACTAGTCCAAAGGCTAGAGAATTCATCTCGCCATAAGCATTGGGCAAGGTAATGGTTTGGTAATCTATGCCACAATGATAACCAGTAATTGAAGACTTGCTTCCACAGGCAAGTTTCTAAGGATGCGACCTTCAATTCTAGTCGCATGGCTGCGTTGCTTACGCACAGGGGGAGCATTAGGAGCCGACGTAGGAATTGGCTTTGCAGAGTCTCAAGGGGAGCAAGATCTGTCATCACGGCCCAGAGCGGGGCAGCATAAGCAAGCACGGCAACCACTTTTGCCTTGAACACCTTTAGGGCCGAGGGAACATGCAAAGCTCCGTCCGAAAAGAAGAATCGGAGGAGCGCATATGACAAGGTTTTGGCCTTATTAAGTAGGTGTTGAATGTGAGCTTTCCACCCCCAAATTGTATTGAAAAATAACTCCTAGGTATTGAAATTTTAGGACTTGCTCTATTTTTGCCCCACCAAGCTTCCATTTGTATAATCTCCGGCTTCTGGAGAAGATCAGGATCTTGGACTTGGCATGGTTGATGGTTAATTGATTGAGTTGACAATACGTGGCAAAGATCTTCAGAGCTCTGGTTAGTCCAACACGTGTATAAGATAGAATTACCGCGTCGTCCGCATATAAAAGGAGTGGGCAGCGGTAATCCGCTAGTCTAGGCGCGTGTGTACTTGGAGATGAGTTGACTAGGGGTGCTCGCATGTCGCTGATGAATAGGTTGAATAGGCAGGGAGCCAATATACATCCTTGGCGCACTCCCTTGTTTATTGGTATCGAATTTGTAAGGTCGCCCGCTGGAGTGAATCTCACTCTGGCAAGGGTACCTTCGTGGAGCTGGCTTATGAGCCATAAGAGTCTTCTATCAATGCCCTGTTTCGCAAGTTTCTCCCAAAGAATATTTCTAGGAACGCTGTCAAAGGCTGCCTTTAGATCTAAGAAGGCAGCACAGAGGTAGCCCCGGGGGGGGGGGGAGGAGTACTTCCGTGCCAGATGATAAAGAACTATCGCATGATCGGTTGTAGAGCGTTTAGTTCTGAACCCTGCTTGTTCATGGCCAATCTGGTTAGTCTCATCTACCCATCGCAATAATTTAGTCATCTACTCCCCCCCATTTTTGCTTACTTTTGTAAGACAAGATTACTATTTGTCCTTTGGTTTAAAAAAGAATGATGAGCAACTTGAAAGCATAGGAAATTGGGTTTGGAAGATATACTCGCAGACCCAATTCAGATATTCGACTGAGACATTTTATAAGACTTTAGAAGAGATTGTGAGCCCTTAAAGGGAGAGAGTCAGTTGTAAAATATAAAGTGTGAAAATAAGGACATAATGTTGGGAAAAAATGGGAAAAAGATGGGGGGGACCCCAGCGTAAAGGAAGTCATCTAGACAAGAGGAAATTAAAGACCTAGATTTTTTATGGTTAAAAATCAAGGATGAGTTTAAACAGAGTGAAATACATATGGAAAATAAACTAGGAGAAGTGCAGGAGATGATAGACAGAAAGATAGAAGAGGCAGTAGGTGAACTTTCCACTAAAATCCAAGAATTATCAGTTAAGTCAAAAATATTTGAAGAGACTAATAAAAAAATTCAGAAAGAGATGAGAGAACAGAAAAGGGAGACAGAAAAAATAAAGGAAGAAATGAAAGAGGTGAATAAAATGCAAGAGCAAATATGGGATAACTTAGCGATGACAGAAATGCGACAGAAACAACTTCACTTAAAATTCAGAGGAATAGGAGAAGAAGTGAAAGAGAATGTAAAAGAGAAAATGATTAAGGAGCTAACTAAATGGCTGGAACTAAAAGAGGAAGAGGTAGCATATGCGATAGAGAACGCCTTTAGAATAAGAACGAGAGGCCAACAAAATAAGCTAAAAAAACCCCTTGGGGACTGTCTAGTAATCTTTAACTCAATAGAGATGAAGAATTTAATATTAAAAACGAGCTACCATAAAAAATTAATAATTGATGGCAGACCAATTATTGTCCTTAAAGAAATACCAGTTAGACTCCTTCGTAAAAGAGAGGTATACAGACAAATAGTAGGCGTCCTGAAGAGAAATGCTATACAATATAGATGGGAGTTCCCTGAAGGGATTGCCTTCTTTTTTAAAGATAGAAGGTTTAAGCTGACAGACGTCCAAGAGGTGGGAAAATTTCTGAGAAGGTATGAGAAAGAATTGGGTAAGGCTGAAGACGGGATAAGAGACAGAGAGGGAAGCAAAACCGAGAAAAGAGGAAGGAAAGAGAGGAGAGGGGCACGGGAAGAGAGAGAAGACGAAGAAGAAGTGGTAGAAGAGGAAAAAGGTGCCGTGGGAGGTGAAGAGGCAGAAGAAGAAGAGTATATAGAGAACGGAAGTTCTAAAACACAAGTTTGAAAATCTAAATTGAATAAATAGAAATTAATTTTAATAATGTTTTTGAATTTTTTGTCCTGGAATGTAAACGGTCTAAATGAAAAATCGAAAAGGAATAAAATAGAGAAAGTTTTGAGGAATAAAAACTATGATGTGATTTGTTGTCAAGAGACGCACGTGGCCAAAAAACACAAACATATACTGATAAATAAAAAGTTGGGAGTTGAATTTATTTTTATTTTTTTTAATAATTTTTATTAACAGGCCAATCACATCACATTATTCAAATCACATTGGTTCCAAATTATACAGCCAAATTTTAAATTTTTTGGGTGTACCCATATATCAAGCTCCGCACGAGTCCAAAGTTCCGGATAAATCCAGACATCCCTTATTTTGCTGCATTAATTAATCAGTTCTATCCAGTTCAATCCAGATAGTCCTTTATATTTTCTTGATCTTATTTGTTGTCATACGTTCCTTTCTTTGCGATCTCTGATGATTCTCACAAGCAGACTAAAAGCTGGCTTCTCTGTGTGGGTTCTTCATTGTCCTTTTATTTTCCAGGCTAGCCAAATAAATCAAATAGATCAGGGGGCTCTGTCAGGTCAAACTTTCAGTTCCATACTCCTCTTCTCCAACATTCCTGAATCTCCTCCCCCATCTCTTTTTTTTTCTCCAGCAGCCTGTCTTGGCGAGACGCCATTTTTTAACTGCGTCATAAAAATTCCTCAGTGTTCACCGATTATTTTCCACCTCCCACACAGTTCTTAAACTTCTGCTTATGAATCTTAAAAGACGCAACAATCTTATTTCTTTCTTTCTGGAGTGGAGGGTTATTTTTGTCACATCATATACGGAAAAGAAAAAGTTTTTCCTCCACCCCCCCCCCTTTGTTCCAAACGTACAGTCTCTTGGTGACGACACATCAAAAGATTTACTTATCCGTCCATCGCTCTTGGTCGCAGAGATCCATTATTCAGCAGCCTTATCGTCGAGCTTTACTTGATATATGTGCTTCAGCCTCAATTCCAATTCATCTGTTTCCAATTATAATTCCGGGCTGAAGCAACCAGCACGCGCTAATCGGAATCGGCGTCAGGAAGAGCTGACTTCACCGAGGGCTCGTGCCAAGTGTTCAGCACCCCCATCTCTCGGATCAGGGGGTGCCTTGTGAACACCGCTGGCCAGGCAGCACCCCACCACACCCTGGTGGGGAGGGAAGGCTGCATACTTCCCATAGCAGCCCCTAAATTACCTCGTGTGGGTCAGAGAGATGTTATTGTCGGCCATCTTCCAACGCGCACCCTGGTGGCCCCCAGGAGTTGAATTTATTAACTCAGATGTAAATAAAAAAAGAGGATTGGTGACTTACGTTAAGGAGAAATGGGAACCTGTATTAATTTGCAAAGATGATGAGGGAAGAATCTTGGGAGTTCAAATTAACCACCAAGGTGAAAAATTTAATGTGGTAAATGTTTATGCCCCTAATACAAATAAAGCAGAGTTCTTCAAAAAATTAGAACAAGTACTATTAGAATTAGAAAATCACAAATTAATCCTGCTTGGAGATCTGAATGGAGTACCAATACCAGAATTAGACAGAAGCGAAAAAAAGAGGAAATCGAACTAAGGGAAACTTCCAAAATCCTTTAATAACCTTGAAGAAAATCTAGATTTGATTGATATTTGGAGGCATAAAAACCCAATAACGAGACAATTTACACATTTCTCAGAACCACACCAGAGCTGGGGTAGAATTGATCAGATATGGGTCTCAAGAGAACTATCCACAAGAACAACGAGATGTGAAATACAACCCAAACCCTTTCCGATCACAACCCAATCATTTTGGAAATAAAGTGTAAGTCATCTGGGCTGTATAGGTGGAGAATGAATGAATACTTACTTGAAAATGACGAGACGGCCGAGAAGGCTAAAAATACCCTAAAAGATTATTTTGACATAAACTTAAATAAAGAAACAAAAATTGATACAGTTTGGGACGCCAGCAAGGCGGTTCTTAGAGGATTTTTAATCCAACAGAACAATTATAGAAGGAAACTAAGAGAATCGAAGAAAGAAGAAATTATTAAGCAATTAAGAGACTGTGAGAAAAAATTAACAATAAACCCTAGGGATGAAAGGACTAAACAAATCTCTAGAATGCTGCAAACACAATATTCAATATTAATAAGCCAGGAAGTAGAATGGAGAATCAAATCAATGAAGCAGAAATACTTTGAATCTGCAAACAAAACGGGGAAACTACTGGCGTGGCAATTAAGAAAAAGGAAAAAAAAATGTGATTAACAAAATCAAAATAGAAGAGCAGATATTAGAAGACCCCAATGAAATAAAGGAAAGGTTCCTTCAATTCTATGAAAACCTGTATAAAAAGGAAGATGAGAATATAGTAGAAATAGAAAAATATCTGGAAAGAAATGGAGGGAAACACTTGATGGATGAAGAGAAAACTTACTTAAATAAATCGATAACAGCAGATGAGATTAAGGAGGCAATTAAGAAGATGAAACCAGGGAAAGCACCAGGTCCAGATGGTTTGTCACAAAAGTATTATAAAGTTTTGGAAGAGCATCTGACCCCGGTTTTATGCGACGTAATGAACAATATTCTACAAGGAGGGAGGATACCTGACTCCTGGAAAGAGGCACACATCACGTTAATACCCAAATCAGATTCTGATAAACTGGACATAAGAAATTATAGACCGATATCACTACTTAATAATGATTACAAAATCTTCACAGAAATAATGGCGAATAGACTTAAGAAATATTTAACAAAATCCATTCATAAAGATCAAGCTGGATTCCTCCCTAACAGGCAATTAAAAGACAACGTAAGGCACATAATAAATATCATTGAATATTTGGAACTCAAGAATGAAATCCCCGCGGCACTAATCTTCATTGACGCCGAAAAGGCTTTCGACAATGTATCCTGGCGGTTTTTATTAAAATGCATGGAAAGGGTAGGAATAGAGGGGCCTTTTATGGAAGGTATAAAAGCGATCTATTCAAGCCAAAGGGCTAACTTAATTATTAACAATCATCTAACTAATCCATTTGTGATCTCGAAGGGTACAAGACAGGGGTGTCCTCTGTCCCCTCTCTTATTTATTATGGTGTTGGAAGCAATTGCAAATAAAATAAGGGAAACCCCAGAAATAAGAGGAATCAGAATTGGAACAAAAGAATATAAATTAAAGGCTTACGCTGATGATCTGGTAATATCGTTAGAAGATCCAGTAAAAAGTATCAGTAAAGTCTTAGAGTTATTAGAAGAATTTGGGAAACTGTCCGGTTTTAAGCTAAATAAGGTCAAAACCAAGATGTTGACAAAGAATTTGGCAGAAGATTTAAGAAATCAGTTAGAGTTACAATCAGGAATTAAGGTGGTGAAAAAGGTGAAGTATTTGGGTATTTGGGTCTCCACAAAAAACATAAATTTAGTAGAAGATAACTACATTAGGACCTGGAGAGAAATTAAAAAAGACTTAGACACCTGGAGTAGGATAAAACTCTCCTGGTCGGGCAGAATGGCCGCAATTAAGATGAATATTCTTCCAAGACTGCTGTTCCTATTTCAGAACATCCCGGTGATTAGAGGTACGACAATGTTTAAAGATTGGCAGAAAACACTTTCCAGATATATTTGGCAGGGCAAGAGAGCAAGAATTAAGTTTAAATTACTCACAGACCGAAGAGAGAGAGGAGGGTTTGCTGTCCCGAACCTGAAATTATATTATGAGGCCTCGTGTTTGTGTTGGATCAAGGAGTGGGTTGTTTTGAAAAATACAGACTTGTTGGACTTAGAGGGATTTAACACCAGATTTGGCTGGCATGCTTATCTATGGCATGATAAAGAGAGGGTACATAAAGGATTCTCTGACCATATTATTAGAGGTGCGTTACTCGAGGTATGGAACAGAAATAAAAGATTTTTAGAAAAAGACACCCCCTGGTGGTTATCACCAATTGATATCCTAACTATTAAAAAATTAAACATGGAAAGCCAAAGATGGACCTATGAAGACCTCCTGGTAAGAACAGATAAAGGGTGGAAAATTAGAACATATGAGGACTTAAAGGATAAATTATTGGGTTGGCTACAATTTCACCAAATTAACGCTTTATGGAATGAACATAAAAAAACAGGGATGAATGAGAAAAAGTCTAGATACCAGGTGGAAATACTAGAAGGAAACTCCAAACTCTTATCCAAAATGTATAATCAATTATTAGAGTGGGACACCAAGGATGAAGAAATAAAGGAGGTTATGATCAAATGGGCTATAGATTTGGGATATAACTTAGATTATGATAGGTGGGTAAAACTTTGGAATAAGGATATGAAATTCACAGCATGCGTTGGTGTCAGGGAACTGTCATCTGAGACGAAGGAGGTGAAAGGGCTCATGGAGGGTGAGAGAGACCACTCAGCGGAGGAGGGGACCAGCAGGGGGAGAAGTGGAGTTCCAAGGGAAAGTGAGTCGGAGGGAGAGCTCAGAGATACTTCTAGCGAGAACAGTGGGGGGGTTTCAGGACCTCCCGTAGGAACACCCACTCCTCGGCGGAAACTGTCACGCCGAGAGTCCAGAAGACGTGTTTCCGTTAAGGAGCTTTTATGCTGGAAGAAGTTCCGTAAACGCCCACTGTCCGATTCAACGAGCGATTGATGGAGCCACGCTTAAGGAGCTCCATCACAGACAGAGGTTTGGGAACTTAGCCAAACTCTGAGGGATCAGGATTTTACGCACAAGCAGCTCATCATCCCATCACAGCAATCGGACAGTCCCTGAAAGCAGCTTGTGCAGAGAGGCATCATGAGTGACCCAGCCGGAGCCGGAGGAGCAGGAGGAGCTGGAGGAGGTCCAACTCTGGAAGAAAGGTACAGAATGTTGGAACTCCAGCTAGCAATGCAAACGGCGAGGCTAGAAGAAAGGAGGGCGCAGGATGCAGAAAAGGCAAAAGGCGCTACATTAGCAAGAAAGATGCCAGGAATGGTGCAGAAGTTTGGGGGGGACCCCAGGAACTACCAAGCCTTTAGGACAGAGATGCAGTATGCTCTTGAACTGCAGTTTAATGACTTTCCCGATGAGGCGTCGCGAGTGGCGTTTGTGATTGGCCATCTCGAAGGAGGGGCGAGAGACTGGGTCAGGCCCCTGATGGCAGGGAATAGTGACATGCTGAAGGACGCGAGGAAGTTTTTTCGCGCCATGGATTTGATGTTTTCCAGCGAGATTGAACAGGGACTGGTACGCAGACAATTGATGGCTTGCAAACAGGGGAGCCGATCGGTTCGTGAGTACTGGACTGAGTTTACAATGTTGATACATAGATTGGGGTGGGACCTATCGGCGGAACCCATTCAAATGCTATTTGAAGAGGGGCTTTCTTCGGCGGTGAAAGACGAACTTTCCCGGGCGCCCAGGGCGGAGTCTATGGACCAGCTGACCAAATCAGCGCTGACCATTGGAGCGCGCCAGAAGGGGCAAAAGCCTCCATAGCAGGGACGGAAGTGGCGAACAAAGGGAAGGTGCCCAAACAATACGCTGACCTGAGCAAGGTCTTCAGCGAAAGGGAAGCAGATAAACTACCACCGCATAGAGACTTTGACTGCCAGATTAACCTGGTCCCTGGGGCCCAGCTACCCGTGGGCAAGCTGTACGCCATGTCAGACAGGGAAATGCAGGAGTTGAGGGAGTTTATTGACAAAAACCTGAAGAGAGGTTTCATCAGAGAGTCCAGAGCGGTGGGGGGCAGTCCAGTGTTTTTTGTGGACAAAAAAAACACGGATAAACCGAGATTGGTCGTGGACTACCGGGCCCTGAATGCCGTGTCAGAACCAGTGACTTTCCCCATGCCCAGGATTGATGACATTTTGACCAGGGTGAGGAAGGGAAAGATATTCACGAAACTGGACTTGAGAGGAGCGTACAACCTGATACGAATAAAGAAGGGGGATGAATGGAAGACAACGATGTTCACCCCCCTAGGGGCTTTCGAATATCGCGTTATGCCATTCGGATTGCAATCAGGCTCCGCCTGTTTTCAATCGCTCATGAACCATGTACTGGGACCTTTGCTCTACAAGAATTGCGTGGCATTCCTCGATGACGTGCTGATATATTCGGACAATGAGGAGCAGCATGTGAAGGATGTCAGGGAAGTGCTGAGCCAGCTGCAAGCAAACCAGTTGTGGGTGAAATTGGAGAAGTGTCAGTTCCACACCAAGGAGGTGGAATTCCTGGGGTACCGCTTATCAGACAAGGGATTAGCCATGGATCCAGGCAAGGTCCAGGCGGTGCTGGAATGGAAGACACCGAAAACCAAAAAAGATGTGCAAAGGTTCTTAGGGTTTGGGAACTTTTACCGTAAATTCATCAAGAACTTTGCCCACTTAACGGCTCCCATCACGGACTGTCTAAGCAGCAAGAAGAAATTCGTTTGGACGGCAGAGGCGGAGCACGCTTTTGAGGAATTGAAAAAGGCATTCGCTTCGGAAGAACAGCTCCTGCATGTGGATTTACAAAAACCCATGAGAGTGGAAACTGATGCCTCAGACCGGGCAGTGGGGGCAGTGCTGCTTCAGCCAGGGAGCAATAAGTCGGAATGGAGACCGTGTGCCTTCTTTTCGCGTAAGCTGAACAAATCCGAGAGGAACTACACGGTATATGACCGAGAACTACTCGCCATTCACGAAGCGTTCCGGAGATGGAGACACTTACTAATTGGCGCACAGCATAAGGTGCAAGTGTGTACGGACCACAAGAATTTGGAGTATTGGAGAACAGCACGAGTGCTCAACCAACGACAAGTGAGATGGGCCCAGGAGTTCTCCAAATTCCATTTTGAAATCTGCTACGTGCCAGGTCCAGAAAACATCAGAGCGGACGCTCTCTCTCGCAAACCTGAATATTTGGAGGGGGAGGGAGCGCCAGAAGAGAGACATATTATCCCAGAGGACCACTGGGTGTGTGGTGCGGCCTGGGTGGGGCAAAGAGAACTGGTAGAGGGGACGGTCAATGATGAGTACGCCCAGGATAAGCTCAGAGGTTTAAGGAGAGAGGGGGAAGACCCCGGAGGTTTTGAAGAAAGAAACGGGGCATTGTATTACAAAGGGGCACTATATATACCCGAAGGGGAATTGAGGGGGAGAGTACTCAAACAGTTGCACGACAATCCCACAGCGGGGCATTTTGGGCAACACAAGACCATGTGGTTGGTGACCAGGGAGTTTTGGTGGCCCAAGGTGAGGGAGGATGTACGGGAGTATGTGAGAAGGTGTGACCAATGCCAGAGAGCCAAAGGAGAAAGGCGGGCACCAGCGGGTTTATTAGAACCGTTACCCACACCAGAACGACCGTGGGAGGCGGTGTCGATAGATTTTATGACTGATCTGCCCAAATCCCAGGGGAAAACCGCCATACTAGTCGTAGTAGACCAGTTAACTAAGATGGGTCACTTTGTAGCTTGCTCACATGCAGTCACGGCGGAAGAGACAGCGAAATTGTTTGTAGAACATATTTTTAGGCTGCATGGCGCCCCCTTGAGGCTGGTGTCCGACAGAGGGAAACAGTTCACGTCCAGATTCTGGAGGAAGCTTATGAGCTTGTTGCACGTAGAGGTCAACTTTTCGACTGCCAGGCACCCTGAGACCAATGGGCAGGCGGAGAGGGCAAACGGTATCCTTCAACAATACCTGAGGTGCTATGTCAATGACAGAGAAAACGATTGGGTCGAAAAGTTGGCACTAGCGGAATTTGCTTACAATAATGCAGAGAATGTGTCCACCGGGATGAGCCCATTTTTGGCTAATTATGGGTGCCACCCCAGGGCGTTTCCAGGGGAAGGAGGAGAGAGATGGAGTGTTCCGGCCGCTGAACTTTTTGTAGAAGAAATGGAAGCGATCCATCGTCAACTCCAACACCACTTAGAAAGGGCCAAAGAAGAATATAAGAGGCAGGCAGACAAGAGCAGAAGGGAAGGTGAAACAATTAGGGTGGGGAGTCGGGTCTGGCTATCAACCCAAGGGTTGCCGTACAAGGGGGGTTGCAAGAAATTGAGACCCAAAAGATTGGGACCATTTGAGGTCATACAACAGATCAACCCAGTGGCTTTCAGACTCCGGTTACCGAACCACATGAAACTGCACCCAGTATTCCACAGGTCATTACTGTCACCATACCGGGGGGAAGGTGAAGTGGTATCCACACGGGGGCCAGCCATAGAAGAAAGGGAAAGCCGCAACTATGTGGCGGAAATCATCGACTCCAGGTGGAAGGGGAATCAGGTGGAGTATTTGGTCGCGTGGGAAGGGGAACCAGAGTCAGAAAACACCTGGGTGAAGGCAGAGGAGGTCCATGACGAGGTCTTGATCGAAACGTTCCACCAAAGGTTCCCCAGGAAACCTCAGCCAGTAGCGAGGTTCCGAAGGGAGTACTTTGGCACCACCGACGATGAGGAGGAACTGGAGGGATTCAGGGAATCGGAGTTGGAAGGAGGTACCGACTCCGGGGAGGAGGAGTACTTGGAAACCGGGAACAGCAAAAGGTGGAGGGAAGTGTTCGAAACTTCGGAAGATGAGGGAGGTTCCTTCAGGGGTTTTGCTCCCTCGCCTCCCGCAGAGGAGGGGAGGGAAGGGGGTGAAGGGGGCCCTGGAGGGGAGGTGGATGTCAGGGAACTGTCATCTGAGACGAAGGAGGTGAAAGGGCTCATGGAGGGTGAGAGAGACCACTCAGCGGAGGAGGGGACCAGCAGGGGGAGAAGTGGAGTTCCAAGGGAAAGTGAGTCGGAGGGAGAGCTCAGAGATACTTCTAGCGAGAACAGTGGGGGGGTTTCAGGACCTCCCGTAGGAACACCCACTCCTCGGCGGAAACTGTCACGCCGAGAGTCCAGAAGACGTGTTTCCGTTAAGGAGCTTTTATGCTGGAAGAAGTTCCGTAAACGCCCACTGTCCGATTCAACGAGCGATTGATGGAGCCACGCTTAAGGAGCTCCATCACAGACAGAGGTTTGGGAACTTAGCCAAACTCTGAGGGATCAGGATTTTACGCACAAGCAGCTCATCATCCCATCACAGTTGGACTCCGAGAAAATATGGAAAAAATGATGTACAGATGGTACATCACCCCCGTGAAATTGGAAAAAATGTATAAGACTGGGGACAAAACATGCTGGAAATGCAAAACAAAAGAAGGTGATTTCCACCATATGTGGTGGGCATGTGAAGAAGTGAAAAGGTTTTGGGGACTTATCTATGATGAATTAAAAAAAATTCTGAAATATACTTTTCCCAAAAAACCCGAAGCCTTTCTCTTAGGAATGGTTGGAGAGGAGATTAGGAAAGAGGACCAAACAATGTTCCAATACGCAACGGTAACTGCCAGGATATTGCTAGCGCAAAACTGGAAAACTCCCAATATCCCAACTGTCAGAGAATGGCAAACTAAGCTATTTGAATATTTAGAACTAGCTAGGATGACACAAAAAATCAGGCATCAGAAAAATGTAAAATTTATTAATGATTGGCACAAATTCGTAACATACATAGAAATAAATTTAGGATACAACAAAATCACAGTAGGTGAAATATAAAACCTGCGAAGTATCGATAGAGGTTAAAAAAAAATACCGTAGAAAGATATCGTGGTGATATAGCTCAAAACTGAGATGGAGGGAAGTCACTCAATGGTATGATGTTTTATGTTTGTTTTCTTTTTTCTTGTATGGGTTGGTACAAGCTTTGTGTTATCACGTTGTATGTTTTTGGTGTTGTTGTTTTTTCCTTTCTTTCCTTTTTTTTCCTTTCTGAAAAAGAGCTCAATAAAAAGAATTTTTTAAAAAAAAAAAATAAGATCATTCCTTGTTCAGAATGTCTCTACACCAGTTCTTACTAGAGCCAATAACCTGTCACGCCTGGAACAGGGACCGAACTCAGATTGCCATTAGCCCTAATAATCATAAAGTTCACATCTATAAGAAGAGTGGGAACCAGCGGGTGAAAGCTCATGCGCTCAAAGAGCACAATGGACACATCACAGGCATTGACTGGGCCCCCAAGAGCGACCGCATTGTCACTTGTGGTGCTGACCGTATCGCTTACGTCTGGAGTCAGAAGGATGGAGTGTGGAAGCCAACACTGGTGACTCTGAGGATCAACTGAGCAGCCGTCTTTGTGAAGTGGTCTCCTTTGGAGAACAAATTTGCTGTTGGAAGTGGCGCTCGACTCATATCTGTGTGCTACTTTGAGTCTGAAAATGACTGGTGGGTGAGCAAGCACATTAAGAACCCCATTCGCTCCACTGTCCTTAGCCTGGTTTGGCACCCCAACAATGTTTTGCTTGCAGCTGGATCCTGTGACTTCAAATGCAGAGTGTTTTCAGCTTACATTAAGGAAGTGGATGAGAAATCAGCCAGCACACCCTGGGGATCCAAAATGCCCTTTGGGCAGCTGATGGCTGAATTTGGTGGCACAGGAAGTGGTGGTTGGGTCCACAGCGTCAGTTTTTCCACCAGTGGCAACCACCTGGCCTGGGTCAGCCATGATAGCACTGTGTCGGTTGCAGATGCCTCCCAAAACACGATAATCTCGCAACTGAAAACAGAATTCCTCCCATTGCTGGGGGTGTCGTTCGTCTCGGAGAACAGTGTGGTTGCCGCTGGCCATGATTGCTGCCCAATGCTCTTCAACTGTGACGACCGTGGTACCCTCACCTACGTCTCCAAGCTGGACATTCCCAAGCAGAGCATACAACGCAATATTTCGGCCATGGAATGTTTCCGCAACATGGACAAGAGAGCCACTATGGAGGATCTCAACACTACTCTGGAGACGCTGCATCAGAACAGCATCACCCAAGTGTCTATTTATGAGGTGGACAAACGAGATTGCCGCCAGTTCTGCACCACTGGTATTGATGGAGCAATGACCATCTGGGACTTCAAGACATTAGAGTCCTCAATCCAGGGGCTGCGGAGCATGTAAATCTGGCTCTCTGTTCTCTAGCAAGACAACTCATTCTGGCACCTGCACAGACTTGAAAAGGGATGGTGAAGATAGGTCACTTTTTGAAGCACTGAGAAAATGACGACTTGGTGGATTTTTTAAAAAATAATAATAATAATAATAATAAGAAGAAGAAGAAGAAGAAGAAGAAGAAGAAGAAGAAGAAGAAGAAGCGATAAAATGAAATAAAAAGCATTTACCAAAAAAGAAAGAAAAGCCATGGGTGTAAGAATAAAGAAATATGATCACTCCGCCAAGAAATAATAATAAATTCTAAGCCTTTTCTGCAGTTTAACTCTGCGCTGTGTGAATAAGTTGTTTCTTTTTCTCTGTCCTGTGTCTCCCAACATGCAGCTTCACTGAGTGTCTACGAGTTCCGGTGTTAGATATTATATGTAAAACTGGGGCTGGTTTTACAGTGCAACCCATTACCAAGGGATTCAGTGTCCCCTGAAGTACATTAACAGTCAGAGAAAGATGGATGGAGGCAGGAAACAGTTGCAGCAAGGCAGATCTTTATTTTCCAGTTGTAACAGAGTCCCCCCACCCCCTTTGCTGGGAAGTGAGAAGGGACCTCCCCCTGCAACAAAGCTATGTAGCAGATTTTAAAGACTTTAGAAATTGCCCAGTTCCTTAGCCAAAGACCACCCAAAAGCATCATACAAGCATCACAGAAAGAGGTGGTTGTTGTTGTTCAGTTGTTTAGTCATGTCCACCTCTTCGTGACCCCCTGGACCAGAGCACGCCAGGCACTCCTGTCTTCCACTGCCTCCCGCAGTTTGGTCAAACTCACGCTGGTAGCTTCGAGAACACTGTCCAACCATCTCCTCCTCTGTCGTCCCCTTCTCCTTGTGCCCTCCATCTTTCCCAACATCAGGGTCTTTTCCAGGGAGTCTTCTCTTCTCATGAGGTGGTCGAAGTCTTGGAGCCTCAGCTTCAGGATCTGTCCTTCCCGTGAGCACTCAGGGCTGATTTCCTTCAGAATGGAGAGGTTTGATCTTCTTGCAGTCCATGGGACTCTCAAGAGTCTCCTCCAGCACCAGAATTCAAAAGCATCCATTCTTTGGCGATCAACCTTCTTTATGGTCCAGCTCTCACTTCCGTACAACACTACTGGGAAAACCAGAGCTTGAACTATACAGACCTTTCTTGGCAAGGTGATGTCTCTGCTTTTTAAGCTGCTGTCTAGGTTTGTCTTTGCTTTTCTCCCAAGAAGCAGGCGTCTTTTAATTTCGTGGCTGCTGTCACCATCTGCAGTGATCATGGAGCCCAAGAAAGTAAAATCTCTCACTGCCTCCATTTCTCCCCCTTCTGTTTGCTAGGAGGTGATGAGACCAGTGGCCATGATTTTAGTTTTTTTGATGTTGAGGTAGTCTACAGAAAGAGGTAGTCTACAGCAAAAATGTGAGAGTGTAGCTTGTCTCCTGTTCATCAAGATACAGTGGTACCTTGGTTTTAGAACAGCTTAGTTTATAAACAACTTGGATTAAGAACACTGCAAACCCGGAAGTAGGTGTTTTGGTTTGTGAACGTTGTCTTGGAAGCAGAACATGTCGAGTGTGTTCCATTTGTAAATTGAGTCCCCTGCTGCTATGGGAAAGCACGCCTTGGTTTAAGAACACTTTGGTTTAAGAACCGACTTCCAGAACGGATTAAGTTCATAAAAGAAGGTACCACTGTAACTGATAACACTTGTTGATAGAATTATTTAAAGAAATATTATGGTACGCTGAACTTGCAAGTGGGATTTGAGCTATGAGCAGCAGAAGTAATTAGATTACAATACTGTGGTTATGATTTAATAGCTATTAAGAGAGGAAGGGGAGAAACGACAACTCCATGGAAAACAGGGTGGGAAGTTTATAAAAATAAGAGAAAATATGAATTTGTGTTTTGACTGCATATGTGAAGAATGCTGAAACTTAACAAAAGAGAATTGGGCGGAAAAGAGACTCTGCTCCTTTTGATCTTGAACAAAGAGATGGTTTTAAGCTGAAACCTGCGAAGGGGCCTTATTATACAAACTGCTGGTCCCATCCGGCTCAGTACTGTCTACACGGATCGGCAGCCGCTTTCCTGGATTTCAGATGAGGGGCATTCCCAGTCCTGGCGACGGTCAGAGTTTGCACCCGGGACCTTCTGGAAGCCAAGCAGGTGTTCTGCCAGCGAGCTACCCAAACTCCACAGGATAGAAAGTTGAAAAAGTGTGAATTGCTCGCTAATGCCCGTTAGAAACTGCACTTGCAATTCTTAATTTGGGAATAAGCCTATGGTCCAGGGATACGGGTGGTGCTGTGCGTTAAACCCCAGAGCCTAGGACTTGCCGATCAGAAGGTCGGTGGTTCGAATCCCCGCGACGGGGTGAGCTCCCGTTGCTCAGTCCCTGCTCCTGCCAACCTAGCAGTTCGAAACCACGTCAAAGTGCAAGTAGATAAATAGGTACCACTCCAGCAGGAAGGTAAACAGCGTTTCTGTGCGCTGCTCTGGCTTAGTCATGCTGGCCACATGACCCGGAAGCTCCCTTGGCCAATAAAGCAAGATGAGCGCCGCAACCCCAGAGTCGGCTACGACTGGACCTAATGGTCAGGGGTCACTTTACCTTTACCTTTACCTGGGGGATTTACTTCCAGAGAAGCGTTCCTTATACAATTTTTAAATTATCATTTCTTTGCACTCTTTTAAGCATCTGCTAATTTTAAAAATTATTTTAAAACCATTCTTTTAAAACCCATTTAAAAACAAGCAAACCTTGGTTTACTCCATCAGCGAAGTTGCCCCCCTGCCAAAAAAAGCTAGAAGGTGTGATTCGGTTTAAGGTCTGCAACAAAAAGAAATGTCTCATTCTGCCTGCTTTACTGAACACGAGGCAAAATTTTGCATTCTCCACTCTCGTATGGGAGGCGTCCCATCGGATCCCGGTGTAATGGCTGCTGGGAAATCCTCGCTTCTTTTCTTTATCTCTTTCCTTTTGAGGAAGAGGGGGAAGAGACGACGTAAAGTGGGAGGGGCTGGGAAGGAAATAAGGTTTTGCGGCAACAAGGCGGGGGAGGGTGGTTTGCGACAGTGTCGGGACTTACGGCAGCTCGTTAACCCTTTCCGTTCCGGTTGATTTTTCCAGTTCCTTCCTATAGCAGTTTGTTTTTCTATTGATTTAGGAATCCTCTAGGTTAGATTACTGCAACGCGCTATCTGAATTCTGAATCACAGAATCATAGAGTGGGAAGGGACCTCTAGGGTCATCTAGTCCAACCCCCCTGCAATGCAGGAATCTTTAGCCCAAGCTGGGGCTCGAACCCACGACCCCGAAATTAGATCTCTTGACAGTTTGGAAGCTTAAGCTGGTGCAGAATTTGGTGGCAAGACAGTTTGAGCATATTGCACCGATCCTGACCCGATTGCACAGGCTGCCTATCGGCTTCAAAGTGCTGGTTTTGACCTATAAAGCAATAATAATAATAATAATAATAATAATAATAATAATAATAATTTTATTTATACTCCATCCATATGGCTGGGTTGTCCCAGCCACTCTGGGCAGCTTCCAACATATATAAAAACAGTGAGACATCAAACATTAAAAACTCCAGATGTCTTCTAAAAGTTGTATAGTTGTATATTTCCTTGACATCTGCCAGGAGGGCATTCAACAAGGTGGGTGCCACCACTGAGAAGGCCCTGTGCCTGGTTCCCTGTGTTAACGGAGAAATCTGAGGGCTCCCTTGGACAAAAAACAAGGACACCAGCCAGGAATACCAGAGCAAAACAGCAGCCAGTAGGCTTTATTGAAGACTGTCGCGACAGGACTTCCACCTGCCACCAGGTGGAACAAGATGGAAGCCCTGACAAAAGAGCCCCCAAACTTTTATTAGCTAATACCCATGTTACACACCCCCCCAAACTACATCACTAATGCATCATGGTTACATCATGAAAGGGGAGGTCTGGTGGCAGGAATCTGAGCATCCTGGACCCTGCCCCATGGTTCCCCTTGCCCTCCACCAAACACCCATCAAGTGTAACAAAAGAGATCTTTACATTTCCCTGTTTCCCAGCCAAGTTCATCACACCCTTTTGTCTTCATCTGGGTTTGTTCTTTCTGGAATGGCTACCTGTCTGGCACTCAGGTATCAGGATGCGAGGAATTATCACTCAGGCAGAGGGGCTGCTGAGTAGCTGAGCTCACATGTCTATATGAATTTCTGAAGTTTTCCCAGTGAGCCAGTACATAGAGACATTTATCAGTGAATTCTTACATTTGGTATCGTGCAGCAAAGGCCCTTTGAATAGATAGGAAGAAACTGTGACGAAATGTTTTGTGGGGGCAAATCACAAAAGTCACAAAAGTGATTGTGCTGGTTTTGGTAGTGGGCTGCATGTGCCTGATATCTGCTGGAGGGGCAACCCCCCCAACCTATACATAATTTCCTGCAACACCTGTAACCCCACTTTATTAATCAGCCCAATATTAATATTAGGGCCGGGATTCGAACCCCATGTTGGGCCAAATATTCCTGCATTGCAGGGGGTTGGGATGGATGACCCCCGGGGTCCCTTCCAACCCTACAATTTTATGATTCTATAAGTATGTATATGGTGTGGGTGGGTTGTCAGGATCTAGAGGACTGGTGTTACTGGGAGACCCATAATTCAGGGGTTCCCTGTGTGCAGAAGGGGGAATATCTGATCCTATCTGAGTTTATGCCAAATTGAGGCTGCATTTTAATGTTGTATTTTAATCTTGTTTTTTAAGTTTTATTTCAACCAATTGCTTAATATCTGGTGTTAGCAGCCCTGAGCCCGGTCTTGGCTGGGGAGGGCAGGGTATTATTATTATTATTATTATTATTATTATTATTATTAATCTACCCCACCAAAGGGATGCACGCCTTCCAAACTCTGGGTGTCTCTATCCCCATAGATCCACATTCTCTGAATGAGGCCACTCAAAACCTCCCCATTTTGAACTCCTTTTCAGTGTACGTGTGGACATATCAAATGCCCCCCATTATTTTTGCCTGCCCCCTCAAAACTAACCTCGTGGTTGTTTTATTTTTAAGCAAAATCACATTTGTTCCATTCACACTTCACACCTTTGTTTTTTTACAGTATAGGAAATGCCGTTTCATGTATCCCTCCCACAAAAGACTTTTAATGGATCATAGAATCAAAGAATTGTAGAGTGGAAGGGACCCCAAGGGTCATCCAGTCCAACCCCCTGCAATGCAGGAATATTTCGAACCCATGACCCTGAGACAAACTTTTTAAATAAACAATAAATACCCCTCTCCAAAACATGATATCTCTCTGTCTCAAGTCTGTGAGTTTTCAAAGTGAACGCTTACTCATACAGTGTATCTGGGATATTTCATTTATCTTATGAAATTTATTGAGCTGTCACATGGTAAGGAATAATATTTTTTTAAAGCATTGTATCTTATCTTATTTACCTTATGAACTCTACCTAGCTAGGAAACGGTGCTTTTAAAGCAAACATTTATTTGCACTGCACACCCCAATATATTTATCTGGATATTTACAGGAGTAGCTTGTAAGATAAACTATACCACATATAAGATAGCGTATGTTTAAAGGAAGCAATAATTTATACTTCCTTATGTGCTCTCTCTATTTGGCTATAAATAAATAGTTTATATGTATTTTCTATACTTAATATAGAAAACCTCTATCTTCAGTACATTTTATTTTATTTTATTGCTAGGGCTAGTGGCTGATGCAAATAAAGATTCTTCTGATTCTGATTCTAAATAATTTATAAAATAAACTATCTTATATTTATAAGAACATTAAGGTAAGATAGCATGCTTTATGTTGAATGGAAAATATATATTGTGCATTCTGCTTACCCCTGTGATACAGTGTCTCTGCTTATAGCACTTGCGTGCATTGTGCTATAGATAGATACTGTAATATATAACTCGTTTATAAGGTAAGCTGTCTATAACAATATAACTATGTCACCCAGGAAGGCAACTCTGCCATCGTCTTCCATTATCTTCTTCTTCTTCTTCTCAAGGAAAAATTCACAACCCTCATTTAAATACATGCAAAACAACAACAGCAACACTGAAACAGGCTGAATTGATCTTAACAGAATTAAAATTGAAGGAGATTGCAATAAAAAGGTGGCCTTTTGTGAATAGCGGTGTTTGCATGCTTATTGTGTTTTAAAGGAAACATTTGGTATTTGCACTGCTTATTGCGATGAGAGATATAGATAAGATTCATTATAAAAAATGAACATACAGTATATATTTTAAGAGAGACAAGTAGATGTGCTTTTAAACGGACATTTATATTTTATATATTGCTGTGTAGGGAGAATGGACAAACCTGCGCCTGTGTGCTTTCAAACTGACATTTATATTTTATATTATGAGAGAAAGGCAATGCGCCTTTCTCGGATATTTACATATTATATATCATGTATAGATGGGCAAGTCTGTGTTCGTGTGCTTTCAAATTTATATTTTATATATTAGAGAGCAAGTCTGCGCCTGTGTGCTTTTAAACTGATATTTATATATTACATAGTGTATCTCTCTGATGAGATTTTATATTTTATATTAGAGAGAAGGACAGGCAAGTCTGCACCTGTGTGCATTTTAACTGATATTTATATAAATATATCGAGAGAGAGAGGTCTGTGCCTGTGTGCTTTTAAACTGATTGTGGTTGTTGTTGAGTCATTTAGTCGTGTCCGACTCTTGGTGACCCCATGGACCAGAGCACGCCAGGCCCTCCTGTCTTCCACTGCCTCCCGCAGCTTGGTCAAACTCATGCTGGTAGCTTCGAGAACACTGTCCCACCATCTCGTCCTCCGTCGTCCCCTTCTCCTTGTGCCCTCCATCTTTCCCAACATCAGGGTCTTTTCCAGGGAGTCTTCTCTTCTCATGACGTGGCCAAAGTCTTGGAGCCTCAGCTTCAGGATCTGTCCTTCCAGTGAGCACTCAGGGCTGCTTTCCTTCAGAATGGAGAGGTTTGATCTTCTTGCAGTCCATGGGACTCTCAAGAGTCTCCTCCAGCACCAGAATTCAAAAGCATCAATTCTTCGGCGATCAGCCTTCTTTATGGTCCAGCTCTCACTTCCATACATCACTATTGGGAAAACCATAGCTTTAACTATAAGGACCTTTGTCGGCAAGGTGATGTCTCTGCTTTTTAAGATGCTGTCTAGGTTTGTCTTTGCTTTTCTCCCAAGAAGCAGGCATCTTTTAATTTCGTGGCTGCTGTCACCATCTGCAGTGATCACGGAGCCCAGGAAAGTAAAATCTCTCACTGCCTCCATTTCTTCCCCTTCTGTTTGCCAGGAGGTGATGGGACCAGTGGCCATGATCTTTGTTTTTTTGATGTTGAGCTTCAGACCATATTTTGCGCTCTCCTCTTTCACCCTCATTAAAAGGTTCTTTAATTCCTCCTCACTTTTTGCCATCAAGGTTGTATCATCTGCATATCTGAGGTTGTTGATATTTCTTCCAGCAATCTTAATTCCGTCTTGGGATTCATCCAGCCCAGCCTTTCGCATGATGAATTCTGCATATAAGTTAAATAAGCAGGGAGACAATATACAGCCTTGTCGTACTCCTTTCCCAATTTTGAACCATTCAGTTGCTCCATATCCAGTTCTAACTGTAGCTTCTTGTCCCACATAGAGATTTCTCAGGAGACAGATGAGGTGACCAGGCACTCCCATTTCTTGAAGAACTTGCCATATTTACATATTATATAGGGTATCTCTCTAGAGAGATGAGATTTTATATTTTATATTAGAGAGAGGGATAGGTAAGCCTGCGCCTGTGTGTTTTTTAACTGGTATTTATAGAAAGATATCGAGAGAGAGAGACGTTAGGAGGCCCGTGTCTGAGGCGACGTTTCCCGCTTTCTCTTCTCCTGAGGTAACACGAGAAAAAAGGCGGGCTGGCCTTGACTCCGCCTCTTGCCCCGCCCCTCTTTCCCCTCGCCCCGCCCCCTCCGCCGCGTCGTCACGCCCCGCCTTCCCGCCTTCCGGCCTGCTCTGAGGCGCAGCGTCGGCGTCGCCTGGAAGGGGAAGCCGGGCCTGGCGAAGGCCTCAGGCGGCCGGGCCGGGCAGGATGGCGGAGTCCGGAGGGGCCGAAGCCTTCGCCTCCGCCGAGCGGCCGCCCACGCCCAGCGTCGCCGGGGGAGGCGGAGGGAGCGGCGGCGGCGGAGGAGGAGGAGGCGGCGGCAGCAGCAGGTGAGGAAAGAGGGAGGAGGAGGGAGGAGGAAGAAGAAGAAGAGGGGCGCCCGTTCTTGATGAGGGAACTCCCTGCACTTGACTATTTGGCACCCGTTATTCTTGCTGCTTTGCTTTCCTTGCAGCACATCATTTATTAAGATTTTCCTTTATATTTTTTAGCGCCGTTTTTGCTGTTATTGTCATCGGTTAGTTGTTGCTTTATTTTCATTTTACATTATTTGTTATTATTACAGATAGGTAGCCGTATTGGTCTGCCATAGTCAAAACAAAAAATTTTTTTTCTTTCCATTAGCACCTTAAAGACCAACTAAGTTAGTTCTTGGTATGAGCTTTCGTGTGCATGCACACTTCTTCAGATACCCTGAAACAGAAGTTGCCAGATCCTTCTATATAGTGAGAAGGTGGGGAGGGGTATTACTCAGAAGGGTGGTGGGAATGGGTGATTGGCAGATAGCTGTGATGAGCCTGTTGACGACTCTTAACGACTGCAATAGGTCTTACAGGAAATAAGAATCCAGAAATAGACTGGAAAGAGAAGCTGCTGAATTGCAACTCATTTCCAAACTTAAAACCATGGAGAAACCTGGTCTGAACAAAGACATTGGATTCTTATCTCATTATACATGACAAAGCCATTTTTCACCTTCTCACCCCTTGCTTTTTCCTGTAAGACCTATTGCAGTCGTTAAGAGTCGTCAACAGGCTCATCACAGCTATCTGCCAATCACCCATTCCCACCACCCTTCTGAGTAATACCCCTCCCCACCTTCTCACTATATAGAAGGATCTGGCAACTTCTGTTTCAGTGTATCTGAAGAAGTGTGCATGCACACAAAAGCTCATACCAAGAACTAACTTAGTTGGTCTTTAAGGTGCTACTGGAAGGGAAAAAAAATTTTTTTTTGTTTTGATTATTTGTTATTATCATAGCATTTAGCACGTTGCTGTTCTGCCATTATTCTGCGTTGTTTGTTGCTATCATCATATTTAGTATAGAATTGTAGAAGCGGGAGGGACCCTGAGGGTCATCTAGTTCAACCCTCTGCAGTGCCCAGTGTGGGACTTGAACCCAGAACCCTGGCATTAAGAGTCTCGTGCTCTGCTGAGCTGTCCCAGTCTTTGGGGTATCATTGTTGCTCTTTTATTTTATCACATGCATATCGTTATTTTGCAGTATTGGTTGTTGTTGGTTAGAGCCTGGTGCTGGTAATGCCAGGGTTGCAGGTTCGATTCCCGTATGGGGCAGCTGCATATTCCTACATTACAGGGGGTTGGACTAGATGATCCTCAGGGCCCCTTCCAACGCCACGATCCTGCAATTCTGCAATTTATTATATCGCTGCTATTCTGAATTTATCCTGTTAAAATCGTTACTATTTTATATCACTTATCGTTATTATATTTATATCATTGTCACGGCTTTATTTTATCATATGCCTTGCATAATTATTTTCTATTGTTATCATATCGATTATATCTTTGTTAGTTTTATTTTATTGTGTTCCTATCATTGTTATTTTACGTTTATCATCCTTATTATTGTATCATTGTTACTGCTTTATTCCTATCATTATTACTTTATATTATTTATTATTTTATCACAATATATTTTTGTTGTGTTGTGTTGTTGTTACTTACCGTGTCTGATTTGTGGCTGGGGCAACCCAGTCAGATGGGGCAGCGTATAAATAAATTATTACTATTATTAATATTATTATTAGTACTACTACTTCTATTTTATTTTATTTTAGCATGTTACATTTATTGTTGTCATTTTGACCATTGTGGTTGTATCAACCACAGAATAGTAGTAGTAGAAGGTGTTGTGATAATAATACAGTGGTACCTCTGGATGCGAACGGGATCTGTTCCGGAGCTCCGTTCGCATCCTGAAGCGAATGTAAGACGAGTCTGCACATGAGCGGGCTGCGTTTTGCCGCTTCCATGCATGCGCGTGACGTCATTTTGACCGTTTGTGCATGTGCGAGCGGCGAAACCCAGAAGTAATGCACTCCGTTACTTCTGGGTCACTGCGAAGTGCAATCCGAAAATATTTAAGCTGAAGTGTATTCATCCCGAGGCATGACTGTAGTAATAATAATAATAATAATAATAATAATAATAATAATAATAATACAGTATATAAACTCCCCCTTTCTAAAACACGGCCCATCAAACAGCATAGAGTTATATAATTGTAGAGTTGGAAGGGATCCCTAGGGTCATCTGGTCCAACCCCCTGGCATGCAGGAATCGTTTGCCCAGTGTGGGACTCGAACCCACAGCGCTGAGATTCAAAGTCTCATGCTCTACCAACTGAGCTACACCCCCCCGACGATTCAGCTGAAGGATTCTGACAGGTATTACAAGTAAGCTTGTTGTAGGTAAGTTCAAGTGCTTTGTTAAATGGCTGTGTGTATTTTGCTAAAAAATGAGGAAGCTTTCCGGTTTCACAGAGTACTTCTTCAGGCTGGATGTTGGAGGTGGAGATAGTTGTCCTCAACCACGTTGCAAAAGCCCCAGTCTCCTGCTTGAGAGACAGAACACAGGAAATGGCCTTTTATATCCCAGGTCAGATAATGAGTCAATCTCGCTCAGGGTATTGCCTGCTCTGTGTTGACCGGCAGCTGGACTGTTGACATCAGGCAGACGCCTTCCCTGTATTCTTTCCGGCACCTGCTTAAAACATTTTATTCTAGGCTAGCCTATCTAGACAAGTAGATGATGACTTAGAGAGAGAACGCGCTGCCATTTGTTTTAATCATTGTTTAAATATTTTTAATACCTTGCTTTTTAAAAAAAATTGACAGTGTTGAATGTTTTCTTTTATATTGTTGTGAACTGCTTAGAGTTTCCTAGTTTTTTAAAACAAATGATCAAGTGGTATATAAGTTTTGTTTAGTAATAATAACAATAATAGTAATTTTTATTGCACCCTGCCCATCTGGCTGGGTTGTCCAGCCACACTTCCAGCATATATAAAAACATAATAAAACATTACACATTATAAGACTTCCTACTACAGGGATGCCTTCAGGTGTCTTCTAGGAGTCTGGTAGTTATTTATCTCCTTGACATCTGCTGGGAGGGTGTTCCACAGGACGGGCGCCACTACCGAAAAGGCCCTCTGCCTCGTTCCCTGTAGCCTCACTCCTCACAGTGAAGGAACCACCAAAAGGCCCTCAGTGTCTGGGCCGGATGACGGGGTGGAGACGCTCCTTCAGGCATACAGGGCCAAGGCCGTTTTAGGGCTTTAAAGGTCAACACCAACACTTTGAATTGTGCTCGGAAAAGTACTGGGAGCCAGTATAGATCCTTTACTATATAGCACAGTATAGATCCTGTGCTATATGGTCCCGGCAGCCGCTCCCAGGCACCAGTCTGGCTGCTGCATTCTGGATTAGTTGTCGTTTCTGAGTCACCTTCAAAGGTAGCCCTGCGGAGAGTGCATTGCAGTAGTCCAAGTGGGAGGATAGCTAGGGCACGTACCAGAGTAGGTGGGTCTCAATCTGATCTGTGGAGCCAGGTATTTGCTCCTGAGCAAGAGTGAAAACTTGCAGCCTCCTAACACACGTCAGTTGTGCTTTAGCTCTTAAGAGATCCTGAGTGTCCTGCATTCTTGATTCAGTTTAAAACACATTGGTGGACGTTAAAAAAACCACACACCTGCCAAAGGGGAGACTCTGCGGGACTTAAGTTTTAGCCCACCACTGGCCTATAGGGCTTCAAATATCCTTTCCAGATTTAAGAATCTCCTCACTCCGTGCACTTGCTCAAGAGAGGTGGTGTGCTCTTGTTTTGTACGGTGGTGAAAGATCTGAATTGTTTCAGTAACCATGGATACCGCTAATTTAGCTGAAGGAGGCTGACTGTATTATATGTATATATGCTTTAAAAAAAAATTCTAATTGCCGTTTTAGAAGCGGAAAATGTGCCTTCTGTGCAAGCATGTAACTTGAGGCACTAAGTGAGCAGCGTTTAGTAGAATAGCATTAGGTTTTAAGTATTCTTAATGTTTCCCTCCTTTATTTTCCGGTTTGTGTGCCTGGGATAAAGTTTAAGACTACTGCTGCTGCTGCTGCTGCTGCTGTAGTACAAATCTAGAATGATGCATCTTGTGCTCATCAAAGCATCTGATGGAAAAAAGTTAAGGGTCATAGGGTAGGATTAGGATTATTTTCCACTGTTATGTTAAAAAATCTGGGTGCGAGGCTGCTCAGCCACCCAGCTCGTTGGACTAAGTCCGCGGGTCCCTGCGGAGGAAAATGAGCTCAGCCGGAGACAGGAGCAAGCTGCAGAAGATCCATGTTTATTGCGCAACAGGTTCAAGGCGAGATTGAACCCCGAGAAAGGGGTGACATAAACTTTTGAAACTTCCCTCCATGTCCCAGAATACAGTGCAAAATACATCCCAGTTACATCATGAATACATTAAAGAGAGGTTGGGTTACACAGATTACATCATGAATATATTAAGAAGAGGTTGGGTTACACAGGATTAACATATGGAGGAGGGAGGGGGGAATATGCAGAGCTGGAGATATGCGCAGATAAGCACATCCTGATGAGAAGACAATGGTCCATGTACTGGCATTTCCTGGAGGAAAGGCTTGGCAGAGTGATTTGACAGGATTAGGGTCTTGACACCTTGCTTGAGGGATTATGGAGGACAGGGGAGGTGTGATGGAGTCCTAGAGAAATTGAGCAAATTGGCACGTTGATTTTCTATGAATTTTATAGATTTTAGTCCCTTTTGACATTGACAATTGGAAATAAATTGATATATTGTAGCGAAGAAGGTGAAGAAGACATGCCCCCCCCTTCCGTATCACCACATACACACGAAATGTGCATTAAGCCAAGCCACAGTTCATTCTACCGAGCAGCTGGGAGAACTCAGTCAGTAGAGCTTGTGACTCTTATTCTCGGGGTCCGTGGGTTCAAGCAGCAGCTCAGGCAAAAGATTCCTGAGTTGCAGGGGGTTGGACTAGATGACCCTAGTGGTCCCTTCCAACTCTATGATTCTATAAACAATTTCCCTTAGGCTTCTTTCTGCTTCTGCACATCTCCAATCAAAAGGAGTCGGAAAGAATAGCTTGTTCACAAACGGCATCGTAGCTTTGTTGTATCTTAATGGGATCATTTCAGTGCTGATCTGCCTTATGAGTTTGTTCGTTGAATTTGTTCTGTTTAAGATTTTCTGTACCTCCTTTCAGCCACAAAGGCCCCATGGGGGAAACCCAAAACAGTAAGCAGTGCACAGTACAGCAAAATCAATAGAATACTATTAATAACTGGGAGGGGGAAATGGACACATCACTACTGTAATACCATCCAACAGCAGCAGGGAGGAAAGATATATTTTTATTAAACAATTTTAACAGAACAACTTATCCATCAAGAGTTAATTGAAATGGGGTGGGCCATTCCTCTGTGGGGGATGAAAGTTAAGATATAGTGATAAGGGGGATCTGGTCCTTTCTTTTTCTGTTTCTTCTTACTTTAGTTTCTTTCTTCTCTTTACTGTATTTCCTGTAGATTGGTTTGTTTCTTTTACTGTGTTTTTGAAAACTTCATTTAAAAGCCCCCCCGCCCAAATTAACAGGGCATCAAATTTCATTCTGGGCGCTAGGAAGGGACATGGGGTGGCAGAGAGTGTGTGTGAGAGAGCACTGGGTGTCCTGCTTATTTTTTTACTGCCCCCTGTCAGTTACCGTATTTTTCGCCCCATAGGACGCACCGGCCCATAGGACGCATCAAGTTTTTTTGGGGGGAAATAAAGGAAAAAATTTTTATTTCCCCCCCAGGTGCTTGTGGTGCCGGCAGCGGGGAGAAGCGCTCTTCTCCCTGCCGCCCGCCTTGAGATCAGGTCCGGGGACAGCGGGGAGACGCACTGTGCCTCCCAGCTGTCCCCGGAGCTTGCGAGGCAGGCAGCGGGGAGAAGCGCTCTTCTCCCCGCCGCCCGCCTTCAGACCAGGTCCGGGGACAGCGGGGAGATGCGCTGCGCCTCCCAGATGTCCCCGGAGCTTGCGAGGCAGGCAGCGGGGAGAAGCGCTCTTCTCCCCGCCGCCCGCCTTCAGACCAGGTCCGGGGACAGCGGGGAGATGCGCTGCGCCTCCCAGATGTCCCCGGAGCTTGCGAGGCAGGCAGCGGGGAGAAGCGCTCTTCTCCCCGCCGCCCGCCTTCAGACCAGGTCCGGGGACAGCGGGGAGATGCGCTGCGCCTCCCAGATGTCCCCGGAGCTTGCGAGGCAGGCAGCGGGGAGAAGCGCTCTTCTCCCCGCCGCCCGCCTTCAGACCAGGTCCGGGGACAGCGGGGAGATGCGCTGCGCCTCCCAGATGTCCCCGGAGCTTGCGGGGCAGGCAGCGGGGAGAAGCGCTCTTCTCCCCGCCGCCCGCCTTCAGATCAGGTCCGGGGACAGCGGGGAGACGCGCTGCGCCTCCCAGATGTCCCCGGAGCTTGCGAGGCAGGCAGCGGGGAGAAGCGCTCTTCTCCCCGCCGCCCGCCTTCAGACCAGGTCCGGGGACAGCGGGGAGATGCGCTGCGCCTCCCAGATGTCCCCGGAGCTTGCGAGGCAGGCAGCGGGGAGAAGCGCTCTTCTCCCCGCCGCCCGCCTTCAGACCAGGTCCGGGGACAGCGGGGAGATGCGCTGCGCCTCCCAGATGTCCCCGGAGCTTGCGAGGCAGGCAGCGGGGAGAAGCGCTCTTCTCCCCGCCGCCCGCCTTCAGACCAGGTCCGGGGACAGCGGGGAGATGCGCTGCGCCTCCCAGATGTCCCCGGAGCTTGCGGGGCAGGCAGCGGGGAGAAGCGCTCTTCTCCCCGCCGCCCGCCTTCAGATCAGGTCTGGGGACAGCGGGGAGACGCGCTGCGCCTCCCAGATGTCCCCGGAGCTTGCGAGGCAGGCAGCGGGGAGAAGCGCTCTTCTCCCCGCCGCCCGCCTTCAGACCAGGTCCGGGGACAGCGGGGAGATGCGCTGCGCCTCCCAGATGTCCCCGGAGCTTGCGAGGCAGGCAGCGGGGAGAAGCGCTCTTCTCCCCGCCGCCCGCCTTCAGACCAGGTCCGGGGACAGCGGGGAGATGCGCTGCGCCTCCCAGATGTCCCCGGAGCTTGCGAGGCAGGCAGCGGGGAGAAGCGCTCTTCTCCCCGCCGCCCGCCTTCAGACCAGGTCCGGGGACAGCGGGGAGATGCGCTGCGCCTCCCAGATGTCCCCGGAGCTTGCGAGGCAGGCAGCGGGGAGAAGCGCTCTTCTCCCCGCCGCCCGCCTTCAGACCAGGTCCGGGGACAGCGGGGAGATGCGCTGCGCCTCCCCGCTGTCCCCGGAGCTTGCGGGGCAGGCAGCGGGGAGAAGCGCTCTTCTCCCCGCCGCCCGCCTTCAGACCAGGTCCGGGGACAGCGGGGAGATGCGCTGCGCCTCCCAGATGTCCCCGGAGCTTGCGGGGCAGGCAGCGGGGAGAAGCGCTCTTCTCCCCGCCGCCCGCCTTCAGATCAGGTCCGGGGACAGCGGGGAGGCGCAGCGCCTCCCCGCTGTCCCCGGAGCTTGCGGGGCAGGCAGCGGGGAGAAGCGCTCTTCTCCCCGCCGCCCGCCTTCAGACCAGGTCCGGGGACAGCGGGGAGATGCGCTGCGCCTCCCAGATGTCCCCGGAGCTTGCGGGGCAGGCAGCGGGGAGAAGCGCTCTTCTCCCCGCCGCCCGCCTTCAGATCAGGTCCGGGGACAGCGGGGAGACGCGCTGCGCCTCCCCGCTGTCCCCGGAGCTTGCGGGGCTGGCGGCGGGGTCTCCCCGCCGTCAGCCTCCAAACCACTTCGGGAGACAGCGGGATGGCGGCGTTCCGCCTCCCTCTGTCCCCCGACCTTGTGGGGCTGGCGCTGGGGCTCTCCCCTCTCACTCTCCAGGCTTCAGCGAAAGCCTGCATTCACCCCATAGGACGCACACACATTTCCCCTTCATTTTTGGAGGGGAAAAGGTGCGTCCTATAGGGCGAAAAATACGGTACCTCAAGGAAATGTGGCCCTCGCCAGAAAAAAAGAGTTCCCCTTCACTGAATTAAAACAATCCAGAAAAGATGTTTACCATGTGCCTAAATCAGTGCTTCCCAAACTTGCGCGTCTCAAGCTGTTTTGGACTACAACTTCCATCATCCCTAGCTAGCAGGGATGATGGGAATTGTAGTTTTTAAAAAAACAGCTGGAGACCCAAGTTTGGGAAACCCTGGGCACTAAATTCTCCAGAAAAGAGGACGCCAAATGGACCATTCTAGGAGAGAAGGTTCTGGTAAGGATTACAAAAAAGCTAGCCGATGCAAGGGGTTTTGGATGTCCCAGCATACTCAGAAGTGAAGCGGGAGAGATTTGGGAACCCTACTTCCTGCTTCCGAGCCCTAGTCCTGTGAGCTAGCCAGGGGCACCTCACCTGGATGCTGTCACAATGGCCACTTCAGCCCAGGTCAGGGGGCAGGGGGAATCCATCTGCCTCAGCTGGCAGCGGCAGTTTGCTTTCATGCTTCTCATGGCACCCAATGCTGGGGGCCCCAGACTGATCAGGTAGGTGCCAGTCTGAGAAGTTGTGGCTGAACTGTGAAAAAATTGTGCTCTTTGGTTGAAGCAGGCTTGGGAACCAAGCTTTACTTAGGAATCTATTGGGATACCTGCCCTATACCAGGTCCCTCCAGCTCAAGATCATCTACACCGATTGGCAGTGGCAGTTCTAATAATAATAATAATAATAATAATAATAATAATAATAATAATAATACAGTGGTACCTCGGGTTAAGAACTTAATTTGTTCTGGAGGTCTGTTCTTAACCTGAAACTGTTCTTAACCTGAAGCACCACTTTAGCTAATGGGGCCTCCTGCTGCCACCGTGCCGCCGGAGCACGATTTCTGTTCTCATCCTGAAGCAAAGTTCTTAACCTGAAGCACTATTTATGGGTTAGCGGAGTATGTAACCTGAAGTGTATGTAACCCGAGGTACCACTGTAATAATAATAATAATAATAATAATAATAATAATAATAATAATAATTTATTTATTTATTTATACCCCGCCCATCTGGCTGAGTTTCCTCAGCCACTCTGGGCGGCTCCCAACCGAATATTAAAAACACAGTACAGCGTTAAACATTAAAAACTTCCCTAAACAGGGCTGCCTTCAGATGTCTTTTAAAAGTAAGATAGCTGCTTATTGCCTTAACATCTGATGGGAGGGTGTTTCACAGGGCAGGCGCCACTACTTCTCCAGGGTTTCAGGCAGAGGTTTTTGCCAGCTGTGTCTGGAGACACCAGCAATTGAACCAGCGACCCTCTGAGTTCAGAATAGACCACTCTGTTCTGCCTTGGTCAGACCACACCTGGAGTCCTGGGCGCCACAATTTAGGAGGGATGTCGGCAAGCTGGAAGTCGTGCAGAGGAGACGATCAAGGGTCTGGAAATCAAGCCTTGTCAGGAATGGTTGAAGGAGCCGGGTATGTTTAGCATGGAAAAGAGGAGACTTAAGAGGAGATAGAATAGCCATCTTCAACTACCTCAAGGGCTGTCAGATGGAAGATGGAGCAAGCTTGTTTTCTCCTGCTCCGGAGGGTAGGACCCGAACCCATGGCTTCAAGTTACAAGAAAGGAGATTTCGAGTAAGCATCAGGAAAAACTTCCTGACGGTGAGAGTTGTTTGACACTGGAACAGTCTCCCTGGGTTGCTTGTGGACTTTCTTGGAGGTTTTTAAGTAGAGGTTGGATGGCCATCTGTCCTGGATGCTTCAGCTGAGATTCCTGCATTGCAGGGGGTTGGACTAGATGACCCCGGGGGTCCCTTCCAACTCCACTTCAGGAGGGCATCATAGACTTTGTGGGAGAGGGGATGCTGGGCTGGATACAGGTGTGCTGCCGAGCTCTGCTCACCTTCCTACGGCCCCGATTGTGTCAGTTATACAGGCCAGCAGTTTGAAAGCCTCTCTCTCTGTTTCCTCTTTCCCCCCATATCACCCTCTCGTCCTCGCAGCATGGCAGACAAGAGCAGCACTCTGAAATGCACTTTCTCCGCCCCGGGCCACAGCGCGACACTCCTGCACGGCTTGGCCTCCCTCCGGGCTCAGGCCCAGCTGCTCGATGTCATCCTCACCATCAACAACGAGGTGTTCCAGGTCCACAAAGTAGTCCTGGCTGCCTGCAGTGACTACTTCAGGTGAGAGACCCGGAGTACCCCCTCACCTCTGCTCCAGCGTTAGGAGCTCAGATAGTAAAGGTAAAGGGACCCCTGACCATTAGGTCCAGTTGTGGACGACTCTGGTGTTGCAGCGCTCATCTCGCTTTACTGGCCAAGGGAGCCGGCGTACAGCTTCCGGGTCATGTGGCCAGCATGACTAAGCCGCTTCTGGCAAACTAGAGCAGCGCACGGAAACGCCGTTTACCTTCCCGCCGGAGCGGTACCTATTTATCTGCTTGCACTTTGACGTGCTTTCAAACTGCTAGGTTGGCAGGAGCAGGGACCAAGCAACGGGAGCTCACCCCGTCATTGCGGGGATTCGAACCGCCGACCTTCTGATCAGCAAGTCCTAGGCTCTGTGGTTTAACCCACAGCGCCACCCATGTCCCTGGAGCTCAGATATGGTACCTTAAACCTAGCTTACGCTTGCCACAACGGAATGTCTCTTTCTTTTTATAACAATTTTATTGAAAGCATTTTTTAAACATATTAAACAATAACACTGAAACTCATTTATAAGAAAATACAGAGCACTATTGTACAGAAAAGAGAAAGATGAAAAAAGAATAGATGGGAAGAATAACTGAAAAGACCCTTTATCACATTTATATTGTGCATATCTTATCATTCACCCACGCATCGAAAGGCAGGCTCCCCCAGCTCTCACCTGGGTGCCTATCTCCTCTCCCGGTCTCCCACCCTGACTGAGATCCTTTTTTAAAAAAATAACATTTTTATTGAAAGTTTTTAAACATATTAAACAATAAAATTCAAACTCGCACATAAGAGAATACAAAACACAATTGTATGGAAAGGAAAAAGAGAGAAAAAAAAGAATAGAGAGAGAAGAACTAAAAAGACCCTTTATCACATATTGCGGCATGTCCATTCTCCAGGGGGTTGGACTAGATGACCCTCCGGGTCCCTACCAGCGCTACAATTCTATTGCCAAACGGGTGCAAATGCTCCCCTGAAAGGTTTGACGGTCGAAACAGAAGGCTTTTTATCACAGGTAAAGAAATCAGCCCTCGACACCTTAACCGGCAGAAATTTTTTTTTTGAAAAAATCCCTAAGCCCCGAAGTCACTATTTCATCAAAAATCTGACTTTCGGCAATTCACTCAAAAATGGTGCCAAACAGTTGCAAATGCTCCCCTGAAACGTTTCGCGGTCGAAACAGATTGACCGCGGTCACAAGACAAGAAATCAACCCTTGACAACTTAACCGGCGGTCAACCACATTGTTGACTGTAGCTTGCTCTTAGAGCAGTTCACTTGTCCCAGTATGCAAGAAGGGAAAACACACACAGTGGAAATGGAAATGCAGATGGCATGAACTAATGGACTAAAGCAGAGTTTTTTAAACTGTGGTCTGTGAGCTCCATTTGGGTGGCCTGTGAAAAGGCTACAGCACAGTCAAATAATCTCTACTCAGTCCTGCACTTAACTTTCCTTTATGTAGTGATGGAGGACTAAGGTGCCCAGAAAATGGGTCCATGAATCGTGCAGCAGCGGCAGAACAGAAGCACAGGACATGTGTCTGTTGCTGCTCGTGAGTCAGCTGTCTTGATGGAGAGGTCAATTGCCAGAAATCTCCACATCGGCACAGTTGGACCTGTGACTGACTCCCGGGGCATTTCAAAAAGTGCTCTTCCACCAGAGGAGGCTGACTGTCTTCTCCAGAAACAGTGCAGGAAACAGTCCCTGTTGGTGTTAGGTGAAGGAGGGGGAGAGGGAGGGAGTCCATCTCTTCTTAGTAAAGGTAAAGGGACCCCTGACCATTAGATCCAGTCATGGCAGACTCTGGGGTTGCCGCGCTCATCTCGCTTTATTGGCCGAGGGAGCTGGCATACAGCTTCCGGGTCAGGTGGCCAGCATGACTAAGCCGCTTCTGGCGAACCAGAGCAGCGCATGGAAACGCCGTTTACTTTCCCGCTGGAGTGGTACCTATTTATCTACTTGCACTTTGACGTGCTTTCGAACTACTAGGTTGGCAGGAGCAGGGACCGAGCAACAGGAGCTCACCCCATCACGGGGATTCGAACCGGCGACCTTCTGATCGGCAAGACCTAGGCTCTCTGCTGTGTGGCCAGGGATGATGGGAGTTGTAGTCCTACAACATCTGCAAGAAAAACCTACATGCAGGACTCGAGTTCAGAAACACTCCCCTCACCCCAGTCGCCAGCAACTGGTATTCGGAAACATTACTGTCTCCAACTGTAGAGACAAAGCACCGCCATCCTGGCTAATAGCCGTTGAAATTAGGCCCTGTGATTTCAGCAGGTTTACTCTATAAGTAAAACTGAATTGAACACCACCCTGTTTTTCTAATCCCCTTTTAAGAACTGAATTGGCACCGACTAAGAGCAGGCGAAATAAAGTGCTCCACGGAGCACATCTTCACAGAGGTGTGGCGATGGACGTGAGTTTAGATGGCTTTTAAAAAGGGGGCTTGGAGAGTTTCGTGGAGGAGGAGCAAAGAGGCACCTGTGGCTCATTAGCTGTGATGTTTAGGAGCGTTACCAGCAACATTTTGGCCCAGCCTCTGCGGAGGGATTCTGCCATTGTGTAAACTTCCTGGAGGCACCTGAATGCTGCAGTGGCAGGCCGTGAGTTCCATAGGGTTGTGCGGCTGCCGCAGTGGGAACTGTAGTTCAGAGGGCACCAGGCTGGGGAAGGCTGAATCAGACGGGCCTCTGCTCTGATCTAGCAGGGCGCCATCAGAGCATATCACACCGGTCCTAAAGGATCAACACTGGCTTCCAGCAGTGTTGGTGCTGACCTTCAAAGCCCTGAAGAAACATCTGCACCCCCATTGCCCAGCCTGGAGACTGATGTCCATTTCAGAGGGCCTTTTAGTTGCTCCCTTACTGAGAGAAGTGAAGTTACAAAGAACCAGGCAGAGGGCCTTCTCGTTGGTGGCACCCTCCCTGTGGAACGCCCTCCCATCAGATTGTCAAGGAAATAAAGAACTATCTTGACTTTTAGAAGCCACCTGAAGGGAAGTTTTTAATGTTTGCTGTTTTATTGTGTGTCAGGGAACTGCCATCGGGAGAACAGGAGGTGAAGGGACTCCCAGAGGTTGAGAGAGACTTATCAGCTGAGGAAGGAACCAGCAGGGGGAGGGAAGGAGCTCCTAGGGAAAGTGAGTCGGGGGGATGGCTCAGAGACACTTCCAGCGAAAACAGTGGGGAGGTTTCAGGACCTCCTATAGGGACACCCACTCCTCGCCGGAAACTGTCACGCCGAGAGTCCAGAAGGCGGGTTTCCGTTAAGGAGCTTTTATGCTGGAAGAAATTCCGTAAACGCCCACTGTCGGATTCTACCAGTGACTGACGGAGCCATGCTTAGGAGCTCCGTTACAGACAGAGGTTTGCGTACATAGCCAAACTCTGAGGGACTAGGGATTTCACGCACAAGCAGCTCATCATCCCATCACATTGTGTTTTCAGTATTTTGCTGGGAGCATCCCAGAGTGGTGGGGCAACCCAGCATATTATTATTATTATTATTATTATTATTATTATTATTATTATTATTAATTCCTTCAGCTGTGCTCCCGCTTCTCAGCCTGGTGACTCACCCCTCCCCACCCACACAGCGGCTTGCTTTGCATTCCCCCTTCAGACTTGATATCTGGGGGGCTTGGGAAAACCACCACCACCATTGGGGCAGAGGATCTACTAGGCTCAAAGCCTTGGCCACGTCCCTGCTGGGTGTACGTGTGTTGTTCTGAGCATATAGAAGTGGCGAGTAAGAGCCCCAATACCCATCTCCCACACTGGCCACTCCATACTTGGCACTCACCACCCTTTCCCCGCCTTCTTGCAGCTGCTGGTGTTAACAGCCTCCTTGCTTTTTTTGCTACCTTCTGAGATTTGTGTGTGGGTTATTATTATTATTATTATTAACTTTATTGGCGTTAGTTTCCCTAGTAACATCAAACCCCAGAGGTTTATTGCTCTTCCTAACAGGCGAGTGATTATCGGAGGCAGATGCTAATGGCTCTTGTCCGACTGAATTTGTGCACTTATGGTGCTGGGCCATAAGTGCATCAAGAGCTTCTTTGATAACTTGGGTATGCAGAGGATCTAGTAGCATGTTCCTCCCTTTCTGTCCCCCCGCCTTGCCCCAATTTAGGTTCAGATCAAGGGGGTGAGGGAGAGGCGGCTCTGAAAAGCTTTTCGCCTCTTGTTTCTTTAATCTGGATTTCAGGGCTACGAAGTGTCGTCTTCTAACAACACCAGGATTATTTGACCGTGCCTCTCCAGACTTTTAGCTTGCCATTGTTGATAAAAATCCTTCCTCCCGCTCCACAACAGCTTAAGATATGCCAGCATCATAATGCATAAAGCTTCTATTTGTTGCCCCTGATGAACAATAACCATTTAGTGGCTTAGCCGGTCACTGAGCTGTGGGAAGGGAACTCAGCGCTTCGATTTTCCAGAGTAAAATTGACCTACATCTGGGCTGAGCTTAGACAAAAGAGCTACAAATCCTCTTCTTCCCACAGACCCCTGTTGTTAGTCAACTCCCTTTTCATTGACCTGTCTGCCAAGCCCTTTCCTATCTGGTAGCATCTCAAGAGGATGCTTGGACAGTTCGCCGACATTTCGCCTAAATATGCCAACAATTTCAGGGCTCCAGAAAAGCCGAACGCTGGTCAGAATAGAAAGTGGTGAAAAGCCATCAGAGAAGGGTCAGGGCAGATTTCTCTAGGGAGGGAGTTTCCTTAGCCGTGGGGCAGCTGCAAAGATTCTTAAATTTTATTATTTTTTGTTATTATTTATTAAATTTATTGGCCACTTTCTTTACCAAGGTAACTTAAAACACATACATGTACAGCACAAAAGAAAACACAAAAGGTAGGGGTGAACCATCCTATCCAATCAAAGAGGCTATGGATAATTAAAAGTCAAAGTAAGGCCTGGTAGAAAAGGAATACTTTTGCCTGGCACCTAAATAATACGCAACAATTGGAAAATATTTTGCAGAATACTTAAAAACTCAGTGTAAAGATGTTAAAACGCAAATAGGATTTGAGTAAGAATAGCAGTGAGGGCGAACTTTTTCTTTCACTTGTGAGATAGGGTGACCATATAGAGTAACTATAATATGCCACATAAATTCAAATTTTGAGGGAACCAGGGAGGGTGGGAGGGGAAGTCATAGCTGGAATGATTGATTGGTAAATTTAAAATGTTACTGAATTGCTTATTTGTTAAATACTACTACTACTATGGGACACGGGTGGCACTGTGGATTAAACAACAGAGCCTAGGACTTGCCGATCAGAAGGTCGGTGGTTCGAATCCCCACGACGGGGTGAGCTCCCGTTGCTCGGTCCCTGCTCCTGCCCACCTAGCAGTTCGAAAGCACGTCAAAGTGCAAGTAGATAAATAGGTACTGCTCCGGCGGGAAGATAAATGGTGTTTCTGTGCGCTGCTCTGGTTCGCCAGAAGTGGCTTAGTCATGCTGGCCACAGGACCCGGAAGCTGTACGCCGGCTCCCTCGGCCAGTAAAGCAAGATGAGCGCCACAACCCCAGAGTCGTCTGCGACTGGACCTAATGGTCAGGGGTCCCTTTACCCTTTACTACTACTAGAGTTGGTTGATGGGTTAAAAGGATAACTTTAACTTGGTGGAAACGGGATTCACTCAGCAGCCTTTAGGGAAGCTGCCTGTATTGACAGCTAGGAATGGTGAATCTGAACATTCTCCTCTCTCTCTTGGGCTCTTTGACATCTAGGGCCATGTTCACTGGCGGAATGCGGGAAGCCAACCAGGACGTGATTGAGCTGAAAGGCGTCTCTGCGAAGGGCTTGAAGCACATCATCGAGTTCGCCTACAGCGCCGAAGTGACGCTGGACCTGGACTGCATCCAGGATGTCCTCGGGGCAGCCGTCTTCCTGCAGATGGTGCCGGTGGTGGAGCTGTGCGAGGAGTTCCTCAAGTCTGCCATGAGCGTCGAGACCTGCCTCAACATCGGGCAGATGGCCACCACCTTCAGCCTTGCTTCCTTGAAGGAGTCGGTGGACGCCTTCACCTTCCGCCACTTCCTCCAGATTTCTGAGGAGGAGGACTTCCTCCACCTTCCCCTTGAGCGCCTTGTCTTCTTCCTCCAGAGCAACAAGCTCAAGAGCTGTAGCGAGATCGACCTCTTCCGGGCCGCCATCCGCTGGCTGCAGTACGACCCAGCGCGCCGCGGCAATGCCAGCCAGGTCCTCTGCCACATCCGCTTCCCGCTTATGAAGTCCTCCGAGCTGGTGGACCATGTCCAGACCTTGGACATCATGGTGGAAGACGTCCTGTGCCGGCAGTACCTCCTGGAGGCTTTCAACTACCAGATCCTGCCCTTCCGGCAGCACGAGATGCAGTCTCCCCGCACCGCCATCCGCTCGGACGTGCTCTCCCTCATCACCTTTGGTGGCACGCCCTACACGGACAACGACCGCACCGTGAGCAGCAAGGTATACTACCTGCCGGACGGCAGCGCCCGGCAGTTTAAGGAGCTGACGGAAATGGAGGTGGGCAGCAGCCACACCTGCGTGGCGCTGCTGGACAACTTTGTCTATGTGGTTGGTGGGCAGCACCTGCAGTACCGCAGTGGTGAGGGGGCGGTCGACGCCTGCTACCGCTACGACCCGCACCTGAACCAGTGGCTGCGCATCCAGGCCATGCAGGAGAGCCGGATCCAGTTCCAGCTGAATGTTCTGCACGGCATGGTCTACGCCACGGGGGGCAGGAACCGCTCCGGCAGCTTGGCCTCGGTGGAGAGGTACTGCCCGCGGACCAACGAGTGGAGCTACGTGTGCTCGCTCAAGCGCAGGACGTGGGGGCACGCTGGGGCCGCGGTGGGGGGCAGGCTGTACATATCGGGTGGCTACGGGATCTCGGTCGAGGACAAGAAGGCCCTGCACTGCTACGACCCCGCCATGGACCAGTGGGAGTTCAAGGCCCCCATGAACGAGCCACGAGTCCTACACGCGATGGTCAGCGCCAACAGCAGGATCTACTCGCTCGGGGGCCGCATGGACCATGTCGACCGCTGCTTTGACGTCCTGGCGGTGGAGTACTATGTCCCCGAAGCCAACCAGTGGACGACAGTCAGCCCCATGCGGGCGGGGCAGTCCGAGGCGGGCTGCTGCCTGCTGGAGAAGAAGATCTACATCGTCGGGGGGTACAACTGGCACTTGAACAACGTGACCAGCATCATACAGGTGTACAACACGGAGACGGATGAGTGGGAGAGGGACTTGCACTTCCCAGAGTCTTTTGCTGGGATTGCCTGTGTGCCGGTCATCCTGCCACAGACCACAGCTCGGAGGTGACCACCCTGAGACTTCAGCCCAGTCTCCCGAGGCATCACATGCCATCAAAGATATACATTCTGGCTTGCCCCATTTTGGAAAATAAAATGTTTTGTGTCCACAGCAGGCGAGCAAGGTCTTCCACCTTACCCTCTTGTCCTCCATAACTTTTCGACAACTTGCGTTCCGTCCCTGCTGGGTTGGAGGAGATTCTAAGGAAGACTGAGCTAGGATTGTGGTGGGGTTTGTACAAGAAGGGATGGGTGGTGCTCCCCATTAACTCCTCCCCCCCCATCTTGCAGGTATTTTTTTATTTTAAAAAGAAGCTCCTTTCTCCTCTCCTCCACCCCCCAAAATTATGAACTGCGGAGTTTTTACTGCACGCCAGAGCATTGGTGCATGTGAGTTTGTTTGGTCTGGACAGTTTAAAAGAAAAGAAAAAAAAATTAAGGACATCCTGAACTTCCGAAAAAGCAATAAAGGAGGATGAGGCAGCTGGCTGGGGTGGGCTGGGGTGGAGGAACTCACAGAGGAGATGAAAAATGTGTGATCTCATCCTAGCAGGTGTGCCTGTTCACTCCCCCCCCCCCCCGAAAAGCACATTTTAAACACAAGTACATTGCACACTAGTTTGGGTAGTCTTCTTTCTCTCTCTCAAAAACCAGAGTTCCCAAACCGCGTTCTGTGGAGCAGCGGCAGCCCACAAGCTTCGTCCCAGAGGTCCGCTGCGTGTCCCTGATGGAATGGCAATAGAAGCTGCCGCTCTGTCGCCTTAAGTGGCCTGAGAGGAGTGGAGAGGATTAGCAGCAAAATGGAACAGGAAGCTAGAATTGGGATATTCAAAACAACATGTAAGGAATAAAGCAATTCAAACGCAATTAGCAATTGTGCAGCGCCTAGCGCAGCACGATAACAGGCAGAAAAAGAAACTGAGCTTAAGGTTGGTGCTGCCACCCTGCTTCCCAATGTTGTTCTCACAGGACAGCAATGCTCCCCCAGATTTCCCAGTTTTAAGTTGCTTGGGACTGCCTTTCTCAAGTCAGCTAGCTGCCCCCCCCCCCCCGCAACACACCTTAACACTGTTGCTGCAGGAGTAACTCTGGTCTGGGCCAGAGATGGGCCAAGGAGGTGCTTTCTGGGTTGGACTGATTCCGAATAAGTGTAGATTATTATTTATTAAATTTGTATGCTGCCTTCTGCTTGAAGATCTCCGGGCAGTTCACAATGTAAAGTTACAACATGAAAAACACAAAACACATAATAAAAATAACAACAACAATCTAATAATCTCCCCTCCCACAACACATTTAAAAGGGAGGGCATTGTTAATCAGCCAAAGGCCTGGTTTAAGAGGAACAATTTTGCCTGGTGCCTAAAGGTGTATAATGAAGGTATCGTGAGCCTTCCACAAACAGGGAGCCACTGTAGACAAGACCCCGTTCTGCCAGGTCTCACATCACCACACTGCCCCTGGGCAACTGCCAGCCCCTGACAGGCCACCCTGCACCCTTGGGCGACCTCCCCTTTAATTTTTAAACTGGCCTTGAACCTGCCATTTTTAATTTCCTACAATGCCTATAGTGCACTGCTGCCCTGCGGTATCATGGGAACATTTGTGCCTGGTGGCAAGCTTGCTGCTCAAAAGACAGGAAACATTTTTCTGCTTTGCACATGGATTGTAGAAACACAGAATTGTAGAGTTGGACGGGGTCCTGTGGGTCATCTAGTCCAACCCCCTGCGATGCAGAAAAGCATCCCTGGCAGGTGGTCCCTGGTTCAATCCCAGTGGCAACTCCAGGTAGGGCTGGGGAAAACTCCTTGCCTCAAACCGTCAGAGTAGACAATACCAACCTAAATGGACCAAGCGTCCTACTCTGTATACTTAATTTCCTATGTTTCTAGAGGGGTCCTGCTGCGTAGTGGAGCTGGCCAGAGGTTGCCATGCCTTATCCCCCATGATTATATTCCATGGAGTGGAGTTAGCACAGCTCCTCCTCTGTAGTTGCTCCCTGAGCTATAGAAGCCCCTGTGCTGTAGTGTTGCTGCTGGCTGAATCTGAGACTCTCTTAATGCATTTTAACTGCACAGGCCTGAGCCACGGCTTATAGGATGGAACAAGCTACAACCCACAAAACAAAGTGAGCTGTTTGGAACAGGCAAGAATGCATCCCTGGCCGTTCATGCCTTTTGCTAGTCAGCTTTTTCGCTTCTGTCTTAACAAATCTTGGAGAATTTCCCACCCCTCCCTGCCAAGATGTGAAATTAAAGCAGGCTTTTCTAAGCACGTTTTGATGCGTTGACGTTCCAAATTATTTTGATGCACTTAAAAATGTTCGAGCGGGAGGCTCGCCTCCTCTCCCCTCTCACAGGAAAGTAAAGTAAGGGGGAGGGGAGATGCAGAAATTTAATTATTTGAAATGCAGCCTTTTTATCAGAGGATGTGTTCTGCGTGTGTCGGTGGTCCAGAACTTTGAAGTGGGATGAGATTTTGGTTAGAAAAGACTTGTTTTTTTGTGTGGTTTTAACTTGAGAGTTTTAAAACGCACAATTTTTTTTTACTCCAATGAGATTTATTATTACTGTTCATTTCATTTCCATACCGGTTTATATTTCAAAGAAATAATCTCAAAATGGTTTGCAACACATGAAAGCATCAAATGAAACAATCCAGAATAAAACCAATTCAAGCTTCAAGGGAAATCTTTCAGATCCTTCTGTAAGTGACATTTTGCTTTCCCCCTGTTTATTTACCTACTTAATTTATAGAGCTTCCCCCTAGCAGAAGGGCTCTAGGAAGGCAGGGTGGCGTAGCGGTTAGAGTGTCAGACCTGGGAGATCAGGGTTCAAATCCCCACTCAGTCCTGAAGCTCCCTGGGTGACCCTGGAGTCAGTCCCAGCCTCTTAGTCCACCTCACAGGGTCGCTGTAGGGGTTAACATGGGGTGTGTGTGTTTAAAGCATGCAATCCTTGGAGAAAAAGGTGGGAGTGAAATGTGAAAAAATCAGCTCTTCTGCTGACCTGCTTAAGGAAGCTGGAGGGGCAGCCAGGTGGAGATGTCAGTAGCCCACCTGGTACCCAGAGATCTCCACATGGTTGCAATGGGTAAAAGTCACCCCACTTCAAAGTTCTGGGGAATATCAAACACTGGACCCAACCAGCACAGGCTGGAGCTGACGGTAGTAAAAAAATTCAACCTGTGGACACCGGTTTGAGGAAGCCTATGCAAAAGAGAGGTAAGTTACCGCAGGGAAATTGCAGCACTTAACAACAGTGTGTCAAAAGGAACATAAATTGCAGGTGTAAGGTACTTCTCACGTAGCTTTGTGACTGCCTCAATCCTGCTTTCCTGGGTATCTTTCTCTGGATTTGGGGAACGGGATGGGAGGGTAAGATCTAAGTCAGTTTAGGTTGGCCAGGAGAAGTGTGCTTGTTCCCTCTCACACAGCGCCCGTGGAGAATGGCCTCATCTGTGGGTCTACAACCACTTCGCCTCCTTTCGAACTGCAACCTCCATGCTGCAAGAACTTGCTAGTATTTATTTACAAAAAAAAAAGAGTTTTGATACTGCTCTGTGAAAAGTACCTGGGGTGTTTTCTGCCAGAGTTTCGTTCTTGGTGGTGGTGGTGTCCAGCAGCGCTCTCCTTAAGTTCTCAGTGCAGAAGGGGTACAAAAGTGTGCTTGTGCTTCTGTCAGATTTGCGGCACTGAAAAAGCCTGTCTTGCCTCCTCCGTGCCATTTGGGCCAAGGGCTGACTCCTAGTGAAAAACAAAACTGCATATGGTCCCGTCCCCCCCATTGTGGAGACTGGCCAAAACATGACAAAACCCGAAGAGATGGAAGGTTTCTAGAAATAAAAACATGGGGTTGTCTCCAAAATTAGTCATGCTCGGAGTTTACACATTTAAAAGAGAATTGGCATGGCTAACAAGCCCATGGATCTGACCCACTTAAATTAATGCTCCATTAACATGGGACTAGAGTCCTTCTTATACAAGGTGTGCTTTGCATCGATGAAGGCAACTGCTTCAAATATGCAGAAAGGCTGACATGCAGAACTCTCCTTCACTGCATGTCGCCATGGTCTTTTCAGATGAGATCGCTCCTAAAGAGGATTATGGGAAATTCATGGTGGTACCAGAGACCAATATCTGAAATGTCTGTTTCTGCAGAGAGACTTCATAGGATTTATCTGTATTTTGATAATTTTGTATGTTTCTAATTTTTATTTTTAAAATGACTATTTTGCACCATGTTATGTAAACGATTTAAGAGATGCGGGGTTCATCCAGAACTAGCCCTGCTCAGAGATTCCTGGATAGGACTAACTTAGGTCCATTCATTTCAATGGGTCTGACTGAGCAGAAATGAGTTGATTTCAATCCACATATTTATATCTATCTATATATTGTTATACTGAAGCTGAGGCTCAAATACTTTGGCCACCTCATGAGAAGATAAGACTCTCTGGAAAAAACTCTTGATGTTGGGTAAGATTGAGGGCACAAGGAGAAGGGGACGACAGAGGACGAGGTGGATGGACAGTGTTCTAGAAGCGACCAAAATGAATTTGACCAAACTGCGGGAGGCAGTGGAAGACAGGAGTGCCTGGCGTGCTCTGGTCCAGGGGGTCACGAAGAGTTGGACACGACTAACAGACTAAACAACAACACATATTGTTAAATAAAACGATAAAATGTTCAGAGGCAGCCTGTCACTGAACATCAGAATAAGCAGCCTCCCCTCTGCTGTGGCTTTTCATTTTAGTGCCATCATTTTGGGGTAGACTGCTCCTGGCTGTGGAGGCTCCATTTTTTCCTCATAATTTAGTATGGCTATCTCTTGTCAGATGTGGAGCAACAAGAGCAGGTTGTGTGTGTCGGAGGCTTAAACTAATCAAGAAATTGAGAGAGGGGGAGGTTTAATTATGGGGGGGGGGCGGCCTACCAAGCAAGAAGGGCCTGAGAAAGGAGATAAAGCATTGCGCATGCGCTACGAAGCCTGCTTGAGATGGGGGGGGGGCCACAAAAACACCTTTCTGCGCCTGCGGCGAAAAGCAACGGAGGGAGGTGTATGATAAGAGATGAGGAAGCGCAGCGCATGCGCCTTGTCGCCTCGTTTCATTTTCTACTCGTCTCTCGCGAGCCAATCCCCTCCTCGTTTCCCACCTATTCTGCCCATTTCCAAGTTTGCGCGTGCGCAAAACCAATCTCTCCCTCTCACCACCCACCTTTTGGTTCGCGCATGCGCGCCGCGCCTCCTCCCCTCCTCCCGCAAGCCTCCCCTGCCATTCCCTCTCCCTTTCTTTCTATTTTGCGCGTGCGCGTTGCTGCATCCCGAGTTCTTTTCTCTCTCCGTCCAGCCCACTTCTCGCTCGCGCGTGCGCGCTGCGTCCCATCCGCCGATCCGCAAGCCGTCCTCCTCCTCCCCCCTCCTCCTTCTAGTCTGCCCGTTCCTACGCCTGCGCAGTCGCGCGCCTGTGGGCGGAGCGTGCGCAGTCGGCCGCGCCGCCTCTCCCGCCCGCCCTCTCTGCCTTTTCGCGCCTGCGCAGTCGCCCCGATTTTGCTTGTTTGGTTGGCGGCGCGGCGGCCAGGTGGGGGAGGAGGGCGAGAGGGAGTGAGGGCGCGCGCGGGTGCGCAGGCGCACTGGCGCCCGGAGCGGGAGGGGGCGGCGGCGGCGGCGACGGCGGCGGCGGGAGGGATGCGGACGGGGGAAGATGGCGGCCTCGTCGAACAACCCGCGGAAATTCAGCGAGAAGATCGCGCTGCACAACCAGAAGCAGGCCGAGGAGACGGCGGCCTTCGAGGAGGTCATGAAGGACCTCAGCCTCACGCGCGCCCACCGGGTGAGCCCGGGGCGAGGGGTGGAGGCGCAGGGCGGACGCCCCCTCAGGGAGGGAGGGCAGGAGGGAAGCCCCTCACGGCCGCCTCAGGGGTCGCCAGGAGGGAGGGCGCGGGATGGAGGCGGTGGGAAGGCTGGCAGCCCCTCAGGGAAGGAAGCCCGCGCTCGCCTCACGGACCTGAGGGGGAAATTAAGCGCGGCGGCGGCGGGGGGGGGAGTGGGGGGGGGACGAGGAGGAGAAAGGAAAGAGGGAAGGATGGGATGGAGGCGCCTGGCTGACTGACTGAAGGGAAGCTTCAGGATCACTTCATACGTTTGGGGAATATTATACGTGTGTGTATTTGGGAGGGGGGGTCTTTGAGGGGTGAGGAAGAGGAGAGAGGGGAGGAGGAGGAAGACACCCCCCCCCCAAGGAGGGAAGCTCAGCATCACCCCGTCTGCGTGTGTGAGGGAAAACGTATACATACATACATACATACATACATCTACACGCACACACATCTGGTGTCTTTGAGGGGTGAAGAAGAGGAGAGAAGTGGTGGGAGGAGGAAGGCCGAGGGAGGGGGGCGAGAAATGCGCTTGGCTGACAGACCCCCCCTTCTTAGGAAGCCCAGAATACTCTCTCCTCAAGGCATAGCTGTCTTTTTTAAAAGGGAAATTCCTTTATTCCGAATAGGATTCCTCGCAAGAAAAGGGAAAAGTTGACAGCTATGCCTCAAGGGTGTGTGTGAGGTGAAATGATTGGTGTGGGGAAGTCCTTGAGGGGCAAGGAAGAGGATAGAGGAAAGAGAGAAGAGGGGGGAAGAGGATAGAGGAAAGAGAGAAGAGGGGGGAAGAGGATAGAGGAAAGAGAGAAGAGGGAGGGATGGGGGATGTCGGCTGGCTGGCAGGCAGGCAGGCATCCCAGCTGACATCTCCTTAGGAAGGGGAGCCCAGAATGGCCCCTTCCTCTGCCTCTGGTGTGATGGAGGGGGGCATGGTAGTAGTGGGGTTTTGGGGGCTGAGGAGGAAGATGGAGGAAATGGTGATGCCCTAACTGGTTGACACCCCCTTAGGGAGGGAAGCCCAGAATACCCTCAAAGTGGCACCTCTTCCTTGTTCCCCCCTTTCAGAAGGGAGAGTTGAAGGACTGCCTTTTCAATTATATCCTATTGGGGAGGGGGTTGGGGGTTGCTGAGAGGTCGACACATGATCCCTATTTTCTCTGTCTCTCCCCCCCCTTCCTAAAAAGGTAGTTTACATTTGAGGCAAATCGGGGTGCTTTGAATTTAGGGAACTGGTTACTTACCCCATTTTCCAGGATTTTAAAAGGCCACACACAAACACACCCCATTGATGGGTGTGAGGGGAAGGGTTATTAGTGGGTGTGAAGGAAAATTAGCTATTTGGGGAAACGGGGTTAAGGGGGTGACAAGATGTCCTGTCCCCCCTTTCCTTTCTCCACTTCCTTAGAAAGAGAATTAAGTGGCCTCAGTTTTACAACAGAGGAAAATGGAGCTGTTCTGAGGGTGGGATAAATTGGGAGGAGTGACACCCTATTTTCCTTCTCCCCTCAGAAAATATGTTAAAAGCCTGTTTGGTGGTTTGAGGTTACAATATTGACACGTGTGTGTGTGTGTGTGTGTGTGTGTGAGAGAGAGAGAGAGAGAGAGAGAGAGAGAGAGAGAATTTAGGGTGTGATATCCCCCTTCCCATCCTTCAGTAAGGGACTAAAGGGCTGCTGCCCCAATTTATGGGTGTGATTAGAAGCGGGGAAGGTTGTAGCTAAATGTAGCGGGACAGCAAACAGAAGCCCCTCTCCCCACTTTCTGAATTCAGAAATGTGTGCCAGGTTGAGGGGGGATCAAGAATCGCCCTTCCTCAAACCCATGGGTCAGGAATTGAAATGGGGGATTAATACACAAAAGGGGAAGAACTGCTGTCTCCCCTCCTTCTCCCTGCTCAGAAAGGTGGTGTGTGTAGGCTTAAGGACCCCCCCTTCTCAAATTATAGTGGGGGGGGGGTCTGAAAAATTAAAGAGGGGAATTAGGTGAAGGGCACCCATAGGAATGGGTTGACACCTCCCCCGAAGGAATCAAAGGGGGCAGTGACCATCCTGTCACCCAGTGCTTTGGAATTATTAAATGAAAGGGAGCAGAAGAGAAATAAAAACACTGGGGGAGTGAGTGGAAAGGACGCCTCCAACTACTTGCAGAGGGGGTGGTTCTTTATGTCCTCTCCTTTTTCTGTCTGCGGGGGAAATGTGGGTGACTAGCAAGCAGAGTGGGGTGACTCCACTTGCCCCCTTGCACCCCAGTAGAAAGTCTGGGACAGAATACACCACCAGTTCAGTGGAACTCTTAAACTGGGGGATAGGGGAGATAAACATTAAAAAGATAGTGCAGAGGTAAGTGGGATCTGATGGGAGGGGGACCTGAATACCTTTCCCTTCTCTGAAGGTTTGAGGAATTAATATATTGTGGGGGAATATTGAAAGCAGGTTAATTACGACCCCCCAAATACGTGAAGTAGACCGTTATTGGTGCATCCCTTCCTTTTTGACAGGTAAGGGAAGGTCTGCTCATTTCTACTCCCTTATGAGGAATGTGGGAAAGTTGTGAAGATGCTCTCCTGCCCTGATGTATAGGGGGAGGCATTAATAACCCCCCTCCCAGTTTATGAATTGGGGATGAAAACAAACCAATGCTGCATATATGGGGTTAACTAAATTCTCCCGTTATTATGCTGTGAGTGGGAGTGGATAATTTACTCCCTTCTTGTTATCTGTACAGTATAATGAAAATTCTTAAGGGAGATTAAGGAGCCCTTTCCATTTATTTGCATGTGGGGAGGTCACCATGGGGGATTATTTTGGGGAGTGGGAACTGCTAATGAGCTCTCCAGTTCATGTCTGTGTTGAGGATTTAATGACCCATTTTCTATTATCATTATTTATTCTGCTATCCTGTATTTCTTAATCACCTTCTAAAATATTGGCTCAATGTGATTTACACATAAGATAATTAAAAACAGTGAAAAATACGAAAGCAACAAATGAATCAATTCTCGCTATAAGGGTGTGGGAGAGAATTGTGAGGGAGGGGTTCTGAATTATTCTTCCAGTGCTTGTGTGTTTTGTTATGGAGATATGAATATTTTTTTCTTGCATTTAAATTTATAGCCCACCCTTCCACCCAAAGAAACCTAAGGGGTGTTTTTATTTGCAGGGGATTGTGGAATAAAAGGGTGTGCTGATTTCTAATTTAACATGGAGAATTGTGAGAGTGGGGAGTTTATGTAACCCCCTCCTCATTGTATTTGAATATCAGGTGTTGATAAAGTTCCCTTGTGTGCATGTGAGGGAAAGGAGAAAAGCTTAATAATGTGTGTGTAAATTGTTCCAAGGGGGGTGGCTAACCTGTAGCCCTCCAGATGTTATAATCTGATGACTCCCATCAGCCACAAACGATGGAATCTGGAGGACCACGGGTTAGCCACACCTCCGGTAAATGAAAGGTTTGTTTCTAAATCCATGAGCATGTCTTTGTGCATGTGTTTGGAACAGGGGAAATCATTAATAATATTTACTGATTTGAGAACTTGCAGCTGTCCAGTAAAGCCAATGCGAACCTTTTTTTTTTTAATGCTCAGTCGCAATGAAGAGATAACATATGACTCCTGTTAGCATAGATGCTGTTTGTTGGTGGGGGTGAGTCTGCTGCAGTTAATATTGTGTAAGGTTGAGGAGTTATGGTGGGAGTGCTTTGCGGACTCGGTGCCTTCTCTGATATGTGTGCTTGAGCTATGACCGGTTATCGTAATGCCCATGAGTGCACATGGATTGCGATCAAGTTGCTGCCTCTATCCAAGAGTTGGAGGGCACAAGCATTACATTTCTTCTGCAATAATGCCACTTTATTTGACCAGGTGCGGGGGGGGGCCTGGATTTGAGCAGCACATCCTCATGCCTTTCTCTGTGTGTAGAGCAGTTGAAGGCCGATACGGGCTCCTCATCACAGCACTTCAGCATTGCTAAAAATGTGCGGTGCGCACAATTCTTTAATGCACTAAGTTGTCTGGTTTAGTGTGGGCTTTCTTTGCTGTGGAATTTAAATTTAGCTTGTGTGGTGTGGCTGTTACTAATAAGTAACAACAGTAATGATGCACCTACAACCTGGCACCTTACAATTCATTTTATAATGTTCTCTCTTAGTAATATGGCATTGTTGGCATTTTCTTACAAACTGTGGAAAGTTAATAGCTACCTCTGGGGTTAGGAGAGTCAGTTGTACTAGAGTGTGTTAGCCACTGTGCTCTTGCAAAGTTGATGGCACTGTTAACACACAAACACACCATGGCTAGAGAGCAGTAGAGAGCTCACCGCCTGGAGCTCCTTTCACCGACTTGCCTTCCTCCAGATGTGTTAGATTTCTTTGTCCGTCTACCTTGACCACTTCCCGCCAGTGCTAGAAATGAGCCAGGTGCCAGGCACGTTTTGCAACTGGTGCAGGTCCAGTTTTGGCCAAGTGAAGATCTCTGGATGCTAGTTTGGTGACTGGGCAAAGCAAAATGTCACTTAGAGAAGGATCTGAAAGATTTTCCTTGAAGCTTGAATTTGTTTTATTCTGGATTGTTTGATTTGATGTTTTAATGTGTTGTAAGCTGCTTTGAGATTTGTTTTTTTTAAAATATAAAGTGGTATAGAAATGAAATGAATAATAATACTACCAATAATAATCACCATTGAGGGGGAAATGGTGCCAAGACATACCGTTGTGGTGACTGCAACCTGTTAGATTATATCTCTGCCTCCCACACTGGCTGCCGTGAATCAAACACCATCTAGAGGACCACAGGTTCCCCCATCCCTGACAATACCCTAGTTGGCATAGGGATCATCATCAGTTGATTATACATATGGTCTGTTTCTTGATGGAATGCAAGGCTTGCTTTTCAGTATCTAATGCTTAGGCACCCCCTGTATTAGTTGGGGTCACCCCGAGACAGACTGACACTGCAGCAGGGTTGGGTGCTGTCTCAAATCTTTCCAGTTAAGGGTAGAAAAAGGGGCTCTTAAGAACAGGAGACTAGCCTGCTGGGTCAGACTGGTGGCCCAACTAGTCCAGTATTCTCTTCTCACGGTGGCCAACCAAATGCCTCAGTGGGAAGGCCACAAACAAGATCTGAGCACAAAAGCCCTCTCCTCCCTCCCCCAATGGTTTTCAGCAATTAGGATTCCTCAGAGCCTCCAACTGTAGAGGCACAGCATAGCCGTCACAGCATGAATTTGTCTCTTGGATTCCCCCGGCCCCACATATCAAGCATACAATCGTTGGCCTGTATTTGGGTCAAGTGAGCAGCCAGGCTTTTGTTCTGTTTGGGCTGCTGGTGATCATTACATCTTTTTTTAAAAAAAATTGGGGCCAATCCAGATTAAGGCACTGAGGATGAGATGACGGAGTTTGGGAGATAACATTTTGGGGCAGGAGGAGAAACAGTGAGGGTAGCAATGAAGCTCAATCTTCACTGTTGATTGAGTGTGTGGGGGTGTCCCTTGGGAATATGTGTTAGTCGGCTGATGCAGCGTAATACCCATTTAACATATTCTCTCTAAATTCATTTTCATCTGCTGGGCAGGATTGGCAGTCTAAGCACGCTCCCTTTAACGCTGCTGTCTCTGTCACAGGTGCTGCCTTGTAAAGCTTTGTGGAAATGTCATGGTGTCTCAGAGGGTCTGGGTTCAAGGGGCTTTTGCTACGTAGGGCCAAGGGTCGGCAGAGTAGCCCTTGCCTGCTTGGGGACTGCAGCACCCATCAGTTGTGCAGCTGTGGATGATGGGAGTTGTAGTCCAAATCACCCAAAGGGTGTGAACTTGATGCAGACAAGTTAATAGCTGGTGGCTCTTTCTGAATTTCTCACTGCCCTCACACTGGGGCAGACTATTGCAGAAAAGCAGGTGTGATAGATATAAGAGATTTTAAGAGGAGCTGTGGTGTGATGTTCTGTTGCAGGGGGTGAGTGTTTATTGGGTGATGTTTTCACAGTGGGCTGACAGTATAGTGGTGCGTGTTCCGTTTCAGTGTGCCAGTACACGGAAAGAATATCTTTTATGCACCCTTGAGCCTGCAGTATTCTCTCTCCCTTGCCTCTACAAATGTGGTACCAAAAGAGACCTGGTGAAATTATTCTGCATTTGCAGAACCAGTGTGTGACAGGGGTCTCTTCTGCCTAGCAATCTGTTCTCATTCCTCCCACCTGCACATTGAGTCAAGAGGTGGGGGTTGTGGTGGCAAATACCCCATGGATAATGTCCCTGCTGCACCTTAATTGGCGCCAAGGGCTCTAAAGCACACCTCTTCCAGCTATGCCTAGTCTCCTGCGGTTTGGGCAAAAACACGTAACTACAAATTATAGTGTGATTATGGAGGTTGTGCCTCCGGCCTGGTCTTCTACCGAGGCACTATCTGTCATAGGTGGTTTAAAAAACGAAATCACCCCTCTTTCATCTGCCATTCCCTTACGTGTGCAAGGAATCACAGATGCTTTTGTACGTGTGTGTGTGTGTGAGAGAGAGAGAGAGAGAGAGACAGGGAGAGCGCGCAAAATGAAATTATAATAGGCCAGGAACAATTGAGCATAGTGTTGATTCTGTCAAAAAGAAGTTTCCTCTTTTGACTTCCTGGTGTTGGGATAGCGTCAATATTTGCTTTTCAGAGGTTCGGAGATAAGCCTAGATAAGGAACAAAGATTACATTTTACTTTTTTCCATATTTTTTTGTCAATGGCTCTTTGGCTGAAATTGTGGATGGACCTGGGTGGTATCAGGTGTTTGGTGACTGAAGTGGCCTAACCCTTCTGTTGACTTTGGATCTGTTGTTACTCTGATAGCAGAACTTTTTGAAGAGGCAGCTCCATCATTGAATTCCACCCTGCACCCCCCCCAAATGTGCCCCAGGGGTTCAGTCGTCTTGATCAGCTGTTAGTTTTGCCAGAGACACACTCTGAGGAGGGGTAGGGACATAGAGGGCCAAGCCCCCCTCCAAAGTTGTCACATGGTGGACTTGCTCTCCACCCGAACTGGGGAAGTTTTTAATCACTGGTGTTTTAATGTGTTTTTAATCTTTTGTTGGAAGCTGCCCAGTGACTGGGGAAACCCAGCCAGATGGGTGGGGTATAACTAATAATATAATACAGTAACAACAACAACAACAACAACAACAACAACATGCTTCTGGATGCCAGCAGCTGGGAAACACAGGAGGGGAGAGTTGCTCTTATGCTCGGATCCCAGAAAAGTCACCTGGTTGGCCCCTGTCAGAAGAGGAGGCTGGACTAGGTGGGCAGTGGGGTCTGATCCAGCAGGCTCTTCTTATGTTTGGCAGTTGAAGGGAGCCTGGTGGGCTTGAAGGGGAAAGGGTGCCACTCAGTGGAGTATCTGCTTTGCACAACTTCCCTGCTTTGATCTTTAGCATCTTCAGGTAGGACTGGGAAAAGACTCCCTGCCTGGAACCCTGGAGATGTGCTGCTGCCAGTCAGTGGAGACAGCGCTGAGTGGGATGGATGACTCTGTATCAGGCAGCTTCCTATCAGTGTTAAGAATTTCCCAGGTGCCAGGAGAAATGAACTAGATAATAAAAATAACAACAATAAAAATGATTCTCCTTGCCAAAAAAGAGAGAAGGTGCCTAGACATTCCATTGTGGCGACTGCAACCTAGGCTCAAGGTGCCAATTAGCACACATAGCTGCATTTCTAACACTGCTGTCTATGTTCTTCTGGGACAGTAGCTTCCTATTGCAAGCCCCTTATTTACAGATATTCTGCCCAGGCTGCTTATATTTTCCAGCTAGCTTTTCACTCTGGAGGCTGGTTTCTTTGTCTTGATACCTGTGGAAACATCATGGATGAAGTATGTAGCTTGCTTTCCCTTCAAAGTAGCCTTTCCCAATGTGTGTGTTTGTACACACACACAAAATAAAATAAATGCCAGGAACATCTGGAGGGCACCTGGTCGGGGATGGTTCATCTAGGCAAAATAGTCTTTGTCACTGATGACTGCTTATGTTCTGTTCCTGTTTGAGATGTCTGCAGGCAGAGCAGATGGCTAGTGGGAGAAGCTTTGCTGTGCTGCTAGCTTTGCCCTTAATTTAAAGAAAAATAATAACAATCATTTAAAAGGGAGCAACCACGTACGCTTTAGCACTCTGGGAATATTTTAATGGTATCAAATAACGATGGTCAACGGAGAACGACCAATCAGTGTGCTAATAATAAAAAGCAATAACAATGGTAATTAGCAAGTCAAAATCTCCTGCTCTGGAGAGTAGGATTCAAACCAATGGCTTCAAGGTACAAGAAAGGAGATTCCGACTAGATATCAGGAAAACTTTCTGACAGTAAGAGTTGTTAGACTGTGGAACAGTCTCCCCTGTTCTCCTTCCTTGGAGGTTTTTAAGCAGAGGTTGGATGGCCATCTGTCACGGAAGCTTTAGTTGAGATTCCTGCATTGCAGGCCATTGGACTAGAGGACCCTTCGGGGTCTCTTCCAACTGTGATTCTATGGAAAGGAGTGCTGTGCCATTATATGTGAGGTTCAGTTTTCAAAATTTGGGCTGGGGGCAGGCAAAAATCTGCCTGCCCCCCCACCTCCTGGAAGAAGTGATAACTTTTGCATCGCTAAACTATGGAATTTGTTCTTGCAACGGGCACCAAGTTGTGTGGCTTTAGAAGAGGATTAGACATGTTCATGGAGGACAAGGCTATCAGTAGCTATTAACCACAATGGCTGAGACTTACAAGTGGGGAGAGCCCTTCTGTTGAGCTCGTCTACCTTGAGGGCTTCCTATTTGGGCACCAGGTTGGCTGCTGTGAGAACAGGATTCTGGACTAAATGGGCCCCCTATGGCTTGATTCATTTTGTAACATGATGGCACCATTGATGACAAATGAAGCCTCATTCTGGAACTCAAGAGATTATACACCTTTTGTCTAGGCATCAGAGGTACACTCTTCGCCAGGGATGTGGTAGCTTTTTTTGGTAAACTTTCTCATGCATATCCAAGTAACTTGCATAGAGTAATTTGCATTGGAAGATTTTCCTGAAGCCCTTGAGGGCAATCTAACTTAGTGCATTTATTTTACTTGTCTTTAGCAAAGGAAAGCTACGGCCTTCAAAACCGCCAAGCTTGCCTCATAGCATCTTTGAAGTGGACACTGTCTGTCCGTTGTTACTCATGAAGTTAGAAAAAGGTAGAAATTCTATGAGGAAATTAAAGCCCTGGAAAATCCTCTGTTTTGGAAAAGTTGCTGTACTCTAACCCTGGCTGTGTCCAATTGATACAGGACTACCTCTGGTTGGAAGGTTTGGGGTTAGGCATCCCCTTTCCAACAACACTTTGGAGGTCCTGAGCCTCAAGGAGGTTAGATTGGTTTCAACTAGGGCCAGGGCCTTTTCAGAACTGGCCCCGACTTGGTGGAACACTCTGTCACAAGAGACTAGGGCCCTGCGGGAATTTGACATCTTTCTGTAGGGCCTGCAAGACGGAGCTGTTCCGCTGGGCCTTTGGCTTAGATTCACTCTGACCCTTGGCTTTTTTGCTGTCCCATGTAGGACCAGCATGGATAGCTGGCTCGGGTGAATATCTGATGTTTCCTCCCTTTATGGTCTTGATTTATGGGCTACTACTAAAATGAGGCTGCATTTTAAGCTGTATTTTAAGCCATATTTTAATTAACTATTTGTTGTTGTTGTTGTTGTTTCTATTATGTTTTATTGTAATTTAAATTTGGTGTTAGCCGCCCTGAGCCCTGGCCCTGGCTAGAGAGGGCGGGGTATAAATAAAAATTTATTATATTATAATTATATAGCTCTTATCGACTCTTGCCTGGCAAGATTGGGAGGGCTGGCAGCAATTGTCTCAGCAGTGCAGGGGGAGGGTTGCTGCTTTCTATTTTCTTTAACAGCTACAGCCTTGTGAACAGTTCTGTACGCTTTTGCCAAGAGGGTGCAAAAAATATCAGCGAGAAAGGGGAGGTGTCTTCCATGTGGGGCAGTGGGGAGTGCACAAAGCACTGCACACACAACAGATTTCAACTCAGCACTAATTCCAGGGCACTTCATAGAACCATAGAATTGTAGAATTGGGAGGGACCCAAAGACTCATCTAGTCCAACCCCCGTGCAATCCAGGAATCACAATTAGAGAATCCCTGACCTGACAGATGGCTATCCAACTTCTGCTTTAAAACCTTCAGTGAAGGAGAATTCGCCACCTTCCCAGATAGTCAGTTCTGTTGTTGAAGAGCTCTTGCTGTCAGAAAGTTCTTCCCAGTGTTGAGTCGGAGAACATGTAGTTCAGTTGCAGGAACAATGCCTTTGCATACAGGTGGCTCCAGCTTCAATTGTTCCTTAGCAATTCCAGTTAAGTGATCTCTCAGGTAAATGATGATGTGTGTCCCTGGCTAACAGTCAGAGTAGACAATACTGGCCTAGTGTGTCCCTGGCTAACAGTCAGAGTAGACAATACTGGCCTAGGTGGATGTACTCTGTCATGGTATAAAGTAACTTCTTTTGTTATTATCTCATAATTTAAGATGCTAGTCATAAATTATGCTAGCCATCTTCGGACTTCCGGTTTCCGTCGCGACCGCTTCCACACGGCTGGGTATCTCTCCCCCAAGGGACTCCCCCTTGAGATTTTTGGGGGGCGCAGTGCCTTTGCGGCACCCCCAAGCCCCTGTATTACTTGGGAAACTTCTCCGGGGGTTTTCCGCGCTCCCTTTCTGTTCGCGACGGAAACCGGAAGTCCGAAGATGGCTCTCATATCATGGACATGATCTTATTTCTGTTCAACATCCTTTGCTAACCTGGTGCCCTGCAGGTGTCTTCGGCTCCCGGATCTCATCACCCCCTGCCAAAGATCTCCAGAACAGCAGCTTGGCAAAGACATTACCACGCAATAGTGTTTTTCAGGAGAACGTGTAGTTCAGTTGTAGGAACAGTGCCTTTGCATACAGGTGGCTCCAGCTTCAATTGTTCCTTAGCAATTCCAGTTAAATGATCTCTCAGGTAAATGATGATGGAGGAAGTCCTCTCCTCCCCTTGTGTCCCTGGCTAACAGTCAGAGTAGACAATACTGGTCTAGGTGGATGTAGTCTGTCATGGTATAAAGTAACTTCTTTTGTTGTTATCTCAGAATTTAAGATGCTGGTTTATGGGAGCTGAGAGAGGGAGATTTGACTTAAAGCACTGTGGGCTTTTAGACCTTGAGACTGAGGGCTGATTGTGTCCTTCCAAGCCTCTATCTGGTCAGTGTTAGAAACTCAGATAATATAAGCCAGACACCAAATGGCTCCTTAGCCCAGGGTTATAGTCACCAAAACGGAATACCTGGTTGCCATTTTGGGGCCAGACTGCTCGAAAGTCATATTTTTCAATACAACTTTTTGGTTCCTGAAATTCATTCTGATTGTGCAGATAAAATATAACAGGTGTGTGTGTTATTAGTGTTTGAAAACAGTTCATACCCAAGGATCTCCAGGCATGCACCTCCAGATGGTGGAGACATCAGGTACCATCATAGCATCCACTTGGTTGCAAGTGGCCAATAGCCAGTTGCAAAATGTGCATGGCAGATTTCGTATGCTGGGCCCACAGCCCGTAATGAGCCCTGCTGCATATCTGGAACATTTGTACCTGGTTGGGATGTGCCCCTGAACACATCTCTTGCTTCTCTGGATGGAGAACAGAGAGGGTGTGTGTAGAACCTAGCTTACTGTACAAGCATAACTTTTACATCCATTGCTCTGTCCCCCCCTTGGCCTATGGCCCTGCTCGCCACTGCTTTGTGCCCCCCGGAAGGTCACCCAGAAGGAAATGCGGTACTCGGGCTGACTTAAAACCCACCAAGTGAGTTTGTTGCATCTTACGCTTCTCTCGATCTCGACATTTCACTGGCTCCAAATAACGTATAACAACTGTATCGGAGCTGGGTCCGATTCCCTAATGTCCTCGGGAAGTCATAGGGAAGTGACTGTTGGCTGGCTCCTGGGACTGCTGGAGGTTGAGGCATGCAGGCTCCCATCCTCTGCTCCAGGGGGATTTGACTGATAGTGTGCAGGGGCCGCCAGGTACGAGAATCTGTGCATAGACTGTGCCTTTCAGGTGGGTAGGGTGTGATGCGTCCCTCACCTCTGGCTGCTGGCAGCTGCAAGCCAAAAAGGGCATGATTCTGCCACGTTTTTGAGTGTCCCAGGGAAGGCAGTTCCACACCTGGAGAGACACCCCTCCTGCTGTGTATGGCGCAGCACCTGCAGGACCAAGCTTTCATGATGGTGTTCATGGAGAGATGAATGGCAATCTTTGATGCACAGCACCATCAGCCATTTTGCTGCTACTTCTCCCCCCCTCCCCGCCCCCAACACCCTCCTGTTTTGTTTGGTTGTATATGAAATTAGACGGAGTTGGTGCTTTATTTTCCTCTGCTCTTCTGCACCTTCCTTTTTAAATTTATATTTATTTATTTTGTTTTGGAACCAGCACCTTGGCTACCCCTTTGCTTCTGCAGAGGCGAAATGCCCCCCTCCCACATTATTAGCAATTGTGTGCCCTCCTCTCTCTTGTCTAAATTCCTCCCCTTCCTCACCACCACAATATTTGGGAGCGTTCACCGTCATGTTCGCTCTCTCACATTCTTCCTTGGTTGCAGCAGAGGCTGTGAGCCGCTGCTTTTCCACAGCTTGTTGGCTGTGCTGTGCCCCCGCTTGGATGTCAAACCATTTTTTATTTTCTTGTGATCAACCCCCCCTTCCAAATCGCACACATGGATAAACACCTACGATTGTTTGGTGTATAGCCTTGTGTTGGCGGCCCATGATACCTCCTCCTTATTCCTTTCTTTTTTTTTTTAATCTGAGCTTGCGGAGCTCTTATTCTCTTAGATCCTCCTCCCTTGGAAACAATTTCAGCGTGAAGAGCGAATAAGCCTCTGATTGAGGGGGCGGAGGGGAGGCGCCTTTCGCAGTTAGCAGGGAGTATTCTGACATTTCTGCTGTAATGCTGCGAGTGGGAGGCAGATGGTTGATGAAGGGGACCATGCAGCAGCGCCACCAGAGATGCCTGAAAGGATGTGCTCCTGTGATGGGAGAGGGTGGTGGGGAGTCCATCTTGCCAGTCTGGGGTGGTGGAAGAATCTGCTTAAATTGGGGAAGGGGGAGCTCTTACCAGGAGGGTGAAATGGTTGTTCCTTTAGAGCACAGGTTCACAAACTTATTTGGCCTACCACCCCTTTCAGAAAACAATTACTCAGCCCCACCCCCGAAAGCTGCCTTCTTTAAGCGAACAAACAGAAAGATGCAGTGAGAAATTTGCATTCTTTGATGCATCTGTGTTTCTACCTATGCCCTACAGCATAGTAAAGAAAGATTTTGTTGTAAATAAGACACCTTGAAGCTTGAAATTATAAAAGTATTTATTTAAATCAACCCTAGTAGCATTCACGTTGCACACAGAAAATTGAGATAACAAAGGATAATATTAAAATAAAAATCACTAACACTTCCCGGGCCTGGGTGGAGCCAAAAAGGGTTCACCCAAGCCCAGAAAGAATCCTTTCCTCCAGCATCACCTCCACATCCTGGGGAGGCATTGTCGCCGTCCCACAACGGCGCCCGACCAGGCAATAACACAACAGATGAAACATATACGAACGGTTTCTCAAAATTTTCTTCTCTTCTTCTTTATGCTTTCACCGCCTCCTTATTTCTGTTCAACCCCCCCCCCCCATTGCACCTGACGTGACTACCACCCCCCTGGATCGTTCCAGCCCTCCCCCCCGGGGGTGATATCACCCACATTGAGAAACACCGCTTTTGAGCGTGTCTCTTCCCCACAATGAACAAAGGAAGCTGCCTTATACCACCTGGCTGACTGCTGTATGCACTGACTGGCAGCAATTAGCTCTCCAGGGTTCCAGGCAGGATTCTCTCCCTGCCCTACCTGAATATGCTGCCAGGAGCTGAACCTGGGACCTCCTGCTCTGTCCGTGATGCCAGTTGCCCCAGCTTGATCAGCACCTGCTACCTGCTGTGCGTCTACTTCAGCTCTTTTGTTAATGGCAGAGTAAAGGGAGTGTTGACATTTGCTGTTTGATACATCACTTAATATGGCAAGTTAGTAAAGCACTTTGCATACAGCGCTTCATGCATACTTGGTTTTCTGAACTAGTGTGTGCCTTTCCCCTGAAAGAAAGAAAGTGCCCACCCTTTTATTCCAGTTGTCAGTTGTTCCGATTTTTGCACTCATGGCTGCAATCTGCCCCGAGTCTTCACCACGAAGGGCAGGTAAGGGATCTAATAAACAATAACAGTTTGTTTCTCTCCTAACAAACCATGATGGTAAACCAGGGTTTGTTCTTGGCCTACCATTGTGGTTTGCTAGCAGAGAAACAAACCACAATTGTGGCTTTTTTGTGTGCAACGGCAAGCCAGCCACTGGTTTGCTGCCTCCTCTGCGTGTGAAAGGAAAGAGCCACTAGCAAACTTCTGAACAGTATCCACCAGCACGCCATGTGTTCTTGCTAAACCATCATTAATTTTAACAATAGTTTTATTATCTGCAAACAGGTGTCTCTGTTTTCTTCCTCCTCTTCCTTGTTCTTTTCCTTATTCTCTCACCCCTCACATCTTTTCACTTCTCTTAAAAAATTGTAAACAAGAAAATGGTGGTAGTGTTTTTACTTGTGTGACAGAGCAATCGGGCTCGAGGGGCTGCATGAGACACTCCAGAATTCTCTGTCTGGTCCTTAAGGCTCTCTTCAGACCACACCTCCTCTCCCTAAGCCACACACTTCACAGGCCTTTTGCCTAGCCTGGAACGCATCTTGGATTTGTGATATTCCCTCTTGCTTGCCTGTATCGAGAGAGGTGCACAAGTGACTTGCCTGCATGGCTGGAATGTAACCTGTTATGCAGAGCTGCGTCTTGAGCTACTCCCCAATTTTTGCCTCTGGTCCCACCCACTATTGCCCCACTGCCCTGGAAAGTTTCTCAGGATGGAGTGTGGCCTCCTGGGCTGGAAAAGATTCCCCACCCTAATCTAAAGTTCTGTTTAGCATTCAAAAAAGTACATGTGAAAAGGATCTAGGGGTCTTGGTGGACCACCAGCTTAACATGAGTCCACAGGGTGATGCAGCAGCAAAAAAAGTGAATGCTATTCTAGGCTGCATCAGCAGAAGTATAGCGTCCTGATCAAAGGAAGAAATAGTGCTGCTCTATTCTGCCTTGGTCAGACCACACCTAGAATACTGTGTTAAGTTCTGGACACTACAATTTAAGAAAGATGTTGACAAGCTGGAAGGTGTGCAGAGGAGGGGGACTGAGATGATCAAGGGTCTGGAAACCAATGGTTAAGGGAACTGGGTATGTTGAGCCTGGAGAAGGGGAGACTGAGAGGAGATATGATAGCCATCTTCAAATATCTAAAGGGCTGTCACATGGGAGATGGAGCCAGCTTGTTTTCTCCTGCTCTGGAAGGTAGGACCTGAACCAATGAATTCAGGTTACAAGAAAGGAGATTCTGACTAAACATCAGGAAGAACTTTCTGATAGTGAGAGGTGTTAGAGCAGAACAGACTCCCTGTGTGTTTCCCTGGATGGTCCTGGCAAAGAGACATCCCAGGCAGCGAGTATCTTCCCTAAGCCTGAATAATCTCCTCTTGATACCAAAACCAAGAATGGCTATTGCAGGCTGGCACTAATAAGCCACAACACCCAGACAGGAAGTGATAGACTGGTAAAGTGGATTGGGGTGAAGGTCTTCCAGAAGCCAGGCACCTTTTTCTATCTCCAGTAGTTACTGGCGAGTTGCTTTGCTGTGAGGAAATCTGGGGTGGGGAGGAGGAGGAGGAGGTAGAGCCAATTGCTAGTAAGGATTTGTTAGCAAAGGTTTTCTCCTTTGTTTTGTTTCTGTGATACGCTGATTGCTTTAATTTTGATCGCAAGCCCACCCTGGGAAATGAAGAACTGAAAGGCGGGTATTAGGTGTTTTAAAACACACTAAGATGAGTAGGCTCTAGGGGTGTTGTATCCAGCGTTAGTCTTCTTCAGAGTAGATCCTTTGGAATTTAATTGGCGTGATTAACCGAGGCCCATTAATTTCAGTAGGCCTACTCAGAGTACAACTTAGTGGTTCCCTTGTGATTGGAGCGTCATGGCTTGTAAGCAGTCGGGGTGAGAGGAAGAGCTGATTTCACTCAGAAATAGCATGCCTCATCGTCCTCACCAGCCTTGCCAGACTGGGCAGAACCTCCCTGCTCCAGTGCTGCCTGTCCCACCCACCCAGTTTCTGCCCTGCCTCTTCAGGTGTGAGCCATGTGCAAACCTCCTCTGTTCTCATGGGTTGCGCCGTCAGCTGTGTCAAACATTCAGGGCTTTGTGTGTGGTGGAGGAGAGCGCAATCAACAATGGCTGTGCTCTGTCTCCACGGTCAGAGATATTAATGCTTCTGAATGCCTGCTGCTGGAAGCCACAGGAGAAGAAAGTGTGTCTCTTGTGCTCAGGTCCTACTTGTGGGTTCCCCATAATTGGCATCTGGTCAGCCACTGTGGGAACAGGATGCTGGACTCTATGGGCCACTGGCCTGATCCAGCAGATGCTCTATCTTCTTAAGTTCTTATGTGAACGTGTTTCCTTCCTTCCCCTTCCTCAACAAATGTCCTCTTAATTGCAGATCCTTTCTATTATTATTACTGCAACTGCTACTACTAAAGAAATGGCAATTAGGAGTCACTGCTAGCCTTGGGAAATGCCATTTTGGGCCTGGAGAGAACTTTTGAATAGGGTTCGTTCCTCCCGTGGCTCAGCTGGGGCTGCCATTCATTTGCATCGGCTTGCTGGCAAACAATGGTGACTGCTTCTATATGGTGCTGAGCAATTTGCAGTCCGAAGCGCAAGTACCTAACATGATGCTGATTGGCAGCTTCTCTCCAAGTTTCTAAGCGGCTTTGGGGAATGAACGTGGTCCTGTAACAGCTTTCTAGTAAGCCTTCAAAAGTTGCTAGCCTACAGACATACTTGCTAGTTTGTTAGAGGGTGGTTTTGTGTGTATTCTGAAGATGCAATCTCCCCCCACCCCACCATCCTTGACACCTGATATATATATCTCTGCATCACTATCTATATCAGTGGACCCACCCCATTCTTTTTAATTGTAATTTGTTTTAAACTGATTTTAATATTGTCCTTTTAAATTGCTGCGGTTAAGAAATTACAACAACCAGTGGCATAGCGCCATTTGCCGGTACCTGGGGCAGGTGTGCTTGCACGTGCCCCAGATGGGGGCAGAGTGCGTTCGTCCAGCCCTTGCCCTCACTGCCGGGTGCAGAGAGTGAAGCCCACCCTCTGTGCCCCATCCAGTGCGCGAGGGCTCGCCTGGCAGGGGCTGGGGAGTGCAGAGGATTCTCTTCATACTCTGTGCTCCCCAACCTCTGCCAGTGGCAGGCAGGTGCTTGAGTGCTGGACATGGCACAGAGGGTGCTGTTTACTCTCTGCTCCCCAGGGTGCAATGGGGATCTTTTTGGGGGTGCCTGGTTCATGCTCCCCCCCATTGTGTATCCGGGGCAACGGCCTTGCTGCCACCTCCCACGCCATGCCACTAACAGCAGCAACAACAAAAACAAGTAATTTCTGTGCTGGCTACAGAGAAACAGAAATCCTTGATGGTCAGCTTTGAGATGAAAGCTAGAAGAGGCAAGTTTTTTAAAAAAAGAAAAGACTTTACCATGTGAACTGGCAGAAGTGGGGCATGCCACCCTGTCCTCCTTCCACCAACCTACTTCCATGCTGAGTGCGGAGGATCCTTCCTTCCTCCACCAGCTCCCTCGGTCGCCTGCATGGAATCACCGATCGCCTGTGGCTACCAGGCAACTCAGCCGGGTTACAAAACATCTGTGTCATCGAAGGAAAATATTAACTGTCCCCAGAGTGGACTCTTGCCATGTGCAGCTCAGAGTGTAAACTGGGTTTGTGTTCATACGGTTTATGTGAAGTCTGGGAAACTCCCCCCCCTCCACTTTGGCACAGGCAGATTGAAAGCAACGCCCACCGTGTGGGTGATGGAAATGAAACTTGAGTGGAGGTGCATCTCCGCCAAGGAGGTGAGTGCGTGTAGATACAATTGTCTGTAAAGCCAGCGGAGAACAAAATGTACTTTTAACTGTATGCAAATAGGAGCCTGGCAAGACTTACCTCATTGCAGAGCCTGCAGTTAAGTTATGGGCTGCATCAACATCCGTGTGTGTGTGTTGTTCTAGAGCTAGATTCTGTGATGCCAAGTGAGCTGACATGCAGAGGCTTTCTTCTTCTTCAAACAGTCCAGAAATAGCAAGTAACAGGTCAACTTTCTCCTAAGTGCTGTGGCTGGCTACTTTCTCCTTGATTGAATTTCTCCTCCCCATAACTCCTTGTAAATGGATCTGCAAGCACAATATTAAAGGGATATTTTGTCCTCTGCAGTTGGGTGGTGCTGAGCCAGGCCTTTTGAACTGGCGTGTGCATGTTGCTGCCTTGAAATGACTAACTCTTTCACACCACGGTGGCTAAGAACAGTGTTTTGTTGGCAACCAGGAAAGGCAGATTCATTGTTCCAGAAGCCTTATTAATTCCATTGAATCTGCCACTTTTTAATCTGCCGTCCAGGGCAGCTTGCTCAGAGCAAGAAGGCCGCTGCAGCAGCTGTTGGAATATCAATACAGTGGTACTTCGGGTTACATACGCTTCAGGTTACAGACTCCGCTAACCCAGAAATAGTACCTCGGGTTAAGAACTTTGCTTCAGGATGAGAACAGAAATCGTGCTCCGGCGGCGCGGTGGCAGCAGGAGGCCCCATTAGCTAAAGTGGTGCTTCAGGTTAAGAACAGTTTCAGGTTAAGAACAGACCTCCGGAACAAATTAAGTACTTACCCCAAGGTACCACTGTAGCTGCTGCTGCTATATATCTTTAGCATTATACATTTGCTAACGGAGAGCAGAATTAGCCTGCTGTGGTTGCTTTTATTGAAATTTGGTGGCCCCCAGATGTTTTGGACCACTGTCCGAAAATAAAGAGCTTTTCTCCCTCTCTCATACAGTGCTAGAACTTGGAGCCAGAAAAGTTGAATATTGGAAGATTCAGGACAAGCAACAGAAAGGACTTGGCACGGCGCATATCTAAGCTATGAAGCCCACTCCCACGAGATGTGGCAACAGCCATCAATTTAGATGGCATTAAAAGGGGATTACACTCATTCATGGAGGATGAAGCTGCCAGGGTCCACTAGTCACGATGGCTGTATGCTACCTCTGGGAACAAAGCAAGTTGCTGTCCAAAACAGTGTTAGAAACTCAGCTATATAAACGAGGTGCCAAATGGCACCTTAAACCTAGGTTACGGTCACCACAGCAGAATGTGTAATTTGCCATGGGGTTGGATTAGATGATCCTTGGGGTCCCTTCCAATGCTACAAGTCTATGGTTCTGTGATCTTAGCTGCCGTATTTTTTGCTCTATAAGACTCACTTTTCCCCTCCTAAAAAGTAAGGGGAAAATGTGTGTGCGTCTTACGGAGCGAATGCAGGCTGCGCAGTGAAAGCAGCAATCCCTCTTGCTGTTCTGGCTTCTGAGATTCAGAATATTTTTTTCTTGTTTTTCTCCTCCCAAAACCGGGTGCGTCTTGTGGTCTGGTGCGTCTTATAGAGCGAAAAATACGGTGCATTGCTTGACTGTAGCTTGTTCTTACAACAATTTACTTGTCCCCATATGCAAGAAGGAGAAACGTGCACAATGGAAAGGGAAATGGCATTAACTAGGGACTAAAGCAGAGGTTTTTAAACTGTGGCCTGTGAGATCCATTTGGGTGGCCTGTGGAAAGGCTGCAGCACAGTCAAATATCTCTATACCCAGCCCTGTACTTACTTTCCCTGATGTGATGATGGAGGGCTAAGGTGCCCAGCAAGGGGTTCCTGATTTGCATGGCAACACAGAAGCACAGGATGCGCTACTGTAGCTGCTCATGAGTCAGCTGTCTTGATGGACATGGTCAGGTTGGTCAGTTGCCAACCGGGCACCCAGAAATCTCCACGTAGTCGCAATTGGACTTGCACAGTAGCAAAATGTGCCTGGAACCTGGGGAGTTTCAAACACTGATTGGAACATTCCACCCACTCTGGGAGGCCACAGGTAATGAAAGGCCTAGTGGAAAAGCAATGAGAGGCAAAAAAATGAGAGGCACAAATACAAGATGGGTGACACCTGGCTTGAGAGCAGTACATGTGAAAAGGATCTAGGAGTCTTGGTTGACCACAAACTTGACATGAGCCAACAGTGTGATGCGGCAGCTAAAAAAGCCAATGCAATTCTGGGCTGCATCAATAGGAGTATAGCATCTAGATCAAGGGAAGTAATAGTGCCACTGTATTCTGCTCTGGTCAGACCTCACCTGGAGTACTGTGTCCAGTTCTGGGCACCACAGTTCAAGAAGGACACTGACAAACTGGAACGTGTCCAGAGGAGGGCAACCAAAATGGTCAAAGGCCTGGAAACGATGCCTTATGAGGAACGGCTAAGGGAGCTGGGCATGTTTAGCCTGGAGAAGAGGAGGTTAAGGGGTGATATGATAGCCATGTTCAAATATATAAAAGGATGTCACATAGAGGAGGGAGAAAGGTTGTTTTCTGCTGCTCCAGAGAAGCGGACACGGAGCATTGGATCCAAACTACAAGAAAGAAGATTCCACCTAAACATTAGGAAGAACTTCCTGACAGTAAGAGCTGTTTGACAGTGGAATTTGCTGCCAAGGAGTGTGGTGGAGTCTCCTTCTTTGGAGGTCTTTAAGCAGAGGCTTGACAACCATATGTCAGGAGTGCTCTGATGGTGTTCCTGCTTGGCAGGGGGTTGGACTCGATGGCCTTTGTGGTCTCTTCCAACTCTATGATTCTATGAAAAGCAGCTTTTTGACTGGTGCCTAAACCTGTGTAATGGGAGGTGAGCCTCCCTGGGGAGAGCATTCCATAAACAGGGAGCCACCACTGAAAGGACCCGCTCTCGTCTTGCCATCTTTGGGACTTCCGTTGGAGAGGTCATGTGATGAAGGGCCTCAGATGATGAGCGCAAGGTTCGGGTCAGTTCCTGTGGGGAGAGGCGGTCCTTGAGGTCTTGGGGTTCTGATCCACGTAATGCTTTATAGGTCAGTTAGTCCAGAAACCAAATGCATTGCCTTTTGCTTGAACTGGGACCAGGTGTGTTTTTGCAGTCACAGCTCCGTGGGGCTGAGAACAAGCTGTTCTTTTTGGGCAAACCCACTGAATTAAACAGGCTACCTTAATTGAGCTGTGTGTTTCTTATTTGAGACTCTTAATGTATGGCTCGCTAAACGGAGCGTAGCAATTTAAGTACTCGAGAGTGTATAAAGAGTTCCTGTTTTATGGTGCCTGGCTGCTTGCTCTTCCTTGATCAGTGAGGGAACAGATCAAGCAAATGTGGTGAATGGATTTATCCACCCACCCTGCATGTTACTCTCCAGAAACGAGGCATTGTTAGCAGAGTCAGATGTCTAAATTTGAGTCTCTGACTGGAACTGGAATGACATCTCCAACTGCGGACCTCAAGTTCTCAAAGCTGTATGGCTGATTGCCTAAATTTATCAGATTTATGCCCAGTTTCCAGCCAAGATAGCCTCCCAGTGGTGCAGTATAATTAGAAGGACATAGATGTGAGTTTTCTTTGCATGGTACCTTGGTGATTGGTGCTCACAGCGCTGGAGCTGCAGGTTGAGAGAACAGGCTGACGAGTGGTCTAAGATGTGAAAAAGTTCCTTTACTTGTTCTTTCACAGAGTCTTTGGGCCAGTGTTCAAAATCAGCCAGGCACATTTTGCACCTGGCTTTCGGCAACTTGCAACCAAGTGAAGCCTGACATCCCCGCCATCTGGGGATCCTTGAATTTCGACTGTTTTCACACACTAATGCCCAATCCTTTAGAATTCTGTCAGTTATATTTTATCTGCACAATCTGAATGAATTTCTGGAACCAAAATGCTTTCCCCATGCAGTCTGAGCAGCAGCAGCAGTGAACATTATAGTGAATGGTTATTGCTTTTCTTCACTTCCCTCACTGCCCTGCCCTGCTCAGAGTTATGAAGAATATTCTCACATTCTGAATGGTCCATGTCACCATGAAGAAAAATAGGTAGGAATAGGCCAATAGATGTGTGGACTGTCCCTGGATAAAGTTGATTCTTCTTCTTTCAGTTCTCAAAGTTCTTAACCGGGCTGAAGGTTGTCATCTGAACTAGTCGGTGTTTAACTAATAATCACAGTCATTTGAAAAATAAGACTTTAGAGCCGTCTGGCCCCCAAATAGCAACTAGGCATTCTGTTTCGACGACTGCAAGCTTGATTTAAGGAATCATTTGGCACCTAGCTTATATATTGGGAGTTTCTAACCCTGCTTTGGGCTGCTTCTCATTCAGCCTTCAGAGATTAGAGCAGAGAGTTTCCTGAACAGGCTCATTTCCTGGAAACGGACGCATTCACGGAGCAGGCCTGCACGTATCAGAGCCCGCCTTCCTCCTTTCTTAAGTAACGCAAGAATCCCCTTTGGCAGGCACTGTCCGTAGCCCCACTGCATAGCACCTGCGTGCAGAAGGTCCCCAGCTCCTCTCAGTGAGACCTCTCAGCCTCAGCTGCTGCCCACCAGTGCAGGCAACACTGCTTTAACGTTAGGCAAGGCCCCTTTCCTAGGGGAAAAACAAGCAACCCAGCAGATGTCAGGGTGGGAAGGGGGGACATTTCGGGGAGTTTGTTGGCAGAAAGGGGCACCTCCTTTTATTACCCCTCCCCTAAAAGGTCCTTTCCCACCTTAGCTCTCTTTGGTCACTTGGCAAGGCCGGCATCTTCCTACTCCTCCCTGGAGTGCTTCCCTGGCAGCTCTATTTATCTTACACCCATTGACTGCCAATCAGCACCAGACTGGCGATGGGCACGTCCCTCCCTCCCTCTCTCTCCTGCTCCCGCCCCCCCCGCCACTACCTGCCTGCGCGTGCTGCTTTCTGCCATCCAGCCACTACGCTTTTCCGCGAAGAACGTAAACATTCCCTCCTGTTTGCTTTCTGATTTATCAGGAGCTGTGCCCGGTTACATAACTGCATATTCATGGCTGCAGCTAAAAATAATTTAAAAAAACACCAGGAACAGAAAAAGCTATTTTTATCCCGCTCGGCAGTGGGCATCTCTTCCTTTTTGTGTGAGTGTGTGTCTCTCTCTGCATGTGCGTCGACGCTTTATTTTGGTCACTCCTTTCATCTCAGGAGTAGGCGTTTAGCTAAATTCATTTATTTCATCTGTCATGGATGCTTGAGTTGAGGTCCCTGCATTGCAAGGGGTTGGACTAGATGGCCCTTGGCATCCCTTCCAACTCTACGATAAAATGTACGCTCCACTTGATTGTGAAACAAAAAAATGCAAAATGCCACCAAGCGGTGTACAAAAAGAGTATATTGATAAAAAACAATCAGAAGCAACAATTTAAAGCATTGAAAAAAATTGAACAGGGCAATAAGCTAAAATAGATTAAAGCACACATCAATATTCGGCATATTGTCTAACCTAAATTGTTTGACTGACTGGCAGGAGTGGGAAATCTTAGGCCCTGGGGGCCAAATGTGCTGCTCCGATCCTCTCTGTATGGCCCTTGGGATTCTCACCGTCCCTCTTCTCTGTTCTCCTCAAGGGCTTTTGCCTGATCAGACTGTGTCCTCGGTCTCTGATGATGGCTCTTGGTTGCCTGGATTGAAGGGATGTATAGACGCTTTGGTCTTTTGCATGCTTGGAGTGCAGCCTCAGATGCACAGATAAGAACATGGGTAGGCAAACTAAGGCCTGGGGCCCAGATCCAGCCCAATCGCCTTATAATCCGGCCCGGGAATCAGGGTGTTTTTACATGAGTAGAATGTGCCCTTTTATTTAAAATGCATCTCTGGGTTATTTGTGGGGCATAGGAATTCATTCTTACCACCCCCCCAATATAGTCCGGCCCCCCACAAGTTCTGAGGGACAGTGGACTGGCCCCCTGCTGAAAAAGTTTGCTGACCCCTGGATAAGAGTCTCATGCATTGTTCTGTCCCCTTTTCCTCGGCCCCTGCCTGTCACTGTGATACAGCCCCTTAGATGGCACATCCCTGCTATCATCTCTCTCTGCGATAGGAGGGCCTGGGACCTTCTCTACGCCTAAGCCCCAGGCCTGAGACCTTCTCTACGCCTAAGCCTGAAGGCCTGAGATGCAGCCATTTTTTGCTGGAGCCAAGCAGACCTGTGCACACTCCATGCCTGGAAGGGCGCAGTCTGCACTCCTGTCGCAGAAGAGAGCCAGCACTGAGGTAGCGTTTGCAGTGCCAGACTAGGACCTGGGAGATGAGGGTTCAAATCTCCACTCGGCCATGCAGCTCTCTGGGTAATGATCCTCAAGGCTTCTCTCAGCCTAACCTACCTCACAGGGTTGTTGCGTGGGTCAGTGAGGAGGGGGAGGACCATGCACGCCACCTGGAGCTCCTTGGATAAAATAAGTGATATTTAAATGCAATAAATAACAACAACAGCAATAATAAGAGAGGGAGGCAGTGAATGTGCTCTGCCCCTCCCTAAGTGTTGCAGCAGAACCACCTGTAAGTAGAACCTCCTCCTCCCAAGGCAGTTTACCTCGGGGAGTTACAGGCGCTGGGCCCCAGCAAAAAGAGGATGCTTTCTTTTCTTGTGAGGCTTCCCCCCCACTTTGGCTCTTGGAAGCAGATTGCTGGAACAGGCCGGCCTGAGCCAGCAACGGGCTGCTGCTCTCATCCGCCTACAGGGTTCTCTGCGCCGCCTAGCCCTCAGCGATGGGCTGTGCGGATCGATGGGGCGGCGGGAGTCTTCTGTTTGCTCTGGGATGGGAAGGTGCGCCACGGCTGCCTCATTAGGTCCAGGGCCCGGCCTGGCAAGAGCAGCGCATCTGCTGATTGATAAAATGTTTCTGGCTCCCGGTCCGTTCCGCCTTGACTTCCAGCGGCCCGTATTGATTACATTTCATTTCTTTTTCTTTTTTAGCTAAGCTGCATTAATAATGTAAAAGCTCTTAGGACGTTTCTAGGCTCTGGGTGTAATTGGCAGGGGGCTGCTGGTCTGTGCGTGTTTGTTTTAATAGAGCTCCTGGTTATGTCTGCTTAAATGGCTTGCTTACAGATCCTGCGTAAAAATGGTCTGCTGATTTCAGCATGTTCCATATGGAAGGGCCGTCGCTCAGCTGCAGAGCGCAAGCTTTGCATGCAAATGGTCCCAGTTCAATCCCTGGCATCTTGCTAAGCAGGGCTGGTTGTTGTTGTTGTTGTTGTTGTTGTTGTTGTTGTTGTTGTTGTTGTTGTTGTTGTTGTTATCCTGCCCTTTACCCTAAAGGAGGCAGCTTACAACTCTTTCTTTCTTTCTTTCTATTATTATTTGTTAGCCTGCCCTTTACCCTTTGTTGTTTAGTTGTTGAGTCGTGTCCAACTCTGGACCAGAGCACGCCAGGCACTCCTGTCTTCCACTGCCTCCCGCAGTTTGGTCAAACTCATGCTGGTAGCTTTGAGAACACTGTCCCACCATCTCGTCCTCTGTCGTCCCCTTCTCCTTGTGCCCTCCATCTTTCCCAGCATCAGGGTCTTTTCATCATGATAATGTTACCAACTGGTCCTATTTTAAGGAGGGGAAGCAAAGCGCTTCCTAAACCTTTTGAGACTTCAGGAATGGTGTTTGTTTTTGTGTGGTTTAATTTGTGGATTAAAACCCAAGTCAAACTCAAAAAGACGCTCATATTTTCTTGATCAGATTCTGGAGCAGTGGGTAAAAAGATCCTCTTTGCATCTGTGGGGCCACAAAGCGAATATGGTAACCATTCTGTGTTCCCTGGTTGTCTGATATTCATTGGGTGGTTAGTATGTGAAATCTGTTTTGGACTACAGCTCCCATCAGCCAGCAGGGCCATGTGTCCCCAGGGCTGATGGGAACTGTAGTCTGAGACTTATGCAAGGCACCAGGAAAGACTGGCCTGTGTTATCACGACCTGTACATATTTGTGTTGCTTTCACCAGATCTGCTGCTTCTAGCTTATATTTGCGTACTGGTGTGTTGAAGCTGTCCTCATGATGTGTTTAAAAGGGGTTGTGGTATAAATCTTACTAATGTATAATATCCCCTCCCCTTCCTTTTTTGTCCAGCTAGTCAGGAACTTGGCGTCAGGATTTGGTTGTCTGGAATGGCGATGCTTCTTTCAGCATGGGCTAGTGTTTCCCAAAGTGGGCAGTACCTCCCCTGGGGGGCAGTGGGGTTATCTAGGGGGACCCTAAGAGGCAGGGGGCTCTGTGGGGTGTAAATGCCTATCAGACTTTGAAAAGCTGGAACAAGTTCATCAGTTTTGTTGAATTAATAAAATGAAATAGTTTTGATTGGATATTGAATACATGGGCAATTGATTTTGAATTTTATTGTTTACTTATCTTCCTTAGTGGGTTGTTTCCTTAGTGCAAACTGCTATTCTTAATTATGCTTTGTGTAGGGTAGGGGGTTACTGGAGATGAGTTTGTGGAGCCGAGGGGGTGGGACCCCCCCAAAAGTTGGGGAACCACGGACCCCCCCCAAAAGTTGGGGAACCACGGGAACACACTGTAAATGCCTCCTTGCTCCCGTCCTTCCTGTTCATGCCTGGGTCAGGCCAGAGGTAGATGTCTAGACCAGCACCTTCTTTCCCCTGCTCTGCGCAATTGGATGCCTTCATGCAGCCCACAAACTCAGGGACCAGAAGTCAGGACTCCCCCTCCTCTTGTTAAATGGGCATTCAGAGTCAAGCTGCCTCGGAAATGTGGCTTTTGCATAGTTTATATGCCATTTGATTGCAATAAGATGTTTACAAGATTCCAAAGCAAAGAACTGCAGTCACTTCCAGAAAGTACAGCTAGTGGGCACCTGCTATATCTCAATGGGCATCCTATTCCACAGGGCAGGAGCAGCAATACTAAAAGCCCTGCTGCAAGTTAGTATGGAGCAGGCTTCTCAGACCTTTGGAGCACACGGGAGAAGCTTTCCGGCAGTCCTCAGTGATCTACTGCTTGTGTAAGAGACAAGACAGTCTCTTAAGCAATCTGGTCTTTCAGTTGTGTAGGGTCTTGAGTATCAACACATTGAACTTGGCTCAGTAGCAGCCAGTGCGAGCAGAGCATTACAAGCAACCTAGCCCCTGCGTTCTGCGCCAGTTGCATCCTCTGAACTAATCCCAAAGGTAAATCTATTGCAGAAATCCAACTGTGAGGTTAGTTGGGTACAACCTTGCCAGGTGCTTGGGTTCCATATCTCCTCCTGGCCAGCCCAGGATTGTTCCTTCTCCATCTGGAACCTGCACAGCTTAATTAATCTTCCTCTTTCTCTGTTTTCCAGCTACAGCTACAGAAAAACCAGTATTTGCAGTTGGGCCAGACCCGTGGCCAGTACTATGGAGGATCCCTGCCAAATGTCAATCAGATTGGGAGCAGTGCTATGGACCTGCCTTTCCAGGTGAGGGTTGCCCTTTCTGCCCGACAGCATCGCCAGATATTTCTCTTAATTTCCTTTTTCCCTCCATCTAAAAAGCAGTATCCAAATGCTGCACTAAAAGGCGCTGTATACATTATTTTGTCATTCATTCATGTATGTCTATATATATGTGTGTGTGTGTGTGTGTGTGTGTATGAGAATCCTGCACCTTCCTCCAAAAGAACCCAGGACATTGTGAAGAATAAGAATAAGAATAAGAATATTTATATGCCAACCATCAGACCGGGTTGCCCCAGCCGCTCTGGGTGGCTTCCAACAAAATATCAAAACACACAAAAAAAACTCCAACATTAAAAACCTCCCTGATTGGTTCAGACACCTGTATTCAGGTCCCATAAATTGATATCAGACTGCAAAGTTGTTTTTTGGTTTTGTTTTTTTGGTGTGTGTGTGTGCATGCAAACATTACAGTGGTGCCTCGCAAGACGAAATTAATTCGTTCCGCAAGTTTTTTCTTCTTGCGAGTTTTTCGTCTTGCGAAGCACGGTTTCCCATAGGAATGCATTGAAAATCAATTAATGCGTTCCTATGGAGACCGCCTTCAGACCAGGTCCGGGGATAGTCTGACCCCAGACCTCTTCTGAAGGCTGGCGGGGGGGGGGGGGAAGGACTTTTCTCCCCACCGCCAGCCTTCAGAACAGCCTTCTGAAGGCTGGCGGTGGGAAGAAAAGCCCTTCTCCCGCCGCCAGCCTTCAGAAGAGTTCCCCCAGGGCTGCCTAGGCTGCGGATAGCAGCCTGCTGCCCCACACGAGGGGCGCTCTTAAGCAGAGCGCCCCTCGCGCGGGGCAGACATTCGCGGCTTGGGGAGCCCTGCAGGACTTCCCCTCAGGGCTCTCCAAGCTGCGGATAGCAGCCTGCTGCCCCGCGCGAGGGGCGCTCTGCTTCAGAGCGCCCCTCGCGCGGGGCAGACATTTGCAGCTTGGGGAGCCCTGCAGGACTTCCCTGCAGGGCTCCCCAAGCTGCGGATAGCAGCCTGCTGCCCCGCGCGAGGGGCAGACATTTGCAGCTTGGGGAGCCCTGCACGAGCGCCCCTCATGTGGGGCAGCAGGCTGCTATCCGCAGGGCTCCCCAAGCTGCAAATGTCTACCCCGCGCGAGGGGCGCTCTGAAGCAGAGCGCCCCTCGCGCGGGGCAGCAGGCTGCTATCCGCAGCTTGGAGAGCCCTGCGGGGAAGGCCTGCAGGGCTCCCCAAGCTGCGAATGTCTGCCCCGTGCGAGGGGCGCTCTGCTTCAGAGGGGCTTGGGGAGCCCTGCAGGACTTCCCCTCAGGGCTCTCCAAGCCCTGAAGCTCTGCTTCAGAGCGCCCCTGGCGCGGGGCAGCAGGCTGCTATCCTCAGCCTAGGCAGCCCTGGGGGAACTCTTCTGAAGGCTGGCAGCGGGAGAAGGACTTTTCTTCCCACCGCCAGCCTTCTGAATGTTGGCGGTGGGGAGGAAAACCTTCCTCCCACCGCAAGTCTTCAAGACAGGTCCGGGAACAGAGAAGCGCTGCGCACCTTCCCCTCTGTTCCCGGACCTGTCCTGAAGGCTTGCGGTGGGAGGAGGGCTTTCCTTCCCACCGCCAACATTCAGAATGCTGTTCTGAATGTTGGCGGTGGGGAGGAAAACCTTCCTCCCACCGCAAGTCTTCAGGACAGGTCCGAGAACAGAGGAGAAGCGCTGCGCGCCTTCTCCTCTGTTCCCGGACCTGTCCTGAAGGCTTGCGGTGGGAGGAGGGCTTTCCTCCCCACCACCAACATTCAGAATGCTGTTCTGAATGTTGGCGGTGGGGAGGAAAAACCCTCCTCCCACCGCAAGCCCCGGGAACAGAGGAGAAGTGCTGCGCGCCTTCTCCTCTGTTCCCGGACCTCCCACCGCAAGCCTTCAGGACAGGTCCGGGAACAGAGGAGAAGGCGCGCTGCGCTTCCCCGCTGTCCCCGGAGATTTCCCTGTGGGCTTTCGTCTTGCGAAGCAAGCCCATAGGGAAATTCGTCTTGCGAAGCCGCTAAAAAATCGGAAAACCCTTTCGTCTTGCGGGTTTTTCGTTTAGCGAGGCATTCGTCTTGCGGGGCACCACTGTACTAGTAATTCAGTTTTGAATGGCCACCTGTCCTGGATGCTTTAGCTGAAATTGCTGCATTGCAGAGGGTTGGACTAGATGACCCCTGGGGATCTCTTCCAACTCTTATGATTCTATGAATAATACCCCACAAATATTCTTGCTTGGTCTGTAGGAAATTATTAGCTACTATGCAGGAGAGAGGCCAAGCCTGTTTCTCAATTTTGAAAGACTATGTAAAAGATTTGAAAGCGGTGTGGTATCATTGAAACTGATGGACTGCAAGCGCGCCATTATTCCTATGAAGCCAGGTTAAACCGCTAACCATATGCATGAAGGCAATTTGCCACACTGGTAGAATTAGAAGAGACACCCCCCCCAAAGGGTCATCTGGTTGAATCCCCTGCAATGTTGTCACAGGGTTGTTTTCCCCGCCCTTTCAATGCCCATTTGCCTTTCTCTTTAGACTCCGTTTCAGTCATCAGGATTGGACACCAGCAGGACGACCCGGCACCATGGGCTGGTGGACAGGGTGTATCGCGACCGGAACCGCCTTGGCTCGCCCCACCGGCGCCCGCTGTCCGTGGATAAGCACGGCAGGCAGATATCCTTTGGCTCAGCATTGCGGCCTAAAGCACAGGAGGGGATGCATGTGCCTGGGAGGTGTTTAGGAAGGTGCAGCTTATCAATAGCTGCTGGGAACACACAAAAACCTGAACTGGTAACACATTTAAAATACACTGCGCACAAGGAAAGAGAGACCAGGAAGGAAGAGGAAAAAAGCAAGCTCAGGCAACAGTTCTTTAAACAATAGTTCTGAAAATGGCTATCTGTCCTAGAAACAGCCCAGGGTCAGGAGGCATCTGATGAATCTGGTCTTTCAGCAGAGGCGACTTAACGTGCCCTGCTTCCCATCTCTCCCACATTTAGGGCCCCACTAGAAGCCCCCCTTTCATTCTGAGGTGGGATGTGGTGTAGCCCTAGTTAATTTTCATCTGAAAGGCCATGAAGCCATCCGTAAGAGAAGGATGAAGCAGTGCTTTGAGATCAGCTTTAGCCAGAGGTGAAGGGAAATATCAGGTGAAAGGAAAGAAGAGGAAGCAAGGCATTGAGAGAGGGAGAGAGAGCAGAAAGCAAACACCGTCTGAACACCATTTTGTAGCTCTTCCCCATTAAGTGCAGTGGGTTTCTTTGCAAAACTGGGGGCTTGGTGAAGTAGGCATTTTCTCTTGCCCTGTGCTGACCAAACACCATGTGGTGTCTGTGTAAATATATGACGCCCAACAAGGCCTGTCGAACACTTAAAACTTTTATTGCTGAAACTTTCCCAAGAAGCTCTGGATACCTTCCCTTCTTCCTTGACTGCCCGACTCACGTGGACAGCTGTCCGTATGGTACCGTCTATCTGTCGCCTCCTTCAGACACAAGCTGGAGGAGGTACGTAAGTGCTGATTTTTGAACTCAGGGTATTCCGTTTGCAAAATGTCCCGTTAATCCTCCTCCTGTCTAGCACGGTCCTGCTTTAAAAACTGCAATTCTTTGTCAGGACAGGGGTGGGCAGGTGGGGAGAGAGAACTGCAGACAGGGAGCCTCCTGGATCAGGCCACTCGCCCATTGAGTCCAGCATCCTCAACCACAGGCCCCAGTAGGAAACTGACAAGCAGGACCTGAGCTCAAGTTCACACTCTCTCCTCTGGTGGGTTCCAGCAACTGATGTTCAGAAAACACCAGTTAGGGATGCTGGCGTTGCAAGATCCTGCTCTGAGCTCCCTTCATCAAATTTCTGCCCAGCTGCTCCTTGTATATCTCCAACCACAGAGAGCCCACAAGGCAGCCACTGTCCTGTTGTCGAACAACTCCTTTCATTAGGAAGTTCCCCCTAACATTTAGCCAAAATCCAGACAGACGTCAAGCTACTTGGCTAGTGATTTCCCGCACTCCTTTTCAAAACCGGGTGGGAGGTTGGCCACTTTCCAGCTCTGATAGTTTTTGTCTGCCCTTTCTCAACCAGGACCAATTCAGATTCTGCCCTGCACCAGAGTACGATGACTCCCACTCAGGCGGAGCCTTTCTTAGCTGGGTCACAGGACATGCAGCAAAAAAGAGGTGAAGTATAATACAGTATATCTGTTTTATCACTGAACATGGGAGGGAGGCGGAAAGGGCTTTTAATGAATAGTCTGAAACTTCAAAAAAAATCCATAAATTACACAATGCAACTTACAACCACAGAAATAAGGTTGGTCCTAAAAATACACATATCGAAAGTCAGGTCAGTACACATAAAGGACCTTTTTTTAGGAAAAAGGAAGAACAAGGGAAAGCAACAAATATGCATAGACTTTCAATTTGTTGTTTGTTAAAAAAATGCAGTTTAGTTTTACCTGCTTGGGTCCAACGGAGTCTCGTTTTCAGGGCACCTTTTGCTGATCCTTAATGAGATTTCCCCCCACCTTTAAATTGATTTCTTGTAGTCTTACTGTTGGCCGTCCCAGGCATGGAGGAAGACACAGCGGATACGGAGAAGAACCTCTCGAAGCAAGGGTGGGAAGCTAAGAAGGTAAAGGCGCTGATTCTGCCCCCGTGTGACATGTTGCGCAGCTGCATAAACTTGTTCCAACCCCTGGGGAAAGTTGGGTTTGCTTCTAAGGCTTACCGTATTCTTTGCTCTATAAGACGCACCTTTTCCCTTCCAAATCATAGAATCATAGAGTTGGAAGAGACCACAAAGGCCATCGAGTCCAACCCCCTGCCAAGCAGGAAACACCATCAGAGCACTCCTGACATATGGTTGTCAAGCCTCTGCTTAAAGACCTCCAAAGAAGGAGACTCCACCACACTCCTTGGCAGCAAATTCCACTGTCGAACAGCTCTTACTGTCAGGAAGTTCTTCCTAATGTTTAGGTGGAATCTTCTTTCTTGTAGTTTGGATCCATTGCTCCGTGTCCGCTTCTCTGGAGCAGCAGAAAACAACCTTTCTCCCTCCTCTATGTGACATCCTTTTATATATTTGAACATGGCTATCATATCACCCCTTAACCTCCTCTTCTCCAGGCTAAACATGCCCAGCTCCCTTAGCCGTTCCTCATAAGACATCGTTTCCAGGCCTTTGACCATTTTGGTTGCCCTCCTCTGGACACGTTCCAGTTTGTCAGTGTCCTTCTTGAACTGTGGTGCCCAGAACTGGACACAGTACTCCAGGTGAGGTCTGACCAGAGCAGAATACAGTGGCACTATTACTTCCCTTGATCTAGATGCTATACTCCTATTGATGCAGCCCAGAATTGCATTGGCTTTTTTAGCTGCCGCGTCACACTGTTGGCTCATGTCAAGTTTGTGGTCAACCAAGACTCCTAGATCCTTTTCCCATGTACTGCTCTCAAGCCAGGTGTCACCCATCTTGTATTTGTGCCTCTCATTTTTTTTGCCCAAGTGCAATACTTTACATTTCTCCCTGTTAAAATTAATCTTGTTTCTTTTGGCCCAGTTCTCGAATCTGTCAAGGTCGTTTTGAAGTGTGATCCTGTCCTCTGGGGTGGGACAGGATCACACTTCAAAAAATTAAGGGGAAATGTGTGTGCGTCTTATGGAGCGAATGCAGGCTCCTTGGCTTCAGCAATAGCAACGCGAAGCCTCCGAAGCGCAGAGGGAGCGCTCCCTCCACGCTCCAGAGGCTTCGCATTGTTTTTGCTGAAGCCTGGAGAGCGAGAGGGGTTGGTGCGCACCGACTCCTCTTGCTCTCCTGGCTTCGCTTCGCTGGAGAGGCGTTGCACAGCTTTCCCTCTCTGCGCAGTGCCCCTTCAGCGAAGCGGGAGGAGAAATAGAAGGGGCTCTGTTTCTCCTGCCGCTTCGCTGAAGGGGCGCTGCGCAGAGAGGGACAGCTACGCAGCACCCCTTCAGTGAAGCGGGAGGAGAAATGGAAGGGGCAGAGAGGGGGAGAATTTTTTTTCCTTGTTCTTCCCCTCTAAAACAAGGTGCGTCCTATGGCCGGGTGCGTCCTATAGAGCAAAAAATACTGTAATTAAGAGCGTTCAGGGTGGCGATACCTTTTGGCTTCTAAGCCAGAGCTCCTTTTTGTAAACAATGTGTCCTGACAGCTCATGATTAGATTCTGCAGCCTATATAAATGATGCAGAAGAGGAATGACTCCGTTTCTCTCTCTGTCTCTCTCTCTTTCAGACCGGATCCTCAAGGCCTAAATCCTGTGAGGTTCCAGGAATCAAGTACGTGAAAGAATTGGGGTTGTTTGGTTTCTGCATTTGTAGGACACTTTGGCTGGCTTTTTGTAGAAAAAAAGGGTTATATCCCCCGTTGGTCATACTCTGAGCAGACCCACCGTAATTGGTGAACATCCTAGGCTGAATTAAATTCAGAGGGGTCTGCTGTGAGTATAACTTAGTTGGATCCTTCCCCGTCGTCTGTTGTCCCTTCCTCTGGGTGTGCTGGGAAGAGTCATGTCCAATCATGGTGTTGGAAGGGACCCCAAGGGTCATCTAGCCTAACCCCCTGCAAGGCAGGAATCTCAGCTAAAGCATCCCAGATGGATGACCATCCAGCCTCTGCTGAAAAACCTCCAAGGAAGGAGAGTCCGCCACTTTCCAAGAGAGTCTGCCCTACTGTCCATCAGAAAGCTCTTTCTAATGTTTAATCCAGGGGTAGGCAACCTAAGGCCCGTGGGCCGGATGCGGCCCAATCGCCTTCTAAATCCGGCCCACGGGCGGTCCAGGAATCCGTGTGTTTTTACATGAGTAGAATGTGTGCTTTTATTTAAAATACATCTCTGGGTTATTTGTGGGGCCCAGGAATTCATTCATTTCCCCAAAAAAATATGATCCGGCCCCCCACAAGGTCTGAGGGACGGTGAACCGGCCCATGGCTGAAAAAGGTTGCTGACTCCTGGTTTAATTGGAATCTCCTCTTTCTTGTAACTTGAAGCCATTGGTTGGGTCCCTACCCTCCGGAGCAGGAGAAAACAAGCTGGCTCCGTCTTCCATGTGACAACCCTTTAGATTTTGATAGATGGCTGTTGTATCTCCCATGTAACTGACAACAAAGACAGTGTCATTGCTTTAGCAACTCTAGGAAATAGGTACAGTGGTATCTCCGGTTGTGGACAGGATCTGTTCTGGTGCTCCAGTCGGATCCCAAGGTTTCCGCAACTGGAGGGACTGCTTCTGTGCATGGGCACGGCGTGGTAAAGCGCTTCTGTGCATGCGCACACGGCGAAACCCCCCAAAATACTTCCAGGTTTCCCACATTCACATCCTGAAGGATATGCAACCGGAGGTGTGCATATCCAGAGGTACCACTGTAGCTGCAACTCATTGGGGAGTCCCAAGAACAATGGGAGGCAAGGCTTAGTTGAGACATCATGGGAAAGCCTAACTGTGGTGTGGCACGGTGCTTGAACTGAGATAACTATGTGGTCTTGGGGTATTTTTGTCTGTCAAATGGTTCAGTTTTCTTCCCCCCCCCCTCCCGGTTTCTTCTTGAGCACAGCATCTTTCCGTCAGCTGACCAGGAAAACACTACCACACTTATCCCCGCCACTCACAACACGGGTGGCTCCCTGCCGGACCTGACAAACATCCACTTCCCCTCTCCTCTCCCGACGCCGCTGGACCCAGAAGAATCCCCTTTCCCGTCCCTCAGCAGTTCCAACAGCACTGGGAACCTTGCGGCCAACTTGACGCATATGGGCATCAGCACAGCCAATCAGGGTAAGGGGTGTTGCGGCTGCAGCTGCCCAGAATGACAGTGTGACTTCACTTCCTGTCTTGCAATGTCACTTCCTGTCTAAGCTTGCTGTTCACTGTTGCAAACCTCCTTTGTCTAGTTTGTTGTTCTGGGTGGAGGGAGATCTGAAAACCAAACCCTGTCTTTGTGAAGTAATTCCATTTTACAGATAGCCAAGCGGATCAGGCAATGGGGAGTGGCAGTTAGCAGGCGGAGGCCCACAGAATCATAGAGTTGGAAGGGACCTAGGGGGTCATCTAGTCCAACCCCCTTGGACAATATTGGGCAGAGCCTTCTTCCTCTGAGGGTAGCAGAGCATCGGATACCTCCAAAATACAGTGGTTTAATTTTCTAAGACAACTTTCAGCCCCCTTTTTGGCTGTGCCTCTTATACCCATTTTGCAAATCGCTGTTTAAAAGTTCAGTTTCTTTCTCCTTGTCCCCTCGTCACGGCAAACCTACAAAACCCAAACTTTTGGGTTAGAGGGAAGAGAGCCCCTGAGCTCCTTAGAAAGATGGTGATTATGATGATTTGTTTCTTACATTTATATACCACCCTTAATCCAAAGATCCCAGGGAGGTTCACAACAGAAAAATAACAAAACAAGAATACAGATCATGCACATGTGGTCGAAACCAAGAATCAAAAAGAAAAAGAAGAACAGGAGAGAAGCAGTGAGGGAAGGGGGAGAAGACTGGCAAAGCCCACATGGCGTGCATATCATGCAAACAGCTCTGAGGAGGGGGCCCAAATCTCTTGGCAAAAGTAGCTTTTTCATACTTCAAGATAGGAAAGGCCCTTCAACCAGTCAGCTATTGGAGGAGTTGGCTAGTCCTTCCAAAACCACCACCACTAATAATAATAATAATACCCTGCCCATCCAGCTGGGTCTCCCCAGCCAGTCTGGGCGGCTCCCAATAGAGGACTAAAAACTAAATAAAACTTCAAACGTTAAAAACTTCCCTAAACAGGACTGCCTTCAGGTGTCTTCTAAAAGTCAGATAGTTCTTTATTTCCTTGACATCTGGTGGGAGGACATTCCACAGGGCGGGCGCCACTTCCGAGAAGGCCCTCTGACTGGTTCCCTGTAGCTTTGCTTCTCGCAGGGAGGGAACCGCCAGAAGGTCCTCGGAGATGGACCTCAGTGTCCGGGCAGAACAAAGGGGGTGGAGACGCTCCTTCAGGTATACTGGGCTGAGGCCGTTTAGGGCTTTAAAGGTCAGTACCAACACTTTGAATTGTGCTTGGAAACATACTGGGAGCCACTAATGCATGCAGGTTCAAGGACGTTAGGATATAACATAGTTACAGATAGGTAGCCGTGTTGGTCTGCTATAGTCAAAACAAAAAAACATTTTTCCTTCCAGTAGCACCTTAAAGACCAACTAAGTTAGTTCTTGGTATGAGCTTTCGTGTGCATGCACACTTCTTCAGATACCTTCTTCAGTTATCTGAAGAAGTGTGCATGCACACGAAAGCTCATACCAAGAACTAACTTAGTTGGTCTTTAAGGTGCTACTGGAAGGAAAAAAATTTTTTTGTTTAGGATATAACATAGGATGGATACCCTGTAGATCATCTCAGAATGCATAGGATGCCCTGTCTACACCTGGCACGTTCACCCTGCAGCAGGATGGAAATGAAGCTGCAGCCTCCGATGTAACCTGACTTAGCCCCTCTCCCGCTGCCCAGGGGGTCATCTTGTTTGGGAGTTGAGTTTATTAGGTTGCCAGGACAGCTGAGCATGGTAATAGTTCTCAGGGAGATCGTAGAGTTGTTGCTGGTCATTGCAGACCAGGCCTGGGGGAACCTGCTGCCCTCTAGAAGTCGTTGGACTCAGTTCCAGTTGACGTGGACGGTAGCCAAGAGTGATGGGAGTTTCAGTCTTAGAATATCTGTCACTGTAGGCAATTCTGAAGAAGCTGCCTTATGCAGAGCCCATAGAATCGTAGAATGTTAGGAGCTGGAAGGGACCCCCAAGCGCCATGCAGCCCAACTTCCTGCAATGCAGAAATCGCAGCTGAAGAACCCCTGACGGAGGGCCAGCCAAACCTCCAATAACAGAGAGTCCACCGCCTTCCGAGGGAGTCCAGATTGTGTATTTTGAAGCGTGTTCATTTAGTTTACAGTTCCATTCCTCCTTTGTGGGTATAGTTTGTGATTTCCACCTAGCAGCAATCACTATTCTAGCAGCTGTACTTGCATATAGAAAAATTCTCCCCCCCCCCCACCCCGTGGTATCTCTTCATCTATCAGTCCAAGGAGATATGTGTCTGGTTTCTTTGTTATTGATATTTTCAACATCTTCTTTAGTTCTTCATGTACTACTATCCAAAATTTCTTAATTTCCTCACACCTCCACCACATATGAAATCCAACCTATGTTGGAGATGTGGTGGAGAAATAAGCGGGTTCAGGGTTAGCCTTGCCAGAACTACCCTTTGGCATGGGAACGAGTGACGGGAAGAGCCCGTGTGCTGACGTTTCCCTCCGTTTGCCACAGGGATGACGACGACGCAGGCCTCTTCCCAGCAGCACCGACAGCCACCCACCGGCCCCCTTTCGCTGAACGCAGACTCCAGGAGAAACCAGCCCCAGCAGGTCTCCCCCACGCTCTCGCCTCTGTCGCCAATCACTCAGGTACGCAAGGGATGCGAGGGGGGGTCGCTTTTACTGGGAGCATGCTGTGGGGTAGGCGGACGAGGCTTGGGTCTGGGGTTTCCATGATCCAGTGCTAGTTTTGACGGAAACGCTGGCGCTGAAGAGGGGTGGCAGAAAAGATCTGATGTTGTTCTGCGTTACTGGTGCCAGCAAACTTTGTGGCAGAGTGGGGATTTGAACCCTGGTCTCTCTGGTCCCAGTCCAACACTCCAACCAGTGCACCACTACTGGCTGTCTCATATCCCAGCTCTTGATATTCTAGCCTTAGAATCATTGAATTATAGAATGGGAAGAAACCCGAGAATCATCTAGACCAACCCTCTGCAATGCAGGAATCTTTTGCCCAACGTGGGATTCCAGCCCATGACCCTGAGATTAAGATTCTCAAAGTTTATTAAGAGACCTCTGGGCACTTTGGAACATTTTAAACATATAAGCACACATACGTTTGAGCATCACTTATTTCTGCCAGATGCTGGCTGTTTCCACAGACCACTGGTAGGGACCCCTGCTCTCGGACTGGGTCATCTGAAGGAGAGCGCCCTGGCCTCCCTGCCTGCCCTGTGACCCAGGGGAGGCTGTTCCTCACTGCCCTCTCCTGCCCTGTCCCCCTCCCCAGGCCGTGGCAATGGACGCCCTCTCCCTGGAGCAGCAGCTCCCGCCCTACCCCTTCTTTACCCAGACGAGCGCCCAGCAGCAGCAGCAGCAGCAGACCCAGGTCGCCAGCGCTCTCCCGCCCAATGCCTCCCTGATGCAGACGTCCGGCCTGCAGCGAGGGGTGCAGCTGCCCCCGCTCTCCGTCACCGTCCCTTCCACAATCCCACAGTCTCCGCCGGGAAGCCAGACCCAGACCTCCATGGGGATAGACATCAGTTCGGTAAGCTGGACTGGGGAACGGCTGGGCGGGCAAGGTAGGGAGCCCTGGGGGGTGTGGGTCTAGGTCTGGGCGGGTGTGCACGCGGAGGACTTGCAAGATCTCCTGGGTCATGCAGGAACAGGGCAGCGAGAAGTTGGTGCACAACCACCTTTGCAGAAGTGTTGGTCTGCCATCTACATCGCAGGTGTTTGACTGCTTCTCTGTAGACAAAGCAGATGGCTTCCAAACCCAGTTTGGCAGTCACTGCTCCTGCTCCCGGTCGCCTCTGGGAAATGAGTCGCTACAGAGATTTCTCCAAAGGGTGCATGTTAGGAGAAAGGACTGCAATTTCAAGGGGCCTGTGTTGGGCGTTCCTAAGCAGGCTTTTAGGTAACAGCTTCAAGGCAGAGGACAGGCCTGCCTCCCAAGTCCGGCCGTGCGCTCTGTCGTTCTGCTCAGGGTGACTTTTGGGCAGCCCTTGAGAGCTGCCAGCACCCGTATATTTCCTTGTCTTGGCAAAAGGAAATGGGCATGCTGGCTTCTCGGGACATCAGCCTGAGTGGATTATCAGTATGTACAGGAAACCGTCATGCCCTCTACCCCAGGCTTTTGGCTTGATCAAAGGCAGCTTCTCCTGGGGAGCCTCCCACCCCAACCTCTGCCAGCACCGGGCCCTCTCACTGATCTGGCATCCTACAGTTGTGCTAGCTGGGAGGGTGGGGTGGTTTGGGGAGTCGCTGCGCAGTGAATGACAAAGGCTGGGTTTAGTTCCTGGCTTTGAGCCTCAGGGTCCTCAGTGGATGGAGGTGTCTCACCTGCCTCACCTGAGCTTCCCACTGACCATAGAGGATGCAGGAGCAGCTTTGCTAAGGCTTGAGCTTGCAGCCTTCCCCTTCTGCCCCTTTCTGTCTTCCCCAAACTCCCCTTCACGCGTTGGGAGTGGTTGGCGGAAGCGTTCTCTCTTTTTAGTGTTACGAAGCAGAGCTTGTGTATGTGTGGCTTTTCTTTCTTCTTTAAAGGCAGGGGGCCAGAAAATTCTGCAGCCTTTCTAAACGATGCCAACTTCTTGACACCCTGCTTCTGAATTGGCTAGGGGTCCTCCCTAGCCCTGACCCTCAGGCCTGGGGTTCTAATTCACAGGACGAGAGAGTTGCTCGGATCCTGCTTGCAGGTTTCGCTTGGGGACATCTGGTTGGCCACTGTGAGAACAGGACGCTGGACTAGATGGGTGACTGGCCTGATCTGGCAGGCTCTTCTTAGGTTCACACACTGTTCCAAGCAACCCTTTGCACCAACGAGGTCTGTGTGTTTAACGTTTGACACTGAGGTTCCCAGGAAGTCCGAAATCGCACACACACCCTGTCCTTTTTCTCCTGGGATTTCAGTGCATGCATCCACACCCAGCAACGTCGTCGTTATTATTACTATTACTATTATTATTACATCCCCTGGACAAGTCGGGGGGGCGGGGCGGGGGAGAAGCACCTTGCTGCAAGACAGGAGTGGAGAGTTCACTGAGCACAGATCTCCCCAATTCTAGATGCAGGTGTGAGAAAGCGAAAGAAGGGGCTGTGTTCTCCGGAGTGGGCTGAGCCAGGTGCAAAAGCAGTGTGCCAGCCTTAAGCGGGATCCGTGGAGGAGAGGACTTACTGATGGCTACTAGCCATGCTGGCAGAGTTCCCCCTCCACAGTCGGAGGCAGCCAAGCTGCTGAATCCATGTTGCTGGAAACCGCAGGAGGGGAGACCTGGTTCTCAGACCTTGTTTGAGGATCAGGCCAATGGCCTGATTCAACAGGCTGCTCTTAGATGCTCAGTAGATGGGGGGTGGCGGTGAAATTAAGCCCTGCATAGATAAATGTATGCATATTTATTTCAATGTAAATGCATAGAACTACCTGTGGCTGGGAGAAACTACAGGAGGGGAAGGTGGTCTTGTGCTCAGGTCCGGCTTGCGGGATCAGGACAAAGAGGGCCCACTTAGCCCAGCTAAGCCCAGATGCCCCCATGGGAAACCAGCAAGCATGACCTGAGCAGAATGGCAACTCTCCCCACCCCACCTCACCCGACACGGTGGCTTCTGGTCGGCCCCTGTGAGGACAGGAGGCAAGGCTAGATCAGCTTTTGGCCTGACCAGCGGCAGCGCTCTTCTTACGTCCATGCGGGTCCTTTCCCTCCAGGAGTTTTGGGGGAAGCCTGACTAGGAAAGGGATGTTTAAAAAACCATCTGTGTCTCCTCACTGCCTTTCCTGTCATTCTAAGGAGCAGAGGCATTTGGAATATAGCGTATGGTTCCTGGCTGCACCTTGCTCTCCAGGAAGCCGGGAGGAAGTCCAGAAATGATTGTACCCCCCACTTTTTTCTGTCCATGATCTCTTGGGGCATTGTTTAACCGGTACTAGCTGACTCCCTGGGTGTTCATACAAGGGCTTTTCTTCCCTCCCATCTCTCTTCTATCTTTCTCTCCACGAAAGAACCCTGTGATTTCATCTGCCTTCTCTCCTTCCCCCCTACCCTATTCTCTTTCTCTAACTCTATGTCCTTCTGTAGGGTTCACTCCAGCAGTACCGCAACAATGCTGGCTCCCCGGCCAACCAGTCTCCCACCTCTCCTGTCTCCAATCAAGCTTTCTCTCCTGGCAGCTCCCCTCAAGTAAGGGACTGACTGCATCTCTGTTTGTGTGTGCGTTCTCTCTCTCTCTCTCTCTCTCTCTCTCTCTCTCTCTCTCTCTCTCTCTCCAGGCCTTTCGCTTCCATGCTTCTCAGTGGGTCCGTCTTATTTTCTCTCTCTTCCCACTCCCTCTTAATGTCACATTGTCCAATTTTTAAATATATATCTTTATTGGATTTCTATACCACCCTTCGTCTGAGGATCCCTGGGCGGTTTATGATAAAAAACGCAAATACACATAGTAACAGACAAAAACAATACCCCCATCACTTCCAGCTATGTCTAGATGAGTGCTTTAAATAAGGCGTAAAAATAGGGTTTGCCCTGGAACTATACAGTGCTGGTAGATTCATACTGCTTCAGCTATCACATAGGTTTTTCTAAATGTGCAGACTGTTTTGATAATCCAAGAGGTTTTTCGCCTTAAAGCATACACATGGGTTTGAAATGACATGAGTTGAAGGTGGCAACTTTCTGCTGTTAAGTTGTAAACAAAACACTTCAGAGTACAAGGTGCAGCTTCTGGTTTTCTTCAGTATTGTCCAGCACTGTTTTCTGCACTAAGTACGAATCTTACTCAGCTTCTCAGTGTTCACTGGAAGCGATATTGTATAATAACTATTAATATTATTAGTGCCACGAATTTCCTGCGCTTTGTCCTACATTAAACACACAGAGACCTACTTTTGAGTAGACATGTATACAGATGTTTTGGACTAAAACTCCCAGCTGCCCCGTGATGGCTGGGCTGGAGAGTGCAGGTTCTTTAAAAGACCCCCCCCCCAAATAAGCATGTTTGCTAGGTTTAAAACAGGCCAAGTAACAAAAAGAGGGGAAAGAATCTCCAGCCCACAGAGGTCTTAATCCATCACACACAGTCCGAGTTCCAAAAGTGAGTTTCAGAAATCCATAGGAGGAAGAGGGCTAGTTAAAAAATGTATTGAAAGACCAAAAGAAGAATCAAATTGTGGGACTTAAGTGTGCGTATAAATCATCATCATCAAACCTTTATTGCATTAGCATACAGCCATAGCAGGATAAGACAAAAATGCTAGAGAGAAGCAACCTAACAAGATTCAAACGATATTACTGGCATTGTGACATTTAAATTACCCTAAAACAATAATGTAAAAATTTAGTTGCCAGCGCCAGGAATCTAAAATGCAGATGTATATAAAACATATAATGGCCCCAAAATAGGCTTGGCACATTAGGTTAAAAAGGTAATACAAAGAATTAAAACTGGTCCAGGTCTGGGACACACTACCCAGTCAGTGTAGCCCTGAGTTTCAAAGCCTGCACTATAAAGATTGCCACCCCACGTGAAATTTGGGGATTTGCGTCCACAAGAAGCGATTTCAAACAGTCTTCCTTAGATGTGATGGTGGGCGGGATCAAGAGGAGGAGCTTAGTTCTTATTAGCTCATAAATAGGGCAGTAGAAAAAGAAATGTATGAAGTCCTCTACTTCATTCATTGTGCATGGACATAGACGCTAAGTAATGGGGGTCTTAAAGTAAATCCCCTGCAAGAAGGCCGTGGGTATAGAAGTGTGCGTATAAAGACTTTGTTGTCCCACTGGTACCTTGGAAGATAAAACAGACCCAAATGGCAAATAGTGGGTTTGGAGGCCTGCTAACACTCCCGGAACAAGTCGGCTAAGTCAGCGCACAGCAAAGACCCGCCCTAGGCATCATCTTAATTGCCCACACAGCTGACGGCAGCTGGAGCACATGAAACCTTTTAGTACTTTCATATTCAGGGAAAGCAAAGCACCGCTCGTTCCCAGCTCTCATCCCACAACGTGGGAGCAGTTAAAACAATCAGCAGCAGTTAGAAAGGGTTTTAAAAGGGTGAAGCAGCGCAGAGCGGGAGACCTCAGGCAGTCTTGGGTGCTGCTGCTTCTTGGTGGGAAAATCAGGGGTGGCCAACCTTTCACGCCCTCCATTGTAGAGTTGGAAGGGACCCTGAGGGTCTTCTAGTGCAACCCCCACAATGCAGGAATCGCAACCAAAGCATCCGTGATAGAGGGGTCATCCAACCTCTGCATAAAACCTCCAAGGAAGGAGAACAAGAAGAACCGTCAAGCAGCTCTCACTGTCAAAGTTCTTCCTGATGTTGAGTCCGAACCTCCTTTCTTGTAACTTGAAGCCATCAGTGCAACTTCTGCGTGGAGAAAATCAGGGAAGGCCAAGCTCCCGCCCTCCAGAAGTTCCTGGACTACAGTTCCCATCATCCCCTATAGGCAACAGCAAGGGGAGGTGGGAGTTGAGGTCCAGCAGCGCCTTGGAGGGCCACCGCCTTTCCTCCATCCCTACGTTAAATTTTATGTACGGGTCTGACCACTTGATTCGATAGCCTTGTAAATAAACCGGGGTCGTGTCCAAGCAAGTTTTCCTCTGAGCCCGACCTACGGAAATCGGTATACCCAAGCGAGTCATGCCCATTTGATTTCCCCAGGTCTGCTCTGAGGACGACTGAACGCTGGCTACAGCCCTTGGTTGTTACAGAGGGGAGGAGTAGACTGAGCACCGACACGTAGCCACCTTAGCTATGTGGGGCCTCCCTGCTCAGGCACACTCTACCTCTGAATGCCGCCTGCTGCTGGTGTGGTGGAGAGAGCACCAGCAGCTGTCGGCCGTCATAGCAAAACGGAACCCTTGTTCGCTGCCACCAAACACCAGGTGGTGGCGACAGGGGGCTGCTGCCATTTCCTTCCTGCCAGGTTTAGGGAGCATCTGCGGAAAGGAGGGTGCCAGGCCATGTGGCCTCGTCCCCCTCTCTCCGCCTTCCTCGATTCAGAAGGCCGAGAAAACTTGGAGCACAGTTTGCAGGGGTCAGGTTCATGCAGGAAGAACAAAGCTGTGAGCCAGCCTTATGAGGAAAGGTTCCAGTGTGTGCATTTGTCTTTTTTTTCAGTTTAGAGAAAAGACGAGCAACAGGCGATGGGATAGAAGCCTATACAAAACTAGAAAGTGGGCGGAGAAAACATTTTTCTCCCTCACACAAGGTGCTGGACCTCATGGGCATTCAGGAGAACTCCTGGCCTTCCTTGCTGCAGCGCTCAGCCATTCAGTTAACGAAAGCTAGCAAGCCCCTCTCCCTCTTCCGTTCTGCAGAGAGAGCCTTTGGCTTCCGCAGCCAGTGGAAGAGGCCAGGTCTTGGATCCCAAAGTGCTGAAGCGATGAAAAAAAGCCCTTCCCATTTAATCACGTCTCCTCCACCCCCCACCTCCCCGGTCTCTGCTGGCAAAGTTATTAAAAACAGTGCAGTTAAGGATCCTCAAGGGGAGCAATTTTTTTATTAAAAAAATGCATCTGTATCACTTTGCACTGCTGCACAGTTGTAAAATGAGAGTGGTTTCTCATAGACCCGCTGGTGGGGAGGAGGTGGTCGGATTATAATAGCCCAGCAGAGAAAGGTTAGGGCAGAGGGATTCCTGAATTTAGGTCGATAGTGGGGAAGGAGGCTCGCTCACTGCTGCCCATCTCGGCTGTTTTTTAAACACAGGAGCAGGCTTGCAGAATCAACTTGGTTGGATTTTGGGGGGGCAAAAAAACCTCTTTATGTCTTTCCTACTTTATAAGAGACCTTGTGAGACCGGGATTCTAGAAGGCAGGGTAAAAGGAACTCGAAAGATTTGCTTTGCTTTGTCTTCTTCATTTTGAAGCAGTTGGGGGAATTGTAGCATTTGGGAGCTTCTCCATCAGGCTTTGCCAAGCTGATCTAATCTGTGCATGACTAGCGTTGGATGGAAATAGTAATAACAGCCGTAGGAGTAGGAGTACAAATAAAAATATTATTGGGCCACAACCAAGCGAATCTCATCAGCGTCTGATGAGTGTTGGATACAACGAGTCATAAGCGCAGTGGTAGTAGGAATAAAAATCTTTTTGTCGTTCCAAGCAAACTTCCTAACCAAAGGAGGAGGGGGGCATCTTAGTTGCTGCTGTTTTGGGTAGCACAGCCCCTTATCCTCCCCATTGGTCCACTGGCATGCGGTCATGTTGGTCGGGACAGTTTGCAAACTATCTCATCCATCAGAGCCTTTCTACCCCTCTCCCACCCTCTGGGGCAGACATGCTTCTTCAAACCATGCGCGACCCATTCACTTTTGTCCCCTCTCCCCCTTTCCGGCCTGTGTGTTTCTGGCATGGTGGTGACAGCGGCATAGGCCTCACCTAAGGTGAAAACCAGGTTACTGTGCCCCCCCCAAGTCCCATCTCCTCCTCTAGAGCTCTGCTCTGCTCTTGAATTCATCATTCTGGGACTGATTGGTAGTTAGCCAGTGGGGTTGGGATTTCACCATGCAGCCTTCAATTCAGCATCCTCAAGGGCGGTCTTGGCAGACTGTCTGCTGCCCCCACTCTGGATTTCAGCAAAGGGCTCTTCTCTGCACTGATTCACCTCCTCCTCCTTCTTGCAGCAAACATCTATCCTGGGGAGCGTCTTCGGGGATTCCTGTTACGACCAGCAGATGACGGCCAGGCAGGCAAACGCTTTATCTCATCAGGTGAGAGCGCTTTCTGTGACTCCCAAGCACCCCTTGACTGGAGGTTCAAATGGGATTGGTGGTTTCGACTCTTCACCACCCAGAGAAGTTTGGTTCATCGGGCGGCCAGATAAAATATTTGTTAAATTTGTATGCCGCCCTTCGTCCGTAGATCTGGGGGTGGTTCGCAGCGTCAAAATGCTAAATCACAATTTTAGCCATGGTTGCAAAGTGGAACGTAGAATCATAGGATTGTAGACTTGGAGGAAGGGTCCCCACGGGTCATCTAGCTCAGCCCATGGTTCAGAGCAGTATGCCCTTGGGATGATGATGATGATGATGTATAACTTGTACCCCCACCCATCTGACTGGTGGGTTATGAACCCAGCCGGCTTTTCAGCCCAGCCCAGCAAGGCTCTTTTATTAAGTTCTTACCTCCAGGATTCCTTCCTCCAGCTTGAGCAGTTCAACATGATTGAGAATGCCATCAGCTCCAACAGCCTCTACAGCCCCTGCTCCACCCTCAATTACTCCCAGGCGGCCATGATGGGCCTCACCGGAAGCCACGGGAGCCTCCAGGACGCCCAGCAGCTCAGCTACGCCAGCCACGGGAACATCCCAAACATCATCCTCACAGGTGGGTCCGTGGTTTGGCGCCTGGGGGGTGGGACTGGCTGCGCATCGCCACCCTTTGGACCTTTGCAGCTGCTGAATTTCTGAACAGCAGCAGCTGGTAGGGCAGAAGGCAAGGGAGCCCAACAGCAGGTGGCACTGCGGCCGGCGAGAGACAGAGCCAACAAATTATAGTTTTCTCCTCCTCCCTGCTGATTTCCTCCTACAAGGAGCAATCGATCAACCAGTCTTTATGGCAGTCAAAGACCAGCTGGCGAAAAGAACGATAAAAACAGGTATAACTGCTTCAGCACCAAGGGGCAGAAGAAGTAGGCAGAGTTGAGAATTTCATGTGTGCTTATTTGCACTGAAAGCAACACTCAGTCAGCAAAAGTATGTGAGACAGAGTTTAAAACTGGTATTTGTTCACTGACCATCATTGTCACCATGGCCTGGCCTGGCCTTGTTGCCATAAAACAGAATTTTATGACAGGCCTGGTGACCTCCAAGTCTTGGATTTTACAAGGGGAGACAGTGAGAATCAGGAGGAGGAGGCTGGCTGGCAGGGCCACCCTCCAGACTGGTTGCAGGTCAGAAGGCGGGCAGACAGAGGCTGGTGGGGCAGTGCCCATTATGCCCTCGCAGAGCAGACTCCATTGTTTCTGGGCCAGACAGACCACAGGTCAGCAAACTTTTCCAGCATTCCACTGTCCCTCAGAACTTGTGGGGGGGCCGGACTATTTTTTTTTTAATGAATTCCTATGCCCCACAAAAAACCCAGAGATGCATTTTAAATAAAAGCACACATTCTACTCATGTAAAAACACCAAGCAGGCCCCACAAATAACCCAGAGATGCATTTTAAATAAAAGGACACATTCTTCTCATGTAAAAACACGCTGATTCCCGGACTGTCCGCGGGCCGGATTGAGAAGGCGATTGGGCTGCATCTGGCCCCTGGGCTTTAGGTTGCCTACCCATGGTGTAAACAGTACTGAGCTACATGGACTCAAGGGTCGGACTCAGCACAAGGCGAATTCCTGCATTTTCCTTGTTCGGAAAACCATGAGGACTAGAACATAGTTTTTCTAGGAAGAGCTGCAGCTTAGCTCCAGGGCTTCACATGCAGATTTCCCCAGGTGCAATCCCCTGCAGCATCTTTGGGTCGGGCTGGGAGTGTCCCCCACCCTGGGTCTGACTGTCTGAACAGCTTCGTGTGTTGCCAAAGTCTGAAGTTAGCTCCTGGGTTGCCCCAAGGAGTGGGTCAGGTGGAAGAGGAACGGAGGCTGATCCTAACCAAAGGTCTGTCTGTCTTTCTCTCTTTCTCTCTCTCCCTCCACCCTGCCACTCCCAGTGACCGGGGAGTCCCCTCCCAGCCTGTCGAAGGACCTGACCAGCTCTCTGGCCGGCGTGGGGGATGTCAGCTTCGACTCTGATTCCCAGTTCCCCCTGGACGAACTCAAAATCGACCCCCTGACCTTGGACGGGCTGCACATGCTCAACGACCCCGACATGGTCCTCGCTGACCCCGCCACAGAGGACACTTTCCGGATGGACCGGCTGTAGGGGAGAGGGGAAGAGGGGGCGCGTCGCCGAGAGTGAGAGAGCGCATGCCAAATCGCAAATAAAAGGTGTACCAAGTCTCGGCGCCCGCAGAGGCAGGGAGCGGCCCACCTCGGGTCCGTCGCACCTGAGAGCCGGGCTCGTTCCATCCTCACAGAGCAGCTGCCCACCCCCCGTCTCCCCCCCTCCCGCCCTCCAGAGGCCACTGGTTTGGGAGAGGACCTCTTTATCCACAAGCCCCCCTTGCGCCCTTTCCGTTCCTCTCGCCCTCTGCTTGCCACCAAAGTTCGGTCCTTGTTCTCCTTTGCACTAAATGGTTTCTCCGTGTTTGTCTTTGGGAAGGCGGGGAGCGGGGCGGCAGTAGAGGAGGCTGCTCCCCCCTCTTCCTCACTCCCCCCCACCCCGGTGGCTGGGCAAAGCGCTCTGAAAAGGTAAATAGATAGTTCTTATTTCCTCCCCACCTCTGTCGAAACTACCGAGTCTCCGGTTTTGGTTACAGAAACAGCCACTTCTGCATGAAGCCAGGAGCTTGGGGTGGGTTGCTGGGGGTTGCGCGACAGACACGTGACGCCCCACCACCCCTGAGTTCGAAAGCTACGTTGTGGATATTGCTGCTTTCCTTCTGGGAAATGGGGTGGGTGGGGTTTCAATGCAGGAGGTGGTGGGGAGAGTCCGGTGAGCCCTCCAGAATAATTTCCTGAGGCAGATGCTTGGCTTTGAAGGATGGGGAGGGGTGTAAACGGTTAGTGATCTCCTCCCCCCCCCTTTTCGCTAGCCTTGACTCTCATCCAAAACTCTATTGCTGCCTGTTCCCCTGTTTGCCTTCTTGCTCAACAGTTGCAGAAACATCTCTTTTGGGGAGGGGGGGCAACACCGTCCAGGGATTTAGTTGCACGAGCCGCCTAACTCCTCTTTCCGATTCAAAGGACTTTTTTGCAGGGGGTGGGGGACAGGTAGAGGAAGAGGAGGGGCAATTTTATTTATGTCGCATACTTCCGATACCTAAAGGAAGGAGCTGCAGTTTCCTCTGGGTTGAACGCTTGCGGGATTATTGCTGTCCAGCGTGCAAGTCTCTCTCCCCTCCCCTTTTTGCATGGCAAAGGCAGTTCCCGCCCTGTATTAAAGGAAAATATCTCATGTGCATGATTTGTTATTTTTTAGCAGGGAATAGCGAGGAAAATCCGGTCAGCCTTGGAGGGGCGCCGAGCCAGACTGAGCCCCCAAATGGTTGCTGAGGGTGGCAGAATCAGAGGGGTTCAGTGGGGAATCGTTTAAGGGGACCCCAAGACGTACACACACGTCTCCTGCTTGCAAAGTGGACAGAGATGTTCTCTCCTTTGACGTCTCGAGCGGGAGGCGCTCTTTGGCGTGGGGCAGTTTTTTGGACTGACTCCGTTTGTCAGTTTCCGTTGGCAGAATCTGGTGCCAAGTGCCCCTGGGGTGTTGGTGGGTCCCTGAAACACATGTCTGAGACTCAGAAATCCTCTCGCAGGCTTGTTTGTGAGTCTGAATGTTTCAGGCAGGGTCTCCCTGCTCCCCACCCCCCAAACACTTTTCTTTTACAGCATCCCATTCTCCAGGTCAGGTCCCTGGTTTTCTGTGCTGCTTGGGAGGAAGTGAACCTCCCATTTGCCGAAAATGCTAAACTGGTAGCCTCCTGTGGCTCCCTTGGCCTGGCTGGGCGATCTCTTTAAGTCCTCTGGGCCTTCCTGGCTGGCGCAGCAGAGCTCACCTCCCTGCCGTCCCCTCTTCTGCTCTGAGTTGGCCAGGCAGTGTTCAACTTGAGTCCCTGCCTTGTTGTCCCTCAGGTTCTGGGTTTGAGTCCTGCCATAGCCCTCCCCGAATGCGCTCTCCCCGGCGAGTTACAGCTGGGCCTCTGGGCCACTAGGAAGTCCCGTTCCAAGTACATGTCTGCTTACACTCCGCCTGTGCCATCCTTCGTTTTACGACTTTTGCACTAAACCTGTGCTGTCTCCTAGGCGTTCTGTGTGGGCGCTTCGATGCAGTGCTTCTCCCCCAACCCTTTCGACTCCCCAGAAGTGGCCTCTCCCATTGTTATATAACCCGTGTCAGTATTTTAGCCTCTAGTACTCGCCATGGTCTGCCCATTTCAAGCCTGCTCTGGGTCCCTCTCCTACACGAGGAGGAATCCCGTCTGCTAAACAAAAAACAAAAAAACAGGAGGTGGTAACTCTCCTTCTCCGGACGGTGAATGCAGGGATCTCGTCCTTTGGCCTCCAGCGATCCTGTCAGAATTCATTGGTCCGACTCTCTGGGATGCCCTTCCCTCAGATCTCAACATGTGCACAGTCCTCTTCAGTCTTTGGCCTGCCGTTTGGGGATGTGGAATTGGAAGACGCATTGCCTGGTTTGGTAAACACACGCAGCTCTCGAACCGGACAGTTTTATAGGGAGATGTAAAAATCTCTCCTCCTCCCCTTTTCTAAATTACACATGTACATAGGAGAGCCTGCGTGCGGATCAACTGTAAGTAGTTTTACAAAAATGGCCTTAATATATATCTCTATATATATCTATATATCTGTATACACACGTGAAACACAAACACAAAAAAAACCTTTCTGGATTTGTTTGAGGGTCACTGCGCGTTAGGGACCATTTGCTTTGGAGGGGCACTGTTTAAATTTCTGGTTTGTGCTTCATTTGTTGCTGTTGCTGGAAACGATGGTTAAAGATGGCAGGATCGTAGCGCGCAGGATATTTCGATGCGCTCGATATCTCTCTTCTTCCCAGCAGGGGGCAGCGTCATTCTTAATTTATCATGTTGAGTATCCAAGCGATGACTTTCGCACAACGGCAAACTACTTCCTCCGTTAATGCACCTTATATTCTGCTTCTTTCTGTTTTTTTCATCATGGGGGGGATTTCTATCCTCACCCCCACCCTCAATTCTGTGTTTAAGGCCAGGCCACCAGAGGTTTTGAGATACATGCTCTGTCTGCATCAGAAGCTGCTTAAAACTGCTTATTTTGAAGGGGGAGGAGCTGAAAGCTCCCCATATCCTTCCTTTTGGGGGATTCTATCCACCATGATTCTGTTCCAGGGGAGAGTGCTTTGTTGCTGTCGTTGAGCAGAGAGGAAGTCCTGCTTCGTTCAAAAGTGTTGTTCGTTGCTCAGTTCAGGTCAGGTTTAAAAGAGCTGCTCTCTTTCGGTTAGGTGCCTGGCTTGCGTCTGCATGGGCACAGTGGTGCGTTTGTCTTAAGCCGTTCTTTCTGTATTCTCCTTTCCTCCCCCCCCCTTTTACCTTCCCAACAACCCTGTGAGGTAGGCTAGGCCAAGAGATGGCAGCTGGCCCAGGGAGTGCCTGTGTTGAGTGGTCGTTTTATCCTGGGTGTCTGTGGGCCTGGTCCAGTATTGCTCTGTGTGTGTGTGTGTGCGCGCGCCAGCTAATAATACTGTGTAAATGAGACCAGTTTCACCCCTGCAGTGCGGCCTGAGCCCTTTCTCCTTACAATTTGGCAAGAAAAAGTTCCCAGTGAGGAAAGGAGCGCAGAAGTCGACGTCCCTCCAGTTTCCATCAGGCTCCGCTTGCTCCACAGCACCTCCACTGGAGCAGGCCAGGAGGGGTACTGCACCTTCTCATCCCAGTGGGAGTCCCAGGAGGGGTCCCCTTTCATTGCCGATTCTGGTCTGCCGCCTCAGGCGCTTGGGTGCACCCACAGAGGCCACTGGCTGTCAGGCAGTACAGGCTTCCATAGCTTAGTTGGTAAGAGCACGAGACTCTGAATCTCAGGGTTGTGGGTTCGAGACCCACGTTGGGCGAAAGGTTCCTGCATTGCAGGGGGATGGGCCAGATGATCCCTTGGGGTCCCTTCCAGCTCTGCAAGTGTGTGATTCCTAGCAGGAGCTTTGCTGCCAGCCCAAAATATTAGCAAGGCATGTTAGAGCCCTAGAGCTGATTTGGGGGGTATGGGGCGATTAGTCCAATTCTGTAGAGTTCGAGTATCTTTGTAATCAACAAGGCTCCGTTCTGGAAAAAACCCCACATCACATTCCTTAAAGCAGGATCTTTTCCTTTTAAAATCCCCACCCATTTGAAAATGGACGTTGGCCCCCCAAAGCCCCTCTTGGCATCAAGTGCCAAATGAATTAAATGATGATGATGACTGTCATCCTCATTGTCAGGGCCCTGTTCCATTTCCATCCTTGCAAGCTGTGTGGAGAAGCGTTCCTGAGCATATGCAGAGTTCCGCTGCCCCCTCCTCCTCTCCCCCTGTAACCCCCACGCCCCGATGGACCTGGTTTTCTAAGGGGGTGTGTGTGTGTCCCCACCTGCTCTTTGGGTGGGCTCTGGCGGCCAGCGGGTGTCGAGAGGCCAAGATGGGTATCAGAAGCGATTGGGAGGATGGCAGGCTGTCGGAAGAGAGGCCGGGTGCTGGTGTTTTAAATCCGTCAGCTTTCCGTCAGCTTCGAAATTGTCTTGCAAAAGCAGGGGGAGTATCTTGAGCCAGAGTGAATGACTATATATACATATATATTGGTGTGTGTGTGTGTGCGCGCATGTGTAAGCAAACTGCGATGGAAGTGTAAAAAAAGCAAGACTTAAAAGTGGCGCAGGGAGCGGGGTACAGATCCAGCAACTGGGTCAGGCCAAAGCAGGCCCAGCCCAGCCCCCTCTTCCCACAGCGGCCAACCAGACCCCCAGCAAGCAGGGGGCTAATTGTCCAGATGTCCTCAGATACAGGATGCTGGGCTCGGAGGTGGTCAGACCCAGCTATGCACAAATTGGGGGCGGGTAGGATAAGACATCCCCACCCCCATCCCTGCCAAAAAAGGCCAAATTCGGGGGCGGCCTCTGCCCATTGCATGGCCAGAGAAAACTGAATCTTGTTATCGCTGTGGCTTTTCTGCATGTTTGCAGGAGTCTTGCTGGGGGCTCCTTGGAAATCTATCTCTGACAGGCAGCAGCAAGAGACTGAGCTACTTCTTTCTCTCCCCCCCCCCCCCCGTTTTTCTGTGGTGGTCTCATTTCCATCCTTTTTTTCCTGCCTCCATCCTTTCAAGGCAGCCATCTCCCCCCACCCTTTTTTTTCTTAGGTAGAATTCCTCTCCGGAAGAGGACTACCTACATACTACACCCATGGCTTTTGAAAAAAGAAAGAAAGAAAGAAGGCACTTTGATTTTTATTTTTTTTTAATTAAAAAAATTCCCTTGTCACTGTGAAAACATCTGTGAAAGAGCAGTTGAATATCTGAGTATGCATTATTCTTTTTAGGGGGAAAAAATGGGGAACCCATACAAAAAGTTAAGTGTTTTTGTGTTGTAACTTTTCTTTTTTAATGAACCGGTTTAACCTTCCTTTTTTTTTTTCCAAAAGAAAACTTTTAGGCTTTGTGCGGAATTTTCATATTGCAATATGTGAATTGGGGGTGGGTGGGTGCGGAGGGTTTAAATAACCAACACACTACGTTTATGGAACTTCGGTTGATAATCTTTGTGCTTTTCGTTGTATTTATTATTATTTTTTTTTATTTTTTTAAAAAGGGGGGGAAACAACTTCCTTTCGGGGAGAGGGAGGAGGGCACAGTGCGTGTGTGTATATAAATATATATATATATATATATTTTAAAAAGTATATATAAATAAATGTGAGCTTGGCCAGTTTCTACTGTGTTTATAAAGGAAAGGCGTGGCTTTTTGGGAGGAGGGGAACGCAGGCTGGGGGGGGGGAGATGCTTTGAGGCGGCCGCAGCAGCAGCAGCAACAGCTTGGTATTTTCTGCCTTTGGGGTGTTGGGTTTTGGTTTTCATCCCCCTTTTACATAAGAACCGAAAGCAAAAAAAAATGTATAATAGCTGTTGGTATCTTAGCATGTGTATTGAAGCAAAGGCTGTCTTGGCTCAATGTCCCTGTTCTCCACCTGCAAATTGGACGATCTCACGCCAGTGGTTGAGCATCATTTTGCTTTTTGCCTGGTTCCCTTCTCTCCTCTCCTACTCCCCCCCCCCTCCACCCCAAAAAAGCCTTCTTGGTATATCGATAACAATGACAAAATTCCCAGCGTTAATCATTCTCCTCCCTGCACCCAGCCCCAATTTTCAGGTGTATCAAAAAACGATGAAAAGCTCACCTTTGGGACAGGGTTGGGTGGGAGATGGGCTCTGAGATGCCTTCTCTTTCCGCGCCCCCCCCCAAGACACAACTTATATATGTTTGGGAGGCTGGGGCAACCCAGTCAGATGGGTGGGGTTCAAATAATAAAATGATTATCACCATTATTATCAATTGCCGCCACATCCAAACGGTGTTCTGTTACTGTATGGCACGGCTGACCTGAGCTGGACGTGTCTTCTCCTGGCCCAGCCTTCGCCAACATGGTGCCCCCCAAAAAAATGCTGGGCGGGGTTTGGAGGCTGGGGCTGGGTGCGCAGTAGAAGCTTCTCTGAAAAAAAGCACCCAGCAGAGCTTTAAAACGTAACTGGGCAGATCAGCAGAGGCTTAATGCTCTCCCTGACCCCCCCCTTCCCAAAACTGAATGGGTCAAAATACTTCTCCCCATAACCCCTCCACCCCTTTGCAAGTGTGTGTGATTGGGGAGGGGGGATGTGAAGTTTGGCATGTCCCCCCACTTTAAAAATCCCACGAACAACAAGTAGGATTCATTTGAATTCAGTGCAAATAAACATGACTTGCTAAAATAAAAAGAGGGAGGGTTGTTTTAGGGTTTGCCTGTTTTTGCCAAATTGGGCGGGAGGATTAAGTGTTTTGTGGGGGGTCGGGGTGCTATTTTGGATGCACAACCCCCCCCCCAGGTCTGGTGATACCTGTCAGTTCTAGAATACAGTTCCGTTAGTTTCATAAGCCTTCATTTGCAGCTGATAGTTTTTAGAAAGACCACAGGGACTAGCTGCATCGGGGGTTTTTTGTTTAAAAGAGAAATAAATGGCGGTATCAGGAATCCCTACAAAAAGCCATTATCCTTGGAGTGGGGAGATCCACAACCTTCTTGATGACACGTTACCTGCGTTTCACTTCGGGAAACCCTAACCAAACCAGCACATAGAAATCAGCCCTTCGCAGAAGCCACTCTCTTGCATTGATTTGGAGAACACTTAGCTAAGGCACGGCTTGCAAATGCAGCCGCTTGTCGTGTGGCGCATCTCTTTGGCTGCCCTGCCATACGCAACAGAAACACCAGGATTAATTCTGCAAGCTTTTGCAGGTTGCGTCCGCTGACGGCCATACTCTGAGTAGTCCTATTGAAACAGACGGATGTGGCCAAACGGGTCTGGTGGATCTACTCAGAGCAGAACTTAATTGGGCTGCAACCCTAACATCACTTTCTTTTGGGGGGGGGATAAGACAATGCCTAGACGTTATTTCCCCCTTCGATCCTAAATAGTTCCTAACTCTATATGGGCATGAGCAGTCGCACATTAAACGTAATTATCCATATTATAATAACCATATTGCTAGAGACATCCAGAACATTAACGCAACTTAGCAAGTAAACAAAATGTGCTTAGTTCTAGCTGTTAGTCGGGTGGTAGCTTTTCAATACATGGCTTTCTTTTGGGGGCAGGGAGGAAATTAAATTTTTCTCTCCCCCCCCCCATTTCTTTTGGGGCACCTGAAAGTGTAAAAGAACACCAGGGAAAATGTGGGTTTTATCTGAATAAGGTAGATTCAGCTGTGTTTGGCAGCTTCCCTTACAGACAGGCAGCTAAAAAACAGCAACACAAAAATCATATTTTGGGGTGGGGTGGGGAGGTGGATTAAAAGGGTGGGAAGGGAACAGTCTTTTGTTTTCTGTATTTTTGGACTGTGTAACATCCTGTTCTTTATAGTTTTTTTTAAAAAACAAAAACAAAAACATGAGGACTAGTGGAATGACTTTACTGATATATGCAAATCCTACCATTGAGTTACAGGTTTTCTTGGGGGGTGGGAAGGGGGGGTACTTGGGGGCAGCAGCAGCAGCAGCACAGGAACTCCGGAGCATAGAAGCTTAATTTATTGTGGCTTTTTTCTTGGCAAAAAAAAAAAAAGGAACCCTGAAGGTGGCTTTGTAAGTGTGTGTGTGTTTTTTTCTTCTTTTTGCAAACTTAAGAACATGACAATGATGTGAAAAAGCGGCAAAACTCTGTGTACATTCTTTTTGATCTCTCTTTTTTTGGTTCGTTCGTTTCCTTTTTTTTCTTTCTTTTCTCTGTGAAGGCTTTTTTTGTCTTTGTAACTTTGCATTATTTGTAAATGAAATGTAATAAAGTTCAGCTGTTTTTCTCTCTGGCTGCTCAGCTCTGCTTTTCTGAATAATTGTTGTTAATTGCAAAGCTGCTTTGCAATGGGTTAAAAAGGGTCTTTTTTGCAAAATGCCTTCCTCTTCCCTAGCCAGACGGCAGTTTTGCTTTTTTTGGATCTCTCCTGGCTTTCAGAGAGCCTGCCCTGCGGGCAGTGTCATAAAACAAAACACAACCTTCTTGTCCTTAAGACAAAGTAATTTAATTCTCCAAATTCTCTATACATACATATTTTTTAAAAAGTGCTTTCCCTGCGTTTCTTCTTATTGCTTCCGAGAAGGTGCGCATTTCATTACCTGCCTTTAATGCGCCAAGGATTCAGGGCCGAGGAATGAGAGTGCAACCGGGTTTGGGAGGAAGCCCTGTGCCACGTTTACCCGGGGTCACCTGCTTAGACTGGCAGCCGCCCACCAGGCTTCTCAGCAGCTGAGCCTTGAGGGGCTGAGGATCAAACCAAAGCAGGGGCACCTCTCTTGCAGGATGCTTGAGCAGGCCAGATTGGATTAGCTCGGCACACATTTCCCTCCCTGTCCAATTTAATTAACATTTCTCAGAATTGGTTACTTGCAAGACTACGACCATTTCTCAAGAGGGACGTCGCACCGCACCACCCCGTTTTTGCATGAATCGCTGATCTGTGCCTGGACAGTGATTCATGCAGGGGTGCAACGGTCAGCCCCACTTTCTTGACATCAGACCCGAACCCCCTACCTAGGGCTGGAGCAGAAAGAAGCAGCCTCCCTCTGCTGGCGAGTGCTTTGGAGTTCTTGTAGAGATTCTCCTAGCCAGCCTCTCCCTTCCATGTTCTCAAGCGCCTCCGCTGGAACAGCTGCTGCTCTTCTGCACGGTGCAGAACATTCGGCAGGTTCATGGCCAGTGAGGGATTCCAAGGGGGCTTCCGGTTACTAGGGAAAGGGAGGCGCAGCGATGTCAGAGGGTGGCCGGGTGGCTGCTGCAAGGTATTGCAGGACTGTCCATAATCTGATATATCATAAAAAGAGCAGGAAGCAGAGGGGTGAGTATGTGAGTCTCGGGCCAACCGTAAAAGGCGCTTAGTAGTCTTGCTGGTTCCGGTAAGTTTCGTAGTCCTCTGGGATCGTGTCTGTGAATGAGAGAACAGGAGGCAGGGATCTTAGAATGGGGTTACCAGACGTCCCCGTTTCCCGGATTTAATAAAGCCAATGCAATTCTGGGCTGCATCAATAGGAGTAGAGCATCTAGATCAAGGGAAGTAATAGTGCCACTGTATTCTGCTCTGGTCAGACCTCACCTGGAGTACTGTGTCCAGTTCTGGGCACCACAGTTCAAGAAGGACACTGACAAACTGGAACGTGTCCAGAGGAGGGCAACCAAAATGGTCAAAGGCCTGGAAACGATGCCTTATGAGGAACGGCTAAGGGAGCTGGGCATGTTTAGCCTGGAGAAGAGGAGGTTAAGGGGTGATATGATAGCCATGTTCAAATATATAAAAGGATGTCACATAGAGGAGGGAGAAAGGTTGTTTTCTGCTGCTCCAGAGAAGCAGACATGGAGCAATGGATCCAAACTACAAGAAAGAAGATTCCACCTAAACATTAGGAAGAACTTCCTGACAGTAAGAGCTGTTTGACAGTGGAATTTGCTGCCAAGGAGTGTGGTGGAGTCTCCTTCTTTGGAGGTCTTTAAGCAGAGGCTTGACAACCATATGTCAGGAGTGCTCTGATGGTGTTTCCTGCTTGGCAGGGGGTTGGACTCGATGGCCCTTGTGGTCTCTTCCAACTCTATGATTCTATGATTTGTGAATAAGTCCCCGGACAAATTCCATCCCCGGAATGTCCCCGGATTTCATCTAATGTCCCCGGGAAACGCAGCAGCGGCAGTCTCAGCAGCCCGGAGCAGTTGGCTCTGGCTGGCTTCAGGAGCCGCCCAGAAGTCCCCATCTGATGGTGGTGCAGGGGCTCCAAGATGCAGCTTCTGCCTCCACCTTCCCTGACCCCAGCAACTCAGCTGTGAAGGGAGGCTTCATGCTGCCTATCAGAGCTTGCGTGCAAGCAGGAGCGGGGCGGGGATCTCTCAGGCAAGGGGAAGCTTGCACGTAAGTAAGAGTTGGGATGGGGCTGCTCCAAAAGGCAGTGTGAAGCCTTGCCTCCTAGCTGAGGAATCCCTGCCCCCTCCTGCTTGCACGCAAGTAGGAATGGGATTGGGGCTGCTCCAATGGGAAGGGAGGCATCGCGCTGGCCTAGCCTCGCCACCACCGCTGCTCTCAACCCTCCTTCTCCGCCTTCCATGCCTGACCCACCGCACATTGCTTCCCCACCACCACCGAAGAACCAACAGCTCGGGCTGCCCAGGCTCATGGAGAAAGGAGATAGAAGCCTCAGAGGAAGGGGAAACGTGGCGGTTGAGGTCAAGGCGGTGGCCACCCCTCTGCCACCGCCATCGCTGCATCATCAACGTCCCAAATGTGTAGTAATTAATTAAAGTGTCCCCGGATTAATTGGAAAAAAAATCTGGTAACCTTATCTTAGAATGGTAGAGTTGGAAGGAGTCCTGAGGGTCATCCAGTCCAACCCCCTGCAGCGCAGGGAGTTACCTAGTCCCACCCAGTAAAAGAGAGACTTGATGATGCGACTGCGGGGGCAAAGCGCTTTGGTACACCCCTCCCTGGCCAACACTCTGTTCCTACAGCGGCTAAACACCCATAAGAAACTAGGGATCCAGATAGACTGCCTCTGGACCTGGAGGTTCCACAAGAACATAAGGAACCTGGCTTCTGGATCAGGCCAAGGGCCCATCTAGTCCAGCATCCAGATGCCCCCACGGGGAGCCCCCAAGCAGGACCTGAGTGCGAGAGCTCTCTCCCCTCCTGGGGTTTCTAGCAATTCCTGTTCAGAAGCATCACTGCCTCCAACAGGTGAGTCCCAAAGGAAATACGACCCCAAGGCCCACAACTTGCCGGGAGTCCATAAAAGCAACTGAAACTCGCTTTCTTTTTGCTTGTGTGTGAAACCCAGTCACTAAATCTCTTTTAGCTCCACCCTCTGGCATTAAAATGGGCATGGCTTTGAAGGCTGCACCCAGGGATGGGGAGAGGGGATGTGTGGGGCTGGGCGGGAGGGAGTGGGGCCTGCTCACCGTTGCAGCGATACCGCAGGTTGGACCAGATGATGTTCTCCTGGGAGAAACAGAAGACCCCCAGGCGCCCGCCTCTCATCGTGGTGTCGAGGACGACGCCTGTGTCGGCCACCAGCTCAGGGCCCTCGTAGAAGCGAGCCCTGGAGAGGCAAGGAAAACCATCAAGGACTCTAATGCCAGCACATTTGTGGCAAAAATGTCAGGGTCTAGGAGGCAGGAGCCTCTGCTTGAAATAATAATAATAATAATAATAATAATAATAATAATAATAATAATTTATTAATTATTATTTATAAGCCGCCCATCTGGCTGGGCCTCCCCAGCCACTCTGGGCGGCTTCCAAAAAAATGTTAAAATAACATAATACATCAAACATTAAAAGCTTCCCTAAAGAGGGCTGCCTTCAGATGTCTTCTAAAAGTCTGGTAGTTGTTCTTCTCTTTGACATCTGGTGGGAGGGCGTTCCACAGGGCAGGTGCCACCACCGAGAAGGCCCTCTGCCTGGTTCCCTGTAACTTGGCTTCTCGCAGTGAGGGAACCACCAGAAGGCCCTCGGTGCTGGACCTCAGTGTCCGGGCTGAATGATGGGGGTGGAGACGCTCCTTCAGGTATACTGGGCCTTTGAGGCCATTTAGGGCTTTAAAGGTCAGCACCAACACTTTGAATTGTGCTCGGAAATGTACTGGGAGCCAATGTAGGTTCCTGCCTCCGAGATGATTTTTTGAAATAGTAACACAAAATCTCTTTGGAAATAACCCCAAATAAAGGCCCCTTTGTACCTTAGGAACTTGCCTTATCTGGTTTTATTTTTAAATACGCATTTCACAAAACAAGACAAATGCATTAATTGGAAACTGAAAAGGGAGCTTATAATCTCTTGCTAGGTTTGAAATAAATTTTGCAGGGTGTCTTGCATTCAGCGACAACAGAAAACAAGAAGATACGGTATACAGTGGTACCTTGGGTTAAGTACTTAATTCATTCTGGAGGTCCGTTCTTAACCTGAAACTGTTCTTAACCTGAAGCACCACTTTAGCTAATGGGGCCTCCTGCTGCTGCTGCGCCACCGGAGCCCGATTTCTGTTCTCATCCTGAAGCAAAGTTCTTAACCTTAAGCAATATTTCTGGGTTAGCAGAGTCTGTAACCTGAAGCATATGTAACCTGAAGCGTATGTAACCTGAGGTGCCACTGTATATCATTTTAACAGTTTTCCAAAATCAATTTTCTCAAAAAAAATTAACTTGATCACTTAACATCTTCCATGCTTTCTAATTTAGCTTTAAACATCTTAATTCCTAGACATCTGATTGGTTCTTACATACACTGTGTGAAAAGTTTTTGTGTGAATAAAACGACCTGGGCCGAGGGGTGGACAGGAATGATTATTACACGGACCCTCCCAGAGTCTTGCTGGTTCAAGCCTCTGTGTGTATTTTATTATCAGAGTCTAATCCTTCCTTTGTTTTTTTTTAAATGAAATATTTATTAGAGTTTTTCAAATTCAATACAAAAAAAAATCTAAAAGAACAAAAAATGCAAAAAAAGAAAAAAATTAAAATTTACAGTTTCATATTTTCATTACCATATCTCCCAGACTTCCCCACACCTCCCTTCTTGCATTCCAATTCAAGTTGTTTGTTCAACAAGTTCCTATCCCCAATTTTTAACCTTTTTATATTTAATTCATTTTTTTTAACTTATTTTAACTTATAAACATCAATATTTGTACCTCAATACACAAATCTTTTTCCTAAAGTCGACCCTGGTTCCATTCCACGAATTTCCCAATTTTCATATTAATAACCAAACAACAACAAAAAAATAAGACAGATCATAATTATACACCCTTTGGATTCTCAAACCCCACCACCCCCTTTCCCGGTTTCGATCCCCAACAAATGTCCAGTCTTAATTTTCTATCAGCCTGGAGATCTCATGTCCGAGGCTCTTAATTCTCTCTCAGTCCCTCTCTGCCGGTTTTTTTGATAGTCCTTAATATTAAACTCCAAATTTCGGAGGAGCTCTTAATCCTTCCTTTGTTTTGGGAAAGCCTCACAGGACCACTACTGAGCCAGGCCTTTCCGCCGGGCACCCATCCCTGGCGCACCTGTGCACCTGGTCCCTGCCACTTACCGGATGTAGCCCACCTGGGGCCGGTGCTGCAAGAACCAGCGATAGGAGGTCTTGTCCTTCCAGCCGACGTTGCGAGGGTCTTTCCAGAGGAGCTTGACCTGGTTGGCCGTGTCTCCAGTGTGCCAGAGGGAGTTGCGGAGGTATTCTCCAGGGCCCGTCTTGGACTTCACTGCCTGGGATTGGAGGGAAGGGCAGCGAAGTTCAGAAAGCAGGAGCAGGTTGTGGGGGCTTCCCTGAGCCCCCCCCCCCACCCAGAGGTGGTTGAAGAACCACAACCTGTCAGTGTCAGCAACCCGCTCCTTTCCTATTTACCGTATTTTTCGCTCTATAGGACGCACAGGACCATAGGAGGGGGAGAACAGGGGGGGGGGATTCTCTCCCTCTCTTCTCAGCGCCCCTTTAGCGAAGCAGCAGGAGAAACAGAGCCCCTTCCATTTCTCCCGCTTCGCTGAAGGGGGGCTGTGCAGAGAGAGAAAACTGTGCAGCGCCTCTCCAGCAAAGCGAAGCCTGGAAAGCAAGAGGGATCAGTGTGCACCGACCCCTCTCGCTCTCCAGGCTTCAGGCAGCTATCTGCAAGCCTTCGGAGTGCAACGGGAACTCCCGCTGCACTTTGAAGGCTTGCGTATAGCTGCCTGAAGCCCCCGGAGGGCAGCGGGAGTACCCGCTGCGCTCCGGGGGCTTCAGGCGGCTTCAGCGAAAGCAACGTGAAGCATTCAGAGCCAAGGAGCCTGCATTCGCTCCATAAGACGCACACACATTTCCCCTTAATTTTTGAAGGGGAAAAAGTGCGTCTTATAGAGCGAAAAATACGGTATACAACCCGCCTTTCTTGCAAGCTGGGATTCAAGGCAGCTTCCGGCATTTTAAAAATAATGGTTGTAAACATTTTTTTGCCGATCGTTTTCATTCATAAACCGGTTTTGAGGTTTTCTTTTCAACACTCAAGCATGTGAACCTTACGAAATCAAAGAAACAAACGTCGTGGAATGCGAAACAATTCTAACAAACCAGTGTAGTCAAAATGCATCTGAACACATTTAGAACCTTTTTGTCATAGAGCTGTATTTTGTGTTTTTTATCCTGTATTTTTATGTTGTGAACGGCCCTGAGGTCTATGGATGGAGGGCGGTATACAAATTTTAATAATAATAGAGTTAGAAGGGATTTGAGCAGGGGTGTCAAACTCAAATTCATCGGGGGCCGCATCAGCAGTTTGGTCACCCTCAAAGGGCCGGTTGTCACATCACAGGATGGCATGCGCTCAATATAAAAACAAGTGGAGGTTTCCTGTGTAGAACGGCCGGTGCCGCTAGAGGGCAGACGTTCTCTGGCTTGTAGGCTGCCGCGCATGCGCTGAAGAGGCGGCTTTCTTATGTCAAAAAAAAAAAAAAGCAAGAATAAAAGGTGAAGGCTGGCAGCCGGCGGCGGCTACACGGGCCACATGACGAGGTCTGGTGGGCCGGATTCAGCCCGCGGACCTTGTGTTTGACACCCGTGGATTTGAGGGTCCATGGCCACTGGTCCCATCACCTCCTGGCAAATAGAAGGGGAAGAAATGGAGGTAGTGAGAGATTTTACTTTCTTGGGCTCCATGATCACTGCAGATGGTTACAGCAGCCACGAAATTAAAAGACGCCTGTTTCTTGGGAGAAAAGCAAAGACAAACCTAGACAGCATCTTAAAAAGTAGAGACATCACCTTGCCAAAAAAGGTCCGTATAGTAAAAGCTATGGTTTTCCCAGTAGTGATGTATGGAAGTAAAAGCTGGACCATAAAGAAGGCTGATCGCCGAAGAATTGATGCTTTTGAATTATGGTGCTGGAGGAGACTCTTGAGAGTCCCATGGACTGCAAGAAGATCAAACCTATCCATTCTTAAGGAAATCAGCCCTGAGTGCTCACTGGAAGGACAGATCGAGAAGCTGAGGCTCCAATACTTTGGCCACCTGATGAGAAGAGAAGACTCCCTGGAAAAGACCCTGATGTTGGGAAAGATGGAGGGCACAAGGAGAAGGGGACGACAGAGGACGAGATGGTGGGACAGTGTTCTCAAAGCTACCAGCATGAGTTTGACCAAGCTGCGGGAGGCAGTGGAAGACAGGAGGGCCTGGCGTGCTCTGGTCCAGGGGGTCACGAAGAGTCGGACACGACTAAACAACAACAACAACAAAGTCCAACCCCCTCCAATTCAGGAATCTCAACTACGCCATTCATGTCAAACCCAGAGAGAGGAGATCTTGAGGCAAGCCTTTTCCTAGAGAAAAAGACTACCAAGAGCAGGAGGACGTGGTTGAGGTAGTGAAAGCCTAGGGGAGCTTCCAGATGACCTGATGTGTTTGATAGGAGCAGTCCATTCTGATCTGAGCACTTGGCCATTGTCCCATTAGCCCCGGTGTCAGACGGCTGCCCTGGCAGGGGATGATGGGAGCTGTAGTCTAGGACATCTGGAGGACAACATGTGCACCAAAGGCTGCCTTAGCCTCTTTCCTAGTGGCCGGCCAGAGCCTTTGCCTTGTGTCTGCAGGAGAGCTGGCTCTTAACTGCTTGAACAGCCTGCGGAGCCAAAATGCAGACGAGATTTGGGAGAAGGCAACTGAGATATGGGACGCGGGTGGCACTGTGGGTTAAACCACATAGCCTAGGACTTGCCGATCAGAAGGTCGGCGGTTTGAATCCCCGCGACGGGGTGAGCTCCCATTGCTCAGTCCCAGCTCCTGCCAACCTAGCAGTTCAAAAGCACGTCAAAGTGCAAGTAGATCAATAGGTACCACTCCAGCGGGAAGGTAAACGGCGTTTCCGTGCGCTGCTCTGGTTCGCCAGAAGCGGCTTAGTCCTGCTGGCCACATGACCCGGAAGCTGTACGCCGGCTCCCTCGGCCAGTAAAGCGAGATGAGCGCCACAACCTCAGAGTCTGCCACGACTGGACCTAATGGTCAGGCGTCCCTTTACCTTTAATTGAGATACAGATCAGCCGTTGGGGAAAACATCCCTGTTTCCCCGCTCTCGTTGCCAGAGAGGAGAAACAGAGATGGGAGATTTTGTGTGGCCGGTTTCGTCCCCTGTTTTCCTGGCTTGGCCCGCGGCGTCTGGGCTCCCCCAGGCTCCTCAGCGACCTACCTTGAGCTGGATCCCCGGTTCCGCCACAGCCCGGAAGGGGTTGGCCTGCCAGTAGGTCTGTTCCATCTGCTTCCACATGACCACGTAGAAGCTGGCGCTGTCCTGGTAGCCGAAGATGAAGCCGGCGTAGTCATCGTCCGTGGCCGTGTTCACGTGGAAGGTGCCCTCAAAGTCCACCCCGTTGAATGCGGTGTACCCTCAAGCAAGGGAGAGAGGGGTCACCGCCACAGAATCTGGGGGCGGGGGGCGGCTGGTGGTCTGGGCCTGCAACTCCTGCCAGCCAGCAGGAGCCCCCAAATGGCTAGGGGTGGGGAGGTGCAGTCCAGCAGTACCTTGAGGGGCAGAGGTGGCCCTGCTGCAAGCATGGGAATCCTGTCTCAGGCCCTTGGCCCAGCTAGCTCAGTACTGTCTGCACGGACTGGCAGCAGCTCTCCAGGGCTTTAGGAAGGGTTGTCTCCAAGCTCTACCTGTAGAAGCCCCCAGGGACTGAACCTGGGACCTTCTGCATGCAAAGCAGGTGTTCTCGGCCCAGTATATCTGTAGGTGCGTCTCCACCCCCATCGTTCTGCCCGGACGCTGAGATCCAGCGCCGAGGGCCTTCTGGTGGTTCCCTCGCTGTGAGAAGTGAGGTTACAGGGAACCAGGCAGAGGGCCTTCTCAGTGGTGGCACTCGCCCTGAGGAATGCCCTCCTGTCTGATGTCAAGGAAATAAGCAAGTATTTATGACTTTTAGAAGACATCTGAAGGCAGCCCTGTTTAGGGACGCTTTTAATGTTTAATAGACTATTGTATTTTAATATTCTGTTGGAAGCCACCCAGAGTGGCTGGGGAAACCCAGCCAGATGGGTGGGGTATAAATAATAAATTATTATTATTATTATTATTTTATTATTATTATTACTATTATTCTACCCCTGAGCTATGGCCCATCTGTCCCACATCACTATCTGGGCAAGTGCTAGGGCCAGGTCAGCCAACAACTCACAAGATGCCAGTGAAGTTAACACTTTATTCAAAGGAAACAGCTTAGACCAGTGAGCACAGCAACTCTTCATGATGATGATAATAATAATAATAATAATAATAATAATAATAATAATAATAATAAACAACAATAATAATTTATACCCTGCCCTCCCCAGCCAAGACCGGGCTCAGGGCAGCTAACACCAGGTATAAAAACAATTGATTAAAATGCAACTTAAAAACAAGATTAAAATACAACATTAAAATGCAGCCTCATTTCAGCAGAAACTCAAAGACTTTTTTGGGGATGAAAACGTCAAATCTTCACCAAGGCCAACTATCCAGACTGGTCCTACGTGGGCCAGAAAAAAGCCAGGGAAGGCCCCAAATAGGAGTTCCATCACAGAAGAAGAAAGGAGAAAGGAAAGAGGGGAAGGAGATCAAGTTGATTCCAAGCCAAAGGCCAAGAGGAACAACTCTGTCTTACAGGCCCTGCGGAAAGAAATCAGATCCTGCAGGGCCCTGGTCTCATGAGGCAGAGCGTTCCACCAGGCTGGGGCCAGTGTTGAGAAGGCCCTGGCTCTGGTTGAGGCTAATCTGACTTCCTTAGGGCCCAGGACCATTAGGGTGTTGCTATTTATGGACCTTAAGGTCCTCCGTGGGGCATACCAGGAGAGGTGGTCCTGTAGGTACGAGGGTCCTAGGCCGTGAAGGGCTTTAAAGGTCAAAACCAGCACCTTAAATCTGACCCTGTACTCCACCAGGAAGCAGTAGGTCTTGCCCCAGTGCGGAAGTTGTGAGGACTGAAGTACCCACATTCCCACAACTCCCTAAGTCTTCCCTTGCAACCTGAGGCTCCTTGGCTGTCTCTGCTTTGCCCTCTCTGGGAGACCTGGGGGGGGGGAGCTGGTCACAGCAGGAGGGGGAGACCCCCTGGCTTCTTCAGCAGCCTGCCTCATCTCTGCCTCTTGTGCCTTCTCCTCTCCGCTCCTGTCTCTGAGTCTGGACTGCTCTCTGCCACAGTCTCCTCCCGCTCACTAAACCCTGTTGCCTCTTCAGCTTCTGACACCTCCTCCTCCCAGTCCTCTTCTCCCTCTGACTACTCACTGTCACCCCACCACCCCTCATCGGGCTCTGAGCCTTCTTCCCTTGGGGGTCCCCGAAGCTGGTGCCTCCCACCGCTCATCCACATCCAACCGGTCCATGACAATCACTTTTATCAACAAGCCCATGACATTTATGTTCGGATGTCACAGCTATTCACTGATATTCTTTATTGGTGGTTGGTTTTTATGAAGACTTTGCGAAAGAATATGAATAATGGTGGGGAAAGGGTGTGGGATTTATGTGTGGAAAATACCACTTACCAACTGCCAAACCTGGGTCACTGTTCATGGTCTGAACAATCTCCATTCCCTGCAAATGAGAGAGAGAGAGAGAGAGAGAGAAAGAAAGAAAGAAAGAAAGAAAGAAAGAAAGAAAGAAAGAAAGAAAGAAAGAAGTGGGTGCTTTTTTCAGTCTCAGAGCATCGTTCCAGAAGCACAGGTAGTTTGGAAGCACTAACTGGACTACTGCAAAGTGCTGGGTGTGGGGCCACCTTTGAAGACCACCTGGAAGCTACATCTGGTGTAGAACAGCTGGGGAGCTTTTTCAGCCGTTCAGAAAACATAGCACTGGGTGGGTCAGGGTCCCAGTTTGCTTGCATCTCAAAGCCAAGGCTGTGTAGATAAAAAAATTTAGCAGCTATGCAACTTGGAAACTAAATGTCTGAGGAACGACTCCCTCACACCCATCTCCCTGTGTCACCCCTGAAGATTTGGCTCCCAGTACGTTTCCGAGCACAATTCAGAGTGTTGGTGCTGACCTTTAAAGCCCTAAACGGCCTCAAAGGCCCAGTATATCTGAAGGAGCGTCTCCACCCCCATCGTTCTGCCCGGACGCTGAGGTCCAGCGTCAAGGGCCTTCTGGCGTTTGCCTTACTGCGAGAAGCAAAGCTACAGGGATCCAGGCAGAGGGCCTTCTCGGTGGTGGCGCCCGCCCTGTGGAACGCCCTCCCACCGGATGTCAAAGAGAAAAACAACTGCCAGACTTTTAGAAGACATCTGAAGGCAGCGCTGTTTAGGGAAGCTTTTAATGTTTGAGGCATTACTGTATTTTAATATTGTGTTGGAAGACGCCCAGAGTGGCTGGGGAAACCCAGCCAGATGGGCGGGGTATAAATAATAAATTATTATTGTTGTTATTATTATTACTACTAGTTCCCAGGGCCAGACAGAGAAATTTGGAGGGCCACATTCGCACCCCTCTTCTGGACATCTGGGCGGAACTGAACAGGGACACGGAAGGTAGCGTATTCTGCGGAAAGCTTTTCCTTCCGCCTCGGATCATGGCAGGAAGTGGGGTACGTAAAAGCCCCCAACTGACCTGGTTGAGGACGATCCAGTTGGGATCTATCTGTGCGTCTCCCTCGGGATCCAGCACCACCGTCTGAAACGCCCGGAAGTCGGTCAGCGTCACCTGGGCATTCTCTGGGCAGACGTCTATGCGGTCGACCACCAGGTCCTTATCGAAGTCGCCCTGGCAGGCGTCCCCAATTCCGTCTCCTGCAGCGGGGGAACGAGGCTCAGTTCCTCAAGAGCAGCTCTACCCCCCCCCCATGGGGTTCCCGTTGGATCACGGAAGGACCCAGGCAGGGGGTGGTGGGGCAGGAAGGTCACAAATGACATGCCCCCCTCCCTGCAGGCAGATGCCGCTAGAAGAAAAGTTAGGATTCGGGGGCTTTCCCTTTTTTACTTATTTCATATTTATTTACATTTCTAGATCTCTCTTCTGCCCATAAACATTCAAGGCAGCTACTGAAGTTGGAAGACAAATAATTTTTTAATTAAAAACAACAACAGCAAGTTGATGGATCTCATGGATTCGAAGTTATTGTTATGAGTTTGGCAGGGGTGTCAGTCTGGATGATACCCTGGGTCGCTTCCAATCCTGTATACAGTGGATGCTCGGGTTGCGAACGTGATCCGTGCGGGATGCACATTCGCAACCCGCAGCGGCGCGTCTGCACACGCGCAGGTTGTGATTCGGCGCTTCTGCGCATGCGCAAAGCACAATTTAGCGCTTCTGCGCATGCGCGACCGCCGAAACCCGGAAGTAACCCGTTCCGGTACTTCCAGGTTTCGGCGCATCCATAACCCAAAAAAGCAACAACCTGAAGTGTCTGTAACCCGAGGTATGACTGTATTGCGGTGGGTGGGGGAGGGGGGGAAGAATCTATAAGGAATTCTTATATAAAGAACCAACCAGTTCTTTTGTCAAGGCCATGCCTTTGGTAGGCCAGCTGAGCCCTGCAATTCTACAGATCCAAAGAGGCTGCCCTGTTGCCATAGAGACGTGTGGGTGGTCGTTCTCCCACATCACCTGGCTGGATGCCACACCATCGTAGGATGGAGAGCAGGTGGCCAGAGGGGTGTGTATGAGTTTTGCTGATGACTTTGGGGGGGGGGAGAGAGACATGACTCGCTCTGTGCAGGATTTGGGCCTCCAATTGGGGGAGCAAGATCTGTCAGGGCGTTAATGCTGTGAGCTTCTCTGCCCTATTCTCAGGTAAATAAAACCATACATGCTAAAAGAGACCACAGTCTCCTCTGAGGAAACACCTTTGCAGTCTTTCAGTACTCTGAGAGGGGTAAGGTAAAGGTAAAGGGACCCCTGACCATTAGGTCCAGTTGTGACCGACTTTGGGGTTGCAGCGCTCATCTCGCTTTATTGGCCGAACCAGAGCAGTGCACGTAAACACCATTTACCTTCCCGCCAGAGTGGTACCTATTTATCTACTTGCACTTTGATGTGCTTTCGAACTGCTAGGTTGGCAGGAGCAGGGACCGAGCAACGGGAGCTCACCCCATCACGGGGAATTGAACCGCCAACCTTCTGATCGGCAAGTCCTAGCTTCTGTGGTTTAACCCATAGCGCCAGAGGGGACAGCACCTAACTAACCGCTCCAGGTGAGGCTGTGGCCAATGACAAAACCAGAGAGGTGGCCTGATGAGGTTTCTGCTCTTTTTTGCAAGGCCAGTACTCCTTCCTTACTGTCTGTGTCTTCCTGCCCGGGGTTAGGGACCAAGCGGCAGTTGTCTGGTCCGGGGGGCCTGCGGTCAGGGATGCCGTCGTTGTCGTCGTCCTCGTCGCATTCGTCCCCGATCCCATCCTGGTCAGAGTCCAGCTGGGAGCTGTTGGGCACCGAGGGGCAGTTGTCCCTGGAGTCCTGGTGGCCGTCCCCATCTCTGTTGTGCAGAGAGAGAGGAAGGGAAGATTGCAAGTTTAGGGTATGGGAACTGAGGCTTCAAGAGCAAGGGAACATTGGACCACATGAGAAGCTCAGAGTCACCACTTTGACCCGACGGCAAGCAATGACCCAGCAAAGGAGAAGATAGAAGAGGAATTGGCAGTGGCTAAGTCTCTTTCTAGGGACGCGGGTGGCGCTGTGGGTTAAACCACAGAGCCTAGGACTTGATGATCAGAAAGTCGGTGGTTCGAATCCCCGCGACAGGGTGAGCTCCCGTTGCTCAGTCCCTGCTCATGCCAACCTAGCAATTCAAAAGCACACCAAAGTGCAAGTAGATAAATAGGTACCACTCCAGCGGGAAGGTAAACGCCGTTTCCATGCACTGCTCTGGTTCGCCAGAAGCGGCTTAGTCATGTTGGCCACATGACCAGGAAGCTGTATGCCGGCTCCCTCGGCCAATAAAGCGAGTTGAGCGCCGCAACCCCAGAGTCAGCCACGACTGGACCTAATGGTCAGGGGTCCCTTTACCTTTACCTAGGTCTCTTTCTATGTCTCCTCTCTTAACAGGTCCCTTTAAAGTAAACCGATTCCCTCAGGAAGAATGGACAAAATTCAACGATTGTTTAGCTAAATTTGTTAAGTTAAACTAATTGGAAATAGCTTGCAGGCAACAGATTGGTCTAGGAATTTATATAAGTTAAGTGATGTTTAACATGTACAATTTTGAATTGAAAAGATATAAGGATGTGAATGGACTAAGTTAAGTATATAAGAATTAGGATTTGTAAAGCAGTTATAAGGATATGCATGGAAATTCAACCAAGGGGATGCGAGGAAGTCACTTAACAATGTTAATAAGTGTAATTTTAATAAAGGTTATGATTTATGTTTGTTTGTGTGTTTTGTTCGTTTATAATTTTGTGAAAATTAATTTTTTAAAAAATTGAAAAAATAAATAAATAAAGTAAACCGATTCCCAGCTCTGAAATTCCTCGGCTGAGCTCTAGCCCTGACTCTGGACCCAGACTCCCAGGTTTCTTTCAAGGTGAATCTGGACCACATGCTCCACCGGAGGCTGCCTGCTGTATCTCTGCATGAGCTAATGTTGTCCTTCAACCATCCCCCGCTCTCCTGTCCTCCATCCATCCAATCTGCCAGGTTGGGTGCAATCGGATCTTAAGATGTAGTAGAACTAAGTGCCCTTGAAGGCATCTGTCTGTCGCATCTCTGTATGACCCCCTGCTCTGGGTGCTCTGCCTGTCAGAAGAGGCCATTATGGCACAAATCCAGTGGCGTGTGCTACCCTGAGGGGAGATAATTATTCTCTCTCAGGGGACTTCCGGGTTAGCGCGAACGGCTAATGGCGGATTCCCTCCGAGCTCCGGAGGGAATCGGCTCTACAGGAGTGGGGTCTTGCCGCTGCGGCGACGCGGGGACCCTTAGAAATCACAGGTGCGGAAGCCTGTGAACTTGGTGACTCGGCGGGCACCATTTGCGCCCCCCCGACCTGCGAAGGGGCCTTTTTAAAGGCTTCGGAACGGGGGACGGGGTGAGCGGCGCGGTGCTGAGAGTCGACTGCTTCTCCTGTGGAGTGAAGCCGCGAGCCATGGTCGGAGGGCGCTGACTTCTTCTTGTGAACAATCGGACTCTAAAAGTAACAACCTGTGAGTAGTACGGAAATTGGACTTTTTAAGGAAATTTCTTTGGAATTTGGAACGATCGGGGAAGGTGCAAACAGGAAGTCCGCCTCCCCGCCTTGTAAAAAATCTAAAGCAAGGACTAGTTAACTAAGGTCGAGAGAATTTCTCCTTCTCTAGTGGACAAAAGATATTAATTTCACGATTTGGCGATACAAGTATAAGTAATTGTGCTGGAGGATAAGAGTTAATTTTGAGAGTTGAAGTGTCACCCCCCCCCCGGACCCGGGAGCAATTCGCGAGAGAGCCTGTTGAGGAGATATAGAGGAGTTTGACAGCTGTCAAAATTAGCTGTCAAAAAGGAAAAAAAGAACTTTGTCTCTGCTGTCTCTGCTGGATATATTTGCTGCAACTTGGTTATATTTTGTTGAAAATAAGTAAGAACTGATACAAATTAACCTGACTGTTGGATTTTAACTGGAAAGAATACTAAGTTACCAAAATCCCTCTAGAGGGGGATCTGGGACACTACAAGAATGGCTGGAAGAGGGAAAATTCAGGCTGGGCTGGACAGAGTATTTGTTCTCCTGGGAAAGTTACAAGGCCAAATTGATGTTTTGGCTACAAATGTAACAACTTTGAACTTAACAGTAAATAACATTACGGAATTTGATAAGGATTTGACTCAGGAAGCCCATGCAGCTGGACAAAAAGAGAACTTTGAGAATCTTGAAAGTGTGGAGAAAGAGACACATGTTGTTTCTGAGGAGAAGGAAGGAGGAGCTGTAATTTTGCAAATGACAAAGGAGAGCCAGAGGCCTGATATCATGCTCACAAAGGAAAACAAGAAACCAAACCAGAGGCCTGACAGGATGACTACAAAGGAAAATAAGTATTGGATGATGAAATTCTGGTTTGAATTGGCGACTGAAGAACGGAGAGATCTCCTTATGTGGAGACTTGAAGATCCATGGATTACAAATCTGATTAAAGTGGAAGCTGGAGTTTTTGTGACAATTGGACTTTTGGACCCTGCTCTTAAGTATGGAGGTCCGGCTGGAAGAAATATGGACTTTATTGGGACAGAGCTCCTCCGAGATTTGGAGTTTAATATTAAGGACTATCAAAAAAACCGGCAGAGAGGAACTGAGAGAGAATTAAGAGCCTCGGACGTGAGATCTCCAGGCTGATAGAAGATTAAGACTGATGGATATTTGTTGGGGATCGAAACCGGGAAAGGGGGTGGTGGGGTTTGAGAATCCAAAAGGTGTATAATTATGATCTGTTTTATTTATTTTTTGTTTGGTTATTAATATGAAAATTGGGAAATTCGTGGAATGGAATTTGGGTTGACTTTAGAAAAAGGTTAGCGTATTGAGGTACAAATATTGATGTCTACAAGTCAAAATTGGTTTTAAAAAAATGAATAAAATATAAAAAGGTTAAAATTTGGGGATAGGAACTTGTTGAACAAACAATTTGAATTGGAATACAAGGGAATACAAGAAGGGAAGGTGTGGGGAAGTCTGGGAAATATGGTAATGAAAATATGGAATTGTAAATTTCATGTGTTTTTAATTTTCTTTTTTTTTGTTTTTTTAGGGTTTTTTATTATTTTTTTGTATTGAATCTGAAAAATCAAAATAAATATTTCATAAAAAAAAAATTATTCTCTCTCAGTTGCTCTTGGGTGTCAGGACTGTGGCAGTTCAGCAAAACAACTCCTCCAGGTGCTCCCTAGCTCCTACCCCCGAACAGGTGAAACCAGACAAGCCATTTCTATAACTTACCGGTCTTGGTTGGTATCACACAGGTCCCCGACGAGATCGTGGTCAGTGTCTTTCTAAATAACAGGAAGCAACAGCTGCATTATTTGCTTAAAATAAAATAAAAAAGTTTACAGGAGCAAAACAAGACTTTGAAATCTGCGACTCTTAATTTAGGGTTACCAGATGTCCCTGGTTACAGGGGACAGCCCCCGGATTTGCAGATCTGTCCCTGGACAAATTCTGTCCCCGGAATGTCCCCAGATTTGCAAATCTGTCCCTGGGAAATGTGGCAGCGGCAGCCTCGGCAACAACACATCATATGGAGACTTCCAGTGAGGAAAAATGGCGGGTGCCACGGCAGCAAGCAGCTCCTGAAGCCAGCCAGAGCCAACTGCGCTACCAGGCTGGCTCCGGGCTGCTGACTGCTGCTGCCGCCGCCACTGCTGAAGGGGAACCGGGGACGTCCAGCGGTACAGATCTCCTGCCCCCTTCCCCCTTTCTTTTGACTGATCAAGGGAGGCTCAGGAGTTGTGGGTGGGCAGCCGTTGCTCGGTTTTTTAAAAACACTGCGCATTTATGTTTCACAGGGTGCAAAAGAAGGGCTTTGCACCTTGCCTGGCAGAGAAACCGCACACCTTGCGCCCCTCCTGGGCAACAGCCGCCTGCCCGTGACTCCCAAGCCTCCCCCGATCTGTCACAACAAAGGGGGAAGGAGATCGGGGAAGGCTCGGGAGTCACGGTGGGCAGTGTGCTGTTGCCCAGTTTTTTAAAAACTCTGCGCATTTATGTTTCACAGGGTGTGAAAGAAGGACTTTGCACCTTTATATAATATGCATGTGTCAGAGCCGCCCGAGGTCCCAGCTCACAAAGGACCAACGCTGCTTCGTTGTTAAGTACAAAAGTCTTTATTGAAGTTCAGTTTCACTTCCAGAGCCACAGCGCGCAGCTCTACGTCTCAACTGTCAGACCGCTGATGCTCCGTCTGAGTCTCCTCCCCCCAGACACCAATTTAAGACTCTCGCCTTACTCCACCTCTTCCTCTGTTCTTTCCGCCTCTGGTTCCGCCTGTCCGTTGGGGTCTCACCCTTTCTAGACTCTTCTGACGCTGAATCCCCTGAGCCTTCCCCCTCCCTCCGGCGGGCTTTAGGAGCTGGTTCCCCATCCGGGTCTCCTGCTGTTCCCCGCGCCTGTACATTTGAACTTGGCGCGCGCGCCCAGCCGGTAACTTTTCTCCTGACCGTTTCACTGCTGCTGCTGTCACTGCTTCCCCCTCTGGGGGGGCTAGCTGCAACTGACCTCCCCTCCGTTGGAGGCGTGGTCAGCCCTGACTCACTCTCTCTCCCCGCTGGAGGAGACGCTGGCCCTGACACATGTGACTCTTCCCCCCCACTACGCTCTGGTGGGGAAACTGGTCCCGATCCCCCACTGCTGCTTTGGGGTTCCCCTCTGGCTCCTTGTTTCTGGTGCGTCCCCCCTGGGACCCCCCTTGCCCTGACCATCGGCGCCCCCTTCTGGGAATCTTCTGATTCGCTGGAGAAGCTCATGGAATCTCTCGGGCCACTGTCATACTCCCCTACGCTTCCCTCGGATTCTTCCCCTTCGCTCTCCATTTCCTCTCTCCCCAGTGCTCCTGCTCCTGAGTCCCTGACATCCGCGCATTTATGTTTCACAGGGTGTGAAAGAAGGACTTTGCACCTTTATATAATATGCATGTGTGCTTGGGCCCAAGGTCTTTTGCCTCACCATCCCCACTACTGACTCCCTGTTGCTACTCAACTTAAAAAAAAAAAAAGGGATCCCTGGATTCACTGAAAATATCTGCTAACCATGTCTTAACTGCAGGGGTTAGGGAACCATGCTTATCTACAGCCCCTATTTCAAACCTGCTCTTGAAAGATCTAAAGCCATACAGACATTCACCTTCAAGGCCAGTCTCTAGGCATCCTTCAATTTGCTCTCCCAGCCTGGGGAAAAGACGTGTTTCCACCACACGCCACCAACTCATTCCTTTCCCCAGGAAGCGCTTACCTGGTCCGGGTTGCTAATCAAGGGGCAGCTGTCGCAAACATCTCCAACCCCATCACCGTCGCTGTCCCTCTGGTCTGGATTGGGGATCTTCACGCAGTTGTCCAGGACATTTTTAACCTCTGCAGAAGTGGGAGGCAAAAACAGCCGCAGTCATCAAGAGTGCAGCATCTCGCCTGGCCTGGAAAGCTGTCGGAGAGGCAAGATTCTCCTCCTGGAAGAGGCATCAGTGCTTATGCCAAAGTCAGGAAGGAGAGGCACTCCCCAAAAATTGAATGCCCGATCCACAGTTCTTCTGAGAGGTTACATTAAAAATACCGTATTTTTCGCTCTATAAGATGCACCAGACCACAAGACGCACCTAGTTTTTGAAGGAGGAAAAAAAGGAAAAAAATATTCTGAATCTCAGAAGCCGAACAGCAAGAGGGATCGCTGCGCAGTGAAAGCAGCAATCCCTCTTGCTGTTCTGGCTTCTGGGGTAGCTGCGCAGCCTGCATTCGCTCCATAAAACGCACACACATTTCCCCTTACTTTTTAGGAGGGAAAAAGTGAGTCTTATAGAGCAAAAAATACAGTAAATAAAACGTTTTTCAAAAAGCCTCCTGGCCAATTAGTTGTGTGTCTCTTTGTTGATTAATTCAGAAGGTGTGTGTTTTAATTGACTAAATGGTCCATCTTTCCACTCTAACGGAGATGAGCTTTCTTGGTCATGTCGTGGAATGACGACAGGACAGGTGTTGTCTGTGAGATGCCAGGATAGAGCAGCTACGAATGTCTTCTCCTGACCATCCCTTTGCCTCAGGCCTGAGCCGGCAGCCAGGCTCTTCTTACATTCTTGTGGAACCTCCAGTTCCAGAGCCAGTCTATCTCGATTTCTAGGCTCTGTGGGGTATTTGGCCACTGTGAGAAGAGGGTGGCCCGACCTAGGAGGCCTGCTCTTACGTTCATCACCAGAATAATTTGTGACTATTATTGCTGTTAATCCACCCACTCATCATCATCTATCCTGCTCTTCAGCCCCTCTGTCTTTGAAATCGCTCAGGGGCCCTGCAGGCACTCACTGTCTCCATCCATGTCATCGTCGCACAAGTCCCCCCGGCCGTCTCCGTCACTGTCTCGCTGGTCGTTGTTCTTCACGTTCCGGCAGTTGTCACAGGCGTCGCCAAAGCTGTCCTGGTCGCTGTTGCGCTGGTCTGAGTTGCGCACAAATACGCAGTTGTCCTGGGTGGGGAGAGAAGGGGTTAGTCCAGGGAGGGGGCTGAAGAGATATGGGTGGGCGAGAGTTTGCTGCTGGACTGGAACCCTGAGCCTATCGATAATAATAATAATAATAATAATAATAATAATAATAATAATAATAATAATTTACAGTGGTACCTCAGGTTAAGTACTTAATTCGTTCTGGAGGTCCATTCTCAACTTGAAACTGTTCTTAACCTGAAACACCACTTTAGCTAATGGGGCCTCCTGCTGCTGCCGCACCACCGGAGCACAATTTCTGTTCTCATCCTGAAGCAAAGTTCTTAACCTGAAGCACTATTTCTGGGTTAGCGGAGTCTGTAACCTGAAGCGCATGTAACCTGAGGTAAAGGTAAAGGTAAAGGTACCCCTGCCTGTACGGGCCAGTCGTGTCCGACTCTAGGGTTGTGCGCCCATCTCACTTAAGAGGCCGGGGGCCAGCGCTGTCCGCAGACACTTCCGGGTCACGTGGCCAGCGTGACGAAGCTGCTCTGGCGAACCGGCACCAGTGCAGCACACGGAAACGCCGTTTACCTTCCCGCTATAAAGCGGTACCTATTTATCTACTTGCACTTTAGGGGTGCTATCGAACTGCTAGGTGGGCAGGAGCTGGGACCGCAGACGGGAGCTCACCCCGCCGCAGGGATTCAAACCGCTGACCATGCGATCGGCAAGCCCCTAGGCGCTGAGGATTTACGCCACCCACGTCCCTCCTGTAACCTGAGGTACCACTGTATTATTATTTATACCCTGCCCATCTATCTGGGTTTCCCCAGCCACCCTGGGCAGCTTCCAACAAAGTATTAAAATACAGTGGTCTGTTAAACATTAAAAGCTTCCCTGAACAGGGCTGCCTTCAGATGTCTTCTTAAAGTCTGGTAGTTATTTTTCTCTTTGACAACCGGTGGGAGGGCGTTCCACAGGGCGGGTGCCACCACCGAGAAAGCCCTCTGCCTGGTTCCCTGTAACTTGGCTTCTTGCAGCGAGGGAACCGCCAGAAGGCCCTCGGCGCTGGACCTCAGTGTCCAGGCAGAACGATGGGGGTGGAGATGCTCCTTCAGGTATATTGGACCGAGGCCATTTAGGGCTTTCAAGGTCAGCACCAACACTTTGAATTGTGGTCGGAAATGTGCGTCTCTTGCGTAGGCCGCATTCTCCTTCCTCTACCCTTCCTCCAAGCATTAATTTCAGAGCGTTTAGCCTGAGCAGAACTTCTCTGGAGGCAACCCAATAATCCAAGCTTCACAAAAAAAACACCATACATTTAAAGCACACCTCTCCCTCCACCTCGTTTGCCCTTCACACAACTACCCAGCAGCCTTCACCAACAACAAGGTTTCCGATTTTAACACACACATGCAATCGCGTTGCTTATTGGAAACTGCCCTCTCTTGTTGTGCTTGACAGGGAAACGACAGCTTTCCTTGGTCCTGAAAGCAAAAACGGAACAGCGCTTGTCTACTTGACGTGCACCCAAGACAGGAGTTCAAACCTCGGTGTTTATTATCCCATCGCCGTCGGCATCGTCATCGCAGGCGTCTCCTATTCCATCTCTGTCCGCGTCCTCTTGCCCGGAGTTGGGGACAGTCACACAGTTATCCTGGAAAGGGAGAGAACGGTTAGGCTTTTAAGGTGTTTGTGTGCGTGCCTTACGGGGAGCTGCCGGCCAGGACCTCCTGCATGAAAAGTAGGCCTTACATCCTTTCCCTTTCTTTGACCAACAAGGTGGTGTTCCTCTTGTGTTTTTCCTCCGTTTCATAGTTAACTTGTGACTTTCTCTTTTTTTAAAAAAATAATAACCACAGCAACCCGGTTTGAGTTGTTTGGCCAAAGTCACCACATGGACTTCCCTTAACTTGGAATCCAACTCATTCATTCTCATATATATATATATATATACCCCACCCTTCCTGGTTCAAAAACTGGGCTCAGGGCGGCTAACAACAAATTAAAAACACTTAATTGTAACAGCAACATAAAATACAGTATAAAAACAAGAATAACAATAAAATTCAAAGTTCAGAAATCAATTTAGGGAAAATCCATCTAATAAGCATTAGATAATCCCCAGGGCTAGCTGGCTGAATTGGTCCTACTTGGGCCAGCGAGGAGGCCAGGGGAGAATTAGTTGTGGGGTGTCAGAGCGGGTGATCTTCATAAAAGGGGAGGGGGAGGGAAGAGAAGGGAAATAAAAGATCAGGCTGAATTCAAATTAAAGGCCAGGCAGAATAGCTCTGTCTTACAGGCCTGACAGAAGGAGGTTAAATCCTGCAGGGCCCTGGTCTCATGGGACAGAGCATTCCACCAGGTCGGAGCCATCACTGAGAAGGCCCTGGCCCTGGTGGAGGATAGTCTGACTTCCTTAGAGCCTGGGACCTCTAAACTATCATTATTCATGGGCCTTAAGGTCCTCTGCGGGGCAGACCAGGAGAGGCGGTCCCATAGATACGAGGGCCCTAAGCCACAAAGGGCTTTAAAGGTCAAAACCAGCACCTTAAACCTGACCCTATACTCCCCTGGGAGTCAGTTCATGCATGTTATATGCATGTTATATGCAATATATATGTGTGTGTATATATATATATAACACAATTTAAAGTACTCATTTTTACATCCTTAAGATATCAATGACTTCCCCTCTTCTCTTTCCACGGTTCATTTTACATATCATAAATCCCTGCATATTTTACAAAACTATACCATTCAGTATTCCATCATTGCATCCAACAGAACTTATTTACACTGTTGAATTTATCTTAATGCTGCCAGTGTTTTCAGCTGTACACAGTTATTTCCCATATATTCAATAAACGTTTTCCAGTCTTCTCTAAACGTACGTTCTTCTTGTTCTCTTATTCTATGTGTTAAGTCTGCAAGCTGCGCATATTCTGTCAACTTAAGCTGCCATTCTTCTTTGCTTGGGACCTCGCTCGTTTTCCATTTTTGAGCTAACGAAACACGGGCCACAGTAGTGGCAGACATAAATAACCATTTTTGACACCTGGGAATTTCAGTCTGAATAATCCCCAACAGAAAGGACTCTGGGGGATTTTTTTTTTTGGGGGGGGAGCACTTTTAAACATTTTTTTCAATTCATTATGGATCATTTCCCAATACTCCTTTACCCTTTTACAAGAGTAAAAGGAATGGAACTCTTAAGTCTGCCTAGGCTGCACTCAGAGAAGGAGAGGCATAGTCCAGGGTGGAGAGGGCCTTGGGCGCTGAGCGTCTCTTCTTACCTTGCGGCACTTCTTGTCTGTGCAGCGAAGCTTCTCGTCGGGAAAGCCGTCAATGTCAGTGTCTTTGCCGCAGATGAAGCCATTACCGGCCCACCCAACGATGCACTGCAAGCAGAGAGTGGTACAAACATTAACCAAGGAAGGCAGACCTGTTAACACTGGTTCCTCACTTTTCTAGTCTTCACCACACTTCTGCACATGTTTTTTTTATTATTATTATTATTATTATTAAATTTATTTAATCATTTTATCATTTTTTCAATACAAACAACAACTGTAAAAGACACATACAACAAAAACCAGAATAACACTAATAACATTAACAATTCAGATTTGAAGACTGATATACCTATGACTAATGGGACGCGGGTGGCGCTGTGGGTTAAACCACAGTGCCTAGGACTTGCTGATCGAAAGGTTGGCAGTTCAAATCCCTGCGGCGGGGTGAGCTCCCGTTGTTCGGTCCCAGCTCCTGCCTACCTAGCAGTTCAAAAGCACCCCTAAGTGCAAATAGATAAATAGGTACCGCTTTATAGCGGGAAGGTAAACGGCGTTCCGTATGCTGCGCTGGTCCTGGCTCGCCAGAGCAGCTTCGTCACGCTGGCCACGTGACCCGGAAGTGTCTCCGGACAGCGCTGGCTCCCGGCCTCTTAAGTGAGATGGGCGCACAACCCTAGAGTCGGACACGACTGGCCCGTAAGGGCAGGGGTACCTTTACCTTTTTTATACCTATGACTATGCCTTTTTAACAATATTTCCCCACCTCTCTCTCCTCCCCCTACTTCCCACCACTGTCCGCCTTATTGCTTAAATATTCCTTCCAGATTTCTTCATATTTATCCATTCTTAATTTGCGTCGACATGCAATTTGTTCGTATGTAGCTAGTCTGTCCATATTATCAATCCATGTGCTCAATGGAATCTTTTTGCGGCTCTTCCAATTCATGCATTTATTATTATTATTTTAAAAACTTGTTCTCCAGTAAAGTCGCCATGCGTCCTTTAACTTTGCCTTATGGACATTTTTTTTTTGCAAGCAATTTCCTGAAACAGTGCGGTTTTGAAACAACACAATGCATTTTCATGCACAGCAACAAGAACAAAAAGGTTCAGTGCTGCACAAAGGTCTCCCCTTAAATCAACGCGGATTAAGGTGTGAGCGAAGGGAGGGTATTAATTTCTGGAGGTGCACATGTCTGACTGTCCAGCCACTAGGGGGCAACAGAGACTAAAGGCTTTGAGCTGTAGAAAACTTTGCTGTTCTAATTGCAAAAAATGACCCATACATTCTGAATCTTAAAGCATCAGTTTTAGAACAGGCCTATTTTGTTGTTCTTTTGCATCAGCCCCCCCCACCCCCGGATTTGGTGAGGGAAATATTTAGAAATGGATCTGAATGGAGTCTTCGCTTTTCTGTTTATTCTGGACGTGCAGAAGCCTGAAATTCACATTTCTAAGGGTGAGCCGGGGGAGAAAAACACACCAGCCACCTCAATCTCCTCTAGTCTGCAGAACTTTGCAGCTTCCCCGCTGGCTAGATCTGGAGATGCTTGGGGAGGGACGTGAGGAAGAGGAGGAGGAGGAGCCCAAAGGAGGCTTTGAACTCACCACACAGCTGAGTGTTCCATCGCGTTCCACAATGCAGTCCGCTTTCTCGTGGCACGGGCTGAGATCTCCGTTGGGACACCTTCTCTCCATCTTGCTGCGGCAGCCGGAAACCTGGTCCCCTGTGAAGCCAGGCTTGCACGCCCCACACTTGTAGGAGCCCTGCAGGGAGAAGAAATGGGGTGGTTTGCAGGGGGGCATTTGCAGGGATGGCCCAGCAGCCGAAAGGATGTCCTCTCGCCTCCGTGGATGCATGAAACCTGCTCTGCTGTTTCGTGGTGCTTTATCTTTCCCTTCCACCGATCTTGGGACATCCTTGCTTTTGGGAAACACAGGCCTTTGTGTACCGTTGTTGTAAACAAAAATCTGCCCTTTTTCCCCTTATGGGGTATCCAAGAGCCCATATAGAGTCCTTACGTGGGTTCCCTATTGGTAGGAGAAAATAACAGAGGCCAAGCGGAGAATATTGAGAAGCAAAGCAGCTCGTAAGCCTGATCTTTATTGAACTGTTGCAACAGGGTGCTCCCCTCACACGCAGGAAAGGAGGAGGACCCAGAACAAAGGTGTGCCCCCCCTTATATAGACATTTTAAATTCCCTGCCCTGGAGCTCAAGACCACCCCTCCATACATCATACATACATCACAGAAGGGGTGTAACCCAAGACCACCCCCCAGATACATCATACCTACATCACAGAAAAGGCGGTCTACAGCAGAAATCTGAGTGCGTTGTTTATCTCGTCTGACAGGTTACCTGTTTAATAGTCACTTGATTGGATTGCCTGGGGAGCCTGGCCAGTCTTTTGTAACGATAAATACTTAGTTCCTGAGCCAGGTCACAGCCTCACACCCTATTCATATCTTAAATGTGCCCTTAAGACAGGATTTGTGAAGGAAAAGACAATGGGGAGGCCTTTCCATTTTCCTTTGACCTTGCAGAGAAAACATTTGGTCAGTTTGGGAATCAAAAATGGTTTCAGGTTGGTTTTCCTGTGCGGATCTATGTACGTGCTTGGTTGGTACACTTATGAACATTTAACATATATCTAAGACCTCAAAATTCCTATCACACCGTGTGCTTCGTCTTGCTTTCAACGGGATTCTCAGTGTGCAAGTGCAGGTCTCTTTCCTTTGCTTTCGGTGGGCTGGGCACCCCAAGGTGGGTGCCATTTGCACCTCTAAATATGAACGAGCAACTGTTGATGCATCTAGCTGTTACCCGGCATAATTTAAATGGGATAGACAGAGCCAGGTGAGAGGCTCTCTCTGGATAATTGTCTGCGGCGAAACTAAAATACTTTAGTCAGGAATCTAACCTTGAGCTGCTTCCCCTTTTGTTGAAAGGAGGGGGGGGTTTGCCTTTTGCGGCGGGACAGAAGGAAGGTCTGGTCTGAGGCAACTGCCAATAATTACCCGAGTGTTGGTGCAGATGGAATTGGGGACACAGGATCTGCCCATCCCTGTCTCGCACTCGTTGACATCATTGCAGACCTGCGCAGGAAAGAACAGAGAGGGGAGATTGGTGCCTGTTTACCTGGCGGCAAAACCCAGCGGAGTGTCCTGTTGTGGCAACTTTAAGGGCCAACACGTTTATTATGTCATAAGCTTCCGGGACGGGGCCTGAGTTTCTGCAGTAATAAATCTGCTTGTCCTCAGAGCTGCCGCAAGACCTTTTGGCTGTTTCAAAGGCATTTTTGGGTGATCAAATATTTGGGAGGATCAATAGCCCCACGACGAAACACAGACTTGGCCTGCAATAAGCAACTCCTTCCTTGCATCTCTGCATGTGTGACCGCAATAGGTAAAGTCTGCTCTCTAAGGGAGATTTGCCAGCTTAAACGCTGCTCACTCTGCACACCAAAAGGGCTTCAGTAAGTAACTGGACCAAGTGCTAGGGTGTGAAGATACTGGGGGAAGATGGCCCAGAGGTATGCTTGCATCTGAGCGGTTGTATAGAGGCACTGCCAGGACTAGGACCCACAGCCAGGACCCTTCCAGCTGCTCTGCAGCACAGCTCCAAAAATAGAAACAGGAGCAGAAATTGCTGGTATCCATTTATTCACCCCGGAACCAAAATCAACCTGGGAAATATGGTATTTGCTGTCGTTTTCTACTGTCAGCTCACAAACGATTCATAACTGATTTCATACACCCATCCCCATTCTCTTTGAAATGAATGGGGTTGTAATAATGCAATGGCAAATGGATTGTGGCTTCGGGCCCTCGTATTTACGGGACCGCCTCTCCTGGTCTGCCCTGCAGAGGACCTTAAGGTCTATGAATAATCCTAGTTTGGAGGTCCCGGGCCCTAAGGAAGTCAGACTATCCTCCACCAGGGCCAGGGCCTTCTCAGTGGTGGCTCCGACCCGGTGGAATGCTCTGTCCCAGGAGACCAGGGCCCTGCAGGATTTCACTTCCTTCCGTCAGGCCTGTAAGACAGAGCTATTCCACCTGGCTTTTAATTTGAATTCAGCCTGATCTTTTATTTCCCTTCTCTTCCCTCCCCCTCCCCTTTTATGAAGATCACCTGCTCTGAGACCCCACAGCTAATTCTCCCCTGGCCTCCTCGCTGGCCCAAATAGGACCAATTCAGCCAGCTAGCCCTGGGGATTATCTAATGATTATTAGATGGATTTTCCCTAAATTGATTTCTGAACTTTGAATTTTATTGTTATTCATGTTTTTATACTGTATTTTATGCTGCTTTTACAATTAAGTGTTTTTAATTTGTTGTTAGCTGTCCTGAGCCCGGTTTTTGAACCGGGAAGGGCAAGGTATAAATAAAAATTTATTAATATTATTATTGTTGTTGTTGTTATTTATTCTTGTAGGATTATTATTATTATTATTATTTATTCTTGAAGACAGGAGTGCCTGGCATGCTCTGGTCCATGGGGTCACGAAGAGTCGGACACGACTAAACGACTAAACAACAACAACATTCTTGTAGGCTACATAATTTCACCAGAGAAGACAAGAGAGGCAGATGACATGGCCTTGGGCGGGAGATGAACCGCAGCAGAAGAAAAACAGGATGTTGGGCGGAACAGCAGGCGATGCCTTCTTCCATCCCTGTTCCTATCAGCCCTCCTGCATGCAGACCTCAGGAGCATAAACAGATTGCCTGGCCCCTGACTTAAAGGAATGGCAAAGAAATGGGAAACTGGGAAGAACCCTGCTCCACCCCCTTCTCTTTCTGCAGCTGTGCTCACCACCCCGATCAGAGGGCAGAAGATCCCACCCTCCAAGGAGTTACCTGCTTGTTCGCCCTGGCGAAAGCCAGACCGACTCCTTCCAGTATGGGGCCAGTGTAGCCAGGAGGGCAGGGGTTGCAGTGGAAGCCGGGGGCTGTGTTGATGCACTGGACTCTGGGGAAGCAGGGGTTTGCTGCACACTGCAAGGAGAAAAGGTTTCGCTTATTTGTGCATGATTAGAGCATCATTGGGATGCGTGTGGCCCTGTGGGTTAAACCACAGAGCCTAGGACTTGCCGATCAGAAGGTCGGCGGTTCGAATCCCCGCGACGACGGGTGAGCTTCCGTTGCTCGGTCCCTGCTCCTGCCAACCTAGCAGTTCGAAAGCACATCAAAGTGCAAGTAGATAAATAGGTACCACTCCAGCGGGAAGGTAAATGGCGTTTCCGTGCGCTGCTCTGGTTCGCCAGAAGCGGCTTAGTCCTGCTGGCCACATGACCCGGAAGCTGTACGCCGGCTCCCTCGGCCAACAAAGCGAGATGAGCACAGCAACCCCAGAGTCGGCCACGACTGGACCTAATGGTCAGGGGTCCCTTTACCTTTATAGCATTGCTATAACAGTGGCTTCCAAACGGGTGTGTGTGTGTGTTTGCGGTTCTGATAACACCATTTGGGACACTGGCTTGCATTCCCTCCTTTGCTCCGCTTCCCCCTCCCATGGCAATCTATTTGGATCGGGTCCTTTCCCCACCGTCACATTCTCAGTTGGAGCAAGGTGAAAATGAGGCCAGTGAGCTTCTCCAACATGCCTCCCCCATTGTGTGAATCTTGAACACCTCCTATAATTCTGTGGGGTTCTAGAACACCAGCCTTCACATGGAAAGTAGACAATTTGGAATGGGGGTGGGGGGGCCCAATCCTTTTGCTCCGAGAAGAACTGTGTGTGTTTGCGGGGCAGGGGAACCCAAGCCAGTCTTAGTGCTTGCCCTTCACTCCCAAGCCAGTTGAGGAAAAAAAGCTTCAGAAGAGATCTATGGCTTTCTCCTCCTGCCTCCCATCTTTTACACAGAAGGAGAGGGGGAACCTCCTGACCTCGTCGATGTCGGTGCAGTGGGTCCCGTTGCCCGTGTAGCCCAGAGGACAGGCCCCACAGCGGAAGCCAGTAGGGGTGTCTGTGCACGTGACGCCAGGGAAGCAAGGATTCGGGTAGCAGCGATTAAGAGCCGCCACGCTTATGCCGGGGCCAGTCGCTCCTGTACCGATCCCTGGAAGACAAGGGAACAAAGGCATTGGGCTGCCCCCACTGGAGGCAAGTCTGTTAGGGGCGAATGGGGCACTGCCCCGCCAACCACACTCATCTCCCTCCTCTCTGCCTTCTCCCTCACAGCCAGCTGGCCGCCAGATTCCTCTTCCTTTGTCTCAAACCACGTTAAAGGTAAAGGAACCCCTGACCATTAGGTCCAGTCATGGCCAACTCTGGGGTTGCGGCGCTCATCTCACTTTATTGGCCGAGGGAGCCGGCGTACAGCTTCTGGGTCGTGTGGCCAGCATGACTAAGCCGCTTCTGGCGAACCAGAGCAGCGCATGGAAACACCATTTACCTTCCCGCCGGAGCGGTACCTATTTATCTACTTGCACTTTGACATACTTTTGAACTGCTAGGTTGGCAGGAGCAGGGACCAAGCAATGGGAGCTCACCCCGTCGCGGGGATTCGAATCACCAACCTTCTGATCAGCAAGTCCTAGGCTCTGTGGTTTAACCCACAGCCCCACCCACGTCCCTCAAACCACGTTAACACCATACATTTAAAGCATTATGGTGCCACTTGAAACAGCCATGGCCTGAAGCGAGATGAGCGCCGCAACCCCATAGTCCCCTTTGACTGGACTTAACCATCCAGGGAACCGTTATCTAACCACAGAGCTTAGGACTTGCTGATCGGAAGGTTGGCGGTTCAAATCCCCGCAATGACGGGGTGAGCTCCCGTTGCTCAGTCCCTGCTCCTGCCCACCTAGCAGTTCAAAAGCACAAAGTGCAAGTAGATAATTAGGTACCGCTCCGGCGGGAAGGTAAACAGCATTTCCGTGCGCTGCTCTGGTTCGCCAGAAGCGGCTTAGTCCTGCTGGCCACATGACCCAGAAGCTGTACGCCGGGTCCCTCGGCCAGTAAAGCGAGATGAGCGCCGCAACCCCAGAGTTGTTGTGACTGGACCTAACGGTCAGTGGTCCCTTTACCCATGTGGTGCTGATAATACCAAGGTTGCAGGTTCGATCCCCACATGGGGCAGCTGCACATTATTTCTGCCTTGCAGGGGGTCGGAGGAGATGGTGCTCAGAGTTGCTACGTGCTGGAGCAGGACTTGCGGCTGCCATTAGTGGGCTGCCAGGGAGCAAGGGAGAGGGAGAAAGGCCGAGCTGGTTGTCCTTCAGCTGCAGCCAGGCAGAAATGGCAGTGCACACCCAGCCATGCGCTATTAGGCGATTAGGGGCCACGCCTTGGGTGTGCTCTCAGGCGGCAGCGCTCTGGCCCCTTACGGCTGGCTGGTTGCACCTGGCAGGTGAGATGAAATCTGGTTGCAATAAGGACCTTATGGTCCTCTCCCTCTTTTGCAGGAGGGGACGCCTGGGGGCCAGGATGCCTCTGGGCACGCACAAAGCGCCATTCGCTCCAATGGCTAGCTTTTAAGGAATGCATTTCATTTTTAACTCTTCCAAGACATGGGCTGCAGTGTGTTGGGTCTGTAAGGAGATACCTTTGACACAGGACGACTTACCACAAGCATCGCACTCCATCACCGTGTTCTTCAGGAAGGTGAGTTCCTTGATCTGCAAAACAATGGTGAAAATAAACACCAGTTTATAGCCCCTTCCTTGGTGGTTGGGGGTGGGGGGGGTGGGGGGAGGAAAGCTCAGCTTCGGACTCAAGGCCAAGTATACAAAAGCAGAGCCGAGCTGAAATGTCCCAGGCGACATGCTTCTGAGAGAAATTATTTCTGAGGTTTTTCTTCTTCTGAACCTCCTAGAACTAAAGAAAGCCCTTTGCAAAAGTTGCTCTCAGTATTGTTCTGTCCCAACCTTGTGGGGTGGTTGTTGCTAATAATAATAATAATAATAATAATAATAATAATAATAATAATAATATTTATAGCCTGCCCTTCCCGGTTCAGAAAACCGGGCTCAGGGCGGCTGGCAACAAATTTAAAACACTTAATTGATGCAACAAAAAACAGCAAAAATAGAGCATAAAACGTGAATAACAATAAATTCAGAATTCAAAAAATAATTTAGGGGGAAGATCCATCCAATAAACATTAGATGATCACCAGGGCTAGCTGGCTAAGTTAGTCCTATTTTATAAAAGCTTTTATTAACTTTTTGAAAGAAACAAAAAATACAGTCAACAGGAGTAACAAAATCCAACATGACGGTTGTTCCATCAAGATTGGAAACAGTCCTGATGAAATCCAGACATGCAGTATGGTGGATCCTAACATTTTCGGTGGGCAACCCAGCCAGATGGGTTGTAGTAAAATTGAAAATTGAAATTAATCTTCACGCTAATAAGTCATTCCGAAGATTTCCATCCGTTTCTCCAAGTGTGTGTTGTGTTACTAATAGGGACGTGGGTGGCGCTGTAGTCTAAACCACTGAGCCTCTTGGGCTTGCTGATCAGAAGGTCAGCGGTTCGAATCCCAGCGATGGGGTGAGCTCCCGTTGCTCAGTCCCAGCTCCTGCCAACCTAGCAGTTCAAAAGCACACCAGCGTAAGTAGATAAATAGGTACCGCTCTGGCGGGAAGGTAAACAGCATTTCTGTGGGCTCTGGCTTCCATCACGGGGTCCTGTTGAGCCAGAAGTGGTTTAATCATGCCGGCCACATAACCCAGAAAGCTGTCTGTGGACAAACTCTGGCTCCCTTGGCCTGAAAGCGAGAATAGCGCCGCAACCCCAGAGTTGCCTTTGACTGGACTTCACCATCCAGGGGTCCTTTACCTTTCTGCCTTTACTTGTCATGTACCACCCATGGTTTCTGGGAGGTATCCAACTAAATATCCAGACCATACATTTAAAGCAGTTTTATACCACTTTAAACTGTCATGGCTTCCCTCCCAAAGACTCCTGGGAGCTGTAGTTTGTTAAGGGTGCTGAGAATGGCCTCATTTCGTTTACAGAGTTATAATTCCCAGAATTCCCTGGGAAGAGCAACTGACTGTTGCGTTCGGCATTGACTGGTGATTCATCTGTGGAATAATAATAAAATAAAAATAATAATAATAGTATCTAATCCTGTTTAGAATCCGCCACCCCAATTTCCCCCCTCTTTCTGGCCTTGCTGTTTTTAGTTGCAGACTATATTGATGAGGCCAGAAGATCATTTGTGGAGGGGAGGGGGCTGCCATTTTTCTCCCATGATGCCCTGGGATGATGCTAGAATGCTGCAGCTAGACTGGTGACTGGGAGCGGCCGCCGGGACCATATAACACCGATCCTGGAAGACCTCCATTGGCTCCCAATATGTTTCCAAGCACAATTCAAAGTGTTGGTGCTGACCTTGAAAGCCCTAAATCAGGCATCCTCAACCTCGGCCCTCCAGATGTTTTGAGACTACAATTCCCATCATCCCTCACCACTGGTCCTGCTAGCTAGGGATCATGGGAGTTGTAGGCCAAAAACATCTGGAGGGCCGAGGTGGAGGAAGCAAGCCCTAAATGGCCTCGGCCCAGTAGACCTGAAGGAGCGTCTCCACCCCCACTGTCCAGCTCCGAGGGCCTTCTGGCAGTTCCCTCGCTGTGGGGGCCTTTTTGGTAGTGGCGCCCACCCTGTGGGACACCCTCCTATCATAAGAAACTATAAAGATAAAAACTGTTAATATTTTTCATGATACCTTACTGTGTTTTAATTTGTTGGAAGCTGCCCAGAGTGGCTGGCGCAACATCATCATCATCATCATCATCATCATCATCATCATCATCATTTGCTGACACCAGCTGAAGATGTACCCTTTTTGCAGAGCCATAGCTACAGGGGCTGGGGACACGGGTGGCGCTGTGGGTTAAACCACAGAGCCTAGGACTTCCCGATCAGAAGGTCGGCGGTTCGAATCCCCAAACGGGGTGAGCTCCCATTGCTCGGTCCCTGCTCCTGCCAACCTAGCAGTTTGAAAGCACATCAAAGTGCAAGTAGATAAATAGGTACCACTCTGGCGGGAAGGGAAACGGTGTTTCCGTGTGCTGCTCTGGTTCGCCAGAAGCAGCTTAGTCATGCTGGCCACATGACCCGGAAGCTGTACGCCGGCTCCCTCAGCCTGTAAAGCGAGATGAGCGCTGCAACCCAAGATTCGGCCACGACTGGACCTAATGGTCAGGGGTCTCTTTACCTTTACCTTTAGCTACAGGGGCAGGGGGGGCCGTTGTTGTTGTTTTTGCCCTGGGTGAAACCTCCAGAGGGGCGCCATCGAGGCTCCCAACCTGTTTGTGTGTGTGTGTACACAAATATGCATGGGGGTGGGTGCCAATCTGGGTCTTTGACCCGGGTGAAATAAAGCCTAGTTTCGCCCCTGCTTTTTGCCCAGGGTGGAGGTAAGGAGGCCAAATGCCAATTAATGTATCGCCCAGTGTGTGCTGTTTTGACGTTTCGAGTTCCCTAAGGGCATTCCTGAGAAAAATGAGGGACTATCTGTTAAAACTGGCTTGGTAGATAAAGTCTGGACCTCTTTCCCGTCTGGATTTGGCCTCGAAGGCAGGAAGAACTACCCCAGCCGGGGAACAGCAGAAGGTCTACTTGAGGTAATCACCTCATCCGGCACAAGGCTGGAGGGTCACCGTTTGCTTTCCAGCTCGCAATTAAACTGTTGCCAACGGGTTGCGGTTTTTAAAGAAGCTTTAATCTAACCCAGACCTTCCTGTAAACCTGGGCAGCGCAGCCTAAAGGGACCCGTGGTGGTTTTAGCTTCCACTGCCAGATTTTTTATTTATTTTAATTTCTTCTTGCGTTTTGTGGGTGGGTGGTTTGTATATTTCAGGAGAAACTGACAAACACCGTCCAACCTCAATGTGACAAGGGCATGCGCAACCTTATTTTGGAGATATGCCCCTTTTGAAAACATGTATTTCGAAAGGGCAGAGGCTGAAGATGGATGGGTGTGCAGTTGGAAGAGAGCAGCGCAAGAGCTTGTGAAAAGTTCCTTTTCTTTCCCCCCAGAAATGGCAGAGCAGAGGAATAACCTTGTGAAGTGAAAGGATAAGAAACTCTGTCTTGCCAGAGTGGTGCATGCTCTAGTTATCTCCCGCTTGGACTACTGCAATGCGCTCTATGTGGGGCTACCTTTGGAGGTGATCCAGAATGCGGCAGCTAGACTGGTGACTGGGAGCGGCCGCCAAGACCACGTAACACTGGTCCTGAAAGACCTACATTGGCTCCCAGTACGTTTCTGAGCACAATTCAAAGTGTTGGTGCTGACCTTTAAAGCCCTAAACGGCCTCGATCCAGTATATCTGAAGGAGCGTCTCCACCACCATCGTTCTGCCCGGACGCTGAGGTCCAGTGCTGAGGGCCTTCTGGCGGTTCCCTCGCTGCGAGAAGCCAAGTTACAGGGAACCAGGCAGAGGGCCTTCTCGGTAGTGGCGCCCGCCCTGTGGAACTCCCTCCCACCAGATGTCAAAGAGAACAACAACTACCAGACTTTTAGAAGACATTTAGGGAAGTTTTTAATGTTTAATGCTGTGTTGCTTTTAACACTTGGTTGGAAGCCGCCCAGAGTGGCTGGGGAAACTCAGCCAGATGGGCGGGGTATAAATAATAAATTATTATTATTATTTATATCTAGATGCTAGGATAGAGATGATAAGGAAAACAGGAAAACTGGAAGACACAATGAGAGGTAAATGAGGTGCTGTGGGACTGGTGGAAGTCAATGTTTGTTTTTATTTTTAGTGTTTAATATTATTAACTTGTATGATATGGATTTGTGGGGTTTTTTGTATGCTGGTTTTTGTGTTTTGTGTATTGTTATTTTTCGATATTTTTTGTGTTGTTGTGTGGAAAATACTAATAAAATTTATTATTAAAAAAAGAAAAGAAATGGCAAAACAGATGGAGCAAGGGAACTGCTTTGTGATATCAAACTAGACCCAACAGTGAGCAACCATGATGCCCCCCACCCTACAGCACAATAAAGAAAACTATCCCCTGTAATATGCTTTTAGCTGAAGGTAGGCTTCTCCTGATGGTGGAGGCTCGACTGACAGCAGCAAAGTGCCAAATTAATTGTTAGTGCTGGGCCCATAAGTTGCCATAAGTCTTCCTCAAGTGTAGTGGATTTTTGGAGAGGGGGTGATCTGGGTTTAATGGGTATGATATTAATGAATATGATGAGCGGGAATAAATTAAGATGACTTTATGTAGAAATGATTTATTGGAATGGGCAAGCACATGTGATGAAGGGGAATTGAACTGATCTGAAGCAAGGAGTGTTGAGAAATTAATTTGTGGGGGTGTCTTTGTGTAAATGAAAAGAAGAGCGATCTGGGTGTGGGTAGCAAATGTATTGAATAATTCACCTGGGCTGATGTGGGTGGGGAATTATCCTGGTCTGCCCTTCCGTGACACTGAAAATCCAAATTTTAACTCCAGGCAATAGAAACGGCTACGTTTATGCTCCAATCGGACCAAAAATTATTAAAAGAACGGGGATGTGCTAAAGAGTATATAAAAAAACATTGCTCTAGAGTAAGTATATCGGTATGTAATGAATGAAGCTTTGCAGTGTTAAAGAAAGAGAAAAATGGTGCAAGAAGTATAAAGATCTACATTAGACACAACAATTGAGAAAGAGTAAAATTTTTGAGGTCTTAGAATAAAGGAAGTCAATATGTGTAGACGTACATAACAATTAGCATGATGATATGGTTTTATTTGTAGATGTGTGTTGTTGTTGTTTGTTTTTCTCTCTCGTTTTGTTTTGTTTTGTTTGTTTGTACTGCTTTATTTTCGATTTAATGTTTGTAATTTTTGTTGTAATTTTGCATTGAAAATAAAAAAAATTAAAAAAAGAAACGGCTAAGTTTATGCAGACCTCATTGTCCTCGTAAACCCCAAATCTTTTAAGTACCAAGCCAGACGACCAGACAGCCCACAGCTTGTTCTTCCTCCCCAGAAGCTGCTACGTGCAGAGGTAGCCTGCCTCTGACCTTGGAGGCTCTACCTAGCCACTGAGGCAAGCAGTGGCCAAAAGACTTTGCCCATGTTGATTCCCCCCCCACAAAGCCTTAAGAACGTAAGCAGATCGGGCCAAACAGGGCCCCCAAAGGTCCAACATACTGTTCTTGCAGTGGCCAGAGTTTCCTGGGATAAGAACTCAAAAACATCGCTGCCTTCTACTGCGGAGGCAGCACATATAGCCAATGTGGCTGGCAGACACTGTGATGATGATGATGATAATAATAATAATAATTTATTTATACCCTGCCCTTGCCGGTTCAAAAACTGGGCTCAGGGCGGTTAACAACAAATTTAAAACACTTTAAAACACTTAATTATAAAAGCAGCATACAATACAGTATGAAAACATGAATAACAATAAAATTCAAAAATCTGTTAGATAATCCCCAGGGTTAGCTGGCTGAATTGGTCCTACTTGGGCCAGCGAGGAGGCCAGGGGAGAATTAGCTGTGGGGTCTCAGAGCGCGTGATCTTCATAAAAGGGGAGGGAAGAGAAGGGAAATAAAAGATCAGGCTGAATTCAAATCAAAGCCTTTTCCTCCATGAATAGAGAATAGGGGGTCAGTGATGGGGAGAGGGCCAGTGCTTTCTGTTGCCCCAGTGGGCAACCAGATGCCATTATGGGAAGCCTGCAAGCAGGACCTGAGTTCAAGAGCACTCTCCCCTCCTTCCTAAAAGGGTTTCTTTCTTTTTGAAAAGACAGGCTCCTGATGGACTGGACTGGAAGGTCTCTCTAATGAGAGGCTTGCGAGTGGAGGCGTCCCAGCTGCCTGGGGACGGTGGGAAGCTCTGACTTCATCTCGGCAAGGACGGCCGGAGAGGAACGCACGGCGGCGACTCCCCCCGGAGGCCCCCCGGCTCCGCAAGAGTTTGTCCTGGCACAGAGAGGGCCAGTCTGCTTTTCCAGTTTGCTGGCAAGGAGAGGCGGCCAGGGAGCCGGGGGTGGAAGGGAAAGAGCGTCTGGAATGTGGAGTTACACAAGAGAGAGGCAGCCGGACAAAGCAGACTTTGGATGGCAAAGGGCGGAAGACCCCCAGACGATGCTTCACCCTCGTAGCATTGGGGCAGCCATCTTGCTGCATGCCCTCCAACATTTCTCCAATGGGAACAGGGGTGTCCTAAGGAAAAGCGGGACGTTCTGGGATCGAATCATAAACCGGGACGGCTTATAGGGGTGGAAATAGGGGTGTGATAGGAATTTTGAGGTCTTAAAGGTAAAGGGACCCCTGACCATTAGGTCCAGTCGTGGCCGACTCTGGGGTTGCAGTGCTCATCTCGCTTTACTGGCCGAGGGAACCGGCATACAGCTTCCGGGTCATATGGCCAGCAGGACTAAGCTGCTTCTGGCAAACCAGAGCAGCACACGGAAACGCCGTTTACCTTCCTGCCAGAGCGGTACCTATTTATCTACTTGCATTTTGACGTGCTTTTGAACTGCTAGGTTGGCAGGAGCAGGGACTGAGCAACGGGAGCTCACCCCGTCACGGGGATTCGAACCGCCGACCTTCTGATCGGCAAGCCCTAGGCTCTGTGTTTTAACCCACAGCGTCACCCGCATCTTAGATATATGTTAAATGTTCATAAGTGTACCAACCAAGCACATACATAGATCAGCACAGGAAGACCGACCTGGAACCATTTTTGATTCCCAAACTGACCAAATGTTTTCCCTGAAAGGAAGGGGGGGTCAGGAAACCTCCCCATTGTCTCTTTCCTTGCAAATCCTGTCTTAAGGGTACATTTAAGATATGAATAGGGTGTGAGCCTGTGACATGGCCCAGGAACTAAGTATTGATCATTACAAAAGACTGGCCAGGCTCCCCAGGGTATCCAATCAAGTGAGCATTAGCAGGTAACCTGTCAGACAGGAGATAAACAACGCGCTCAGATTTCTGTTGTAGACCGCCTTTTCTATGATGTAGGTATGATGTGTCTGGGGGGTGGTCTTGGGTTACACCCCTTCTGTGAATGTATGGAGGGGTGGTCTTGAGCTCCAGGACAGGGAATTTAAATTGTCTATATAAGGCCTTGCATGCCATTGTTCTAGGTTCCTCCTCCTTTCCTGCGTGTGAGGGGAGCACCCTGTTGCAACAGTTCAATAAAGATCAAGCTTACTAGCTGCTTTGCTTCTCAATATTCTCTGGTTGGCCTCTGTTATTTTCTCCTACCAATAGGGAACCTATGTAAGGACTCTATATGGGCTCTTGGATACCCCATAAGGGAAAAAGGGCAAATTTTGATCACAACAAGGGCACTTGGAGGGCCTAGGATGCTGGAGAAAAACACCCTCTGGGAAGCCAATGTGCTTCTCTCCTCTGCTATGTGGCATAGAGAGTCTGTTATGCTGACATTGCCACTAATACCAAACACGGGTGTCCAGTGCCAACAGGGGCTGGAGGCCAAAGAAGGACCGTTGAGAAACCAGGGCTTGAATCTCACTTGTGGGTTTTCTGCAATGGGCATCTGATGATCAGAGACCTATCCTTCCTTCTCCCCCTGGAGATTTATTTGCTCCTAACTGGAGAGGCAGGACATAAGCAGAGATCTGTTGGGTGGGCCAGAGGAAATTCCACCCAACATTTTGTTTCCGCTGGGTGTGCAGCAAGGCACCTCTGGGGACAAGTAGACAAGCAAGGCAAAGTAAGGCAAAAGCACCTCCTCCCAAACTCGCCGCTGCCCTGTGGTCTGTCCCAATAATCTAGTCCTGGGGGTGGATAAATTAATTGGTCTAAATAAGGGGTGGGGAACTGTGGTGCACCCACAGCCTAATTTCCAGTGCCATGGTGGGGGGGAATGAATGGAGTGATGGAAGGAAGCTGAGGGGGGGGAGTCCTCTTCACACATCGGGGTGCTCTGTCTCTCTCTTATTGGGTGGGAAGGAATATGTCTAGGTTTGTCATTGCTTTTCTCCCAAGAAGCACGAAATTAAAAGATGCCTGCTTCTTGGGAGAAAAGCAATGACAAGCCTGGACAGCATCTTAAAAAGCAGAGACATCACCTTGCCAACAAAGGTCCGTATAGTTAAAGCCATGGTTTTCCCAGTAGTGATGTATGGAAGTGAGAGCTGGACCATAAAGAAGGCTGATCGCCGAAGAATGGATGCTTTTGAATTCTGGTGCTGGAGGAGACTCTTGAGAGTCCCATGGACTGCAAGAAGATCAAACCTCTCCATTCTGAAGGAAATCAGCCCTGAGTGCTCACTGGAAGGACAGATCCTGAAGCTGAGGCTCCAAGCCTTTGGTCACCTCATGAGAAGAGAAGACTCCCTGGAAAAGACCCTGATGTTGGGAAAGATGGAGGGCACAAGGAGAAGGGGACGACAGAGGATGAGATGGTTGGACAGTGTTCTCGAAGCTACCAGCATGAGTTTGACCAAGCTGTGGGAGGCAGTGGAAGACAGGAGTGCCTGGCGTGCTCTGGTCCAGGGGGTCACGAAGAGGCGGAAACGACTAAACAACTAAACAACAACAACAAGATAGATAGATAGATGATAGATAGATAGATAGATAGATGATAGATAGATAGATAGATAGATATAGATAGATAGATAGATAGATATAGATAGATATGAATGACTCTGTCCACTTTTAGCCCCTGACAGATTATCCACAAGGGAATGTGACCCTCAATAGATTTTATTTATTTTTTTAAAAGCCCCCTCTCTCCCTTTCAGGAGATTTTGGAGGCCTTGGATTGGCCCAGACTTTCACTCTTTAAGTTCAGGATCCTTGCCATGTTCTCCCAGGTCACAATATCTTAATTGCCATAGCTGTCAACCTTCCCTTTTTTTGTGGGATATTCCCTTATTCCAGCACCGTTTCCCGCTGCTTTGCGCTGCTATCCCGGATTGTTAGATATCCCATAGACTGTCCCCGGGACAGGTGAGGCTGCTGATCCCTTATTTTCGAGGCTGCTGATCCCTTATTTTCAAATCTGAAAGTTGACAGCTATGGTAATTGCTTCTTGTCCATTATAATCAGGGCTACAGAATCAGTTCCCGGGGTGTTCTCAAACGGTAGCCATCCTCAGGCAGACCCACTGAAATGAAAGGTCACGGTTTACTCCAGTCCATTAGTTTAGGTGGATGCAATGCAGAAGAGGCTTCCCCAGGTGTAGCACCTAAAGTAAGGTTACCAAAAGTCCCCATTTCCCAGGGACAGTCCCCGGATTTACAAACCAGTCCCCATACAAAATCCACTGAAGTTGAAAAGTGTCCCCAGATTCATTGAAAAAAAATCTGGTAACCTTTACCTAAAGGCAGTGAGAGATTTTACTTTCTTGGGCTCCATGATCACTGCAGATGGTGACAGCAGCCACGAAATTAAAAGACGCCTGCTCCTTGGGAGAAAGGCGATGGCAAAGCTAGACAACATCTTAAAAAGCAGAGACATCACCTTGCCAACAAAGGTCCGTATAGTTAAAGCCATGGTTTTCCCAGTAGCGATGTATGGAAGTGAGAGCTGGACCATAAAGAAGGCTGATCGCTGAAGAATGGATGCTTTTGAATTATGGTGCTGGAGGAGACTCTTGAGAGTCCCATGGACTGCAAGAAGATCAAACCTCTCCATTCTGAAGGAAATCAGCCCTGAGTGCTCACTGGAAGGACAGATCCTGAAGCTGAGGCTCCAAGACTTTGGCCACCTCATGAGAAGAGAAGACTCCCTGGAAAAGACCCTGATGTTGGGAAAGATGGAGGGCACAAGGAAAAGGGGACGACAGAGGACAAGATAGTTGGATAGTGTTCTCGAAGCTACCAGCATGAGTTTGACCAAACTGCGGGAGGCAGTGGAAGACAGGAGTGCCTGGTATGCTCTGGTCCAGGGGGTCACGAAGAGTCGAACACGACTAAATGACTAAACAACAACAATCTAAAGCCAGGATTTGGCATCGGGGGTGGGATACCGACCAACGTCGCCCTGCAGCCTGCATCCTCCACCTGCAGTTTTTTTGCAAGTTTCTAGTCCTTATGACTGTGCACGAAAGCTGGGCAAGCACTAGAGAATGCTGCAAATGAGGAAAACCCTGACACTTGGGTTGGATAGAGGTGACCCCATGCAAAACAAATTATCGCTCTACTAACAGTAGAATCCTGAAATAATTATCAAATGCTTAAGTATAACCGTTTTTGTTGTTATTAAAAAAAGATCTGGTATGCAAATAGCCTGTGTGCAATTAGTACATAATTTGATGGTGGGGAATGGCTATGCAGGGTTCAGGTGTTTTAATCTTTTCCTCCTTTTTAACTTAAAAGGAGGAGGGCACGACTGGCGTCGCGCCTCCCTTACCTGCTGTTTCAGCAGTTCTGTGATCTGCCGGAGAACCTGGTTCGTCTCCCTCATCTCCGAGAGCATCTGGGGCGAAAGGTCTCCGCCTGCAATGAGAATGCATTGGATATTTTCCTGTTACTTCAGGGCGCAAGAGAATCCCGGGGCTGACTCTCAGCTAAGGCGCCTGCCCAGCCCCATATTCAGCCTTTTGAACACAATTATCTGACCAGTTGGGATGCGGGTGGCGCTGTGGGTTAAACCACAGAGCCTAGGACTTGCCAATCAGAAGGTCGGCGGTTCGAATCCCCGCGACGGGGTGAGCTCCCATTGCTCGGTCCCAGCTCCTGCCAACCTAGCAGTTCGAAAGCACATCAAAAGTGCAAGTAGATAAATAGGTACCACTCCGGTGGGAAAGTAAACAGCGTTTCCGTGCGCTGCTCTGGTTCGCCAGAAGCGGCTTAGTCCTGCTGGCCACATGACCCGGAAGCTGTACACTGGCTCCCTCGGCCAATAAAGCGAGATGAGCGCCGCAACCCCAGAGTCGGCCACGACTGGACCTAATGGTCAGGGGTCCCTTTACCTTTATATCTGACAAGTTAGAAATCTCAGGGGAGCTGCCTGCCTGAGTTACTTCAGAGAAACCATGAATTGGGAACAAGGTATATAGCAGTTAAGCAGAGAAGCCATCTTCAATCACGCTCTGTGAAAGTAAAGCTCCAAAACCAGTTCCCCCTCTCTTTTTACAATTAAAATCTGCCCCCTTGCAGTTAAACTTTCAATCAACTTTTGTTTTAGTTGATTAATCTATTTACAGAGATAATTCAGTTTGGTGGCACCTGAGACCCAACCCCTGCTCCCTGCTCTTTGTCCAGCCAGCCGCCCCAACCGATCAACTGCTGCGATTGCTGTCCAGCAACAGGTAGCCTGCATCTGAATAGGGAGGTTCCATTTTTGCTATCTTGACCAACAGCCATTGATAGACCTCTCATTCTCCATGAATTTATCTAATCCGCCCCCCCACACACTTTAAAGCCATCCGGCTGCCGCTGCAGCAACATCTTGTGGCAGTGAGTTCCACAAGTTTAATTATCTGCTGAGTGACATAGTGAAATTCATTTGTGGATCGGTTGAGATTAAACAGATGAACCCAAGTGAGGACATACTATGCAAGAGAGAGGATATTACACACACACACACACACACACACACACACACACACATTTCTATCCACTTTTTCTTCATCTATACTTTATTTAATCAAGTACCTTCTTAATCACTTCCCCCCGTTAAATGAAAACCTCCATTTTTTTTAAAGGGGAGGGCCTATAGCCTAGTGGGTAGAGCAGGTTCAAACCCAGCACCTCCAAGGAATATCTCCTTGCCTGAGCTCTTGGGACAGCTGCTGCCAGTCAGTGCAGACAAGACTGCACTAGATGGGCTAATGGCAGCTTCCTGTATAGGGAATAATAGAATTGCAGAGTGGGAAGGGACCACGAGGGTCATCTAGTCCAACCCCCTGCAATGCAGCCTGGAGCTTGAACACACGGCCCCGAGTTCAAGAGCCCTCACGCTCTGCGGCAGGCATTGGCAAACTCGGCCCTCCAGATGTTTTGGGACTACAACTCCCATCATCCCTAGCTAGCAGAACCAGTGGTCAAGGATGATGGGAGTTGTAGTCCCAAAACATCTGGAGGGCCAAGTTTGCCTATGCCTGCTCTACGGACTGAGCTATCTCACAACAGGGTGCAAATAGAGCCAGGATAACTTTGGTCACCCTTTTCTGCACTTTCCCCACAACTCCTTAAGGTACTTTTAAAAGACAAGACAGGGCAGTTTGGGGTGCACACGATCAGATACAATAATAATAATAATAATAATAATAATAATAATAATAAAATTTTATTTATACCCCGCCCTCCCCAGCCAAGACCAGGCTCAGGGCGGCTAACACCAGCTATAAAAACAATAGATTAAAATACAAATTGTGGTATGTGCACATCTGTGGAGCTAAAACTTAAGGGTTAACTGGGGTGTGTGTGTGTGTGTTGTGTGTGTGTGTGTGTGTGTGTGTGTGTCTGCCTGTAATTGCAATTACACAAGTTGTTCCACCCCAATTAAGCCCTGGAAACCGGCAGCTTTTCATCCACCCCACCCTGCAAGGTAAATGGTCCAGAAGCTCCTTCCACAAGTCCGTTCCTGCTCAAACTTACAAAGCCTCGGGTTTTTTAGACTTTAAAAGGTTGCAGCTTCCAGTGTTAGGTCATATGCGCCCCCCCAAAAAAACCACACACACCCCAGGAACTATTCTCCAAACCCCACCAAATGACTTGCCCCCACAATTGCAGAACAGCCATTTCAGGTTGTGACTGAGGTATGACAGGGTATGAAATTCAGGTTGTGACAGGGTATGAAATGCGTCCCTTGAAATTATTATTATTATTATTATTATTATTATTATTATTATTATTAGTGCAATCCAGGACTAGGGAGACCCACTTTTCATTCTGGTTTTGGTAAGAGGAGCTAATCCTCTCTTCCCCCCACCCTAGCAAAAACCACCTCCCTCCCTCCCTCCGTTTTGATCTGCCAGGATGCTGGGCCTTCTTTGTGGTGGCACCAACACTTTGATCTACTCACTCTCCTCCAAAGCCTTGCCCCTCTAAGACCTCCTACCTGCATCTGTGTTGTTCTTGTTGTTAATAATAATAATAATAATAATAATAATAATAATAATAATAATAATTTATTTATACCCCACCCATCTGGCTGGGTTTCCCCAGTCACTCTGGGCAGCTTCCAACAAAATATTGAAATACAATAGTCTATTAAACATTAAAAGCTTCCCTAAACAGGGCTGCCTTCAGATGTCTTCTAAAAGTCTGGTATAGTTCCTCTCTTGGACATCTGGTGGGAGGGTGTTCCACAGGGCGGGCGCCACCACCAAGAAGGCCCTCTGCCTGGTTCCCTGTAACCTCGCTTCTTGCAATGAGGGAACTGCCAGAAGGCCCTCGGAGCTGGACCTCAGTGTCCGGGCTGAACAATAGGGGTGGAACGATGGGGGTGGAGACGCTCCTTCAGGTATACTGGACCGAGGCCGTTTAGGGCTTTACAGGTCAGCACCAACACTTTGAATTGTGCTCGGAAAATTGTGCTATTGAAATCAGACAGGCTCCTTTGCTGACTCTTTTCTGCACCTGCTTAAAACATTTCTGTTTACGCAAACATACCTGGGCTGGACATGTCGATATTTTGACGTGTTTTAATATATTTTACTGCTAATTTTTACTTATTCCCAAACATTTTAAACTACTTTCATTAATGTTTTTAATATTTCTTGCAGGACACATAGATGTTTTTACCTACAATCAAGCGGTATATATATATTTTATTATGCAAAATAAATAAATTATAGGATAACCGCACAACAAAATTCTGATGAATCTTCAGGAGGATTATTATTATTTTTTTTTAAAAAGAAAAAGCTCTGCAAGCTAATGTGGAAAGGTGGTTAAGTGAAGAAAGACAGAAACCATATGCAAGGATGCAATGTAATATACTCCCATACATTCTTAAATAGATAGGACTTTATTATCCTAACACATATGTATGTAGATGTTAAAATCCTACTGCATTCTGT